>NC_143132.1:24652500-25277500 GCF_059928025.1 Delphinapterus leucas
TAATTTTCTTGCCTTGAGATCTATTTTCTCCATTATAATATTAGTATTCTTACATACATTTTTTGCATGTAAATATTTTTTCTGCTTTTACTCCCAATCTGTTTGTGTCTTTAGGAGTCAATTGTGAATTTTTTTTTTTTGTAAATAATGCATACAGACTTACTTTCTTATTAAATCTGTCAAGTTTGCCTTTATTGGGGGTTTTTAGTTTATTTACATTCAGTGTAGTTATTGATATGTTTGGATTTAAGTTCACTTCTTGTTATTTGATTTCTATATGTCCCATTTTCTCTTTGTTTCTTCATTACTTCTCTCCTGCCTTTTTAAGTTGAATCAAACATTGTTTATTGTTTTATTTTATCTCTTCTAATGGCTTTTTAAGTTATCCCTCTTCACGTTCTTTTTAAGGATTTCAGTATACCTCTGTAACTTTTTGGGTCTGTGTTCAAGAGAATTCTATTACTTCATGACTGTTTTAAGAACTTTATGACAAGCCCTCACTGATTATTGTCTTTCTACCCTTTGTGTTCTTATTTTTACATATTTTAGTTCTAAAAATTCTATAAATGAACATTTATTTGGTTTTAACCACTAATAGTTTTAAAGAGCTTTACATATATACACACTATAGATAAATAAACATGAAGATAGATAGATACATAGATATAGATAGTTATAGATAGATGATAGAAAGACAGATAGATAGATAGATAGATAGATAGATGATAGATCAGGGTTTCTCAACCTCGGAACTATTGGCGTTTTGGGCTAGATGGTTCTTTGTTGGGGGGAAGGGCTATCCTGTACATTGTAGGGTGGTTAGCATCATCTCTGGTCTTTACCTACTAGGTGCCAATAATTTCCACCTTCTCTGCACCAGCCATGACAATAAAAAATGTTATTGACAAATGTCCTCTAGGAGGAGGGAGACAAAACTGCTCTCATCTTTGTGTGAAAACCATTGATAAAGAACAGAGATCATTTACTTTTAATAACTCATTTACTCTTTCTGGTGTTTATTCCTGGGTTTCTATCTGATATCTTTTTTAAAACCTATAGGACTTTGTTAAAGAAATTCTTATGTTAGTTTACTAGAGAAGACTTCTTTCAGTTTTGTATCTCTGAAAATGTCTTTACTTATATGTTGACAGTTCCTTTTTTTTTTTTTTTTTTTGCCGCCAACAAGAAAATTGGGCATAAAGCATCATATAAGGGCATATCACATTCCTTATCAGAAGGAATGGTGGTCTGTTAAAAATATGCAAATAAAACATCTGTTACTTAAAACGGAAGAGAAAAGGGCTTAAGTGGATGCCTGAAAGAATCAATATGTCCCAAGTTGTATATGAGGGGTGCTCTAAAGGAAATTCTACTAGAGCTTTTACTAAAACTGGAAGGTGGGAGTGATGGCGTAGGAGATGATAAAACACATGTCCATATCTTTCTTATCTCACAAATTTTAACATTTTCCCCTATCTGATTATTACAGGGCAAGAGTTTTACTTTCTTGTGCTGGTAGCCAGGGTATCACTTTATATGATGTGATAACTACACCGCTGAGTTTGACTGCATGTATTCCAAGTAAAACCTTGGAAGTGAATCTAACTTTACCCTATATTACTAAAGTAAGGCTAATTGTGAATTGGCACCATTACCAAGTGTCAGAAATATTCTTGTAATTTTTACTATCAAATTCTGTGACATCACACTGGCAAATGGACGAAGGAAAAAGCCTTGGTTTGAACGATGTTACTGCCTACTGAATGTATATGAACCAGGTGCCCCACTGGGGGAAGAAAAATATGGAATAAAATAATTAAAATGTAAAATGGAAGGAAGATGATAGAAAATGGAAAGAAGATGCACAACAGAATCATGATGCCAGGGAAGGAAGTAGTAGCCCTTTACCCACAAGAGTATCTAGAAAAAAATAACAGTACTCAGGTATTTCTCAAAGATATAGAACCAACAAACAGCTGATGCTAGGAGAGTCCACCTGACCTATTTTGCCTGGAGAAGGGAAATTAAATTCTTGCTGATTTATGGCTCGGTGCTTTGTGACCACCTGGAGGGGCGGGATAGGGAGGGTGGGAGGGAGGGAGACGCAAGAGGGAAGAGTTATGGGAACATATGTATATGTATAACTGATTCACTTTGTTATAAAGCAGAAACTAACACACCATTGTAAAGCAATTATACCCCAATAAAGATGTTAAAAGAAAAAAAATTCTTGCTGATTTAATGTTCTGCCTAAAGACTGCATCTGGATAATCTAGAGAATAGCTGTGAAACAGAACCCCTTTATGACTTAAATGACAGGTAGTGAGTTGGAGCTATCATGATTAATATTCACTCATGAGTAATAATCTTATTTACTACTTTTAAATCTCACAGGATGGATGATGCTGAATAGATGGAGGTGTAGCTGAGATTAAAGGTGCTCCGGCACTGATACAGTTACCTAGGTATTGTGGGAAGCAGATCCCTCTCACCTACACAGTACATTAGAGAGTGCTTTACTCTTTTGACTAGGACAAATGGGAACGTGCATGCACTGCCTCTACATGGCAGGAACTTCAGTAGAATCAACAGGTTTGGACAGGGTGGTACTGAGGGGTCACGTATCATTTGACAATTTCATTGGACAAGCAATACTTTGGGGAGGAAACAATGTACCCAAGTTATGAACATATGTGGTGTCCAAACCTGCCAGCAATGTATGTGTTGGCTAAATCATCAATGACTCTACTAGACCATTCATAAGTTGGATAGATTGTTGAATTCATAAAATTGAACTCTTTATAATAATTTTTGTTATTCAAGTCACTTTGGGTTTTTCTAATTAGGCAAATGGAAACATTGATAGATGAGTTTTGTTGATGGATCTGGTCTTCTCCAAGTGGACAATTTTGGTATCATTTCTCCACCAGTTTCAATGTGAATAGGATACTTTAGTATTATTGTTTTATTTTAGAAAGGTAATTTTTTTCTAAAGCAATTCTCCTAGTCTATTAAACTACAATAAAGAGGAATTAAGTTTTTGAAGAAATATATTAGGTTCATGCTTAAAGCATGTTTGAAACACTCAACCAATAGCAAAATAGTCACAAGAATCAATCTACATTCTTATTCCTGTCCTCAAATACTAGATTAGAATACAAAGGAATGGCAGTTAGATCAGGGAGATCATCTTTAAATAGAAAATAACTAAAAAGAGCAAAAGATGGCTTTTATGAGCTGTCAGTTTTATTCTGTTGGAATGGGAAAGGGCCCTGGTGCTCTCAGAATACTGAAGTTAAGTCACTAGGTATTCACAGGAACCGAATTGGAAGGAACTGCCCTGGGCTAATTGCCAGGTGCTGTGTTAAAGCTAATAGAGTTTTATACTAAGTGCCTGATGAAGCTTCTTTAAGTAATAGATTGTCCTTTGGGCCAGGAGAAATCCTGAGATAGTTTTACCTAAATAAGAGAAAGGGTGATGAAGGGATGAGGAAAGAAGAATAGGACTGTGAAATTCATGAGCAAGAAAAGAAGTAAAAGCTTGAGAAATGGAAGCAGATTGAAATGTTACTTTGGTTTTCCCTATCAATAACCTAGAGTAGCTTTATTTATGTTGTAAAAGGCTAATTTCATAATTGATTTTTTATTTTAATACTATGTGACACTATTTTATAATTATGCTCCACTCACAACAGTAATTTTTATAAAGTTACCTAATAGTTTTCATTAAAAGTGTTACTACTTTCTTCTGCATGATTTAAGACTCTACTTTTACTGTGAGTATTAATGCAATCATTTAACCTTAATATTAGACACGTTTAAAAATAATCTAAATGATTGTCTATAAAATATAATTATACAAGCTATATTAATTTATTGTACATATAAATTCAAATGTGTCTATCTATATTAACGAATATTTTCTTTAAAATATCTGGGGCTTCCCTGGTGGCCCAGTGGTTGAGAGTCCTCCTGCCGATGCAGGGGACGCGGGTTCGTGCCCTGGTCCGGGAGGATCCCACATGCCGCGGAGCGGCTGGGCCCGTGAGCCATGGCCGCTGGGCCTGCGCTTCCGGAGCCTGTGCTCCACAACGGGAGAGGCCACAGCAGTGAGAGGCCCGCGTACCGCAAAAAAAAAAAAAAAAAAAATCTGAGTAGAGGATTTTTAACTACTTTCCTATTAATTATGGTCTAAGTGTTTAATCTCATATTTCACTTAGAGTTTCTTGTTAAATATATCAAAAAGTCATTCGTGTTTATTAAAAGGACAAGTAGGCAACCCAGAGTGGTAGATGTATGTGTCATATATACATATATATGTACATATACACATATATATATATATTCAACAAATGAATCATAGCACTAACAGAAAAGACTACAAATCCATGAGAAAAGATAGACCAAGATACCTCTCCCACAAGAGACAAAATATTTGAACAAGTACATCAGAAAATAGAATATCAGAATAGCCAATAAAATATGAAAATATACCCAGTATAATCATTATGGAATAGAAATTAAAACTGCAAGGATTTACTACCATTACACAAACACAAAAATGACTAAGAATAAGAGGACAGATATCACTAAATCTTGGCAAAGTTATGGAGTGATTGGGACCCTGATTTGAATCTGTACATTATTTTTGGAAATTAGTTAGCAGTATCTCCTAAAGCTGTGTATATGCATACCATATGATCCAGCATTTCCTTTCATAGATATTAACTCTACAGAAATGCATATACATGCTCACTAAAAATCATGTTAATAGAGTCATTATTCAAAATAGGCCCAAAGTGGAGCTTACCCAAATGCCCATCAATAGTAGAAAGAACAAATCAAACGTGGCATATTCACACAATGCAATTCAATACAGCAATGAGAATGAAATATCAGCAACTGAAGACAATGACATATATGAATCTAAGAAATATAACACTAAGTAAAAGAAACTAGTTGTAAAAGAATTTATACTGCATACTTCCATTTATATAAACTCCAAGAATGGGCAATTAATTTATGGCATTAGAAATTAGGCTAGTGATTAGCTTTGGGTGAGGTAGAAAATAGAAGGATGCCAAGGGGTGCTTTGGGGATACTTGTCCTGGTGGCTTTATGAAATGTCAGTTGAGCTGTACTGAGCTGTTTCTCAGAATTCCCTTTTCTCTGTGTTTCTAGTATAGTGGACCACAAAAGATATTAGGAGCCAGAAGTAAAGGAGCAGTCTTTTTTTTTTTTACTCTTAAAAATTCCATCAGGCATGTTTACATCTCACACATATTATTGCTTATCTCATGGCTTTACATCTCACACATATTATTGCTTATCTCTTGGCTTTACATGTCACACATATTATTGCTTATCTCTTGGCTCGCCTGACCGTTGGACCTGCAATTGCTCCACGTTCCCTGCTATTCCTCCTCAGCTTCCCCACCTCCTGAGCTGGCTTCCAGGAAGAAGCTGGTCAGCTTCCCCTGCAAGTCATTCACAGTGTGAAGGTTGGAGAGACTGAGGATTGACAAAGATCCCTGTGCACCTTTGTGGCTTCCAGGCTGCCATAGCTCTCACCCACTTCATATCCATCTTCCCTTCCTGACCACTTGCCCTGTGGACTTCAAGCCGCGGGCATCAGACCTAAAGACAAGAGCATTACAGAGAATGTTTAACCAGTTCACACAATTGGGAAAGGTCAGTTCCCTATAATGAATCACAGTATGTTTAACTGATCACTGTCAGATGCATTGGTCAAGCTTTTTCTTGATCAGCGTGTGTATTATGCAGGTGTATTCAATTTCTGAAAATACATCTAGCTATACATTTTTGATTTGTATACTTGTCTCTATGAGTATCATAGTTTAATAATGAATTATTTGGAAGTTCTGAACACTTATTCAGGATAAAGCACCAACCATCATAATTGTTTACTTGCATGTGAAATGGAAAGTATGTCCATAAAACTGTTGTCATCCAATATACTTTAATTAATCATGAACACTATATAAGAATCTTTATAGGAGGCAAAAGTACCTCTCTCTCTCTCTTTCTTTCTATACACTCACACACACACACACAGTCTATAGTTCCATGCATATGCACTGGGTTAAATTACTGAAAGCAATGTAAGTTGCACATATCTATTGTAGATTAATATTTATTTTCAGAATTAATAATCACAATATATCAAATGGAGTTGGCTTGCTATTATTAAATGCACAATTAAAACAACTTTTTAGAAAACCAAGTTTGCAAGATGACCTTTAGATTATCAATAGAGAATATAGATACTTTGAGGTCACCATTATTATTCCAGCAGTCTTGGTGCCAAGAGACTATATCAGCAGGAATAAAAAGGGAAAAGAAGCAGGGAAGAGGAGGGATGGTGGTAAGAGAAGAAATTGACAAGTTGGGCAGAGCTTGCCCTTGATGTGAGCTGTAAATTTCTAAAACTTCCTGACACTGAGAGGTTTCCTTCAGGAAATAATAATCATGAAGATCCAATCTCTCTGTTTATTTTTTTAGAAGGTTCCATGGGGTAGTGAAGGCTTTAAATCATATAAATAAGTTGGAGGGGGAGTCAAATAGAAAACAATGAAGGATAGAGGACAAGGGGAGAAGAAAAGGACTCATGAGAACATTAGATATCACTTTGTTAATTTAGAGAATGGGCAACCAGGGTGTAGCATGTGAGGCTTGGAAGCATGCCCTAATCTGCTGGAGAAGATTCCAGCAGGAAGCTAATCGTTTATGGAGTCACTACTATGTGCTGCTTAGTTCATATAGGTTAACTCTTTAATGCTTCTGATTTTTTCCTCGTACCCACCCCCAATACACATGCACTTGACATCTGTGGAAACATAGGCTCAGATATATTGAATAACCAGTCCAAATGACTCTGGGTCAAAAATGAAGCATGTACCCAAATGCAGTTTAATGTGACTTGAACTATCCTGTTCTTTCCACTACAGCACACAGCAGTCATGACTCCAGGTAAGTTTCAAAGGTAATATTCACAGGGAGTATAAAAAAGAAAATCCGGGCAAAGTCTGCTTCTATGCCCTGGGTCAGCTGCTTCATTGTTAGAAAAAAATATGCCGCGTTCTGTTTCAAAAGCAGAAAATTTCAGCCCCTGAGACTTCTGCTGTGCTTCTTGATCTGGTTGTGATATTGCTGCAAAGGACATTGTATGCTGCATTAGAGCAAGAGAGAACCTCAGCGATTAACAGCCAGTGGTTGTGATACTTTTCTGTAATTTAAAAATCTTCATACATCTCACCGTAGTGTAAAATAGAAAGTTTATATTGTCTGCAGTAAAAATTTATCATTTGACATATTTTAAAAGCTGATTTTACATCCAGGTTGGGGCAAAGAAATAATCACTTAGTTTCTAGTTCTTCAATCGACTTTCCGTTAACTAAGTTGGTTGTGTCTCCTTAGACATTTCTTCAGAGCTAAGTTTTCAGGGCAAAAATTTTTTTAAAAGACCAAAAGTTGTTTTTTGGTAAACTATTACTGAAATTTTTTACTTTCCTGTTTAACCATCTTTCCTCTGTTATTTTAGAAGTGTGTGTATTTCAAGTTGAGCTCTTAGAAAATAATGAACAGAGTCCTAATTAAGAACCTGAGCTCAGGAGTCACAATGAATTGATATTCAAGCTCCACCAATCATTAACTTTGTAATTTTGAACTTGTTACTTAACTTGAGTGTCAAAATAAAAATGAGTTTCTTATCACAGTGCTGTATGGGAATTAAATAAGCAAGCACATATGATTAGCCTACGTGTTGGATACATTTTAAGTAGTAACAATTATTTTAGTGAGAGATGTTTGGTTGTTTACTCATTTTTTAAAAAATTTCCTTCACATTATGATGCTTTGACACCTTAGGGGCTTACCTGGCCTGGGAGAGACTCCTCCTCCCAGGGCTAGCTAATTCTTAATACCAATTTGCCTGGAACATGCCTTTCATCTGCAAACCAACCAACCCCCAATCCATGCCCCCAACCACCTCCTTTGTCTAACTGTCATCCACCTAGCCAAGATTTCCCCTGCCCTAAATCAACCTAGGGCCATGTACCAGACGACTAGAGACCACCCCTGTAGCTGAAAGCCCAGCAACATTATTCAAATGAGCACTACTACACCATCCGCCTGCCCTGCTGTGCCTTTCCCTGGGAAAATACAATAAATGCTCTGGGCCATGTTTTCCCCTCCTTCCTTCTGTCTTCTGACTAAAACTGGTGCTTCCCCATGTGACATTCTTGGCAAATGTAATTCATTCCTCTTCCAATGGCACCTCAATGATATGTCTGTGTTGTCACTCAGTTACATTCATAAATTAAAATGCTGCAGATACAACAGAGACATTTACTCAACAGTTGTGCCCTTTTCCCCTTTCTTATGTGGCTCAGCTCTGTTCAAGCAGCGATGTTAACATCCCCAGGGTGTGGACTGTGATTGGTTTAAACCCCTCATGGTAAATTCATTCTCCTTAATTAGTCTAAAGGTTGATGTGTGATCCAGTACCGGCAAGGGAATGCAAGAGAAAGGGTACAAGGAGGAATTATGGAAAAACAGGACTCTCCCTGGGAAAAGAGAAACTTAAAGGGGAGAACACTGTAATTTCCTTCGCTTCCCTTCTTGCTTTGCCTACTGTTCAATGAGGGCCCAAAGTCTGATATTATAGCAGATCTCTTACAATGAGGAGAGGCAAGTCTCTAAGGATGTCAGAGGAGCTGGATGAAAGACCTGAGTCCTCGCTGACACTGCTGAGTCACGGGAACAGCAGCAGGACAGCTCACCTCTGGACAGCTTCTTAAGTGGATTATACATACCTGCCTATGGTTTAAGGGAGGACGTCCTTATATTCATTAATTGTTGAACGTTTATACTGCTTTCATCAAGAGCAGCCTAATGGAGACAGTTTTCAAACCTTTATTTACAAAATATATTTTGAAAGCCTTAAAATGTTTTAAAAATCTACTCACTGTCTCAGTTAACAGGCTACAAGTATGAGGAAATAACAACAGAATTCTACAAGATCATATAATATGCTCATAGCTTCAGAGAAGATTCTATAATGTCATACACAGTAGGGGATTTCTTCCTTAATATGATGCATCTGCAGCATCCAAACCCCTCATTTCTTATGACGAAGTTCACTAACATGACTATTATATATTTTACATGTAATTTTAAAACAGAGTTTTTCTTATTTGGGTTTGGCACATCAATACCAGTAAAAAATTGTGTGTGTGTGTGTGTGTGTGTTGTTGTTGTTGTTAGAATGTGACATTCAGATTGAAATGCAAGTTTCTCTTTGGCAGAAGTGTCAACTGTGCTTCCTCTAATTCTGTTAACCTCTATTTAGCATATATAATGTGCCAGTAGATGCTAAACAATTTTGGATATATCATGTTGTTTAAATCACACAACACTAGGAAGTGTATATTTTTGCTATTTCCATTTTTATAGATGAGGAAACTGAGGTTGAAAGATGATAGGTAACTTATCCAAGGTCACCAAGAAAATGAGCAATAAATTTAAGAAGTGTAGTCTTCTGAACTGACCACAAAGTCTGAGCTCCAAATCAACATAGTTTACTGTGATATTGCTAGACCAAATTAATTCCTTCTTTTATGCCATGAAGTACATTTGAAAATCAGAAAGTAAAAGGGATGAACTAGAATTTAAAAAAAAACAACTCACAATAGTAAGGAGTTGCAGTAAAACAAGACCTCTAATGCACTGCTAGAGCAATTGTAAATTGGAGTGAATTTCCTGGAAGGAAGTTTTCCAATACCCCAAGAGTATTTAAAAATTGTATGAGCAATAGTTCTTCTAGAAATGCTTCCTTGGGGAGTAATCAGAGATGTCTCAGAGTTTATATAACAAGATGTTCACCAACAGAAGTACAAATAAGTACAACATGGCACATTTATATATCTTAATATAGTACTTAAAGGTATTTTCATATAATTAATGATATTGGTAAAAGTTTACTAAACAAAGCAAAGTTTAAAAAATAAAATATGTCTTCATTTATATTTTTGTGATGTATTGTCAATATTCTCAGTTTGTATACTTGAATATTTATATATGTATATATATATAGAGAGAGAGAGACAGAGAGAGAAGGAGGAAGAGAGAAAGAATGCCAGTTGACAAACTTAGATGTGCAAAATTCTAATTTCTCTTTAATTCCATTTTATTTCCATTTCTAAATTCTATCTTCTATAGTAAGACATTAATTTTGACCTCAGTTCTTGTTATGGGTTCCTCTCAGGTCATATCTTACATATGTGCCACATATCTTGGCAGACGTACACAGTCCAGAGGCAGAGTGGAGGGTGGTGCATGGGGATAGAGGTGAAGTATGGCTGAGGACTGATGTACCCAGACCCTAATATCTACAAATATCCTGACTATGCTGATGTGGCCTCTAACTATTCTCTCGCTTGAGAGACAAACTCTTCTGTAACTTTCTCCAACTTTAGATATAGGAAAAGATCAAGGAGTGAGGTTGTCTTTTATCAGGTTATACTTTGTTTTTTAACTCTGAGAGTTATTTTCTTTGTGATTATTTGTTCTTTTATTAATTTATTTTAGAAATTTAGAATTCAAAGCAGGGTCTTTAAGGAAAATGCAGACATAATTTTTTTTCCCCAGGTATTCTGGAAAGTCAGGGAAATAAATTTCATCAAAAAACTTCCCCCTGGTGGCTCAGTGGTTAAGAATCCACCTGCCAATGCAGGGGGCACGGGTTCAAGCCCTGATCCAGGAAGGCCCCACATGCCACGGAGCAACTAAGCCCGTGCACCACAACCACTGAGCTTGCACTCTAGAGCCCGCAAGCCACAACTACTGAAGCCTGCGTGCCACAACTACTGAAGCCCGCGCGCCTAGAGCCCATGCTCCGCAACAAGAGAAGACATCGCAATGAGAAGCACGTGTACCCCAACGAAGAGTAGCCCCCGCTCGTCGCAACTAGAGAAAGCCTGTGTTCAGCAACGAAGACCCAATGCAGCCAAAAATAAATAAAAACAAACAAAAAAAAACTTCCCCCAAACAAAAAACTACACTGACCTTCTCTTTATTTCCTCTACCATCCTCCAAGTTCTGTAGTACTTTGAAATTCTGTCTCATCGAGGTCCCCTGATGTTGCTGAGTTGTGATTTCTGAGAGTCCATTTCACGTCTCAATATCAACTATGCAACAAAATTATGAGCACTGTAAATATGTATGGGCATGAATTTATCACATCTATCATCAGTTCTTGACTGTCAATTTGTTTTACAAAATCCCAGATAAGACCCTTCTCTATAGCAGGTAGGAAATTCAAAAACTAGAAACACAAGTAAATAATTCCTCACCCAAAGGCTTATATTGCCAGGCTAGTAGAAAGATTGACTTCAGATCTTCTTAGTTCTCCTCTAAATTACACTGTATTTCTGGGCTTTGGTCATTTGCCTTCTTTCTTTTCTGGATCTGTTCTATTGATGCCTCACCTTGTACTTACAGTCTTAAAGATCAGGGTGCCATGGCAACTGCCTCCACCACTGCCCAAGAACAACTCCACCCGTCTTTGCATCCACTGGTAAGGAGAGACCAATAAGCAAGGGCTGTGATGGTTCTACATTTCCTCAGTGGCTGCTTAAAAGGGCTAGAAAACACTCCCCAGAACTGCGTGATTGTGGGGGCCCACAGAGTTACACCCCGTAAGTACAATGAGATAAAAGACAATAAAGAAATGGCAGATTAATTGCTCAATCTTCCGTCACTCTTTTTCACTAGCAATGAACTGTTTTGAAATGCAGTAGTTCCAAGCAGGCACTTGGGAGATGCCCCCAAGTGTCACAGGAACCAGTTGTGTTTTGATGTTAAGCTGTCACCAGCTTGGCGATGCATCACTTTGTGTTTGCTCTCCCTCCTTCCCTAGCTCACTCCCTTTACCCCTTATTCTTATTTCCCTAGCAGTGCACCCTGTCAAATAATTGTTAGCAAATAGGCTGTCTGCCTCAGGCTCTGTTTTTTTGTGAAACCCAGATAGTGTGTTTATTCTTCGTGAATTTGTCTGCCTTCTCCATATACATGCCTAAAGGAAGGGTGTGGATCATCTCTGCTGTTAGGATACACAAATCTTCCCCTTTTCTCCCTTTCTCAGACTCTTACTCTATTGATCTGTTCTGACTTCTTCCTCTGGGACCTGGGCCTTTTGTTCAAAAGACAATTTCTGCTGATCAATCAATTCAATGAACAAACTGCTGTAATAAATAAAAGGAGAAGGAAGAGAAACAACGAAGAATATATCAACATTTTTCCCCTATGCAAACATATATGCAAACAAATAGAGACATAGGTGAGAAGAAGTAGAATTAAAGGACAAAGAAAATATAGTAAAGTAGCTCCTCTAGCTAGTAGAAGTTAATATTTCCTTTTGTTTTTTTCAATTAGCATTTAAGTACAACAATAAAATTATCACTAATTTTGCTATATTATTTTGCTATGTTATGAGACAGGAACTTGCAGGGAAAGGAAATCAATCATAGAGTCCTAATTATGAAGAAAATTTTGATGAAATAGAGGAGCAAATAGAATTATACACAAAAGAACAAAGAATGAATAAAGAGGGTTGAGGAGAATAAAGGAAAGTTCTGGAGTGTGGAGTGCTAAATCTCATCCTGAAATACCCTCACAAACAGGAAATACTCTTTTATCAGCTTTCTGAGCATCCCTTAACCCTGTCAAGTGAACACATAAAATTAACCATCACATTATCTACTTAAATTTATTTGTAACACATAAGTAATAGCTTTGTGTGTAGGATACCAAATTGATTTACAATCTGCAAGTTATCTGTATTTTTATACAAAGTCCTTATAAGTTTCCATAAGCTTTGCCTATGAGCAGGTTGTGACCTTATGAGCACCTGGTCCAATTTAGGTATATTAGTTTGCTAGGGCTGCCATAACAAAGTACCACAGATTAGGTGGCTTAAACAATAGAAATTTATTTTCTCACAATTCTGGAGGCTAGAAGTCAAAGATCAAGGTGTTGATGTTGTGCTTATTCTGAGAACTCTTTCTTTGGTTTGTAGATGGTTGTCTTTTGCCATTGTCTTTGTATGGTTTTCCCTCTGTCTGTGTCTGGGTCCTAATTTCTTCTTCTAATAAGGATTAGGGCCTATTCTAATGACCTCACTTTAACTTAATTACCTCTTTCAAGACCCTGTCTCCAAATATAGTTACATTCTGAGATACTGGAGGTTAAAACTTTGAAACATGAATTTTGAGGGGACATAATTCAGTTGTAACACTGATGTAAACTTCTGGCTTCACAATTAATGAGCTATAAACTGATAGGCAAGTTATTGATACTTCATCTCCTCAATCCTCAGTTTCATTATATACACATTTGAAATAAGCAAGTGTGATAACATGTTGTAAGGAGGAAATGATAAAATATAAACCACTCCATAAAGTACTTGATGTGTTAAATAGTCCCAGATCAAGATGTTTTACTTTGATAAAATCATTTAAATAATAACTGCCCTTATTTAAGATTTCTTGTGAGATTTCCTTCTTGGTCTTTTCTTTCAAATAACTGTGTGTGTAATTAGAAAATTTTTGTCTTAAAAAGATAATTTTCTGCAGCTCTTTATGTATTTTTGTCAATGTCCCAATACTTTTATGTAGATTAACCTTATTTTATCAAATTAGATTGATTTTAGAACTTATATAACATTAATATGAATTATATAAATACCAGAATAAATAGCTGATCTTGGAGAAATTCGAGTTCATCCAGGGAACAGATAAAATTTAGATGATTCTGATTAGTATTTTCAGTACCTTTTTTGTCACTGTTAGTGTTTTCAACATTACTGAGTAGCTGTTATCTATAAAATATCAACTATATATATAAAACATTCTTTCTCCTTTCAAAAATCCTTCAAGGAAAGTAGTTTGTTCTTCTCTTTTTAGATGAAGAAACAGAAATTCGAAGAGTTTAAGTAAGTGGTTAATTTCACACAGCTATTCAGAAGAACACCTCAATCTAACCTCATTTATTTTAGACTCTGTAGCTTATCAAACTTTGTTCTTTTTATAACAAAGTATACTATCACTCACTTGGTATATGTGATTGATTTAAGGCTTTTCATAGCAATGTATGCTATCACCCACTAGGTATATGTGATTTATTTGAGAGCTTTAAGTTCTGAGAACTTAGAAGACTCATATCTACTTCAAGTAAATTATGGAATCTCTTGAACCGAATAAACAACTTGGCATTTAATTTTACTCTCCTCTAAAGGTTTAACAAACTTTATATTTTTCGTAGTTAAACAGTATAAATATTTTTGACAAGATTTCCCACTGGATAAATAAATTTCCTTCCCAAGAGAATTTTATGTCACTGTGTTTCAAAGACAATTTGGAGCATCTGCTTCCACTGCCATTTATTGCATTTGCATTGTAATATTGAAAAATGCTCTTATTATCCCTGTGCCCTTATTGAAGATATCCAGAGATTTAAAATAGTATGTACATCTTGATATAAAAAACATTAGGACATGCATTTTATTCTTTCCCTCCTTAAAATCCAAAGTACGCAAAACAAATCAAATGCAGATCTTAGACTTTTGTGAGAAGTGGAACAACAATGAACCAGGGACTTTGACTCATTTCTGAAAGATCTAAGGTAATTGGTTTCCTGTTGATACACCAGGGCATAATTGGCCACAACAGGAAGCAGAAATTGGAAAAGTCAATGGAAGTAGAATTATTTGTTCCCTGTTGAACCCTAGAAACAATCCAATCTTGGAGTCAGTCAATCTAGCAAATGGGAATGGGCCGGTTAAATTTCCTACTAATAACAAGGAGTGGCATCAACAACTTTGGCCTGCAGGTTAAAGCAGGTATTTCCTTTCTAAAGAACTTGGGCATGATTGAATTCCTGAGTATAGGTACTTTAGAGTTAAGCCATGTTTATTTGGGGAACTCATGCTGGGGGTGGAGGGAGCATGAATCCACACAGCTTAAAGTGAAACCAGTCAATCAACGTGTCTCACAGAGGCAGAAGTCAAGCTGTACATTCAGGGGAGAGGTCAAATGAGTAAAAGAATTTCACAGCATAAGAGCAAGCCAATCAAGCCCTTAGAATAAACAAGCCGCGGTTTGGTTTGGTTTTTAAATATGGAAAGAAAAAATTGTTTAATTTATGCATATGAGGAAATTCAGTAACATGAAAGATAACTGGTTTTAGAGAAACCTAAAATCATCCAGGGAACAGATAAAACCTAGATAGTTCTAATTAGTATTTTAGACAGATTTATGAAATGTAACACCCATAAAATAAGAACAGTCTACTCTTGGAAAATATAATCAGAGACCAGAACAGCATTTTTGGAAGTTAGGGTTGCACAGTAAAATATCTAGTTGAAAGTCTGGAAGAAGAATGCTAGGGAATTCCTCACCATGTAAAGTAAAGGGAGGGAAAGAAAAAAAAAAAAAGAAAAGAAAAGAAAAGAAAAACAATGGACAATATTTGAAAAGAAATTTTAAAATGAAACTATCTGGAGGAATAACTATGAAGTTTTCAAATTTTCTAATAGATGAGCTAGGAAGAGAAAATTTTTTTTAAAAATGGGAGAAATAATCAAGAAATGATTTAAAAAATTCCCAGAGTGAAAAAAAAGCAAAAATCTTCAGATTGAAAGATCTCACTCAGTCCTGAACAGCATACATCATAAAAAAAATGATAAACATTTTAACACATTTTTCTGAAAATTTAGAACACCAAACATAAAATGTTTTTTAAAAATTAACAATTTATCTGTAAAAGATAAAACTCAAGTGTTCTATCAGACTTTTCATCAGCAATGCTAGCTTTTAGAAAATAATGGAATGTGAGCTTTAAAAATTTTTTGTGGAAACATGATACATGAACTAAAATCAAGATCCTTAAAAGCAATTATTCAAAATATGAAAACTAAGTACAGTTCCAGAGATAAGCAATTAAAACACTGGTGTATGCTGTGATCTGAATGTACAGAAGATGATGGTATTATGAGATGTGGCTTTTGGGAGGTGCTCAGGTCATGACGGTGGAGCCCTCATGAATGGGATTAGTGTTTTTATAAAAGAGGCTCCACAGAAATCCATAGTCCCTTAACCATGTGAGTATGCATGATGCCAGCTATGGGCCAGGAAGAGGGTCCTCACCAAAATGTGACCATGCAGGCACCTTGACCTTGAACTTCCCAGACTTCAGAACTGTGAGAAATAAATTTCTGTTGTTTGTTTATAAGCTAACTAATTTGTAGAGTTTGGCTATAGCATCCTGAACAGACTAAGGCAATGTAATCTTTGCGCTTTCTGACACAAAGAGGTGAGGAAGAGAAAAGAATATATTCTATCAAAAGGAAAACAGATCCAAGAAAGACCACAAAAGTTGATATAATACAGGAATATAAGGAAAGGAAAGCCTTGAGAGGAATGGCTCTATATCAGAATGAGCCTCACATGTGGAGCAAAATATCATCAAGAAAAAGAATAGATGTGATGTTATTGTTTTTAGTTAATAGAATGTGTCACAGACTTTGCTATAGTCTCCCCTAAGATCTTCTCTTTCAGAAGTTTTACCTAAGCACATGGAGGTGAAGCAACAAATTATATTAGCTTCTTTGCAACAAACTCTGGTCATACAATTAAGTTCTGGACACTAAATGACAAATGAAGTTATAAGAGTATTAAATAATTTTATTGCGCTTATTATGTTACTGTGTCAGGTACTATTCTAAATGCATTATAAATGTTAACTCATTTAATTCTCACAGCATACTTATAAAGTAGGTACTATTATTATTTAAATTTTGCAGATGAGAAGAGCTTTAGCATCTTGCACAAGTTAACACTAAATTATTGAAGTTACATTATATGTGCAACTTCTTGGTGCTACACATGAAAGGCAAGGATCCTAACCTCCTCTTCTTGGCTCTTCCCCTCCCAGGGGCTGTAATGTAGATATTATACTAGTAGCTGGTACAGGTCTCTTAGACTGCAAGATGCAAATCTAATTATGAGGATGGAAGAGGATCAAGACCAAAAAAATCTGAGTCCTTAAAACATGGACATAACTTGGGCTTCTCTGGTGGCGCAGTGGTTGAGAGTCCGCCTGCCAATGCAGGGGACACGAGTTCGTGCCCCGGTCTGCGAAGCGGCTGGGCCCGTGAGCCATGGCCGCTGATCCTGTGCGTCTGGAGCCTGTGCTCCGTAACGGGAGAGGCCACAACAGTGAGAGGCCCAGGTACCGCAAAAAAAAAACAAAAACAAAAAAAAGCACATGGAGGTAACATACTAACCTTTGTTTCTTAAGACTAAACTATTAGTTAAAAAGAAATAAGTTTCTGTTGTTTAAAAAAAAAAAAAACTGTTATTTTGATTATTGTCAACAGCTAAATTTGCATCATAACTAGTAAGATATTAAGAATATGGATGTTAGCAATATTACAATGATGTGATTCTTTTGTCAATAAGAAAGAAAACCAATTACAAATTTCAGGAAAAAATGTTCAAGAGTCATGGGACAAACATAAAGCAAACTAAAATACAGACTAATTTTAACAATATACAGAATGTAACAGTTTTGGAGGGGGGTTTGTCCTTGACATATAAAAACTATTCCTATTTGCATCAAAGAGCACATTTGAATGACAAGGGATTACATTATGTTTATTTCTCTACAGGTCCAATCACATTAGTGGTTTCTGGTAATACAGAGGACACTCAAAATAATTTTATGCTCTTCTTGAATGTCTAGACTTAACCTGTAAAGACAGCGTGGGTCCAACTTGTTATACTTTTTATATAATATTATACCCCTTGCTAAAGTAAAAATAAAACAAAAAAGTAGCTAGAAAAATTTGAAAAGTAAAGGAGCATACTAGAGACTAAGAGAAATTGAGTGCAAATTTCTGCATTTTACTTAAAAAGAAGCCAAGATATCTGCTTGCAGTTGATTTAACAAGAGAAAAAGGCATAAATATTTTACATGAGATTAATAAGAGAAATTAAGAAAAATCTTACTAAGATATTTAAGAAGGGGAAATAGGATTTATTTACAGTTCTTTCTTCGTAGTAGGGGGTTAATTGAATATAAGTTGACAAATCAAGAAATGGAGTTAATGTATTTAATATAATGTGATGCAGGGAATTAATGGATAAACCAATAAGCTAAGAAAGCTAAACTCTGTTTCCTCTAGGCAGTGTCACTAGGGATAAAGCTGACGCAGACTTCTGTAATATTTCTTTTTTATTATGTACATATATTTATGTTATAATAAAATAGTTTATGAGGCAAACATCTCATGTTTTTAGTTGTTCCAGTTAGTAAGAGGTCTCTGCCAGCATAAAGTGCACTGTACTTACCAGGGATCTCTTCCTGATTTTGAAAAACTGTGATAATTCACCCTCAGTTGTTCAATCAAAAGAAACCAAACTAATCAAGGCTTCTCCTTAAACTACACAAAGCAATCTTTACATGTCAGCTACAGAATTTCTTAAACTTAAATGCTGAAAAAAATAGCTCAACTGCAAAATGAGCAGCAATGTCCTTGCTATGCTTTGTTTCCCTGCAAATCTTGTTGGGGTGAATTCTAGAGACCAGTGTACTTGAGAAACGTTCCTGGAAAAAAGAATTGCTATTGGTATATTTAAACAACTGGCATTCATAACATAGGAATATAATTAGTTAGTGTTTTTAGTATTTCAATCAAGCTTGATGTTCTTAATTATTAATTAGACTTATTTTTAAAAAACAAAATTAGAAGTCAAATGTCAATTTAGAGAGAACAGGAACTTTCACTTTCCTGTTGTGCATTTATAAAGTAATTGTTTACTTCTTAAAGCTTTTCCCAAGGATGCTGGTATTCTTACAATAAGCTGGTACAGTAAGTTGATATTTAAATAACATTTTGTTAGTTAAAATAATTAATTATTAAATATTAATTGATACTTGCATAATCATCAATGGTGAATAACGAGCTATGCCTCTGTAACCCATACACAGCATTTATAAAGTGGTTAAACTTGGACAATTATACAACACTTAAGGTAAATGGTGTCAATTTTTTCTATATTCTAAGGGGTAATTTTTAGTTAGGCCTAAATTACTGTCATTATAAGTTTTAAAAATGTTTGTTGCAGAATAATGTGCCTATGGAAAAGCGCATGTACACTAAATATATAACTTGATGAATTTCAGTCAATATTTGAAAGGGACAGTGCTGACATTTGTTGTTCAATTTCATAATAACTGAGAGTTCTCTACTGAGAGAAAGTAAGTAGAATAAAATTGAGATCCCTAAAATCACAAGTAATTTCAACATATGATGGAAAATATTAAAAAAAAAAGTGTGTTATATACAAATACCCTGTAAAAATGATTTGACAAATCATTGTATGCTGTGAAAACTGAGTTTTTTAAACAATAGTTTAAATATAGAGTTTATGTTAAAAAATAAGTGTTCGTTTTTCTGGTTGAGGTGGGGAGGTTGAGAATGTGAATAAGTTCTAATCTCTTCTATTTGTGGACCTTTTATTTTTTTATTTTATGAAAAAAATTTTTTGAAAGACTTTCCTTTTTTTAAACTGTGATTTTTCTTTTTTTTTAAATTAATTAATCATTTTTGGCTGCATCGGGTCTTCATTGCTATGTGCGGGCTTTCTCTAGTTGCATCGAGTGGGGGCTACTCTTCCTTGCGATGCGCAGGCTTCTCATCGTGGTATCTTCCCTCGTCGCCAAGCACGGGATCTAGGCTCACGGGCTTCAATAGTTGTGGCATGCAGGCTCAGTAGTTGTGGCGCACAGGCTTAGTTGCTCCGCAGCATGTGGGATCTTCCTGGACCAGGGTTCGAACTCATGTCCCCTGCATTGACAGGCGGATTCTTAACCGCTGTGCCACCATGGAAGTCCCTGTGGACCTTTTAATACAATGATACTTCAGGGAGAAAAAACTGAAAAGATTGATTTAAGAAGTCTCAAAACTTTTTCAAGTAGGTGTTTTTCAGTCTATGTGATGGAAAGTTAGAAAGGAACAAAGAAAGATAAATTGCATGTGATACCAAGGACAGGAAGTAGGTAGTAATCAATGTGAGCAGAGGAATAGGTAAAGAAAGCCAGTACTTATCACTGGTAACCCTTGAAATTTTTAGTAAGATTGCCATTTATTGTTTTCTGTTAACATAAAAAGTTTATTTTCACTAAGCAGGTATGTTCAAGTCAGAACATAAAACAGATAACCTTTGTAATTGTTCCTTAGTTGATTAGAAAAAACAAAAAAAAAATCAACATTTGCATTCCAAGTTTACAAAGAGATGGAGAAAGTTTTTGTAATATGTAAAAAAATAAGATTTTTATGAATGTTTGCTTTTTGTTATTAAAAATAGAAAAATATTTTTTAAAAATCTCTGTCTCCTCAAAGGATAATAGTTTTCTTTTTGTTTTTCCTGAGATATATTATGAAAATGTATTTCTTTATGGCTAAGCCCTGAAGCAGTTGGAACTCTTGATGCCAAAAGACCTTTCCCCCTTAGCAAACTTATCTTCAAGTTTTATATTTACAAAATGATAACATTTATCAAAGCTTTCAGCAACTTGGATTCTCCTTAGCTTAACCTAATTTTTATTGTCATTTGTATTCATTGTACATTTTCAAATCACTGTTTAAAGTATAGTTGGTAGTAATCAGTACACACTTCCATAACAAATGACATCTTTTATCCGTGAAAATGGTTATATTTATGTAGGTTTTTGTTGAGTTAAATTTGAACGAACTACTACAAAAAAAAAAGAGATTTCATAATGATAATAATGGATATATTTAAAAGAAATAAAAATACTATTTAATTTATTAACTGGAGTATGTATTTTATATTATACAGGACATAGGAAATTACCCTATCACCTAGGAAAGGGGAACATCTCCCCACTAACAGCAATAATGTGTTTCATTAATATGAATAATTTATTACAGGAGTGGACAAAGTATAGCCCATTGGACAAATCCAGACTTTTGCTTGATTTTATAAACTTTTATTGGAGCAAAAGCCACACCCATTTGTTTGTGTACTGTCCATTGCTGCAAAAATGGCAGAGTTGAGCAATTGCAACAGAGATGTATGGCTAGCAAAGCCTAAAATATTACATACTTGGCCCTTTATAGAAAAAGTTTGCCAGATCCTGGTCTTTTAGGTATTGTTCCACTTAGCAGAAATTATAATTTAAAAGTTGTAGGATGTATGCATGTTCCTAATCCTAATTCACTATAAGCAAATATTTTTTGAAAAGTGTATTTCTACATCAACACTCTTATAATGGGTGCCTAATGTGAAGGCATTGAAGTAAAAACAAAATGGGAAAATATGGTATAAACTTTCTTTTTCTAAATGTAGCCATATGTGACTTAATCTTATTTATCAAATTATAAAGAACCATTGCTATCATATTTTCTTAGTTGTAAAAATTACATATTAAAATTTTGTATTTCAATTTAAGAATTCAGATTTATTTCTCAAATTTTTACAAAGGAGAGTATATTATCTACTTAAATTTTATAGTGAGCCTTTTTCTTACAAATAACCACACTTTTTAAAGTACTACCTTGTGATTTCACAATTTCACTTCCATACAAAAAACTTATTGTCAACAGAGTCATAAAAAGTAACTCTGTATGATCTATGTAAGTAGGATCCACTAAATAGAGAGAGAGAGAGAGAAACAGATGTTTCTACATCTCAATTACCTCATATATAACTATAGAACATAATTGGTAATAAATTCATTTTATTTATATAATTTAGTCAAAAATAAAGTGAGTTCTTCTGGAAATTCATTATCTGTCTATTTATAATATTTTGAAGAAAACAGCAGAAAGAAATCTCACAATCAGAAAGATAGCAATAGGGTTAAAGTTCATAGAATTACTGTTGAAAATTTCATAATGCCTTCTTGTAAATATCTGTTTATAAATCATTACTTCTTTCATTCTATGAGCCCTGTAAAATCTTATTCAACATTAGAGTCAAACGTTGCTTATGAAGTGGAGACACACTTTGACTAGCCACAGAGCTGTGAATTATCAAAGAAATTAAAATCTTGGTTTGGATATCATTGTCTTTCAGTAGATGAGTTCTCACTAATCATACTTAAAGGTTAGATCATTGTGTTAACCAAAGTAGTTAATGATAAAAGGGCCCAAATCTTGAGAACTATGTCCCTATTATAAGATCTTTAGGGTATACCGACACTTTTATTTTTAGGAAATCCCTTTTTTTTCAAACAGTGGTTCTCAAATATGACATAATTTTCCTCTAAGGTCATTTGGCAAAGTCTGGAGACATTTTTGATGGTCGGGGGAAGAGATACTACAATATAAAAGGTAGAGGGTAGGGTTAGCTGCTAAACATTCTGCAATGCACAGCACAGAACCCCACAGCAAAGGCTGTCCATTCCCAAAAGTCAGCAGATTGAGAACCCTGCTTAGAAAATTTAATATTGGATTTTCTTATACTAAACAAGTTTCTGTTAAGGTTCTCTTTACTAAAGACCTCATAAATTTTTAGAGCACAGAGCAGTAGCTGAGAAATCTTTTTTTTTTTTGCCGTACGCAGGCCTCTCACTATTGTGGCCTCTCCCGTTGTTGCCGAGCACAGGTTCCGGACGCGCAGGCTCAGCGGCCATGACTCATGGGCCCAGCCGCTCCGCGGCATGTGGGATCTTCCCGGACCGGGGCACGAACCCGTGTTCCCTGCATCGGCAGGCGGACTCTCAACCACTGCGCCACCAGGGAAGCCCGAAAAATCTATTATTGATACTCTGGGTGTAAGATAACTTTACAATATTTAACACACCCAGAATTTATATACCAAATGTAGCTAAACTGGAATCTGCTTAACTAGCTTCTGGCAATCAGCATCTTTTCCTTGACCTTCTGTGTTTATTATTGAGAAGGAAAAAAGTATTAAATTTTAAAGTATGATTAAACAAAAGTTGAAACTAATTTTTGAGCTATTGATACATACTAAATATGTGACATTTCAGCTTTACGTCCACGAATATGTATAAAATTATAGAATCTTAAACTTTGTTCTTAAAAATTCAGTTAGTCTCAGGTAATTTTTTTACTTTTCAAGGTGAAAAAAAAAGTTTGCCATGTTATCACAGGGAACATATTATGTAAATGAAATGAAATTAATAGCATTTTGTTCAGTTTTAAAAATTGAGACAAAGATTCATGTAAGTGCATTGAAGGAACAATTTAAAAGTTGGGGAATTACCATTTGTTGAAATGTTTTAAATTTTACTGTCATGTACATTTTCAAGTAACTTAAATTTTGTACATTTTCAAGTAACTTAAATTTTGTCAGTTAATTTTTCTAAATGGACTCCATGTTTGTAAAAAAAACCTCCTATTTTTACTACTTTTTACATACATAAAGTGCAAATATCATAAAAGTAGAAATTTTGATAATTTCTACTTATGAAAATTTTAACATGATTGTTTCACAAGGCTTCTTGATTTTTCAGGTTGATACTTTTGTTAATAAGTTTGGACACACTGTTATTCATTATTTATTTGAATATTCCTTCTTTCTCATTTTTTCTTTCTCCTTATGGAAATCTGTTACACCCACTGTAGAATTTTCATGTTTTGGTTCTTGGGTATCACTTAGACTGCTGAATCACAAAAAATGATGTATATATAAACAATGGAATATTAATTCAGCCATTAAACAAAAAAAGAATGAAATCTTGCCATTTGCAACAACATGGATGCATCTAGAGGGTATTACACTAAGTCAAATAAGTCAGACAAAGACAAATACTACATGATCTCACTTATATGTGAGAAACATATAACAAAATGAAAATAGACTCATAGATATGAGAAAATACTGGTGGTTGCAAGAGGAGAGTGGAGTGGGGAATGGGCAAAATAAGTGAAAAGAATTGAGGTACAGACCTCCAGTTATAAAATAAATGTCATGGGGATGTAATGTACAGCATAAGAAATATGGTCAATAATACTTTAATAACTTAGTATGGGAACAGATGGTTACTAGACATTTTGGTAGTCATTTTGTAATGCACTTAAATGTTGAATCACTGTGTTGTACATCTGAAACTAACATAATATTGTACATAAACTATATTTCAATTTTTAAAAAAGTCTCAAATCATAAAGCTTCAGAATCTGGCAAATAATTTAGGGTAGAATTGTGGCATTTCTTTCTTTCTTATATAAACACAAACTCATAGGAAAGTTAGAAGTACAGTATAAAGAACTATTTTTCCCTGAAGCAGTTGAAAATAAGTTGCAGATCTGATGACTCATATAGATTAGTATTAATTTTGATTATGAAAGGACATTTGCCTATATAATATAATTGTCTATACAATATGATCATCAAAACAAAAAATTAACATTAACACGTTACTACTATGTAATATACAGATGTCTGTCTAGTTTGACAATTGTGACAATAATGTCTTGATAACAGAGGGATCAGTTATGAGTTCCTTAATCTTATATTGATTTTCATGACTTGACATAAGATGGTTATTTTATGTGTCCTTATTTGTTTTTTTTCAGAATGTTCCTAAGAGTGCTTCTTCATGTGTAGTTTCAGGTTATGTATCTTTGCATGAACATCTTAGAAGTGATGTTTAATTCTTCTTAATGCATTCTATGAGGTGGCATATAGTGTTAATTTGTTCCATTACTGAGAATGTTCACTTAGATCACTGGATTATGGTAATGTCTGCTGGGAATTTTTCAGTGTGAAGTTACTATTTTTTTCCTTCTCTAAGTAGTAATTATTTTCACTTAGAAATACTTTGAAACTATGTAAATATCCATTTTATCATACAAGCTTTGATTTATTTCTTTATTTTTCTTTATTTATATATTCATGGACAGTTTGCTTTCTGTTTATTCAGTGTGTTATGTTATCTCAGTTACTTATCTTGAAGCTCACACTGTCTTCAATTTGACCAGCGATAGCCTTTTCA
Source organism: Delphinapterus leucas (assembly GCF_059928025.1). Classification (NCBI taxonomy): domain Eukaryota; kingdom Metazoa; phylum Chordata; class Mammalia; order Artiodactyla; family Monodontidae; genus Delphinapterus; species Delphinapterus leucas. The sequence goes on from NC_143132.1 coordinate 24,677,572, forward strand.
AGCTGACTTCTGCATCCTTTCAACTTATTGCCCAACTTTCTTTATAGCACATTCTTGCTTTCTGGTACAAAATGATGTTTCCATTATCATCTTGTACTTTTTTTTTGTACCAGGCTGAATGACAATCAGTCATTCCTCCAAGGAGCCTTCCCTTTAGTGGAAAATGACATAGAGAATCTAAGATATAGGCAGTAGATAGACTCAATGCTATTGGACCATTGCTGCTCTTAGACCCTCTCAATAGACAAAGCTAGGGATCAAATGAATTTGGGTATTTGGGGTATATGTATATGTACACATAAATTTTAATCTGTGTGTGTATTCACAAAGCTACACTATCTCAATTCCACAATTATAGCACATAATATATCACAATTCTAAAATCTCACTGATTCATCAGTCAAATCTTGCAATCATTTAGCAAAATATTTGGATTGATTTTTATTTAGATAGAAAAATAAAAATTATCATAAACATTGACTCAAAGCACACACATTTCAGTGTGGAGGTACCTAATAATTCATACTCATAGCCATTTCTCTAAACATCACTCAAATATATGTGTATAAATTTGAATGGTTATTATTTATTTTATTGCAGGTTTAATTTGTCTATGTAAGCTCACAGAGAATCAGTAAAGGACATGATGCTTACTCATTTTGTAGTGAGTTAGTCTAACAAGTCTCAAAAACTAAACATATACAATGATAGAAAATTGCAGCATTCATTGTTTTTTGTGTCTTCATCATTGGACGCTTCTCGCATTTTGCTTGTTGGAGAGAAAATACACATTTTTATATAATGTTTGTTTCATTTTACATAGATCTTGTGTTCAATAAAGGAACTGATTGTTATTTTCTCCTATGTTTTCTAATTCTTTAACAACAAACCTAATGTTTTAAAACTATAATTATATTCTAATTTGATATAAATAAAGCAATCTGAATGCAGTTTTCATTTTCTTTCTTAGGGAAAAAGAAAATACAAAGAAGTGTTCAATGATGGTATAATTCCCAGTGTACTGTATTCACGGTTTGGGCTTGCCACTGTGCCTCATTATGATTTTATACTCCATTGTATTTTCAAATATCAGGAAGAGTATTGATAAGCATCTTAAATATTTTGTTTTAATTATCTACTTAAAACAGTACTTTTAAGAAAAATAAAGTACATCATGCTAAACCAAAATAGAAAATCAAATACTAAAATAAACTTTTAAGTCTGGTATCTACTATCTAAACTTTAAAAGTTTAGGAATAACTTTTATTTCTAAAATAATAATAATGGTGCATCTCTTAAGGCTTTTATGAAGTTTTGATATTGTTGATTACATATGTCTAATTTCCAAAGGTGGTTTAAATTTTTACTTTCTTTTCAGATATTTAGGCAAGTTTTAGAATTATTGAAAATATCTTACTGCTGTCAGAATAAATATTCTAAAGTATTTTAATTTAAACATTTATTCACCTCTTCATTTATTTCTTCATTCATCCCTTCACTGTTAATTCCATGCTACTTACTTACTATATAATTTTGCTCCAGGCATTATGCTTTTGCTGGGTATATGAAGGTGAAAAGGGGTTTCTTATGCCCAAAGATACCTCGGTTCAGTGAGTAAAGCTATAGATAATTAGCTATTTTAAGCAAAAGCCACTTTCTGATCATCATCACTCATAAAGTAATTATGGCTTTCATGTTAGCTTCATATTACGTCTATCATAATAATTCCCAATATTCTTACACAATAAGACATTCTAGTTTTGTCAGGAAGAGATCTTACTGTTCCCTCTTTATATCATACTCATCCCTATTCCCTGGACTTTGCTTATTTGTTTCTTAACCTAATACACCCAGCTTGTTCATCTGTCTGCAAAAATCTTAGTACTTCATCAAAGCCCTTCTCAAATTTCACTTACTTTGGGAATTCTTGGTGATCTCTCTTATCTATTCTCTATGACTCACTGTTTAGCAATTAGTAATTCTCTCTTGAGATGAGCAATTAGTATGTAATAAATTTACCATCTTCCATTACTTTAGGGTTTTCTACCTTGTCATTCCTTTCCTAAACTGATCCTCATAACTTGGATTTTCAGAAAACTTCATCTACTCTGTGAAATTGCCTGATATTAAGGAAAAGAATGTAAGCTTTAGTGGACATTTCATAAGAACTTGCTTGACCAGAAGTTGAAATAAAGCAGAATGAAGTTTCTGTAGGCATAATTATTCCATTGGTTTCCTATCTATAGACAGTAACTTCTACAAAGCAACTGAGATTGCTATTCAACAATATTTACATCAAAACCTCAAATAGACAACTTGAAAACATAAAACGTATTCAGGCTGTTGTTTAAATAATTCTATACCACATTATACTCTAATCACAAAACTTCTCAAATTTATGTCTTTTTTGATACTGTGGCAAATAGAAGTTAGTCAAAAATCCAACTGGGGTAAGTAGAGGATGTAGTAAGGAATTGTATGTAAAAGGAACTTACTTTTCTACTCTATTTTTGACGTTTAAAAGAACTAGAGACTACTAAGTTACATGAATGAAAACTGAACTTAATATGCATATGCATGCTCTTAAATATGACAGAAAGTTATACACAAATATTGAAATATGCTAGATGGAGGTATACTATATTTCAGAAAACATAATTGCAAATTAAAGTAGCAAAAATTAACAGTACAATGTGAACCATGTTTATTTATGTTCCATGTTCTATCACCATTACATAGATTCTGGTGTGTGTGTGTGTGAGAGAGAGAGACAGAGAGAGACAGAGAGAGGTAGAGAGAGACAGAGAAAGATAGTCTTTGTGTGATTTATTTTCCAAATGATATTTGATGTCTCTAACCCAGACTTTAAGATGAATTTAACTTCTGTTATTTGTATGGCAACTGAAATAGAATTACCATGGTCACCTAAAAATGTGAGCATTCACTTATTTCCCATTTTCTCTTCATCCACTTGGAACTTCAGTGCAAACTAGATGTCATTTTAAAACCAATTATTGTAAAGCTAACCAACTCAGTATGATGTTTGAGTACACATGAAGAAAATTTAATTAAGAAACAAGGTATTTAAAAAAAACATTGCCTACACTTCCAATATCTATATTTAATTTTATAATATTTAATATAACATCTTATTGATTTGGTATAGAAACTGGCATAAAGTTTCAACATATATCCACCAGTTTCCTCAGTTAAAATGATCATATACATAGTCAGTTGAATATTTTTGTTCATCACTACTTAGTTTGCATTATTCTGGATAATGAAGTTAAAATAAATACCAGTGCTTAATATCATCAATAAAATGTGTCATTTTGGATTCAAATTTAATTAATAAGTTTTGATTAGGTAACTTTTAAGACTTTTAAAATTTCACCCTTGAATTTATTTCATAGTTCATTAAAAATGTTCATATAGTGTTTATAAGTTTCTCAAGCCTGAATGGTAGCAAACTACTTGCATTCCTTGGTTATGATTTGTAAGTATTTGAAACTGACAAATATTTTTAAGGTTAAGATGACTAGAAGAAATAAAATATAAAGTAAAAGAAAGAAAATCAAAATAAAAGGCAAATATATTGGGTATTTATTAAGAACACATTATTCTTAAAACTACTTATTAAGCCTTGTTTTTCAAATAAATGAAAAAGGTAATTTCTTGCTATAGAATAATTGTACTTTTATTATTTTCTGTTATATCATTGGTAAATATGACTTTCACATACACTTTACAAGTCCAAATAAAAGTATATAAAGCACGTTTTTCTGAATTTTAGTTCTTACCAAAACTGGAGTGTCCCAATTTTCATATGTAAACATGACCACTCCATGGAAATTATTGTTGGATTTTCAAATGTTTAAAGTGACAGAGTTTAAAGAATATACAACAAACTCTAGTAATCACTTTACTTAGCTTGTTAACATTTTATTCCTTTTTCGTCTCTCTTTATTTGTGGAATTATCTTTTTTTCTCCTGAACTGTTTAAAGGAAATTAAACATATCTTACCCTTCATCCCTAAATACTTCAGCATGTGTTTCCTAAGGAAAATTACATTTTTCTATATAACCACGATAATGTTAACATATTAAACACTAATTTAATAAAATCATCTGTTATACAAGCCTGACTTCCAAACTGCTACAAAATATATTGTCTTTAAATTTTCTTTTAAGGATGCAAATAAAATTCTTGCATTACAATCGTTTGTTTTGCCATTTTTCTCTCCAAATCTAGAACAGTTGCACATTTCTGTATTTTTTTATGACCTTAGATTTTTGAAGAGTCCCAGGCCAAATATCCTGTTGGATGTCTCATATTCTGCATTTTTCTGATTATTTCCTCATGTATATATTTAACACAGAGGTTTCTTGGCAGGTGCACTATACAAGTACATAGTAGGAAAAGGGTTCTTGAATTTGGGGTTAAATAGAAGATTGTAGCTCCAGCCACATGTTAAGGCTCAAAAACATAACCTGGGATTGTTTTACTCTGTTACATGGCTCCGTGTTTTTCCCATCTGCTACTGGAAATAATGCCACTGCTTTATACACAGGCCTGGACCTCATAGCTGAACAGTAAGGGAGAATATGTCAACTATTCTTAGACTTCATAGGTCTGGATTTACTGTTAGAAATTTAGAGAAACAAAAGGGATTGTACTGAGTAGTGGAAAAGGAAAGAATTGCATTTATATAAAACCTAATTACAGTTTATATTTATGACAATTATTTTGATAAATAACCTCGATGTTTTAGGTTATATATTTTAAAAGTGGTATTACAATATTTTAATTCAAGTCTTATGAACCCTAAGGGGAAATGGAAGTTATATAATTTTACAAATGTATGCATGTGCATGCCAATGAACAATTTGAAACATTTTTATTTGCTTTGTGCATATCACAATTTCGATAAAAAATTATACTGTTTTCATTATGTTTTCAAGTAAAATAAATTTTTAGAGATATTTGCTTCTTTTTACTTCTAAAGAAATAAAGCAGACTATTTAATTCTATGATTTGTGAGTCAAATAATTATGAATTAATTCAAAAATGACTTTGCTTCAAATATCTTTGAAATAATAGTACTAAAATCAAATGGCATGATGTAGATGAATTGAACAAATCAGATATAATACTGTTTTATATTTCTAATAATTCCTGTCTATATACTTGCCAAGTTCATTGTGGTAAACTTTTAAAAATCACTGATGGTAATAAATCTAATAGATTTTAGATTTAATAAGATTATATTTTAATATGATAGAATTTCTAACACTGGAAACTTTCCACTGAAATCTATTAGCCTGTCTTATGCTAATATAATGCTCATTTCAGTAATACTTGGAACATCTGAATATTTATTTTACCAGATGAGCTAGGTTATTCTTTTCATGAATCATGTTTTGTTTTTTATAGAAATATATTTGACATACAATATTATTTTAGTGTCAGGTGTGCTACATAATGATTTGATATTTGCATATGTTATGGGATGATCACCATGATAAGTATAATAACAATGTGTCTCCATACAATGCTATTATAATACCATTGAACATATTTCTTATGCTGTATATTATATCCCCATGACTTGTATATTATATAACTGGAGGTTTGTAGCTCTTAATCCCATTCACCTACTTTATCCACCCCTCACCCCATTCCCTTCTGGCAACCACACATTTCTCTCTGTATCTCTGAGCTTGTTTTCATATTGTTTTGTATGTTTACTTGTTTTCTTTTTTAGATTCTACATATAAGTGAGACCATGCAGTATTTCTCTTTATCTGACTTATTTCACTTAGCATAGTACCCTATAGAACCATCCATTTTGTTGCAAATGACAAGATTTCATTATTTTCTATGGCTGAGTAATATTCTATTTTATATATATATATATATATATATATATATATATACAAGCACACACACATCACACATCTTTATGCATTCATCTGTTAATGAACACTTAAGTTGATTGCATATCTTGACTATTGTACATTATACTGCAGTGAACTTTGGGGTGCATATATGCTTTCCAATTAGGGAGTTTTTGTGTGTTTTTTCATGTATTATAAAGGAGTGAAATTGCTGGATTATATAGCTGTTCTAATTTTAATTTTTTGAGAAAACTCCATACTTTTTCCTATAGCAGCTGCATCTGTTCACAATCCCACCAATGATGCATGATAGTCCCTTTTTTTCCACATCTTCAGCAACACTTGTTATTTGTTGCCTTTTTGTTGATAATCATTCTGGAAGACATGAGGTGATACCTCATGGTTTTGACATGCAGTTCCCTAATGATTAGTGATGAGCAATTTTTCATGTATCTGTTGGTCATCTGTATGTTTTCTTTGGAAAAATGCCCACTGGGGGCAAGGCTGGATCCCAATATGCCTATGCCAGCCTGCTGGTGAGCAGGGCTGGGACCTAGCATGGTTGGCTGCATGGTCCATGGGTACCTGGGATTGGTGCCAGCTTACTTGTGGGTCGGTAAGCCTCAGCACTAATAGGCTAGAGGGCAAACTCCAAAATGGTGCTTGCTAGCACCAGTGTCCTCCTGGTAGGGTAAGCTCTTAAAAATGGCTGCCGCCAGTGTGTACGTTACCCGTTGCCTCCTGCCTCTCCGGGAGTATGTACAATGTCAGCAAGGGGTTCTGACCCAAGCTCCTTTCAAATTACCACTTCTAGCCTGGGACTCAGATCATGTGTGATTTTGCACATGCCCTTTAAGAGTGAAGTCTGTTTCCTAAAGCCTTATGGCTCTTTTGAACATAAGCTCTGCTGGCCTTCAAAGTCAGGTGTTCTGGGGGCTTTTCTTTGTGGGCTTCCCCTAAGCCAAGGGGCTTGATGTGGGGCTCAGAGCTTTTGATACTTGGGGAGAACCTCTGCCATTGTGATTATCCTCCCATCTGTGGGTTTCCCACCCAGGGGTATGGGTCTTGACTAGACTGCTTCTCTGCCCCTCCTACCCATCTCATTGTGGTTCCTTCTTTATATGTTTAGTTGTGGAAAATCTTCTCTGCTAGTTTACAGGTTGTTCTCATCAATAGTTGTTCTATAAATAGTTGTAATTTTGGTGTCCCTGTGGGAAGAGCTGAACTCAGGGTCTTCCTACCCACCTTCTTGGCCACACCTAATACCATAAACCATGTATATTTGACATTTCTTTGATTAATCATATTAATGCACACAGTTAGGTGTATAAGTCAATGACATAAGGATGTGTGTATGCCTATGTGTGCACATGTGCATGTATCATTGCATCAAAATATCTAGAATACTAGGATGAGTACTTTTTCTCAGATGTAGTATATACCTACAATCTTAAGTATGTAATAAATCATATCTTTATATTTTTCTCACACCTTACTGAATGGTAAAATCCAATATGGTATCTGAATAAGGGCAGGGTTCCTCAGGTCTAAATATTCAAAATATGTTTATGCCTTTCTTTTTATTTCAAGACTTTAAAAAATGTATTAATATTTACTACAAATGAAAAAAGTTTTAACCCAATTATAACTGTTCTACAATGATAACCAGAATGTTTATCATGTTTTAAAAATTAGATACTAAAAATTTTCATAGTGCTTTTTGACTGTTCACTTATTGCTGCCACACTAGCCTGCCATAGTTGACCTAATGATAATATAGAACTATAGCTTACGAGCAAATTAAAGAAAATTTCTCTAAATATAATTGTGCCAAAGCGAAATTATGTCTCGCAAATTCTTAACTTTCAAGAATTACTGATAAATGCCAACTTTTAATATATATTTATTTACTTTAGTCATAGGAGAATCAAATTTTAAAATATTATTCAATAAGACATTTTTCTTTAATATTTCTTTAATATTTTATTGGGACAGAAGACAATAGACTGACACAAGGACTGAATAATTAGTATATGTTTAATTTTATTATTTAAATCATAGCTATAGAAATGTAGAAATAAAAAAGATTGTAAAGATCATCAATGCAAACAAGAAAGATGAAAAGAGGGAAGGACATCAGTAACAAATTAATTAATTTGAAACCAGTCTCTTATACATTCACTTAATATATTTGCTGAAAAACATTTCCATTTGAATATATAGCAAATTCCTATTTATACAAAATGAAGAGGAGCTAGTTTTCCATTCTTAACTCAAAGATGCTGATTATTTTAGAGTTACCATCAGAAGAGAATATATCCAGAAACAAAAGAAGCTTATGTTTCTGAGTCTCTTATGTGGATAGGTCTCTATGACTACAGTACCCTCTCCCCGCTTATTTGCAGGGAATTTATTCTAAGACCTCCCCTTTTGGATGCCTGAAACACCATGAATAGTATCAAACCCTATATATACTATGTTTTTTCCATACATGCATACTTACGATAAAGCTCAATTTATAAATTAGGCACAGTAAGATATTAACAACAATAACTAATAATAAGATAGACCAATTATAACAATGCACTGTAATAAGTGTTACATGAATGTGATCTTTGTCTCTCTCAAAATATCTTACTGTACGAATTGAATGTTTTTTCCCCATTAACTAAACATCATGCACTGAGGCTGTAACTTTCGCAACTTGAGGTGTGACAGCAAAACTAGCACACGCTTCTTTTTCCTTTCTCACAATTTAACAGATAGAGTATTTGTTCTTATTGTAAATGTTAGTAACCTCAGCATATGATTTTTTTCTTTCCTTATTAAAGTTGAGAACTTTCACATTTTTCACTTAAGGAAAGCACTTTATGACTTCTCTTTGGCATATCTGAATAGTCAGCATCACTATTGCATTCTGGGGTCATTATTAAGTAAAATAAGCGTTACTTGAACAAGAGCAGTAGATAACACAAATGTCCCTCTTATAACCAAGAGGGCCACTGTTACTAATGGGCAGGATATGCTGAACAACATGATGATTCACATCCTGAGTGGAATGAAGTGGGGCTTCTCAAGATTTCATCACACTACTCAAAATGACACACAATTTAAAAATTATGAATTGTTGATTTCTGGATTTTTCCATTTAGTATTTTTGGGCTGTGGTTGACAATGTGTAACTGAAATCGTAGAAAGTGAACCTGAGGATAAGGGGGGACTACTGTACTAGGTTTTTTTATAGTTGTGGAATATTCTAGGTGGGGAAAGAAGGTTGATTGCAGTCATAAAGTATTTCTATGCAAGCATTTCTGGTAGATTGTAGCAATTTTTTCTGGTTTTCATTTATGATTCTAAATAAATATTTCACTTTCATGCCAAAATTTTATTTATTTAATTTTATAATTTTGTATCCTTTTCCCTTAAAGAAGGCCTCCCCAAAGTATATAAGCTTCAGGCTCCACTAATCCAGACCTGTCCCAGATTATCTGATAGCTCCATATTTTAAAAAATAATTTGATTGATTGAAAAATATTTTATACTCAAATTACTTAACTAGAAATCAAAATTTAACTCCCTATAATTACTTATAACATATTTAAAATTTTTCCATAGAAATATTTAAATATTCACAACTTGGTCATCATTGTAAATATAAATATTCATAGAAATACACAAAAAATATAAATGTTATAAACATTTTGGGATCTGTGATGAATTCACATAGTCAAGAACTCTAAAAAATTGCATACAAACAATAGCCAAACTTTAACTCAGCTTTTCATAGATCGGTATAAAATAGAAATGTGAGATTATTAAATACTAAGATTATAGTAGAAGGAATTTTATATATCACGGGGAAGCAATAATAGTATAAATTATGGTAATCATATTAGGAATTCTATTTAAACAAAATTGCTGTGTTATTTGTCATTAAAAGTGACATAACTACATATTTTAATGTTTATTACTCACCTAAATTAAAACAATAATGATAGATGTGCAGTGCTAAAATCCATGACTTGGACCACACTGGAACACATGTAAAATAAGAGCATGGTAAATTTGTAATTTTCTTAATAACTCAGTGCATCAGACTTCTTAATGAGCAAGGAATTTTTTCCCTACTTTTTCAAATTCTGTAATTAATTAAGAAAATATAAATTGCAGGGGTAAGCACATGCTGTGGTTTATCTAATATATTTTAACTTCAAGAACTTCAGTCAATTATAATTTCTCTTTATTCATAGCTCGGATGCTAAATATAAATAGATAAGCCTGATAGTTGGCCAGTTTTTAGATAATTAAATGCTCATGAGTCAGCGTGTATGTGTGAGTATGTGTGAATTTGCCTGCATGTACATTGTGTACACTTTTTCATGTAGGCAGATATCTAGTGAATTATAGACTTTCTCTCCAGCTAACATTTAAAAAGAGGGCAGAATCATGAGCACATTACAGTGTGTTTATTTTTAGTTTTCATTTGCCAAGGCAAATTGCTTTGATTATAGTAGTAGTAAATTTAAGTGTGGTTGTTTCATAATTCTTGTATTAAATTCTCATTCTTTAAGTTAATCTTAGTAGTTCTATTCCCTAGAAGGTAACAGGTTTCTGGGATGGTTATGTTACCAATTTCTGTCCAATGAGGTGTGATGGAGGTGTGCTAGAGGGTGGTATGTATTCTACAGAAGGTCTCCTAGCTCTTAAAAACACACAAGGAACATATGATCTTTTATCTCACCCCTAAAATTGTCAGGTCTTGATGTGGCGTCTTGTAACCACAAGGGAAAATAGCCTGAAAGATCAAAGCAATACACTGAGTATGAGACTCAAGAAAGATGAAAAGCATTTCTGATGTTGACAAGATGCTTAATTAATACACTGAATAATATAAATATCTTAGAACTTCTTGTTCTATGTGACAGTGAATGTTGTCATCATTTAAACAACTTTAATGTGCACTTTCTGCTACACGCAGATGAATATCCCCTATGAAAATATCTCTTAAGTGTTCCCAAGCATGTTTGTGTACACATGTGTGCAGCTCACATACTATGCCATGTATCTTCTTTTTGTCTCTACCCTTCTCCATGTTTTTTTAAAAAAAATAACAAGAAAAATTATCCAGAAGGAAGATTATTTACAATACAAACATAAAATTATGTCTTTTTACATCAGAAAAAATTTATATATAGTTTGTTTTATGACTTCTTTTTGGACCTAAAAATAACTAAAGGATTTTTTTAACAAACCCATGTTATTAGTACCAAATATCAAGATATATTTTATGCTCTATCTATGCTTTTTCCTTAGCTCTAAGTCATGACATCCCATGATCATAGTTATATACTCAGTGCATTTTTCAGAAGAACTTAAAATAATTCCCAAAAGTTTGTTTCTAATTTTTCATGTTACTGCTGGATTAACATTCCCTTAATCACTGCCACTTTGTTGTGGTTATCTTTTTAACAAAATTTAGATTCTTTCCCTTGTGGCAATAACATCAAGAATGAAATCCTTAATATTTATTCCCAAGACTTCTACAATTTGACTTAACTTATCACAGTGAATCTACTTATAAAATATTAGATTCTTTGGAGGAAGAACCTTAGGAGCTATCTAAAATAATGTAGGGTTTACTTCTGTAGCACTCATTGTCTAAAGATAATTCACCCTTTGTTTAAGTACATTTAATAATGAGATATTTTATTATTAGGCTATTTCTAATGTTTGACTCCATGGAAACTATTCATTATTTTACTATATCCCAAATTACTTATAATTCTTACCCAGTTGTTTTGGCTTTGCCCTTTAGCATCATGCATAATAACACAATCTTTCTATTAAGTGACAGCCAGTCACATATTAACTGGCAGGCTTTATATTTCTTCTCAATCTTCTCTTTCCAGGAAAACCATCAATAATATAATTAAAGATTAGTGTATAAAAAAAGCAACTAGCAAGTATAATCTTAAAAATACTTTTCACAAGCATCACCTCATTTTCTATGCATTCCTCATATAACATAATTTCTAGACTTGCATCTCTATTCTGTGTACAAAATATAGGAGTTACATTTTATACGTAAGGCTTCAAATATGAAGTTAAAAGAAGTTTAACAGTTGACAAAAGGTACAACCCAGCAGTACCACATCTCATACTGGTTTTCATATCAGGAAGGCAATCTTTATTTCTATTCCCCATTTCTATCTCATGAAGTTTACTTATACACTCTACTAAGAAACATTTTCTCTGTCCTCTCTAATTAAGTAAATCCTATATACCGTTAAACACTGAGCTCAAGTTAAATTTCCTCTAGTAGCATTTCCTCATTCCTATACCTACATGAAAATTTCATTTTTCTGATGCTTCATTGTTCTTAAGCCTGGATTACAAAATTTTAATTATCTGCAATCAATATTTCTTTCTCTCTTCTCTGTCTTTTCTCTCCCTCTCTGTCTTTCTCTCTCTCACTCTCACTCTGTCTTTCTCTGTTTCTCCCTCTCCTTCTCCCTTTGCCTCTATCTCTCTTTCTTTGTTGAAATAATTTTGATGAAAGGGAACAAACTCATGCTCCTTTTATCCCCTCCATTTTGAATGACATGGCCTGAGGCGTCCAGTGTGTGCTCAAGAATAACAGTAACTGTAACAATAACTGAAAACTATTTGCATTTATGGATCAAAGACAGTGTGATTCAGAAACAAGGAATTTGGATGAAAACAATTTTTTTCAAAGTCCTAGTCTATTATTGCTAAAGCCTTGACATTTATGGTATTCATTTATCAAAAAAGAATTACCTAATGCTTTATAGCAAAGTGATTAAACTCCAGGGTCTCTACAAGGTAAGACCTTTCTTCCTGACCTAAATGTAGGGCAATCAATAAACATGATGCCTAGGGACAAAGATCACTAGACTTAAGTACCCTTTCCCATTTATACCATCAGTTATGCAAGGAAATATACTCTAACTTGCTAGATGGATCCAGTTAACTCTATCTTTAAGTATAGTTGAAGAGCCAATTTTACTAACTGTGGGGAAAATCAATTTATATTCATAGAACAGGATCAGGTAATAAAGCATTTTCTTCCTGGTAGATGTCATGAGTTAAGTACTATATTGCATGTACCTCATTAAGTGCCACCACCTCAAATGTCATTTAGGTAAGTAGTGATATTGGAAATCCTCCAAAATGTAAAGTAGCTGTAAGCAACTCATAAGCCAAATCTGGGAAATGCTAACATTTTTGCTGAATCTGCAAAAATGCTGATGTGTTTGATCTAAATTAAAAAAAGAAAGATGTTCTATATCTATGTTTTATGTGTAGTTCTACTAAACAGAGTGATGAGTCAGAACATTCTTTCTTCGATTTTTGAAATTTGCTCCACTGTTTGTAAAATGCATACTTGTGCTATTTTTAGAATTTCAGTATATAAGGCACTGATGCAAGTTTTATCCTTGCTGAAATGAGAAGTGTATAGAAACCATGTAAGATGATTGTTAAGAGAGATAATAACTTGAAATATTAACTTTCTTCTTTTCCAGGTCACATAGCTTTGTAAGCAACTTCTTTCTGATTCACTATAGGCTGAGGCCAAAAAGAAGGGAGTTTGGCATGGTGGGAATGGTAGGGACTCCTGAGTTAGATCAAATCAGTGAACGATGTTCACATATCCAAAGGAGCAGAATCATTCAAGTTGGAACTAAGAGAAAATTGTTTTTCAAAAACCACCATTTAGAATTTTGACCTGCAAGGGATACTCCTGTTAATAAAAAAGGACAAACTGAAGGAAACAAGCATTGAGTTTATGTCACAATAGAACTTAAATAAATATGAAATGAGCTAGACTTTCCTGGTTCCAGGGAGATACATGAAGAGTGTCTTGGGTATAGGTAGGGAGGATGGGATGGGAGATGACCATGGAGGTTGGAACCAGAGACAGGAAGACCACATTTAGAAACACTATAAACTCCTTGTATGGACAGAGCCCTGAAATATAAGTAATGCTCTATCATTAAACCTTTATTAGCTGTGGGGTGTGTGCCTTCCATAGATAGTTTCCAGTAATTTGATTTTAAATTTTCTACCAGAATGATGTCTGTAAATGCCCTAGATGGGCTGAAACCCATTTAACTGCTGTGGGTAGACATACATTTTTAATAACCCAGTCACTCAAATATTCACACTTACCAAATTAAATGCTTAGGTACTTGACACACAAAAGAGCAAAGACAATGTAGAAGGGAAGGTCATGGTGTTAATACTGAGCAGAATTTCATGGTGACAAGTCCCTCCCCAAAACAAAACATTTTACCAATATATTTGAATTTGAAATCTTTACATGATATTATGTTTATCTTTCATTCATAAAAATATAATTTTTGATATTGAATAAAATAATAAAACACTTCAAAATGGGAATATTGAGCTCTTTTTATCAACATCGTGCTGGAGAGTTCACAAGAAACTTAGCATATTACCAATGCATTTACAGTTCAGAATGAATTTTGTGACTTCATGTTTTCAACTTCACCACTATCTCTGAATATATTACAATAATAGACAAAGAAGGAAACATATATGTCTGGAAAATCAAAATCTAACTTCTTGTAAAACAAGAAACAAAAATTAGGAGCTTAAGCTACTGGCCTGCTGGATTTATGGTTCAGAAATTGTTCTAATTTGATTTGCTAGTTAATAAGAACTGAAATTTGTCTGGAAATGGTATCCTAGAGAAAACATGCATTCTCAAATTAAGATAATTTTTAAAAATTTAAATCTAGACATGTTGTAGGAGTGTAATGAACATTAATAATATGAAAACATCAAAACCTGGAATTGATAAAATACATATTATTAAAATGAACCCCAAGATAAAAAGAGTGAGAAATGTACCATCCACAGCACTCAATGAAAAAACTACTGAAGGATATGTATCAGCAAGAAGAAAAGTGAGTCCAGAGGAAAGAATTACAAAGAAATAAAAATGATAAGCATAGAAATGGACACAAGGAGTGTTAATCTTGCCAGTTTATATCTGTAGATATAAGAAATATTTGTGGGAATAGATTTTAAATCTCTTAGAACATGGATGCCTGACAATATTGGCTAACCATGAATTTATCAGTATGGAAGCAGAAATGGCTGAATAGTGTTGGCTATCTGTCCTGCATAATAAGAAATATAATGGTTGCTAAGGATTTGTAGGATACCTGATATCCTTCTAAACCCCAGAAAAAAAATAGACCAAAATTTGCATGCCCAACCTGCTAATAGCAGAGGACATATTCCATAATAGTCCATCCATTCCATTAGGGAAGAATGAGCTGGACCATTTGAAAGCTGTAAACTTGTATATTTGTAATTTAATTTTGGATTTTCTACCACAATAATGGTAGATTATTTTCTTACTTTTCTTGACTTTTGTTCCCCAATTTTTCTGAGCTTCACTTTTTTTTTTCGTACTTTCATCTTTCTTCAAAGGACCTATGAAGATAAAATTTTAAAACCCACAGTTACATTTGTTGAGGAAATGTGGTTGATGTCATTTCACATTATGCCTTTCATTGTCTGATATAAAGCCCACAAAAGAAAAGTAAATCAGAAATAATTCTAGGAAAACTTGGGATCCCCAGAGGAACATACTGTTTAACTCTATAAGCAATGACAATGAGGTTACTGCTTTTCTTAACCATTTTTATTTAGACTGCTGGTGAACTAAAGTTTAAATATGGAACTCAGCCATGGGTATCTTAATCCCTATCTCTATCTCTTCAGGTGTATAACTTCTAATCTGTGCTTTGTGGTTGTTCTGATCTTCATTCATTCTTTTGCATTTTTTTCTATATAAACTCTTCAAATCATTTGTGGCATAAAACTGGGGTAGTGATTGGTTAATTTATTTTTCAATTCACTTAATCAAGAGGGTTTTTTTTTTTTAAATTAAACTTGTTCCTGGCTCATCTAATCTCAGATCCTTGCACATTCAATTTCTTCCCCTGGAAGCCTATTCCTTCCAAGACCAGTATGGCTCAGTCCATCACGTTGCTTCAGATAAGTCCTTAAATGTTTCATTCTCTGACAAGCCTTCCCTGACCGCCTTAGGCAAACCAGCATGACCTTCTGACACTCCCAAGCTTTCCTACCAGGATTTCTTTTCTATATAACTGATAGGTTATATATTTTTGTATTTGTTTATATTTGTGTCCACACATTGGAACTTTGTTTTTCTTCTCTATTGTGTTATGTACCCAATGAAGGGTGCATGGTCTTCACAGATACTAATAAATAGATACTGTTAATGTAATTGTTTCCAGACTTATCTCTTGCTGTCTCATTCATATCATTTATTTTCAGAAAAATTCACAAATCCTGCTTGTTCTGGCTCAAACAAGCCCTATACTTTCTTACTTCTACATCTTTATCATATTTTACTCTAATTAGGGGTGTCTTCTTCCCCTAGCACCCCATCCTTTGAAATTATTTTAATTCTTCAAGTCACATTTCTTGATGAAACTTTTCCTTATTCTTCCCACCATTATGACCACATAGTCTCATAATATTCAAAAGTCATAAATCCCTTCATGACATATCATATCATTTATTGTTTTATAGTTATTTCTGACCTTTCTTTATGCCTTTTAGTAACTGATAAATTCCTTGGTAACAATGCCAAGCACTAAATTTCATTAGAATTCTTGGAGCTTGTAAGACAAATGATAGTACTAAAATGAATCTAAAATATTTGAGCAGCAAGTTAGAAAAAATGTAGCAGTTTAATTTGAAATGTTATTTTAAGCACTACTAGAATATATTAAATTGATATTTCAATGTTAACCTGGAGATTTTTTGAGTTTACTATTACAATTTATTAAAAACATATTAATTTGCTTTGAATCTCAACCAGGCATTGTGGAAAAAATACATGCACATATTCACAAATCTATAAATCATGTGGTAAGCAGAATGTTCCCCCAACATGTCCAGGGCCTAATCCCTGGAATTTCTGAAATGTTACACTACATGGCCAAAAGAACTTTGCAGATGTAGCTAAGGTTATGGATCTTAATACATGGAGATGATCCTGGATGATTGGAATGGGCGCAATCTAAACACACAAGTCCTTAAAAGCAGAGAATTTTCTCTGGCTGGAGGTAACAGAGAGTAAGGAGGCCGAAGGAGAGGTCAGAAAGATTAGAAGCATGATAAAAACTCACCCAGCCATTGCGGGCTTTGAAGATGAAGTGGCCAGAATACGAGGTTGGCTTCTAGAAGTGGAGAATCACCCTTATCTAACAATCAACAAAGAAAAAGAACTGCAACCTGACAACTACATGAAACTTAAATCTGCCAACATCCTGAATGTGTTTAGAAGCAGATTCATCCCCAGAGCTTCCAAGAAGGAATGCAGTCCTGCTGACACCTTGATGTCAGCCTGGTAAGACTCTAAGCAGAGAATTCACTTGCACTATGCATTATCTGGACTTCTGACCTACAGAAACTGAGACAATGTTTGTTTTATTCTAAGTCGATAGTTTTGTGGCAAGTTGTTGTCAGCAATGGAGAAACTAATATACCTGATAGACTACATTCTAATGAGAGAGGGGAAAATATACAACTTATGAAAAAGAAGCAAATAAGTAATATTTACAGTAACTTAGATGCGGGTAAATGCTATGAAGAAAAAGAAAGCTTAGGAAAAACTTAGAGGAATAACAGTGAGTGTGGGAAGAGGTCAAAGTGAAATAGAGTGTCAGGGAAGAACTCAGGTAAAAAGTCTAACTGGAGCAAAGAATGAGGGAAACGGGTTGAGGGCAAGCCCATATGGATATCTTTAAGACGATTTCCAGAAAAGGAGCAGCTGGTGCAAAGCCATGATGTTGGAAGACAGTTGGTGTAGTCAAGGTTCTATTATGGGATCAGTGTGACTACAACTGCATAAGGGATGGAAAGAGTAGCAGTATATGAGTTACAAGAAGTAAGAGGAGGCCAAATCAGTTTAAGCACTTTGGCTCATGCTCTGCTTTGAAGACAACAAAGGATTATGAGCAAGAATGACTTCCAGTTTTAAATATAGAAGTGTGTACATGTCAATCCCAAACTCCCTAATGTATAGCACAGTAACAACCTAAATGGGCAAAGAATTTGAAAAAGAAGAGATACATGTATATGTATAACTGAATCACTTTGCTATACACCTGAAACTAACACAGCATTGTTAATCAGCTATACTCCAATATAAAATCAAAAGTTAAAAAAAAGGGGCTTCCCTGGTGGTGCAGTGGTTGAGAATCTGCCTGCCAATGCAGGAGACACGGGTTCGAGCCCTGGTCTGGGAAGATCCCACATGCCGCGGAGCAACTAGGCCTGTGAGCCACAACTACTGATCCTGCGCGACTGAAGCCTGTGCTCCGCAACAAGAGAGGCCTCGATAGTTAGATCCGTGATGAAGAGTGGCCCCCACTTGCCACAACCAGAGAAAGCCCTTGCACAGAAAAGAAGACCCAGCACAGCCAAAAATAAATAAATACTTACGTCCAATTTCTGACAATATATTATTATAAAAAATATATAAAAAAGAATGACTGCTAATTTAGAGGCTTGCTGAGGATGATATGGTGAGACTGAAGGGGAGAAGGGGAGAAAGACAGAAAGGAGAGACCATCTGTGAGATAATTACATAGGCAAGATAATGATGGCTTGGGTCAAGCTAGAGGCAGACAAAGACATATAATGGGTGGTGAGATTCTTTAAAAGATAGAACATTAGTCTGCTTGAACTGCCATAACAAAATATCACAGACTGGGTGGCTTTGACAATAGACATTTAGTTTCTCACAGTTCTGAAGGATAAAAGTCCAAGATCAAGGGATCAGGGCTGGTTTCTAGTGAGGCGGTCTTCCCAGCTTGTAGACGGCTGCCTTCTCACTGTGTTCTCACATTGCCTCTTCTCTGTATCTGCACAGAGAAAAAGAGAAAGATACCTCCACTCTTACACTCATATTTCTCGTGTCTCTCCCTCTTCTTATACAGACACCAGCCCTATCAGATTAGGACCCTGTGCTTATGACCTTCCTTAACCTTAAGTACCCCACTTAAGGCCCTATTGCCAAATATAGTCACATTGCGGGTTAGGACATCACCATATTAATCTGGGGGGATAACTCTGTCCATAACAGATAGTATGAACAGGATTACTGGAGCCATTGCATTTTAGATGGGAGAGAAAGAAGTCAATGGTGACTCTAATATTTTTGGCTTAACAAACTGGAAAAATTGAAATTTGATTAACTGAGCTGAGGAAACTATAGGAAGAAAAGTAATTGTGAGAAAGTGAGTTGTACATGGTGAATTGGCTAGTATGTAGTATTGAAATGGAGAAGTTAAGTAGGTAGTGAGATATATGAGTAGAATACAAGAGAGATGTCTAAGCAATAGAGATAAATTTGGAAATTTTCATGTGTGAAGAGTAGTTAAACCTCTAGATATGGTAAAATCATTAATAGAGTGAGACTAGATAGAAATGGGAGAAGTTAGCAGAGTTTTCTTTGGAGCACTTCATCTGGTGTTACAAGGTAAGGGATGTGAGGGAGAACCATCAAAAGAGACAGAGAAGGAATGTCCAGGTAATGAAGGCCCAGTAAACTGAGGAACATTTAGTGTCTTGGTAGGCAATTGAAGGAAATATTTTGAGGGAAGAAAATAATCAACTGTGCCAAATATTTTCCCTTTTATATTTATGCATCTTTAAATGTTTCTAGATTATTTTTCACATATTTAAAAATAGTCATTAATATATTCATAATAATTTTAACAGTCCAAATATTTACTTATTATCCAAACAAATGTAAAATATTTTTTTAAAATTTAATTTATTTTTTATATAGCAAGTTCTCATTAGTTATCCATTTTATACATATTAGTGTATACATGTCAATCCCAAACTCCCAATTCATCACACCACCCCCTTGGTGTCCGTACATTTGTTCTCTACATCTGTGTCTCCATTTCTGCCCTGCAAACTGGTTCATCTGTATCATTTTCCTAGGTTCCACATATATGTGTTAATATACGATATTTGTTTTTCTCTTTCTGACTTACTTCACTCTGTATGACAGTCTCTACATTCATCCATGTCTCTACAAATGACTCAATTTCATCACTTTTTATAGCAGAGTAATATTCTATTGTATATATGTACTACATCTTCTTTATCCATTTGTCTGTTGATGGGCATTTAGGTTGCCTCTATGACCTGGCTATTGTAACTAATGAATATTGGGTGCATATGTCTTTTTGAATTTTTGTTTTCTCTGGGTATATGCCCAGTAGTGGGACTGCTGGGTCATATGGTAATTCTATTTTTAGTTTTTTAAGGAACCTCCATACTGTTCTCCATAATGGCTGTACCAATTTACAGTGCCACCAACAGTGCAAGAGGGTTCCATTTTCTCCACAACCTCCCCAGCAGTTTTTGTTTGTAGATTTTCTGATGTTGCCCATTCTAACTGATGTGAGGTGATACCTCATTGTAGTTTTGATTTTCATTTCTCTAATAATTAGAGATGTTGAGCAGCTTTTCATGTGCTTCTTGGCCATCTGTATGTCTTCTTTGGAGAAATGTCTATTTAGGTCTTCTGCCCATTTTTGGATTAGGTTGTTTGTTGTTTTTAATATTGAGCTGCATGAGATGTATATATATTTTAAAGATTAATCATTTGTCCATTGATT
The DNA here is from genome assembly GCF_059928025.1 of Delphinapterus leucas. Taxonomy (NCBI): domain Eukaryota; kingdom Metazoa; phylum Chordata; class Mammalia; order Artiodactyla; family Monodontidae; genus Delphinapterus; species Delphinapterus leucas. The sequence continues at coordinate 24,698,199 of NC_143132.1, forward strand.
CATTTGCAAATATTTTCTCCCATTCTGAGGGTTGTCTTTTCGTCATGTTTGTAGTTTCCTTTGCTGTGCAAAAGCTTTTAAGTTTCATTAGGTCCCTAATTTGTTTACTTTTGTTGTTGTTTTTATTTCCATTACTCTAGGAGGTGGATCAAAAAAGATCTTGCTGTGATTTATGTCAAAGAGTGTTCTTCCTATGTTTTCCTCTAAGAGTTTTATAGTGTCTGGTCTTGCATTAGGTCTCTAATACATTTTGAGTTTATTTTTGTGTATGGTGTGAAGGAGTGTTCTAATTTCATTCTTTTACATGTAGCTGTCCTGTTTTCTCAGCACCACTTATTGAAGAGACTGTCTTTTCTTCATTGTATATCCTTGCCTCCTTTGTCATAGATTAGTTGACCATAGCTGTGTGGGTTTATCTCTGGGCTTTCTACCCTGTTCCATTGATCTATATTTCTGTTTTTGTGCCAGTACCATCTTGTCTTGATTACTGTACATTTGTAGTATAGTCTGAAGTCAGGGAGTCTGATTCCTCCAGCTCTGTTTTTTTCCCTCAAGACTGCTTTGGCAATTAGGAGACTTTTGTGTCTCCATACAAATTTTAAGGTTTTCTGTTCTAGTTCTGTAAAAAATGCCACTGGTAATTTGATAGGGATTGCATTGAATCTGTAGATTGCTTTGGGTAGTGTAGTCATTTTCACATTATTGCTTCTTCCAATCCAAGAACATGGTATATCTCTCCATCTGTTGGTATCATCTTTAATTTCTTTCATCAGTGTCTTATAGTTTTCTGCATACAGGTCTTTTGTCTCCCTAGGTAGGTTTATTCCTAGATATTTTATTCTTTTTGTTGCAATGGTAACTGGGAGTGTTTTCTTAATTTCTCTTTCAGATTTTTCGTTATTAGTGTATAGGAATGCAAGAGATTTCTGTGCATTAATTTTGTATCCTGCAACTTTACTAAATTCATTGATTAGCTCTAGTAGTTTTCTTGTGGCATCTTTAGGATTCTCTATGTATAGTATCATGTCATCTGCAAACAGTGACAGTTTTACTTCTTCTTTTCCAATTTGTATTCCTTTTATTTTTTTTTCTTCTTTGATTGCTGTGGCTAGGACTTCCAAAACTATGTTGAATAATAGTGGTGAGAGTGGACATCCTTGTCTTGTGCCTGATCTTAGAGGAAATGCTTTCAGTGTTTCACTGTTGAAAATAATGTTTGCTCTGTGTTTGTCATGTATGGCCTTTATTATGTTGAGGTAGGTTCCCTCTATGCCCACTTTCTGGAGAGGTTTTATCATAAATCTGTGTTGAATTTTGTGAAAAGGTTTTTCTGTATCTATTGAGAAGACATATGGTTTTTCTTCTTCAGTTTGTTAATATGGTGTATCACATTAAACAATTTACGTATATTGAAGAATCCCTGGATCCCTGGGATGGATCCCACTTGATCATGGTGTATGATCCTTTCAATGTGTTGTTGGATTCTGTTTGCTAGTACTTTGTTGAGGATTTTTGCATCTATATTCATCAGTGATATTGGTCTGTAATTTTCTTTTTTTGTAGCATCTTTGTCTGATTTTGGTATCAGAGTGATGGTGGCCTCATAGAATGAGTTTGGGAGTCTTCCTTCCTCTGCAAATATTTGGAAGAGTTTGAGAAGAACGGGTTTTAGCTCTTCTCTAAGTGTTTGATGGAATTCACCTGTGAAGCCATCTGTTCCTGGACTTTTGTTTGTTGGAAGATTTTTAATCAAAGTATCAGTTTCATTACTTGTGATTGGTCTGTTAATATTTTCTATTTCTTCCTCGTTCAGTCTTGGAAGGTTATCCCTTTTTAAGAATTTGTCCATTTCTTCCAGGTTGTCCATTTTATTGGCATAGAGTTGCTTGTAGTAGTCTCTTAGGATGCTTTGTATTTCTGCGGCCTCTGTTTTAACTTCTTTTTCACTTTTAATTTTATTGATTTGAGTCCTCTCCCTCTTTTTCTTGATGATTCTGGCTAATGGTTTATCAATTTTGTTTATCTTCTCAAAGAACCAGCTTTTAGTTTTATTAATCTTTGCTATTGTTTTCTTTGTTTCTATTTCATTTATTTCTGCTCTGATCTTTATGATTTCTTTCCTCCTACTAACTTTGAGTTGTGTTTGCTCTTCGTTCTCTAGTTACTTTAGGTGTAAGGTTAGATTGTTTTTTTGAGATATTTGTTGTTTCTTGAGGTAGGATTATATTGCTATAAACTTCCCTGTTAGGACTGCTTTAGCTGTATCCCATAGGTTTTGGATTGTAGTGTTTTCATTGTCATTTGTCTCTAGGTGTTTTTTGATTTCCTCTTTGATTTCATCAGTGAACTCTTGGTAATTTAGTAATGTATTGTTTAGCCTCCATTTTTTTTTAAGTTTTTTTTTTCCCTGTAATTGATTTCTAATCTCATAGTGTTGGGGTCAGAAAAGATTCTTGATATGATTTTAATTTTCTTAAATTTACTGAGGCTTTATTTGTGACCCAAGATGTGATCTATCCTGGAGAATGTTCCATGCACAATTGAGAAGATAGTGTAATCTATTTTAGATGGAATATCCTGTAAATATCAATTAAATCTATCTGCCTATTGTGTCATTTAAAGATTGAGTTTCCTTATTAATTTTCATTTATGGATGATCTGTCCATTGGTGTAAGTGAGGTGTTAAAGCCCCCACTATTATTGTGTTTCTGTCGATTTCCTCTTTTAGAGCTGTTAGCAGTTGTCTTATGTATTGAGATGCTCCTATGTTGGGTGCATGTATATTTATAATTGTTATGTCTTCTTCTTGGATTGATCCCTTGATAATTATGTAATGTCCTTCCTTGTCTCTTGTAACATTCTTCATTTTAAAGTCTAGTTTATCTGATATGAGTATTGCTACTCCAGCTTTCTTTTGATTTCCATTTCCTGGGAATGTCTTTTTCCATCCCCTCACTTTCAGTCTGTATGTGTCCCTAGGTCTGAAGTGGGTCTCCTGTAGACAGCATATATATGGGTCTTATTTTTGTATCCATTCAGCAAGTCTGTGTCTTTTGGTTGGATCATTTAATCCATTCACTTTTAAGGTAATTATCGATATGTATGTTCCTATTAACATTTTCTTAATTGTTTTGTGTTTTTTATTTGTAGGTCCTTTTCTTGTCTTGTGTTTCCCACTTAGAGAAGTTCCTTTAGCATTTGTTGTAGAGCTGGTTTGGTGGTGCTGAATTCTCTTAGCTTTTGCTTGTCTGTAAAGCTTTTGATTTCTCCATCGAATCTGAATGAGATCCTTTTTCGGTAGAGTAATCTTGGTTGTAGGTTTTTCCCTTTCATCACTTTAAATATGTCCTGCCACTCCCTTCTGGCTTGTAGTTTTTCTGCTGAGAAATCAGCTGTTAACCTTATGGGAGTTCCCTTGTATATTATTTGTCATTTTTCCCTTGCTGCTTTCAATAATTTTTCTTTGTCTTTAATTTTTGCCAATTTGGTTACTATGTGTCTCAGCATGTTTCTCCTTGGGTTTATCCTGTATGGGACTCTCTGCACTTCCTGGACTTGGGTGGCTATTTCTTTTCCCATGGTAAGGAAGTTTTGACTATACTCTCTTCAGATATTTTCTTGGGTCCTTTCTCTCTCTCTCCTCCTTCTGGGACCCCTATAATGAGAATGTTGTTGCCTTTAATGTTGTCCCAGTGGTCTCTTAGGCTGTCTTCATTTCTTTTCATTCTTTTTTCTTTATTCTGTTACACAGCAGTGAATTCCACCTTTCTGTCTTTCAGGTCACTTATCCATTCTTCTGCCTCAATCTTCTGCTATTGATTCCTTCTAGTGTATTTTTCATTTCAGTTATTGTATTGTTCATCTCTGTTTGTTTGTTCTTTAATTCTTCTAGGCCTTTTTTAAACATTGCTTGCATCTTCTCAATCTTTGCCTCCATTGTTTTTCGGAGGTCCTGGATCATCTTCACTATTATTATTCTGAATTCCTTTTCTGGAAAGTTGCCTATCTCTACTTCATTTATTTGTTTTCTGGGGTTTTATCTTGTTCCTTTATCTGGTACATAGCCCTCTGCCTTTTCATCTTTTCTATTTTTCTGTGAATGTGTTTTCTTCCCCGACAGGCTGCAGGATTGTAGTTCTTGCTTCTGCTGTCTGCCCTCTAGTGAATGAGGCTATCTAAGAGGCTTGTGCAAGTTTCCTGATTGGAGGGACTGGTGATGGGTAGAGCTGGCTGTTGCTCTGGTGGGCAGAGCTCAGTAAAACTTTAATCTGCTTGTCTGCTGATGGGTGGAGCTTGGTTCCCTCCCTTTTGGTTGTTTGGCCTGAGGTGACCCAACACTGGAGCCTACCTGGGCTCTTTGATGGGGCTAATGGCAGACTCTGGGAGGGCTCATGCCAAGGAGTGCTTCCCAGAACTTCTGCTGCCAGTGTCCTTGTCCCCACGGTGAGCCACAGCCACCCCCTGCCTCTACAGGAGACCTTCCAACACTAGCAGGTAGGTCTGGTTCAGTCGCCTATGGGGTCACTGTTCCTTTCCCTATGTCCTAATGCACACACTACTTTGTGTGTGCCCTCCAAGAGTGGAGTTTCTGTTTCCCCCAGTCCTGTTGAAGTCCTGCAGTCAAATCCCACTAGCCTTCAAAGTCTGATTCTCTAGGAATTCCTCCTGCTGTGCTGGACCCCCAGTTGGGAAGCTGGACGTGGGGCTCAGAACCTTCACTCCAGTGGGTGGACTTCTGTGGTATAAGTGTTCTCCTGTTTGTGAGTCACCCACCCAGCAGTTATGGAATTTGATTTTATTGTGATTGCGCCCCTCCTACTGTCTCATTGTGGATTCTCCTTTGTCTTTGAGTGTGGGGTATCTTTTTTGGTAAGTTCCAGTGTCTTCTTGTTGATGGCTGTTCAGCAGTTAGTTGTGACTCTGGTGCTCTCACAAGAGGGAGTGAGGGCACGCCCTTCTACTCTGCCATTTTGAACCAATCTCTCCAAATGTAATACATTTTTATCATTGCCATGAATAATTTTCTTGATTGGAAAAATTTCCAGTTGCTATAGGACTTCTCAAAATTTTGTTGACTATTTTATAGAGAAATTATGTGATTGAAGAAAAAAATTCAAAGCTAGGTATCCATTAAATATGCTATAAATATCCTGTCATTACTAATACTGCTGTGCTTTACAGGACATTCTTTAATATTCAAACTGGATTTAAATTTTGTTTGATTTTCAAATATTAAAAAAGTTATTATATAATGTTCTTTTCTCCATAAATCAAGGTAATCACCACTTTATATTTATGGTAGTAATAAAATTGACAAAAAATGCTAATGAATATCTAGTATAGATTAGCAACTTTTGATTCAATACATACTAAAAACGTGTTGATTATATTTCTTATTAGTAAATCTGCAAGATCAACAGCCAAATGTTGTACAAAGAATTCAAGAATTGAATATGACATGTTGGTGTTAAAAATTATTTTTAAAACTCTTCAGAAGTGATTCATGTGAGTTCATAATTGAATCAGTCAGTATTTCATTATAAAACATATTCTCAGAAATATTTACATGTTCCTATTAAAGATTTTTCTACTATAAGTCTTCCTACCTGCTCCTCCACTTATAAAATTATTATATATTCAAAACAACTTATTATTCTTATGTTTTTGCTCTTTATATAACTCTTCTCTTCTCCATATAAAAATGCAAAAGATTTAGAAAAGTCCTTCATCACACTCTTTTCACTGTTTGTATGAAAAATACTGGGATTACCAAATTTTATCCAGCTTGGCTACTTGTAAAGCCTTCATTTAGAACCACCACTATGAATTAATAAAATGTTTTAGTTAGGAAAGCAAAGCTTATGTCAGATCTAAGGAGTGGTAGAAGGAGATGCCCTATTTTTGTGAGTTTACCCTCTTATGTTCTTTACTTGTTAAATTGTGGCTCTGCATTTCCAGTCATTGTGTGAACATAGATTTGCATATAGCAAAGAAAAAAGATTTTTATACCTTTTAAACCTAGTTAGTGAAGAAACATTTCCCAAAATTCTCCCAGCTGACTTCCCTTAGTTTGAATCAAGGAGCCACATGCCTATTTCTATTACACTGACCACTGGAAAAAAGAATCACCTCTGAACATGTGTCTCTGGAGGGCTGACCAAAACTCACAATTGTGTATCTACCTTGAGCTGCATTAGACTTTATCAATAAGACTTGTTCTCAGTCCACATGGAGACACTCTGATTAGTTCCATGTCAGGAGTTTCTACTTCCACAAATTGCTACTCTTTAATTTTAAAATACTGGAAGCACCATGCTTTTTTTTTTTTTATAGTCAAGTATCCAGATGCAAATATTAACTTGTTAATTTTATTTTCAAACATCCTGTGACTTACATAAATAAAGCCCATTTTTATCCTTTCATGTCTTGAAATTTAAGTTAAGAAGTTTAGACTCATTTTTTCAAACCTGTGTAGAATAATTCTCTCAAATTTTAATGCCACTAGCCAGATGGCGATTTCAATAGAAGACCATTTATTGGAATTATTTAAGTAAATAAAATATGGAATAACACAATCTCAATGATAGCTGGAATTCTTTGGCATTATCAATGGCTCATCCAGTCAATCACGTAAAAGCAGAATAGATGGGGCTTCCCTGGTGGCACAGTGGTTGAGAGTCCGCCTGCCGATGCAGGGGACACGGGTTTGTGCCCCAGTCTGGGAAGATCCCACGTGCCACAGAGCGGCTAGGCCCATGAGCCATGGCCGCTGAGCTTGCACGTCCCGAGCCTGTGCTCCGTAATGGGAGAGGCCACAACTTTGAGAGGCCCGGGTACCGCAAAAAAAAAAAAAAAAAAAAAAAAGGCAAAACATAAGAAGTGGTGTTTTTCTCTTAGTTTCTTTTTTTAATCGTCTTTCATTGATTTGCCTCTCTTTCAATCGTATTTAGAATTTCAGAATTTTTTGTGCATTGCTGATTTTCATTTTGTCCAAATGATATTTGGTCAAACATCAATGACAGAGATGCTCTTTTTCCTCACTCGTTTCATGTTTTTTGTAGCTGCTTTGGGATGCACAGGAATCTAAATGATAATTCCCAGGTCATTGTCTCTGAGCTCAGGCTCTGGCTCTGTTCCTGTCTTACAGCTTTGATATGGTGTGTATCTCAGGTGATAATATATTCTGGCATTAAATTTATTCCGAAGCCAAATATAGTCACAATGATCATGGAGACATTATGCTTCAGTAACACTGGTGCTTGTGATTAAGGTGTGTGTGTGTGTGTGTGTGTGTGTGTGTGTTTCATTAGAGATTGGAAAATGACATAGCTTTTGCTACATAGAATACCAAATAAATTAGCTTTCTCTAGTTTTTGATTTTTCACCATCACCTTCTGATGCAGCAATTTAGAATTTAGACTCTGACAGCCTCCATTCACAATAAGATTTCCCCCCTTTCAAAAATTAGTTTTTATTGAGGTATAGTTGATGTATAATTTTATATAAGCTACAGGGGTACAATATAGTGAGTCACATTTTTAAAGGTTATACTCTATTTATAGTTATTACAAAGTATTGTTTATATTCCCTGTGTTGTACAATATATCCTGTGGCTTACTTTATACATAACTGTTGTACCTCTTAATCTCTTACCCCTATATTGCCCATCTCCCCTACCCTCTCCCCACTGGTAACCACTAGTTTGTTCTTTATATCTGTGATTCAGATTTCCCCCTTTCTAGCTGCCACCTTGGATATATTACATACTTTGCACATTATAAGTAGTATATTAACAAATCACTAGGTTATTTTGAAAATTGTCACATTTATTTAAACCTTGTTGTCATGATATATAAAATAGAATCACTAAATTGAAATAATTATTTTACCACAAAGAGAGTGACTTTTCAGTACAAGAGAAATTATACCAAACTAACATTTATATTGAGTGAAATCTTTCAAATGTTTTCTTCCAATAAGCAATAATTTCACGCAGTGGGGTTTCAACAATCTTTTTATAAATTCTTAATAAACTACGTAAGCCCCTAGCATGTGGAGAAAATAATACAAGGCATGGTATTAAACAGCAAATAAAAGCTCTTAACCTTCTTTGTATAAACTGCAATTCAAACCATTAAGCTTGGTGCTGTGATGTGGTTGTATTTAATAATAAACTCAAACTATCAAGCTAATCTAGAAAAAGCTAACACACAATAAGTTTGTATAGAATATAAGGTCACTAATGAACCACAAGCAGTAGCAAGACATTTTAAATAGGAAATGTGATCAACAGTAGAAATATATCAAATTATTTGTGAGTAGTGAAAAGAAAGACTAAGAACATGGCAACAATAAAATTCTTTACATCAGGTACTATTTTTCTTTGCCCAAATAGGATATGTATGTTTTGATTGTTGCTTGTTTTGGAATTCTATTATTTTTACTAAGAGAAGCTGAAGTTTACCCTTAATACCTGCACAATACTTGCCACATTTTTAGACATTCCTACTGTGCCTGTAACTTTGTCATATATAAATGCAATAATTTTGATATATACTTTCTTAGGCATTTTTGTTTTTGTTTAGATTAGTCACAGCACAGAAACTTTCAAATGAGTTTGTTATAGGAAACATTTGTGCATTATCAATTGTGGTTTAACTAGGTGATATTTCTAACCCAATTATTATGAAATATACTAACATGCCTAGATTAAAGACTGCTATTTATGCTAAATAATAAAATGTGTTTATATACAAAAACTTTTGTGAGTTTTGAAATCTAATAGTATCAGATGGTAACTTCACATTTCTTAAAAAGGATTCAGACCCCCAGTGGTGTCAGGTAAACTGGATATCTGCATGCAAAAGAATGAAGAGGGACCTTTGCCTCATACCATACGTAAAATTAACTCAAAATGTATCATAGACCTAAATGAAAACCTAAACCTATAAAAATCTTAGATCAAAATACAGGAGGAAACTTCCTGATTTAGGATTAAATAACATTTTCTTAGATATGATACCAAAAATGAGACAAAAGAAAAAAAGTTATAAACTAGACTTCAAAATTAAAGTTTTTATCCTACAAAAGACACCATCAAGAAAGTTTAAAAGACAATTCACAGAATGAGATAAAATATTTACAAATCATTTATCTGAGAAAGGACTTGTCTCCAGAACACATAAAGCATATATATAAAGAACAACTCAAAAACACAAAAGAATAAAACTCAATTTAAAAGTGGGTTAAAGATTTGAATGGACATCTCTACAATTAAGATATACAAAAGGCCAATAGCACATGAAAAAAATGCTCAGCATCAGTAGTCGTCATGGAAATGCAAATTAAAACCACAAGATACCACTTCATATACAGTAGCATGGCAAAAAAGACAGACAGAAAAAAGTGTTGAGGATAATGTGGAAAATACATTGCAAGTGAAATGTATTAGACACCAAAATGGTTCAGCCGCTTTGGAAAATAGTTTGGCAGTTCCTCAAAGTGGTAAATATAAAGTTACCAGATTATATATATATATATATATATATATATATATATGGATATGGATATATATAGTTTTATATATATCACAAAAAATTGAAAAAAGAAAAAATATAAAAACACATCCACACAAAAAGTTCTACATGAATATTTATAGCTAAACTATTCAAAATAGCTAAAAAGTTGAAACAATCCAAATGTCCATCAACCAATAAACAGATAAGGTATAGCATACCTACACAATGTAATATTATTTAAAAATAAAACAAAAGTAATAAGGATACATTCAGCAACATGGAAGAACCTTAAAATCATTATGCTAATTGAAGGAAGCTTGTCACAAAAGTATACATATTGCATCATGGCATTTATATGAAGTGCCCAGAAAAGGCCAGTCTATAGAGTCAGAAAGTAGATGGGTGATTGCCAGGGAATGGATGTAGGGAGGAATGGGGAGTGACTGCTAATGGGTATGAGATTTCTTTTGGGGGCAACGACAATGTTCTTAAATTAGACAGTGATGACGATGCACAATTTTGTGAATATACAACATGTTGTATACTTTAAAAGAATGAATTTATGTTACGTAAATTCTATCTCAATAAACCTGATATTTAAAAAATAATCTAGACCATACGTAAGAAACTTGTTTGGTAGTGGGCCAAAGAATAAATGTTTCAGGCTCTGCGGGCTGCATATAGTTTCTGTCACATACACTCCTCTTTTATTTATTTATTTTTTACACAACACCTTACCAATGGAAAAACCATTCTAACTTAAAACAGGCTGTGGGCCAGATGTGACCCATGGGCAGTAGTTTTCCCACTCTTCTTCTTGACCATTAGTTCCCAAACTTTGTTCGTCTTTTGAATCACCTACAAACTTGAAAGTACAGATGCCTGAATTCTACCCTGACGTTCCCAAGCAAAATGTGGGACTCTTTATTTTTAACTGCATTCCTGTGAGGTTCTTAAGTACACGTGTACATTAAAAAGTGTAGAAAAATCTAACTGAGTATATTTATTATAATTATTATATTCCTGATGGCCCAAATTATCTGTCAGTCTGACTCACAATTCCTTCCATAAATCATGATGCCAATGATGACTTGGTATCAGAGCCTCCAATTTGCTGTCCATATTTCATAACAAAATAATTCCTCTTTACATTAACATATATCAGTATATTAATCTTTTTACTTATTTATTATTGGTGAAGGCCACATTTTCCTTAAACCTTTTTGCCATTACATTAGCATTTCTCAAAGTATGTACTAGAGCTAGTCCTATGAAATGCTGCAAATAAGTTTAGAAAAATATTAAATAGAGAACTTCCAGTTGGAAATGTTCCATATCCATTTAAAAATTAGAATATTTTAGCTCTTTTGCAAAAAGAAATCTACTTCATTTTAACACAGTGTTTCTTACAATTTTTCCCCCTTATTCAACAGTACTTCCCTTTAAAAAAAATACTTATTAGTGTCTTAGTCACATACATTAATAACCCTTTTATTAGGTTGTTTTATTAGGGATACTCTAGCTTGACCTGTCATTAGAGGCTATAAATACTATTAAGACAAAAGGTGTCCACTTAGTATTCACACACGTATCTGCTGAAAAACAAGAACAGATTAATAAGGAAAGAGCACATTTATTAAAAATGAAAATATGGATATTAATCTTCTAAGACTAGATCCAATTCATTTATATTTCAACAGGAATCTGTGAATTTAAGAGGAAACTAAATATTTTCTGAATCATTGAATAAGGACAGTTTCTTCATCAAGAAAATAATATGGAACTGAAATCTTCATATATATTATCTTTTTAAAACAAGATGAAATCTGTAAATTTCTCACAGGGATCATTCCCTATAGAGAGTGTTGCTGCTTGGATACTTCCAATTTCAGGTGAAAATCATAGAGAAATTATACTTGAATTTGAAAATATGCAAACCATGAAATGATATATGGACATGGCTATAAAACTTAAATAAGTCAGAGTATTGAGTTCATATTTAAATCTCAAGAATAACTCTAAATTAATAGAGAATGTATTTAAACATTTATTTTAAGACATGAAAGACATACAGAAAAGTTCCTATCATTATTTTGTAGTGTTATTATTTCACTGAATTTTCTTACTTTTGGAGAATAATAGAACAAGTTTTTTATATATTTATTAATTCAAATAAAAACTTTCAAATCAAGTGCTGTGCCATGCATAATTCACTAGAGTTAAATCACTACTTGATAACGTAATTGATGTGAGAAGTACATAGAAACTTAACATGAAGTAAATATAAAGGACCATATAGTGATATAATCCCTAATGACATATATTTTAGAATTATTAATCATTTATAAAAAGAGTACAGAAGTTATGAAATGGGTATCATATATTCTTAAAACATTTACACTGTAATTATCCCTTTCTGCAATTGAAGTTTTTGAAGACTTAAACGTTTTCATAAATGGCTTGCATTACTTACTTAAAGAATGGTAGAGGATAAAGAAGTTTCTAAAATAATTTTTTTTCTCCTCTGTTTAGTAGTTATCACAAACATCTATTGATTCTTTAAGAGATGGAATTAAAACATACTTATAGTATCATATCTGACTTACTGTTTTTCCTCCTATGGTAAGTAGCATATAATTTGCTCCATAAATATGATGTAAAAAATTTCTGACAATATGGTACAGTGACATGGGCTGCTGGTTTCTCCGTTTCAACCTAAGTCTGGAAAAAGCAAAATAGGGGCAAAGGCCTAAAAATAATTCAAAAACTTCTTATGACTTTCTTATGGCTAGTTAATATGAATAGCACTGGGCTGGTGGTAAGGTGTTTTTAAAAGGACTCAGGCTGAGAAGGGTTGAGATCCAGGGAGCAAGTATAGCTTGTAAAGATATTTGCCTACCCTATGCCTAGTTCAAGGGAGAATTTAAACCCTTACCAAGCTCTAGGAACTTTGACCCTGACTGGAATGAAGGGTGCACAAGAGGGTTATCAATTTCTGGTAAAACTAAAGTCTTCCTTCTCCTGTTTCTCTCATCAAATATTAAAGATTAGAGTATTACATTACTTACAAATATTAAAATGTAAAAGCAATTAATATGAGAATCAATAAGCAGTTCATTAGAAAATTCAAATATAAAAATAAAGATATGACCCAAATTGCTTGAGACAAGGAGCTAGGAATATGAATGTGAGCTTATAAGGAATGTCAGTGAGAAAGTCTAACATTTGTCTACTTGGATTTAGAGAAAGAAGAGTGAGAGATTAAGACAGAGGCAAAACTAGAAGAAAAAAATGTTTCAAGATAGATGAAAAACTTCCATTCAAATACACAAGAATATCTATAAACTCCAAGTAGAGTAGTCAATAGTACCTATATAAAAGTTTAAAGACACTTCAAAGGAATATATAAAGATTTAAGGGAGAAAACAAAATAGTTTACCTTTAGAGATAATTTGTACTAACTTCTCAAAATCAAAAATAAAATCCAGAAAACAAAGAAACTTTAAAATATATAAATTTATATAAATATAAAAATATATAAATTTCTAGCTAGAATTTTGTCCTCAATGAAAATATTTTAATACTATTAGATAAATAGACCTTTTTTTTTACCAAAGGAAAACAGTAAGAGTTTGTACCCAGCGAAATCTCATTGCATATAAATGAATGAATTAATAAATTAAATAAAACAAAGAAAGTTATTTCAGATAGAAGGTCAGATTGAAGAAGAAATAGAGAAAAAAGTTGTATACAGAAATATAAGCAATCACTTTGTAAATTGACACTAATAATGATTTTGAGGTTTAAGAAATTAAACTGAAATTAAAATATACAACAATGACAGTGCATGCATTGACAAAGGGTGAATAGAATTAAAATGTTTTGATTTTTATTTATTAATCAGAAGGTGAGTAGGAAGACTAACAGACCCACAGTCACTGATGTACAAATATCAAACAAAGTTTTGAAAACATATATTTCTAAAAAATTTAGTATCAACTCATTTAGTACCAAATCCAGGGCTGAACTGAAACTAAGTTAATGATCATTTTCATTTATCTAATTTAGTTAAATGACTATAGGTTTCACTACATGTTAATGGATTTTAGTTAATTTTAGAGTTTTTATCTCACTCAAGAGAGTCTAGAACTTGTTTGAATTAAACTGATGTTCACCAGCACAGCTTTTATTTTCTATAACAAGCTGATGCTCTTCCAATTCTGGGTTTGGATATAGGACTGAGATCAGCATAGGCAGACAAACTATGCTGAGGGAAAGAAAAAACGATAAAGCTTTTAGAAATCAAAATTTCAAGACTTGCAGATTATCAACCACATGCCTAAATCTCACCACAGAATATTATCTGAGCTCTGGGGCTCATCAAGAGGGCAGGGTCTAGAGTTACAGCCTTTTTAAAGACAGTCTGCCTAAATAAAGTAAGACAGTCTGCCTTTATTGTCTGTCACTGCGCTCAAGGAGCAAAGCATAGAGCTAGTTTTTTCCTACAGGTATATCCAGGATATTTGCTCTGCGCTGGGGTAGGAGACTGAAGCCTGAAGATACAGACCAGGAAAATGTTCAAGGATAACCATCAATATACTGTAGGGTGAGGCCACAGAAATCTGATAAAGTCTCAGTCAAAAGCCCAAGAACCCATACTCAAGGAACAAGGATGAAGTTGAAGTATGTCAAGTATCTTCAAATTTCAGTCCAGCACTGACCAATTGATGTCCGTATTTGGATTGAAATGACAATACTCTAGTACTGTCTGCATAACAGAAAAAGTAAGAGAATTTTGGTGAAAAAAATAAAATTTTGGATTTTCTACAGTAGCATTATACATAGTTTAGCATATTATGAAAATTACTAGACATTCAAATAAACCAAAATAGGACAGATATTTTAGAGAAAATTAACGATAAAACCAAATATACAAGTTGTCAAGAATTTGGAGTTAGCAGAAAAATGAATAAAACTTTGATTAATATAGTAAAAAACAGGTGAAGTAATGGCTAAAATAGATAAAAGGGAGGAGAATTTTATCAGAAATTTGACATTTTTAGAATAATCATAACCCTTGTAGAATGAAAAAAAATCAATGTGTGGAATTAGCTAAAGGTATAGAATTAAGAGCAGGTCAAAATTTTAGGTCTAATATTTACTTGTCAAGTTGATAATCAAGTGGAAATTATTCCTGTGTAAAACACATCACCATCCTACAAATATTCAGTTAAATTTGAATTAGTCATAGTCTTGATGTGCACAGTGATGCAGGAGGAAGCATTTGAAATAGCTGCCATTTATAAGTTTAAACTATAAATTTTTACTAAAGTCAAATTAAATGCTTGTGTTGAGAACTTATTGTTCAAGTTGTTCATAGTCAATCAATCTCCTTAGGAAGTATTATTTAGGCTGCTAAAGATTTGAATTAAAGAAAAGGGTATGTAATTAGTATAATGACCTGGGAAAAAGATTATTATGAATAAAAATCTGTCATTAGGGAACTCCATCTACGGATGGGCTTATTAGTAACCTTAACTTTAAAACTCTAGAATTAAAAAAAAAAAAATGACCAAATATAAACTATTAAAAAAGAGCACAGTACCTGAAAATATAAATGTTCCCCCTTATTTTATTTAGGCAGGCTGAAACTTAAAACAATTATCCCCATATATACCTTGGTTTAGATTTCACGTTGCTTATTTTTGACTACAGAAAAATAAGTAAAAATGAATGTCTTCAAGAAATTTTGGAAAACAATCATGAGCTGTTTATTGAATCTACTAGGCTATTTTACAGTGATAAACTCATATTCTCTTTGGCCAGTTATTCACTTTTCCCACAGAAATAAAAGGAATAGTTACTAAGGATCTCACAATATTGTTTTTATTTTGTTGTTGTTGTTGTTGGTTTTGGTTTTTTCTGCGATACGCGGGCCTCTCACTGTTGTGGCATCTCCCGTTGCAGAGCACAGGCTCCAGATGCACAGGCTCAGCGGCCATGGCTCACGGGCCCAGCCGCTCTGCGGCATGTGGGATCCTCCCGGACCGGGCCACGAACCCATGTCCCCTGCATCGGCAGGCGGACTCTCAACCACTGCGCCACCAGGGAAGCCCACAATATTGTTTTTGATAACAAAAAACAGGTAGTGCTCCTAGTACCCATCCCTAGGGAGATGGTGAGATAGATTATACTCTACCTATGCTATAAAATACTTAGAAGCATTTCAAATGAATAAAGTAGATATATATGTACCAAAATGCAAATGGAAACATGATAAATTTTTAAAAAGATATGAATACTATATTCAATATTTACAAGAAAAAAAAGAGCAGGTCAACACAGAAAAATAAAGAATTAACAGACTAAAAGAAAAAAAATGTAAAATACTCAAACTGAAGAAGCAAGTGAAAAAAAAAGAAGAGAAAGAGAGAGAATCAGATAGAGGAATTCAAAAAAGGTGATAGATAAGAACTGATATGAGAAAGAAACTGATTCAGGGTGAGTGAACTTACTGCAGGGTATATAGAATAGTATGCCTAGATATATCATAGCAAAATTCCTGAAAATCAACGATCTTTTAAAAATCATAAAAATAGCAAAAGTAAAAGACGTTTTACTCCAAATAAGCAATAAGACATAATTGACTTCTTAAGAGAAGCAACAGGAAGGCAAGAGACAATGGGATAATATTCTTAAACATTAAGGGTAAAAAAAGGGGGCATCTAAAGTTGCTACAGACATTTTAAAAATAAAAGTGTAAATGTTATCTCCATAAATGAATAACTTTTCATGAGACTTGCAAAGGAGTCACTACTCTTATGTGGTTTTAAACAAGATTTTTGGTTTTTATTACACTATTATTTTTGTTTTTTCAACACAACTATCTTATCAACATGGAGTACCTGAAATTTTTTAATCAGAGCACAAAAACTGAAAAATACAAAATTTGATTGCCTAAGTACTTCTGATCACTAACATGCATTACTAAAAGAGAGAGAAAAATATTTAAAACAGTCACAATTAGAAGGGAAATAATGTTAACCAATATAGCACATAAAGAACTAACAAAAAAGTAATTCATACAGTCAATATAAAAGAAAACCACAGAGAAAATGGACTAAAGGTTTGAATAGACATCTGACAAAACAGATTGCACAAATTGTCTATAAATGTATGAAAAGTTGTCAAAATGTGTTAAGGATCAGGGCACTGAAAATTAAAGCCCATCCATTATGTTATCAGAAAAAAAATAAAAATTAAAAAAATTTTAATGGACAACTTTGATTTTGGTAATGAGTTTGAATTCCTGGAACATTTATCCATTGTTGGTGGGAGGATAAATTGTCAGTAACTGGCATATTTTGACCATTTCATACGTCATGGCCCAGCAGTTTTACTATGACACAGAATATATAACTTAGATAAGTACTATACTGGAAGGTTTTCAAATATGCTCAACGACATGCATTGTTTATAAAAGCTTAAAACTAAAAAGAGTTCATATATTGTGAAATAGAAATAACAACAATAAAATAGATAAATACACTGTTATATGCTCATCCAACAATTTGAACAGGTGCCTGAATGCATAGATGAGAAAGCTGTGCATATATCTTGAGATAAAAGCCTTTTAAGCAGAAGGAATAGCTAAAGCAAATGTACAAAAGTGCAACTGCATGTAGCACATTAAAGGACCCACAAAGTATCCAGAGAATTACAGTAGAATGGGAGGTGCAGAAAGGTAGAAGTGCAGACCAAAGAGGTAATGAGGGAGAGAGAGTTTATATAAACGTATGTGGCTTATTCTGAGAAGAGAATCTACTGTATAGTTTTGAGCAGAAGTGTGATGTTGTCTGATTTAAGTTTTAACAGGATAATTTCAAAACAAATTTATAGTGAATAAGGATGTAAATATGTTTCCAAGGGAAATATTTCTGCAGTTATTGCAATAATCCTGTTGGGAGATAACAAGGATTTGGAGTAGTAGCTTAAAACAAAGAAGTTGAAAAGATGATCAAATTATGAATATGGTTAATGGATGAATAAGCAATATGAAGAGTTTGGATGTTCAAGATATTTGGGCCTATTATGATTCTATTTTCTGAAATCAATAAACTCTTGAAATGTCAAGAGCATTTGTACATTTCCTGCACACGTATCAATCTGCTATGTATTTTTCTGGACAGGAGTATTGCATCCAAGCAGGAAAGTAGGGATCCCAACTCCTTCCATCACAGGGCTCCCCTTGTTACACACTCTCTGGGGTTGTCTGCATACCACCCATCAGAGCACAAAGGAGCATAGAGGATTCTTAGTGATATTTACCTTTACGCTAGAACTTAAAGTGGCATAATTCACTTCAGCACACATTCTAAAGGCTAAAATTAGTAACATTCTCTCATCTACCACAGAAATTGGAACATGTTACCTAGAAGAGGGAATAAGTTTTGTTAGTCTGGCAGCTTCTACCACAGCCTAAGTAACTGACTGAATGAAAGTGCAGTTTACTCAGAAGAAGAATACAGATAGAGCTGGGTTTTGTGAGAAAAAATCGGGACTTCCAGTCTGGACATATGAAGCTGTAGAAATAGTTTAGATGTCTGAGTGGAGGTGTTGTTGATAAGGGACCTGGATGTGTGTATCTGCAGGAGAGGGAGAAACCTTGGCAGCTCATTAAATTGGCAAAGAGCCAACACATAATTAAAATCACCTACAGCATGAGCACTGGAAGGGAATTGAAGATGATACCCTGGTAAGCTCCATTGTTGAGTCCAGGGCAATGAGGGTAATTTAACAAAAATGTCTCTGGTAATGGAAGGCTGAGGTCATGTGTAAGTTTTTTTATTTCATACTTTCAAATTTTGTCAGTGAAATAAGAATCAAAGTCATCAGTTGAGAATGAGATTCTAGGAGGCATTTGAAAAGGAGAGAGAAGTACAAATTAAGAAAATGAAAGAGGAAATGGACTTGTCGAAATACAGTAGAACTGATAGGCATCAACAAGGGCATAATTGATGTTAGACTTTCCAAATTCAAACCATAAACAAGACCAAAAGACAACCCTCAGAATGGGAGAAAATATTTGCAAATGAAGCAACTGACAAAGGATTAATCTCCAAAATTTACAAGCAGCTCATGCAGTTCAATAACAAAAAAACAAACAACACAATCCAAAAATGGGCAGAAGACCTAAATAGACATTTCTCCAAAGAAGATATACAGATTGCCATCAAACACATGAAAGAATGCTCAACATCATTAATCATTAGAGAAATGCCATTCTAGATGGTATGCCATATCTATCTAGATGATAACTAAATGCGGTAGTTATCATCTGTCACCGGTCAGGATGGCCATCATCAAAAAATCTAGAAACAATAAATGCTGGAGAGGGTGGGGAGAAAAGGGAACCCTCTTGCACTGTTGGTGGGAATGTAAATTGATACAGCCACTATGGAGAACAGTATGGAGGTTCCTTAAAAACTACAAATAGAACTACCATACAATCCAGCAATTCCACTGCTGGGCATATACCCTGAGAAAACAATAATTCAAAAAGAGTCTTGTACCACAATGTTCATTGCAGCTCTATTTACAATAGCCAGGACATGGTAAGCAACCTAAGTGTCCTTCGACAGTTGAATGGATAAAGAAGATGTGGCACATATATACAATGGAATATTACTCAGCCATGAAAAGAAACGAAATTAAGTTATTTGTAGTAAGGTGGATGGACCTAGAGTCTGTCATACAGAGTGAAGTAAGTCAGAAGGAGAAAAACAAATACTGTATGCTAACACATATATACGGAATCTAAGGGGAAAAAAAAGGTGATGAAGAACCTAGGGATAAGACGGGAATAAAGACACAGACCTACTAGATCATGGACTTGAGGAAATGGGGAGGGGGAAGGGTAAGCTGTGACAAAGCGAGAGAGTGTCATGGACATACATATACTACCAAACGTAAAATAGATAGCTAGTGGGAAGCAGCCGCATAGCACAGGGAGATCAGCTGGGTGGTTTGTGACCACCTGCATGGGTGGGATAGGGAGGGTGGGAGGGAGGGAGACGCAAGAGGGAAGAGATATGGGAACATATGTATATGTATAGCTGATTCACTGTTATAAAGCAGAAACTAACAAACCATTGTAAAGCAATTATACTCCAATAAAGATGTTAAAAAACAAAACAAAACAAAAAACCCCAAAGACTGCTCAACAAGGTTTTATATTTTCTTAACTATCCACCTTTGTTAGCCCTACTGTGGACACGAATTGGGGTTTTCCAGACTTGCATTATGAAAATAGTGGTTTGTGGCAAGGTAATTGTGTTTGTGTATAAGTGAGTTTTATGATGGTGAAATATGGAATCTAAGCAGCAAGAAGACAGATGTAGAAGAGTCTAAAATGGTAACTAGAGAATTAGGATGTTGAAAGAATGTATGTGTAGGACAATACAAAGGTGACAGAATTGATAGAATTTGAAACTTCATTGCTATAAATAGATGAGTACATGAAACATTATACTTTCTTCATTGATGAAATGATTTAACATTATAATATTTTATTTACTTCACATTGTTCAATACATTAAATATAATCCCTATAATAATAATAGCAGGACTTCACTGATGGCCTCAAACAACTTACCCTATAAATTTTTGAGTGTATAATGATCCATGCATAACTGATTACCACAAAAGCATATGGGAAAAACAATATAGTTCTGACAGTGAAATTAGCAAACAATGACACAGGATTGGAAGTTTAGTACTAGATGCATGTACATATGAGAAATGGTAACATGATAAAAGTGATACCACATATCAGTGGGAAAAGGATGAATTTCTAATGAATCATTTGGAGAAAAAAAACTTTACCATTTAGAGAAAACTAGAGCTACACATTTATGCTATGCTACATAGAAAATATACCCCAATAATTTAATGGTCAAAATGTAAAAGAGAAAACTGCTTGTTTAATCAAAGAAAATTCAGAGAACTTATTTATTACTTAGGGATAGAGATGGATGTATTAAACAAATCCCAAGATAATATATCATAAGCAAAACTATTGATTTGACTAAATTATAATAATTAAGAATTTCTGTTCAGTGAACAACTATCCTGAATAAGAGACACAAGTGTAAGATGTTTGCATCATCTAAATCTGAACAGGGATTAACCTCTAGAATTTAAAAGTATTCCTCCATACACTCAAAGTGAGTATTAGAAAATTAGGGATAGTGAATAAAAAAGAAATCTGTAGAACTGATAAGTCCATTGATACTTTGGGAAACAATTGTCTACTATATTGTTTGTGGGTCTGTAGGGCAATATAATCATTCCAGAGATCAACCTCAGAAGAATATAATGAAATTAGGCAAATCTTCACCCTAGGAACCAGCATTCCTTTCTGCATATATACAAATGGAAATGTTTTCCTTGGTCCACAAGGAACATTTATGGAGATTTTCCTTTCAGTGTAGTTTTGTCTAATTGGTTATCGAAAACCAGGCGTGTTTCTTCAATAGGGGAAAGTATAGGTAAAGTGTGATGAATGCACACAAAGCAATGTGCTCAGCAATTATAAGCAATGAATTTATAAGAAGTACCAACATGGCTGGAGAACATAATGGTACACACATCACATGATACTGAATAAATGCTACATAATGCTATATACATAATGCTGAGTGATAAAACAAAACAAAATAAAACAAAAAAACGAATGGGAAATATTTTCCAGCATCATAAACTACAATTAAAACTATACACGCAAAAAATTATACTATGTATTTTTTAATGAAAGAGATATGTTCTAAGATGTTTACCCAACACATGGAAGTAGTGTATAGTTTGGAGAAGAGGGGAACAGTAATGTGGATAACAGTAAAAAAAAAAGAAGAAAAAAGAAAAGAAAACTAGAGTGGACTTGCACAGACAATGGTAGTATGACACTGAGAAAGGTAATTATCAAGCTGTACACATTTGACATCTAACTAAAGACATATTTGATATATACATAATTTTTACTAATTTTTTCTTATTTTCCAGACAAAACCATATTTTCTATTCTTGCCCCATTTGGCAAAGATTTTATTTCTAAATTACAAGGATTTATGGACATTTGAACTAAAGCTGTAAATTCTTTTAAGAGCAGGGTATTTATAAAAATTGACATAATTTATGTCTGTCCGTTGTGCAAGTAAATTATTTTTCTTGCATCACAACTACATTAGGTTTCTTGTTTTGCTCTTTGTGACTTTTAAATAAATTAATCTAAATAAAAATTAACACTATTTCAAAAGATTTTTTAATATTCTCTCCTTTTAGCTTGTATCCTATTATCTCAAACGTGTTTCAAAAAGAGAGCATTTTCCCTTTGTTGTTTTGTTTAACAATGAGAGAGTCTGAGGCAGCAGATGAGATTTGTACATAATATGATTTTATATTTAAATTCAAATTTCTTTAAATCCCTATAACTAGTCCCTGAGAAACACTGGATTTAATATGAGTTCTGCAAATCAGTAACTTTGCAACCACCAGTTTATATTGTATTCCTAGTATTTTTAAAATGCTTCTAACACAAGAAATATGGTTTCAATAAAGCACAAATTATATTTTCTTCTACTGAATAAATTGAAATGTAACCATATTTGTATTGGTAGATCTCACCATATAGTTAATATTTAGAAATATTTCAGTATGTATTTTTCACTTAGAATTACCCCAAATATTGAAAGTTAACTAGCACTTTTCCTTTCCATTTTCAAATTGCTTTTTCCCTTGTCTTGAACTTGAATTTAGGAATGGCAGAATCTCAATAGAGGTAAAGGGTAATTTCCCACAAGACCTGGCTAATTTATAGCTTTCAACACACCAATGACCCCTGCAATTTGGCAGTTGCTTCATTAATTCCTTTACACCTGCTCCATTTATCTTGCAAAAAAAAAAAAAAAAAAAAGACAGATAAAAGGAAAAATCCTCTCTCACTGAAGCTATTTTGAAGGAAAGTCCTTCATAAAGTGAACTGTAACAAGCATCATGGAGAACAAAAAGACAATAGTGTCAGATGAATGTTCCCAGTTTGTCACTGGGATGGAGAAGGAAAGTTTGAAAGACCACATTTTTGGGGAAGAAGTTTTTTCTACACTTTGAAGTGCTATGCCTATTCGAAGGAGACTTCAGTTTTTCACCGGGGACTGCCATTTGATTTATACAATTTTAGAATTTAAAAAACAAAAATAAGAATAGTCTGAGTGATTTAAAAAAATAATGTATTCTCATACTTAATGATAAATTATATAGGCACCCTAATTATCTATCTGTCATCTATCTATCTATCTATCTATCATCTATATATCAAAAACAGTAAAAACAGTTTTAGGCTACATATATTTTATGTTTTTATAATGCCAAGCAATTTATTTCCATGAAATATAAACTGTAACATGGATTCTTCTAGCAGCATAGAAAATGTACAAGGAGTTGCATGAATTAAAACATTTTAATGTCATATTTAGGAAATCATTTAGTTAGCTGGTTAACTGTCCAAGCAGTTCATTCTCTAGCTTTTGGCAATTATTTCTTTTTTCACATACTGTGGATTCCATGAAAACAAATGCAGTTTGTGTTTTTGTTCCTATTTTAAGGTAAAGAGCTTGGATTCGTGGTCTCTAGTAGGTACAGTACATTTTAAAAAATAGTAGAATTAATAAAAATATATTAAGAAGAGCTTTTGAGAATTTGCATTATTGATATAAATTAAGAGAGGGTGTAAAATCAAATTAAATATAGCTATAGGTTTCAATCTCAATATCACTATTATTTTATTAAAGATGATTGATGATTACTGCAGACTGTGGGTGTTTAATTCTTTGGTAAGATCTCCATGCCAATATTGCCAAAAGAAAGGTTTAACTTACACAGAAGATGTTTCCATTCTTGTGTTACCTGGATATACTAAGTTCACAGATTCATACCACTACTATCAACAGAGACTGAATAAGAAAATATTAATAAATCACATTACATCCATAATCATTAAAATGAAAAAAACTGAAAAATCACACTACAGATTTATACAGCACTGGAGCTTTTTTATAGCCCAATCTATATTATTTAGCTATAAGAATTATAACATAAAACATAATTAATATTGGGTTGACCAAAAGTTTCGTTCGTTTTTGTCTGTAAGATGGCTCTAGTAGCACTTAATTGTCTTTAACGTCATTCAAAACAATTTTGTTAGATGGTATTGTGATAGCTGCCATATCAGCATGCATTTTAAAAAAGACATCAAAATTGGTGAATTTTTGTGTAGCCATTTTAATATTGAAGATGGAAGAAAAAAAGCAATATTTTTGGCATATTATGCTCTATTATTTCAAGAAAGGTAAAAACACAACTGAAATGCAAAAACAAGATTTGTGCAGTGTGTGGAGAAGGTGCTGTGACTGATCAAATGTGTCAAAAGTGGTTTGCAAAGTTTCGTGCTGGAGATTTCTCCCTTGACGATGCTCCACGGTCGGGCAGACCAGTTGAAGTTGACAGCAATCAAATCGAGACATTAAGAACAATCAACCTTATACCATGCAGAAGATAGCCGACACACTCAAAATATCCAAATCAAGCAAATGAAAAGTGGACACTGTATGATAATGTGGAATGGAAGAGATCGTGGGGTAAGCGAAATGAACCACCACCAACCACACCAAAGTCTGGTCTTCATCCAAAGAAGGTGATGTTGTGTATATGGTGGGATTGGAAGGCAGTCCTCTGTTATGAGCTCCTTCCAGAAAACCAAATGATTAATTCCAAGGAGTACTGCTCCCAATTAGACCAACTGAAAGCAGCACTTGATGAAAGCGTCTGGAATTAGTCAACAGGAAATGCATAATCTTCCATCAGGATAATGCAAGGCCACATGTTTCTTTGATGACCAGGCAAAAACTGTTACAGCTTGACTGGGAAATTCTGATTCATCTACCATATTTATCAGCCTTTGCACCTTCGGATTTCCATTTATTTAAGTCTTTACAAAATTCTCTTAATGGAAAAACTTTCAATTCCCTGGAAGACTATAAAAGGCACATGGAACAGTGCTTTGTACAAAAAGATAAAAAGTTTTGGGAAGATGGAATGGTGAAGTTGCCTGAAAAATGTAGTGGAACAAAAGGGTGAATATGTTGTTCAATAAAGTTCTTGGTAAAAATGAAAAATGTGTCTTTTATTTTTACTTAAAAAACGAAAGTACTTTTTGGCCTACCCAATATTTCAGATTCTAGAAAATATTTATGGCTTATATGATTTTAAAAATAACTCATAAACAGGTATTAGTAACAGAAAAAGATTTAAACATAGTACATATGCATGCTTGATTTTGCATTACTCTCTCTTTATTTTTACTGATTCAAATTATTTTCTAATTTAAATTAAGGTACACTGTTAATTATGCTGGATATCAGCAGAAATAGAAACAAAGACTGAGAAATCTACCTCTTTCATAAGCAGAGTATGAAGGACTTCTCTGGTGGTGCAGTGGTTAAGAATCTGCCTGCTAATGCAGGGGACACAGGTTCGAGCCCTGGTCCGGGAAGATCTCACATGTCGCGTAGCAACTAAGCCCATGTGCCACAGCTACTGAGCCTGCGCTCTAGAGACCATGAGCCACAACAACTGAGCCTGCGTGCCACAACTACTGAAGCCCATGCGCCTGGAGGCTGTGCTCCACAACAAGATAAGCCACCATGGTAAGAAGCCTGCACACCACAACAGAGTATCCTCTGCTCGCCGCGACTAGAGAAAGCCCGTGCGCAGCAACAAAGACCCAAAAATAAATAAATAGATGTATTAAAAAAAATAAGCAGAGTATAAAAAACATTGATACAACTATTGGCAATATGGTGTCATATTTATGATTTAAATAAATTATATTATTATTTAGAAAATTGTGATTTTTATAAATGGAAACTAGTCGATGGGAAAATTGTTCTTTTCAGTGTGAGACTGGACTGCTTCTTTAGAAATAATTACAACCCTCCTTCCTAGGTGACTTCCTAGGAAAGAAATAGTATTTCATATAGTTATTTCAAAATATCATTTACTATTTAAGTTAGATTCTATTAAAATGTTCAAAGATTGTTTTTTTGCCACAATAAAGCATATAGTTAGGGTAATACATTCCATTTTTATACCTGGAATTAAATATAACAATTGTACAAAGAGAAATAAAATCTAAGTCGAATACACAACTCATCCAGGAAAATTGAGCTACTGCTGGACCAGAATCATGACTAGAATCTATAATCTAGAACAAAGACTAGAATCTTGGTATATAAGTTATCTATTGCTGTGTAACACACACCTAAAAGTAGTGGTTTGATATCTGTAAGACAAAACCCATTAATTTCACTACTCCCTCAATTCTTCCTTTTTAGAATTATCTAGACACTTCTTGACTCTTTACAGTTCTATATAGAATATGTTTGTTTTCATTTTTTTAAGAAAATCTAATTTTTAATTCCTCCATTTTGTTTATTTTTATTTTGTTTATTTTATTTTAATTTTTATGGTGCATGTCTTCCTTGTGTGTTTTTAAATTTTTATGTGATAATTCACTTTCTGCTCGGGTTCTCTTCCAAGGAGGTTTGCCCATGAAATAGTATAAACATTGTCTATGAGTTGGCTTTTTGTTGTTCACATCTCTTATAAAATGATCTCACGTATTAGCAGCTAAGCTCTGGACTCTGAATCACAAAAAGTTCATTTCCAGACTTGCACCAACAAGGGACCAACATTCGGTCTTGGATTTTATAATGATTGGTTTTACCTAAAATTATGGGCCAGCTTATTGCCAAATTCAAAAATTGGCAAGTAGATTTATCCCAGCCAAGTTGAAAATCAGTCTATAGACCCTGTTCATCAGGATTATTGAGTTGGACTACAATAACTTTCTACTTTGTAGGCTATAATATTTTAGGCTACACTGCTCATGGACTTTTCCTTTATGGACCACAAAGATGTGTGTTTCTTATATTCTTATATTCATCTATATCTATCTATCTATCAATCTATCTATCTATCTGTCCTATTTCCTATCTTCTTACTTTTTAATGTATTTCCTTTCAGAAGGCAGGAGACCTTTTTCAAGAGGGTTTATAGAAGGACTTCTCACTAAGAAGTCACTTGAGGCAAGTAAACATTCATTCATCACTCCAATAAATGTTTGTGGTGGACGTACAATGAGCTAGATGGGAGTATTACAAATGTTAGAAAACCTCGTGCCTATCTTGCCAGTTTTGACAACATGGATGGACCTTGAGGACATTACACTAAACGAAATAAGTCAAAGACAAATACTGTATGATATCACTTATATGCAGAATCTAAAAAGCTGAACTCATAGACACAGAGTAAACAAGGGGCTGGAGGATGGGAGAGATGAAGAGATATTAGACAAAAGTTACAAGCTTTCAGTTACAAGATGAATCAGTTTTGAAGTTTGTATATCATAATTATAGTTAACAATACTGTATTATATACTTGAAAATTTCTAAAAGAGCAAATCTTTAATGTACTCACCACAAAAAAGAAATGGTAATTATGTAAGGTGACAGAGGTGTTAACTAATATTTTAGTGGTAATCTTTGTGAAATATGTAGGTGTATCAAATCAACACACTGTACTCCTTAAACTTACACAATGTTGATGTCAATTATACCTCAATAAATTTGAATACAAAGCAAATCTTTTTCCTTAAGGATATTTCAGTTTTATTTTTCCAGAAATAAATGGTTTTCCAATGCAATTTGAGTAATAAATTTTGTTGAAGAGAATAAAAATGAATATCCCTTACAGGTGGCTAAACTAGATATTTTAAGTAACTAATTAAATATTACCATAGTTTTTTGTTTTGGTTTCGTATAACAGGGATTAATTCATGGATATAATAATCTGAACTTTAACAAAAGTCATTTCTGACAGTTTGGATAAGGAATCATCAGAATTATTTTTTCTTGGAAAATTGAATAATTTTTCAAGAAGCTAACTCAATTGTTCTCTTAAAAAGTCTCTCAAATATATTTGGTGCATTCTGAATCATAGTGAATTATTACATCATCTAAACATTTTTCAATGATAGCTTATATAGTTAGGTTATGAAGCTATTTGTTACTCATTATAAACAGCTTGATGATAAAAATAATGGAAGAAAAAAGTTGAGTATACTATACATTAAAGTGCCTTATGAATTGCTGCCAACATTTTCATGTTCTATTTCTATAAAATGTAGTTCAATAATTTAATAAATTCTATAAATGTTACAAAATAACTTTCATGGAAAATGTATCTAATATGCTAATATCTAAAATAGTAGTGACAGAAGATTCTATTTAACAAATGCTCATCAAGTTCATGAACTTGAAGAAATTCACTTTGAAACCAAACATATAGAATGGAATGTGAAAATGTTATATTATCTGAGAGATTTTTTCCTTAGATATAGGAGAGATTTTCCTATCCTTACTCATAATTTTAACTGTAAAGTGTTGTAAAATTCTTATTAAAATATTACAAAATCAGATACCAACATATGAAACATTTCAATTTATAAAATGATAAAGTAGCTAATTTATTTAAAAACAATAAAAATAAAATTTAGGTTAGAAAAAATGCCAATAATCCAAATAAAAAAATAGAAAAAAAAAAGAGACCCAGAAGTCATTTTTCACACAAAAAAGAAAGCTAGAGATAATTAAACATGTAAATAGGTACCCAGCCTCACTAATAGAATTGTAGAATTTAAATTACAATGAAATAATAGGTGTTAGAAGTTTCAGACTACCTTGAATAAAAAGTACCCCTACTCTTCTTATAGTTTCTGAGCATTTGATGAATAAAATGGAATAATTATGGTTTCCAAAATAAACTGTAAAGCTGTATGTATATTGAAGTAAAGCTGTATGTACATTGAATGTTGGAATAAATATCAAAGAGACTTGGTAGCTCTCTCTCAGTGAAATCCTTGGGACAGGCCCTTCAAGATAGATGTATGTCCACATTGTAGACAAATCCACTCAAGTCTCTAGCTCCTGCTTGCCTAGCAAAGGAATACATAGAAATGCATGGGAATGTTTGCTAATCAGATCTACCCAAAGTAGGGGGCTTAACATCAACATGAATGCCCTTGGGATAAATTGTTCCTCAAGGAATCTAGTGAAGTAAATGTGTCAGTGCCATATTTGTCAAAAAATAATAATGCATGATGTAAGAAAGAAGAAAGTTACTCTCATACACTTCTGATAAGTGTACTACTTACTTAGAGGTAAATTTAATAGTATGAAACTCAAACATGAACATACTCAGTGACACTGACTATCCTAGCAACATATTTTAGATAGTACTTATCTGTGTGATGTCTTCTTCATCATGTACACAATTCTTATGTGCAATAAACTTGAGCTTGCTTTTTTAAAGGAACCAAATATTTAGAATACACTCTAGTTTAATATGATAAAAACAATTTATCTTTAAGTGTAAATTTTTACCTGCTACTGTTGGCTTGAGATTGAAAACACATTTTGATGGCTAGTTGAAGAACAAAAGTCCTTCATGAAATTATTTGCCTATTTCAATATTTTCTCAGTTTTATATACAGCTAACTTGTTAGGTACATAACTATTATTTTGCACACTTTGACTATTCAATATATTAAGTTTTTATTGAAATAAATGCCAGGACTTCACATTTGTAACTACTTCTGAAAATCAAAATAAGAAGATGAAGCCAACCAAGTGAGATTCAATAAAGAATATTTTAGAAAGTTCAGGATCTATACAAAATTCAGTCCTTTGAAGTAAAATGTGAATTCTGAAAGTTTGACATTAACTTGTGCTGCATTCTTATCTTTATGAGTGTCCAATTGAGCTGATCAGGGGATAAATTTTAAAGATAGCAATGCATTCAAATAAACTCCACAGGGAATAAAGAATGATGAAAAGTGATTCCCTCATGGTCCTTTGAAAGAGACATAAATATAAAATTGTACCTAAAAGAAATTAGCCAGAATACCAAAATGCTTTTTAATTCTATACATCACTTTTGCCTTTTTATGACAAATGCAAATATTATATATGTGGCTACTTAAGAAGTAAAAACATATTTAACCTTAAGAAAAAGTGTTCCATGAATCTTCAGGAATTCCTCTTCTGCAACCATGAAAGTGCAAAACTGTGTGCAGAAGATGCAAAAGAAACAGAGTTTGAATTAGAAGTGGAAAATACAAAGTGTTCCATTATTCAGTTATTTATCTGGAAAAATCATTTATTACTTAAAAGTTACTAATTATATTTGTCCTCTTTAAGGTAGATAGTGATAAGAAAAAAAATCAGTCCTTATTTATTCTCAGTCATCTACTCACCTATCTTCTCCCACTATTTCCATCGCTGTCATTACTTCCCCAGATATTACACACAACCCTTGATACCCCTCCAACTCACCAGTGCCCCTTAAGCACACTTTACCTAATTATTTATGTTTATATTATTCTATTCTTCTATTTGGATTGTATAGCTGTTCAAAGCACTTGCTGCCTTTCTCTGTGGTGGAAATTTACATCCACAACCCATAGGCATAAGGTGTGGTCATCTGATTTACAGTAACAGACTTTAGGCAGGGCACTGAAGTTGGAGATACATCACATTTTTTAAATTAATTTTTATTGGAGTATACTTGATTTACAATATCATGTTATGTTCTGCTGTACAGAAAAGTGAATCAGTTATACAAATACATATATCCACTCTTTTTTATTATTATTTATTTATTTATTTATTTATTTTGCAGTATGCGGGCCTCTCACTGTTGTGGCCTCTCCTGTTGCGGAGCACAGGCTCCAGACGCGCAGGCTCAGCTGCCATGGCTCACGGGCCCAGCCGCTCTGCGGCATGTGGGATCCTTCCGGACCGGGGCACGAACCCACGTCCCCTGCATTGGCAGGTGGACTCCCAACCACTGCACCACCAGGAAAGCCCTATCCACTCTTTTTTAGATTCTATTCCCATATAGGTCATTAGAGAGTATTGACTAGAATTGCCTGTGCTATACAGTAGGTTCTTATTATCTATTTTATATATAGTAGTGTGTATATGTCAATCCCAGTCTCCCAATTTATCCCTTCCCTCCCCTTTCCCCCTTGGTAACCATAAAATCATTTTCTACATCTGTGACTCTATTTCTGTTTTGTAAATAGGTTCATTTGTACATCACATTTTGTGTATCTGTTTTAATTTAAATCATTTGGATTGAATGAGTTATTTTCTTTTGAGAGTTAAAAGGTAAGCAATTTTCTTTAAAGACAGCAAAAACACAGGAAAAAACAAATTCTAGGAAAAACACTGGTTTAAACACATAAAATATATTTTTAAAGCTAAAACAACTCAGATAAAGATTAAAGTAGTTACCTGAGGAGCTGTCTATTTAAAGACATCAATTATGGAACAGAAAGAAACCATAAGAACAGGGCCAAGAATCTGCTGAATTAAACTAAAACCTGGTCCTGGGCCCAATTTCATAGCAACACAGCATCAATAACAACAAATAAAGCCAGTAAATGACAAGATACAGTTGTAACTTGTGAAAGACCAGGTTAGAAATAGGGTAACTACATTTAGTGAGCATCTACTATACTCAAGGATCTTAATGTATAATAACTTTTATTACCTTATGCAATTTAATCACACAAAGATATGTAGTATTGCTGTACCATTTCAATTTGAGTAAAGTGAGGCTCAGAGAAGATAAAACTGCAGATTCTGCCCACCTTCAAAATTTGTATTCTTTATATAATGTTGCCAAATGTCTTAATCTTTAATTTCACAAAAGAACTACTAGCAGACATAATTTTGTTTTGTTTTGTTTTAGATCAAAACATTTATTTTTTGTGTTACAAAAACAAATCCAAGCAAGTAATGAAATAAACATTTTTAAGTGTCCCTTCCTAGGTTCTCTGTTCTAAAATTTAGTAAACAGTTCAAGATTAGGTTGCTTCAACCTTTGTTAAAACAGAGTTCTTTATGCTTTTGGAATAGAGTATAAAAACCATGTCTAGGAAGTGATTCCTCTCTGATCTCGGAAAAGTCAATGTTTTTATTTGTTCCTCAGTTTTGGCCCTAAAGAGAACATGTTGACCTATGTAAGACTGTGACTTAGCAGAAGTTCACTTAAGGGAAACAAAAAGGAACCAATCTAAAACATATGAAGTGAGAGTTTTACTAGATAATCTTTCTAGCTTTGTGATTTCTTGTTTGCTTGTTTTATCTAAGTTTACTATTAAAATAGACACTATATTTAAGTCTCCTCATTTTTCAAATAGGATAAAATATAAATAAATTAAACAAAAATGAAATTTATAAGTGGATAGGCATAAAAGTAATATGGAAAATTAAATTTGTTGCTTGTCAATTTGATAAAATCAATTCTTAGCGAGCCTAGACAGAGAATTGTGAATACTAAATTGAAGCACATACGTCAATCCCAGGAAGTCAAATAACCATATATCATTATTACCTAAGCATATGACATTGAATCTAAGCTCAGATTTACTTTTTTGTCCTACATTTAATATGAATAAAAATTTCCCCACAAGCATACACACACACACATATAATGCTCTCAGTTACACTTGAAAACACAAGGTCAAATTTCCTGAGTACTAAATAGAACCAACAATGACATTGAATGTAGTTTAGAGAGGACTGTAAGTTTTAAAAGATTGCAATTCAATTTTAAAAATATAAAATTATCACTTTTTTATGAAGAATCTCATTTGGGATGTCTATAGGTTATTATGTAAGAAGACATGACAATGATGATGATGATGTAAATAAAGAAGAGATTGTGCAAATATCAATACCACAAAACCATATTTCTGAAAGAGCACCTAAAACTTACAAATGTATAATGTCTTAATTTCAAAAAATTAATTTCTTCATAGATCACTTTTTGCACTTGATACCTTGACTTATTGACAAATTTTCCTTTGTCTTTTGATTTCTTTTTTTTTTGGACCT
Source organism: Delphinapterus leucas (assembly GCF_059928025.1). Classification (NCBI taxonomy): domain Eukaryota; kingdom Metazoa; phylum Chordata; class Mammalia; order Artiodactyla; family Monodontidae; genus Delphinapterus; species Delphinapterus leucas. The sequence continues at coordinate 24,730,792 of NC_143132.1, forward strand.
AGAAAAGCAGAATAAGATATTTTAATCAAAATATAAAACATTAAAAACAACATTTTTGACACTCAGTAGAAAAAAAATTATATAGGAAATTATTTTCCAAAGCCAAACTAAGCAACTTACTTTATCTCAACTTTCCCTTATTTTATTTTATATACTTAGACACAGAATGAAGAGAAAAAATTATAAAAAAAAAAATCTGTAGGGAACTGACGGATAACTTTTGACATCTTTCTCTGTCAGTTAAACCCTGATTATCATCACAAAATCAAAATAGAAATTCTCCAGTGTCTTTTATTCACATGCATGTGTAATGAATGAATATGTAGCTTAATGACTAAAATAGCAGTTATAGAATTAAGAGACTAACTCTACACTAGTTTTTGAGAGATAATTGTACATCTATTTTAACTGGTGATAAAGAATTTTAATTGGCTTTAGCAAATGTACAACATACATTAAAATGAATTATTGTGAATACAGAAATACACAATATTCTTAATTATTAGTATTTATTACTTTGTTAAATATCAGGTTTTTATAGGAGTGACCAATAATAGTATTATCCTATAAAAGGCTTTGTTTAAATCCTATTGTCTTGATAGTAGTGGTTGGTTGATGTTGTTTATTGAATAACTATAAATCCTTCAGACCAACCATCAGCAAAGTCTGAGCAATCGGAGAAAATTCACTGCACCTTTGCAAAATGCACTCACCTGCCCCCTTTCTATGGTCTCCCAGCATTTCCATGATCTCCTTCCTTGACTTACTCTGATGAATAAAGTGTGGAAAGTACAATCAAAGTTTTTGGGCTCAAGTTCTAGAAGAAAGTTAATATGGAGGTATTTGGCCTGCAGTACAGAAGAAGTGCAATAACAATTTGAGTACATTCTTCACAGAACAAAGGGCAGAAAACGTAGACTAACTGAAGATGCTGACTAGAGCAATTTCTTTCATTCTCAGCCTATTTGGTATACAAACAGCTATAGGAAAGTATGCTATACAGGAAATAAAAGATATGTTCTTAATGCTTTACATATATTTTTCCTTTAATATTCACTCCAGTCATATAGTGTGAATGCAATTATTGTCTTCATTTTACAAATGAGGAAACTGACATGTACATGATTAACTAATATTAGAACTAATCATGAAAAAGCCTGGGTTCAGATTCAATAAATATGATTGCCAAGACCCTATTGTTAACTACCATACTAAGGATTATATATATAATAGGAGTTCAGGAAGAAGTGAAGGTAGGGAATCTGACAGAAGATGAATAACTGAAGAGAAAAAGGCTAAGAATTTCAAAAACTGATGAAAGACAATAAATAACTGATTTTAGGAGTTCCTTTAAAGCCAATTTGAATAAGTACAAAGAGAAAACACTCCAAGGCACATAAGGGTAAACATACTGAAAACACATTTTATAAGGAATCCAGAAAATAAAGTCATATTATTTTCAAAGAAGAAATAATAAAACTAATGGTTGATTACTCAAATATAGAGCTAGACGCAGAAGACAATTGTACAATGTCATCAAATTGCTGAAAGAGAAGAACTGCCCACCTAGAACACTATGTGACCCTCCCCTCCAAAAAGTCTTTCAGAGGTGAAGGAAATTAAGAATATTTTTCAAACCCAAAGTGGAGAGAATTAATCACTAGCAGCTCTGCAATTAAGAAAATGGAGATAAAAGGAAATGATATCAGGTGGAAGAATGGAAATATAGAGAGCAATGCATTTAAAGAGAGTGGATACATAGAAAATATAAATTATTGTAGACTATGTAAAATAAGATTTTGTAGAGGTTAAATATATATAGAAATAAAATATACATAAAATATAATGCAGGTTTAGGGCAAGATGTAGTTAAAGTGTTCCAAGATCATGCAGTTTTCAATACTTGATAGAAGTATTAATTGATATTAGACTTTAGCAACTAAATGGAGCATGTCATAATTTCTAGTTAATCCATAAATGAGCCATGAAGAATGTGTTAATTAACATACTATAGAAGGAAAAATGAATAACAAAAACAAGTATTCCCAAAGAAGGCAAGGAAGATTAAAAAAATAATAACATAGAACAAGAAGAATAAAAAAATTTAAGTTGCACATAAAAAAATGTATATCACAATAACATCAAATTAAAAATACACAGAATAAATAATTTAGTTAAGATACACACAATAAATATAAGGACCCAGAAATGTTGAAAGTAATAAAATAGGAAGAGATAGGTCATGCAAGACTAACTGTGGTAGGCTGAATAATGCCTCTCCTCAAAATGGTCATGTCCTAATCCCTGGAACATGTAAATGTTACCTTATATGGCAAAAGGGACTTAGCAGATTTGGAGACGGGAAGATTATCATGGATTTTCCAGATGGCCCTAATATAATGAAAGGGGTCTTCCTATAAAGGAGTCTAAAGGATCAAAAGGACAATAGTAAATGTGATGACAAAAGTAAGAGATGATAGTAATGTCAAGAAGGGGCCATGAGCCAGGGGATCTAGGTGGATGTTAGAATCTTAGAAAGGCAAGGAAACAGTAGTCCTCTTAGATGCTCCTCATTAACACCTTTACTTTAATACACCAAAACTGAATTTGGACATCCAACCTTCAGAAATATAAGAGGTATAAATTCGTGTTTGTTTTAAGTCACTAAGTGTATGACACTTTGTCACAGCAGCAACAGATAACTAGTACACTAACCAAAAGAAAGTGGGAGTTGCTATAATAATAGAAGGAAGAATAGATTTTAGGATTAGAAGAATTACTAGATATACAGACGAATATTTCTTTAAAATGAATAAGTCAGTCCACCAGAGAGGTATGCAAATCCAAATCTGCATTCACCTATTACATAACTTCCAAATATATGAAGCAAAATAGACAAAACCAAGAAGAAATAGACAAATTTGGATTCATAGGTAGATTGACAGAATATATATAATTGATATATATTGAAAATTGCTCATGACATGGGTATTAACCAAAATGTTTCATATAGTGGGTCAAAAAGCAAGTGAATAATTTTTAAGAATTAAAGAAGTATAAAAATATGAAAGTGTAGATGCAAATGACAAATTAGAATAACAAAACTTAACAAAACTGACTAAAAATTATAAAATCCAAATAGATGTGTGCTATTAAATAAAGTAAAACTCTGATTATAAAGTCTTACAAAGTAATGCCCAGGGCCTACATAGGTGAATTCTTTCAAACTGAGTGGAATAATTACAGTAATATTAAAAAAAATAGAGAAAATAAAACCAGGAAAATCTACTATTTTTCCAGGAAGTCAGCAAAATACAATACAAAAGGATATTACGTATAGCATAATACTAATACATAACAAATATTAGAGCCGTGGCTTTTATGAACATGGGTTCAAAATGATGAACAAAAGATTAGCAGAACAGGGACTTCCCTGATGGTGCAATGGTTAAGAATCCACCTGCCAATGCAGGGGACATGTGTTCAATCCCTGGTCTGGGAAGATCCCACATGCCACAGAGCAACTAAGCCCGTGAGCCACAACTACTGAACCTGTGCTCTAGATCCTGTGAGCCGCAACTACTGAGCTGACGTGCTGCAACTACTGAAGCCCATGCACTCTAGGGCCTGCGTGCCACAACTAATGAGCCTGCATGCTGCAACTATTGAAGCCTGCGTGCCTAGAGCCCATGCTCCGCATTAAGAGAAGCCACTGCAATGAGAAGCTGGCGCACTGCAACAAAGAGTAGCCCCAGCCTCACTGTAATTACAGAAAGCCTGAGAACAGCAACGAAGACCAAACGCAGCCAAAAAAAAAAGATTAGCAGAAGAAACTCAATGTCATTAATTATTAATGTTAATGCTGGGTTGATTTCAAGAATGTGAGGGCCGGCCGTTTAACAATTGAAATTTAATCAATAGATTCACTACAGATCAAAATAAAGGATAAAAATCATATAAGAATAAAATTTTAAAGTAAATTAAGGATAACATTCTGATAATACCAGATGTAAAACAAATATTTTGTAAAATTCAACATCTACTATCTACTGAAGGTAAAAAAAAATCATGGAAACAAGGAAAAGAAAGAATTTAGGAATTTCCTTAATCTAATACAGAGTAACCACACAAAATCCATCAAAACACATCATGCTTAATTATGAATTATTGACAGTATTACTTCTAATGTTGGAAATATATAAAATGCTTGTGATTAACACATTTATTCAGTATTGTACTCTGACTTTACAAGTAGAATCAAGCAAGAAAATAAATAAAAATATAAGGATCAGAAAGGGTGTGAGAAAACTACTATGATGTAAGACAACATGTCTGTGAATGTCTTAATGCAAAATAATAATAATAAAACAATTAGAAATAGTTAAAATTAATATGGCTACTAGATACAAAATCGATATAAAAAGATTAATCCTATTTATATATAGCAGTAAAAAATTTAAATTAAAATGTAAAAATTATGCTATTTGAAATAGCATAAATATCAATAGGCATAAATCTAATAAAAATTGTGCAATATTTCTACTAAGAAGATACAAAAATATTCAAAAATTAAAAGAGGCATAAATAACGGAGGAACATAAAATGTTCATGAATCGAGAAAATTCAATTTTGTAAAAAAATTTCCCCAAATAGATATATAGATTTAATTTAATCCCATTTAAAACTCTAGCTGTTATTTTGTGGAAATTGATAAGCTGATTCAAAAGTGGATACAGAAATGCAAAGAGAAATAATAGCCAAACAATCTTGAAATAGAAGAACAGGTTAGAAGATTTAAAATACTAGATGAAAATACTATATAACTATAGTGATTACAAGATGAGATATTACTTCAAGTATAGACTGATAAACCAATGGATTAGAATAGAATTCAGAAGTAGAACCATACATTCAGTGACACATGATTTATAACAAAATTGACATTGCATATCAGTGAAGAAAGAGTCAATTGAATACCCCAATTAGGAAAAAAAATGAATATTCACTCAGTTACAAATTACATCAATATTAAAATATGATAACTAAAATAATATATTTTCTAGAATAAAACTTAGAACATTCTTTTAAACTAAGGTAAAAATGTTTTAAACAAGACAAAAATATCAGTTACCACAAAGAAGGAAACTGATAAATGGAACTATATTATTAAGAATGCATATTCATTAAGGGTATCTTTTAAGGGGATGAAAAGACTATCTACAAAGCGGTAGAAGATAGCAACATATAAAATCAACTAATATCCAGAATATATAACAACTCTTGAAATCAGTAAGAAAGAACGATGGATAAATAAAAAAATGGGTAAAATCTTGAGTGGTACTCTTCCCCAAAAAACAGAAATATAAAAAAAAGTAAGCATATGAAAAATTCTCAATCCCATTAATCACTAAGGAAGTGACAAAAAAACCTCAATGATATGTAATTATATACCTACTAGAATGATTTATGTAAAGATATTCCAAGTGTTGTCAAGGATGTGGGCAGGAAGAGAACAGTTCACAATCATGTCTTAAATTGCTTTTGAGTGACATTTTGTGGATATTGTCCCTGTCATCTCCCTTTTTTGGATGACCTACTGTAGGTTTCAAGATCTCTAGTTTTAGATAATTGATTTCGATTGCACAAGCTTCTATGAAACCGAGGCTTTTTCTAACATTGCCAAGCCATTAATACTTAATCCACTTGATTATGGGGACCAGCAAAAGATACAAGGGCTAGAGAGGTATCAATATCGGTTTGCCATTTTTCTAACTTTATATTTCTGTTTTAAAGTGATTTTTCTGTAATTTTTGCAATTGTGTGTGTATGATAGAAATTGTAGTTGCACTTTTGTGATGGACTAGGTGTTTATAGTACATCATTTTTTTCACTGCTCACTGGCCAAGGTTAAAGGCAGATCAGTGCTAGTCAGGGAAGAGACCAGTGCATGAAAAGAGGTTCCTGAAAATAGATAACCTGTCCACCAGGATCAAGTAGTAGAGCATGTACTTAACAGCAAGAGAGGAGAAAGTGTGCACATGATGCAGGCCCTTGCAATGCATCAGTCTGCCATGGCTGGTGGATCCACTCCAAAGCCAAGGCAGGTAATGTAGTTGCACATACCTCATTCTGTGCAGCAGTGGAAGTGCCTCAACAACTCTCCTTTGGGGTCTAAAATACAACAAGGAGCGTGCCTAAGGGCCACATGACTCATGAGCTTAAGCCCCAGAAGAGAGTATATATCCAATCTAAAACAGGGAAAGATGTTCCTACAGAGGTGATGAGCCCAGCACAGGCTGTGAGGGCTCCCTTTCTCTTGGTAAGGAAGTGTTTCAGGTTCAAGGCTCATTCTTATGCAGTCCAGTGGCAGAAAGACTGTTGTGCTGGAAGACCCCCTTTCCCAGTAATCGTGATTGACTTTGTCTTTTTCGTGATAGGATTCTAAGGAAGCCTCACATGTAATGTTCATTGTTTTGGCAAATTTACCAAAGTCTGTGTTCTTGTCATCAATCCTAGCTTTTTCACAGCACCAAAAATGTTATTATCTTTATAAAGGAGGAAAATAAAATTAATAAATTTCAAGAGAAAACTCTAAAATAAAATTGTCATTTCTTAAAAATGAGACACAATTCTCACTGCACAGAAGTAATCACATGCGTTATGAATAACCCATTCTCTCCGTGGAAGAGGCAATACCTTGCTTGGCACATATGGATATAAGTAAACTGAATTAGACTATTTCTGTATTTAATGTCAAGAGGTGAAGCATATATCTCCTCAGCAGGGTTGGGCCAGCTAATGAGGCAAAGTTACTCAAAGTTTATAGGTCAAATTCTCCTTTTAAAAATTTTTCTTGCTTCTTCGATTTTTTTTTTCTTCTATGATTTTCTGGTTGAATGAGTGCATCTCCATGGAATATTTGTTTTCTGTATTTGTTAATTACTTCAAACAAGTAAGAATCTAGGCCAGTTGCCTGAAAGATGTTTTATTTTAAAACATACATATTTCTAATGTGACATAAGTGTGTCGATTTAAAAGTTCAACTCTTGGAAAACATCTTTTGTATTACTATTTCTGAATTCTAAACAATATACCACATAATGAATCACTTTCTTGCCAAAAAAAAGAGCAGTCTTAATCTTTCTTATTGTCTGTAGCTGCTGAAGAAAAGGTAACTAGAACTAATTCAATACTTTACTGCATAGAAAAGTTATTTCACCGTATCTTACTTAATCATTACTATGACATGAAGATTTGTTTATTTAAACTTTAGAAATTAAAGGTCGTTCCCCAAAAGACAAAAGTTTCATATGATCAAATCAACATGTGAGCATAGGAAGTAGTGCTTTACTATAACTCATGCACGTAGAGCACTAAGCATGATGTAGATTTCTTAAGTTTCAAAGAACAGTTTAAACATCTATGATAGCAGCACTGCTACTCAGAACTATCAACATTGGAATTGGCTTTCCCACTTAGTAAGAAACTATCAATTACTGGAAACTCTCACCCTGGAAATGACTTTGCCATTACTTTCATAGAAGTATTTTTACTTGGAACATGGCATTGTCTCCAGACACCTGAAAGAAATATGATTTCTCTTACTGTATCACCACGTTTTATAAGACATGTGACATTATGGAATAAAATGTATGTATTTTGGGTCAAAATGTTTTGTTTCAAATTAATATTTACCTAACAAACAGCAGGGAGAGATAACGAGAATAAAATTTCTACGTCATTTTAAAAATTAATTCCAGCATTTAATTATGATTTACCCTGCACTTTGGGAAACTTTGAGTTAAAGTGTTGCAATTTTTCTTCTTTAACAAGAGAGGTGACCTCAGCCTTTGCTAAGTGCTTAGTGGAAACATTTAACACAGCAAAATTGTAAGAGCATCCCAAGAGAAAATGATACTGATGCCCTTTAGAGAAAAGGAACTTCAAAACACATTTTACCTTAGTAAAAGAATGGAAATAGAACTGATCAGCTCCAAGCTAATCAAAAGAGTTGTCTAAAACACTAAGTGGGATATTATCAAAGCTATTTTTAAACAAAAGTAATAAAGCATCTGCATCATGCTAATGACTTTTATCACAAGGTTCTGAAATCTCTGTACATTTAGTCAAAGGTGTTATTTCAAGATACAGGTTGCCCTTAGCCTGGTTTCTACTGTGTACCTGCCTTTCACAATGATACCAACACAGAGCTGTAATTTCAGAGAGTAAAAAGGACTTGGTTAAAAAAACACAGAATAGAAAAATAACAAAGTTATGTATGAACATCTGCATGTATCTATTTATATATTCATATATTGATGTGTATCATTTGACAAATGATCACATGCAAAAACAAAAATTAGTCAATGTCAGCACCAAGAAATAAGTTGAAGCTGTTTAGTGCTGTAAAACCTCTTGCATACTCAATGGAGAGCATATTACCTTCAACATGGACCACTGAAATTCCAGTGAATTTTTTTCCTGAACATCACTAATATTAGTTAATGTTATCTCATAATAAATCTCACAAAAGTAAATTTATTTGATCCATATTGTGTTTTTAATAACTGCACAGAAATTATATATGTACCCAAATCTAAGTTCATACTTTTTAACTGAGAGTATTTTTAAAGAAATATTATATAAGCATTTAGTTTAAAATGTTGATGCTAAATAGCCCAAATCCATTCATATCCTCTGGTGATTATAAGAAAAAATGAAGATAAATTTCAAGAAGATTATTTTTATTAATGTCTTTGCTGCTTAGCTATATGTCTTATTATTCCACCTCTTGTTTACAATTAATAAAAATCAACTTGAATTAATATAAGTAAAATTCCGTAAGGTTCCTCAACGGAATGTCCTTGAATCTGAGAGGAGGATGTAGTAGGACCTCAAAAAGGGATTGTAACCAGAGGAAGTCGTCAGGATATATTCCCACATTCCTGAGGCACATTTCAGCTTTTACACAGTGCCTGTGCTTTTCCATGTATATGCTATGAACTGTAGTTTTTCTCCCACTCTCTTAGCTAGAGGACAGTCAAAAGTGCCTGACTTTCCTAGTCCCAGTTTCAAAATTGTGAGAAACTCCACGGTATTGTCCTAGATTAGAGATGTGTACCACTTTTCAGCTTTACTTTTTATTATTATTTTTCTTCTGCATCTTTAGTGTTAAATTGCTCTTCTTTCTTCAGTTTCTCAAACTAGAAGCTTAGATTATTGATTTTGGATCCTTTATCTTTTCTGATGTATCAGTTACGTACTGTAAACTCTGAGCACTTCTTTGCTACATCTCGCAGATTTTGATAAGTTCTGTTTTGACTTTAAATTAGTTCAAAATATGTTTTAATTTCTCTTACAACAACTTCTTCTTTGGTTCATTTGTTATTTTGAAGTGTGTTCTTTAATCTCCAAATATTTGGGGATTTTTTTCAGCTATCTTTCTATAATTGATTTCTAACTTAATTCTATTCTGGTCTGAGAATATACTTTGCAATATTTCCTTTCTTTTAAATTTCTTAAGATCCTTTTTATAGCCCCAAATGTTGTCTATTTTGGTGAACATTCCATGAGAGTTTGAGAAGAATGTGTATTCTGCTGTTGTTGGATGAAGTAGTTGATCAACATCAGTGAGATGAAGTTGATGATGAGACTATTCAGTTCAGCTATATCCTAACTGATTTTCTACCTGCTTAATCTATCAATTATTGAGAAAGATAACGAAGTCTTAAACAATAATAATGGATTTGACAATTTCTCCTTGGGTTTTATCAGCTTTTGTCTCATGTATTTTGATGCTTTATTGTTAGATGTATCACTATATACCTTTAGGGTTTTTATGTATTCTTGGAGAATTGACCACTTTATCATGGTGTAATGCCCCCGTTTATCACCGATAATTTTTCTTATTCTAGAATCTACTTTGTCAGAAATTAATACAGCAACTCCAGCTTTCTTTTAGTTAGTATTTACAGGGTACCTATTTCTCCATCTTTTCAGTTTGAACCGTACTTCAAAGTGGTTTCCCTGTCGACAACACAGAGTTGGGTATTGTTCTTTTTTTAATCTCCTTCTGTTAGTTCTCTGTGTTTTAATTGTTATATTTAGACTATTCATGTTTTAAGTGATCATTGGTACAGTTGAATTAATATTACCGTGTTGCAATAATTTTCCTTTAGTTGCATTTTTTCTTTGATTTTTCCCCCTATTTTAGGTCTTCTTTTGTTTTTGTTGAGCATGTTATATGATTCCATTTTATCTGCTCTCTTAGAAGATTCACTATACTTCTTTTAAAAAATAATTTTAATGGCTACCCTAGAGTTTGAAATATATATTCTTAACTAATCTAAGTCTACCTTCAAATAATATTATAACAAGTCATGTTTAGTGAATGAGTCTATATCTGTGCAGTGTATTCTCCATTCTTCCTTCCCATCCACCATGACATTATACCATTCATTTCACTTATCCATAAACACTACATCGTTACTGTTGATATTATCACTTGAAATGAACAGTTATCTTTTAGATCAAAAATATTTTTTTAAAAAGTTATTTTACTTTCATTTATTCCCTCTCCAGTGATCTTCCTTTTTCTATGTGAATCCAAATTTCTTACCTCTACCATTTCTAATCTCCCTGAAGATCTTCTTTTAACATTTCTTGAAGGGTAGGTCTGCTGGCCATACATTCTTGCAGGTTTTGTTTGTCTGAAAGTGCCTTTATTTCTCTTCCACCTTAGAAAGACAATTTTGTTCTTCTATCATTAAGAATTTCTACCACCTACCTCCACCTACACTGTCCCTGGCTTTTTTAAAAAAAGATTTTCCATTTATCTTTTGTTTTCTGCAGTTTGAATATGGTATGTCTAAGTATAATTTTTTTGGTGTTTATCCTGCTTAGTGTTCTCTGAGATACCAAGATATGTGACTTGATGTCTCATTAATTTTGGAAAATTCCCAGCCATTGTTACTTCAATATTTCTCCTTTTCTGTTCTTTCTTTTTCTTCTAGTATTTCTAAATATATATAGAAATTTTGAAATTGCCCCACAGATCTTAAATGTTCTGTTTTAGGTTTTTGGTTTTTTGTTGTTGCATTTCAGCAGTTTGGGAAGTGATATTTACCTATTTTCAACCTCTCTTATTCCTTTCTTGGCCATGCCTAGACTATGAATAAGCTCATCAAAGTTATTCTACAATTTTGTTAGTTTTTAATTTCTAACATTTCCTTTTGATTCTCTCTTAGAGTTTGTCTGTTTTCATTACCCATCTATTTTCACTTGCTGCCTATTTTTTTATTAGAGGCTTTAACATACTAACCATAGGTATTTTAAATTTCATGTCTATCAATTCCAATATCTATGTCATATATGAGTTGGTTCTGATGCTTGCTTTGCCCCTCTAGACTGTGCTTCTTCTGGATTTTTCTTGTTGAAAGCTGGGCATGGTGTAATGGGCAATCAAAAGTCAGGTAACTAGGACATTAGAGGAACACTTTCTGTTAATCTGGCTAGGATTTGGCCTGTGCTTTTTATTTGCTATAGCTGTAGGTGCTAGATGTTTTAATATTCTCTCGTGGCCTTATTTTTGTCTCCCTACTGTTTTGGTCCTCAGAGAGAGTCTGTGTCTTGCATCTCTTTCAGCTGTAATCCACTATTATTGGAGCCCTGCTGGTTGAGTGCTAAGGTGCAGAGGAGGGGAAACCCTCTATAACCTTAAAATTAAATTTCAATTTTTAGTAAGCTTGTACCTCTGGACGATGACCTTCATCAGAATTTCTTGGTCCATCCACTCCTTAGATAACACAGAAAGGCTATAGGAGGATACAGTGGGAGAAGTGTCCTTCCCCAAGTGGAATAACATCCTGGTAATGTCAGCTCCACTTTATATGTCAGCTCCACTTTATGCCTTCGTTATAGACAAAGTTCTTGTCATATTTCACAAGGTTTATTCTTTTCTTCCCTTTGCCAGTGTCATGAGGGATCACACTTGGTTCTTCCCCATGAGAACCTACAGGTAAAACCCATAAAAATGTGGGGGGGGCGCTTTTATACAAGGTGAGCCCCAGGAATTTCTCCCTCTCAAGTTAGTCCATACTCAGACTCTGGCAGTTGGTCAAAATTACCATATGAGTGTTCCTACAGGTGATGGCTCTAGCAGCTCTGCTCCAGGTAAATAGCTCCTGGCTGTAGCTCTCTAGATTTATCTCTCTCTACCAATTTCAGGGTGGTTATTTGTCCTGTAATGCCAGTTCTTGGACAGAATCAAGAAGACTCATTGATTTTTCATTTGCTTTGCTTTTTCTTATTTTAAGGGAGTGATGACTTCTTTGCATCTTCTCTCTCTTCTCTTTTATTCCAGTGTTTCTACTCAGCTTAATTTACCATCTACTCTCAGATTTTTTTTCAGTATGAGTCTCTGTCCTCTCAGAAAAGAGTTTTTGTAGGATATTTTGAGATTTTTAGCCATACCCCAACCCCAGTACTCTACAAATATTCCACAGCAATTTTGACATAATTTATAGATTGGAAGCTGTGCAATCGTTTCCTCAGTTTTGCTGGTCTTTTTCTGATCCACTTGCTGAATTGTACACTTCCAATCGTTTCAGGGAGAATGAGTAAGTACTATAGGCAACTTCTGGGTTCTCTGGTTTAAGTTTAGGACCATCGGGCTAACCTTTTCCTTCCCTCTGCACTCTCCTCTACTGCTGTGTAACTTGATCTTGTCAATATCTTGACCCCCACCCCATCACACCATGTTTATATTGTTTATGTTTATTATATTTATATTATGTTTATAATATGTTTATATTATATATTTTTTTGTTCGTTCCTTTCTATTTTGGTCTTATATTTGCTACATGGTTGCTCTGTCAATGTTCATGAGGGAATTTAAAGAGTTTAAAAAACAATTCCATCCTAATCATCTAGTTTCACACAGAATCTAACCATTGTTTTATTATTTTATTTTAGTTTTGTAAAATGAAAATGTAATATAGTAATTTAGTTGAGAATTGCTAACTCCTGTGAATATATTAGAGACCAACATTTTTTATTTTCAAGTAATTTTAGACTTACAGAAAAATTTTAAAAAATAGTATAGATTTCAATTACACCCTTTACTTAGCCTACTCTAAAGTTAACAAAACCACAGAATAATTACCATTGATAGTAGAGATATTAATTATATTAACTAAACATAGACCTTGTTTAAATATCAATCCTTTTTTTCCCTAATGTCCTTCTGTCCCAGGATCCCACATTTCATTTAGTTGTGCCTCCTTATTTTTCTCTAGTCTGTACCAATCCCTCAGTCTTTCCCTGACTTTCACAATCTTGATTCTTTTGAAAAGTAGTTGCATGCTTTTTCCTTCACAATACCTCCTAACTTTAGTTTTTCTGATGTTTTCTCATGATTAGATGGAGGTTATACTTTTTTGGCAAGAATACCACAGGATGATGTGGTGTCCTTCTCAGTGCATATTATCAGAGGTTGCTTGATGCTAACATGTCTTATTACTAATAATGTCACTTGTTCTTCTGAGTTTCTCCAGTGCAACATCAACGGTCTTCCCTTTGTAACTGTTAAATATCATGTCACTATACTTTGAGGCCATCATATTATGTTTGTCCCTAAGCTATAGTTCATTGATTTTTAAGATCCACTAGAGGAGCTTGTCTACAACAATTATTATTATAGTGACCATTGCGTTTTTTAAAATTAATTAATTAATTTAGTTTTGGCTGCGTTGTGTCTTTGTTGCTGCATGCGGTCTTTCTCTCTAGTTGCAGCGAGCGGGGGCTACTCTTCATTGCGGTGCATGGGCTTCTCATTGTGGTGGCTTCTCTTGTTGCGGAGCATGGGCTGTAGGCATGCGGGCTTCAGTAGTTGTGGCTCGTGGGCTCTAGAGCACAGGCTCAGTAGTTGTGGCGCATGGGCTTAGTTGCTCCATGGCATGTGGGATCTTGCCGGACCAGGGATCGAATCCGTGTCCCCTGCATTAGCAGGCAGAAGATGCTTAACCATTGCACCTGACCATTGCATTTTAATAATGATAAGGTTTTTAGTTCTAATTGTTAGGTTTTGTTTTTTCTTTGCTGAAAAGTTCTTTTTGGGTTGTTTAAATAAAAATACTGTGTCTGCTTCAGCCCTTTATCATTTCAAGAATTTTAAATTTCCTCTATTTTCCTGCATATATTTGCTGTTTGTGACCTCCTTGGAAATTCCTTTTCTAGGGAACCCTCCTTCACTGTTGGTGGGAATGTAAATTGATACAGCCACTATGAAGAACAGTATGGAGATTCCTTAAAAAACTAAAAATAGAACTACCATAGGACCCAGCAATCCTACTACTGGGCATATGCCCTGAGAAAACCATAATTCAAAAAGAGACATGTACCCCCAATGTTCAATGCAGCACTATTTGCAATAGCCAGGACAGGGAATCAACCTAAATATCCATCGATAGGTGAATGCATAAAGAAAATGTGGCATATATATACACAATGGAATATTACTCAGACATAAAAAGGAACAAAATTGAGTTATTTGTACTGAGGTGGATGGACCTAGAGTCTGTCATACAGAGTGAAGTTAAGTCAGAAAGAGAAAAACAAATACCGTATACTAACGCATATATATGGACTCTAAAATAATGGTACTGATCAACCTAGGGGCAGGGCAGGAATAAAGATGCAGACATAGAGAATGGACTTGAGGACATGGGGGGCAGAAGGGGAAGCTGGGATGAAGTGAGAGAGTAGCATTGACATATATACAGTACCAAATGTAAAATAGATAGCTAGTGGGAAGCTGCTGCATAGCACAGGGAGATCAACTTGATGCTTTCTGACAACCTAGAGGGGTGGGATAGGGAGGGTGGGAGGGAGGCTCAAGAGGGAGGGGATATGGGGACGTATGTACGCATATGGTTGATTCACTTTGGTGTACCACAGAAACTAACACAGTATTGTGAAGCAATTATACACCAATAAATATGTGAAAAAAATTCATTTTCTTAAATATAATGTAAAATAATATCACATAATTTATCAAGTAATAATAAGTAATATTAAGTAGTTTAACATCATAAAAATATATAAAGCAAACAAAAAATTGATGATGACAATAGCAATAGGAAGACAAACAAATTTATGGAAGTTTTTCTGTAACAGTGTTGGAAAAAATTAAATGATAAACACCTGGGTCAAAGTCAAGGTGAAAAACCTCACAAAGAAACGTATATCTCAACCAATCCCCTCAGCACTAGTTGTCAACAATAAAATACGTTTTGAGCTATAATAGTTTTCTGTTTTCAGTTTGACATGACTAAAGAATAAATTCTACTAGATTCTTTAAGAACTCAAGATATCAGATCGTTTACATTCTTTGGGTAAATAATTTTTTCCTACTTTGCAATCTTTCTCACATGTATACACAAAAACTCACATAAAAGTGGTATTCTACTGACTGTACTTGCACAAACTTTTAGCATTTATTTTCTGAGAGTACAAACATTCAAAATGTTTACTTGTAAATCCTAAAATCTACTTGCTAATCTGAGCAAAATCACTGTGCTTACCATAATATTTTCCCTAATCCTGCTATATTACTACATAACCCCAGGTGTACACAGAAATCTCTATATATAAGAAAGAGTTTTGAGTAGATATTTTAGGAAATTGAAATAAGATTTTTTAAGTGCCAAATCTTTTTGAGAAAAATGGATTATATGCTATTCATTTTTAAACTATATCATCTATTCTTCTGGGTAATGAAAATGATCAATATCTTATAGGCTCTAAAATTTCTCCCAAGTCTGACACAGTGATATCCTGAGATTGCTGTAATGAAGAGTCATTTTATTCTCAGCAATATAACATTGTCTTCAGGGATAAGCTGCATATTCATGAATGCTTGTGCTAAACTAAACGTCTTAAAACTATAAAATGTTTTTTTACTTTGAAATGATTGTAGATTTGGAAGAAGTTGCAAAGATAGTATGGAGAAGTCCCATGTGTCCTTCACCCACTTTCCAATTGCAACATCTTATAAACTTAAGAACAACATCAAAATCAGGAAATTGTTGTTGGTATAAGCCACAGAATTTATTCAGACTTTGTATTATTTGTGTGTGTGTGTTGTGTTTGCATGTTTCTGTGCAATTTTATTACACGAATAAATGTATGTAACTACCACAATCAAGATACAGAACTGTTCAGGTGCCATAAAGATCTTCCCTCTGCTCTCCTTTTAAAATTACACCTACTCTTTCTTCCTGCTCTGTCTCTAAACTCTGGCAACTACTTATCTGTCCTCTGTCTGGATAATTTTGCCATTTCAAGTATATTATAAAGGCTTGGACTGCAGGCACAGCGCTGGGGGAACAATTTCCCCAAGGCACCATTCCTGGGATCACCGGTTCTGCCAGTGATGAACCTGTCATGGAAGCCAGCCAGAGCCACCTGCCCAAGAATGTGAAAGATAAACCAGTTTGAGATGGACGTTTAAAGAACCTGAATCAGGTTAAGAGTCACACCTGGGCCTTATGAAAGTTATCATCATGGGCAGGCAGTCAGTCCAGTTCTCTGCTCCTTCAGTGAGTGCACCTGTTCCCCCATCTTCTTCATGAACACCAGCAGCTTCCTCCCTCCACTGAGGCAGAAACTGCCACCCCAAGGGGAATGACTGCAGTGGGGGCCAGTAATGATCACCTTGGTCTTCCATCCCCATCTTTTGGGTCACATCCATCCTTTCCTTAGATTGGTATGCAGTAGGAAAAATCCCCCCCCCCTCCTTCTCCAAAAGAAGAAAGAAAGCCACCTTTAATTTAGGAACAAGGAGGATGGGGTGTGGTGAAGAATGTTATATAAGTAAATTCATAAAGTATGTAATATTTTGGGATTTGCTTTTTTCTCTCCGCATAATTCTCTAGAGATCCACCCAAATTGTATTTAGGTAGTTTCTTCTTATTGCTGAGCAGTATTACATAATATAGATGTACCACTTTATTTAACGATTTATTTGTTGAAGAACATCTGGACAGATTTCAGTGTGGGGCTGTTATTAATAAATCTACTTTGAACATGCAAGTACAGGTTTTTTGTTGTTGTGTGAACATATGTTTTCCTTTCTCTGAGTTAAATGCCAGGAGTGCAATTGCTGGGTTGTATGGTAGTCATGCTTAGATTTTTAAAAAAACTACAAATTTTACTCAATTCTGAAATAAAACTATGTACTTATTCCACATGTCTGTTTATTTAAAATGGAAATGTGCTAATAACTTTCCCTTTATTATTTATTTATAGACCAACATTGGGTAAAATGGAATCGTTATTCTGTTGAGTCTTCTAATCCATTGACATGATGTATCATATCATTACAATTATTTAGATCTTCTTTGATTTCTTTCATTACTATTTTGTAGTTTTCATTATATAAGTCCTGTACAACTTTTATTATGTTTATACCTAAGGATTTAATCTTTTGAACAATTGTAACTGTTATTGTTTTTAATTTAAGTTTTCATATGCCCATTGCTACTGTGTAGAAATACAACTGACTGCTGTATGTTGACTTTACCTTAGTTATTAGTTTTGGAGGTTTTTGTGTACATTCCTTGGATTTTCTACATATATAATCATCTCATGTGTGAATAAAGACAGCTTTATTTACTTATTTTCTTTCCAATCTTTGTACCTTTTATTTTCTTTTGCCTGTTGCCCTGACTAGGACTTCCAGGCTATGTAGAGGTGACAAAGAATATTCTTTCCTTGCTCTTGATCTAAGAAGAAAACATTTACTCATTAAACATTTAGTCACATAGTCATTAATCTTAAAATATGTTAACTCTAGTCTTTTGTAGATGTCCTTTATCAAGTTGAGGAAGTTTCTCTCTCTCTTTTTTTTTTTTTGGTATGCGGGCCTCTCACTGTTGTGGCCTCTCCCGTTGCGGCCTCTCCCGTTGCGGCCTCTCCCGTTGCGGAGCACAGGCTCCGAACGCGCAGGCTCAGCGGCCATGGCTCACGGGCCCAGCCGCTCTGCGGCATGTGGGATCTTCCCAGACCGGGGGAAGAACCTGTGTCCCCTGCAACGGCAGGCGGACTCTCAACCACTGCGCCACCAGGGAAGCCCTCTATTTTTAATGTATTCAGAATTTTTATCATTAGTGGTTGTCGATTTTTGTCAAATACTTTTTCCATATCAATTGATATATTTGTGTGATTCTTCTACTGTAGCTTATTAATATGAGAAGTTATATTGATTGATATTAGAATACTGAACCAGCCTTGCATCTCTGGAATAAAACCCCCTTTAGTCACAGGTTATAATTAATTTTGCAGAATTTGATTTGCTGTACACTTTTTGAGGATTATTGCACCTGTGATCATGAGAGATACTGGTCTGCAGTTTTATTTATTTTTTGAGCTGTCCCTGTCTGATTCTAGAATCAGGGTAATATGGAGTTATATAATAAATTAGGAGTATCCCTTCCTCTTCTTTTTTCTTGGAGAGATTGTGTAAAATTGGTGTTAATTATTTGGTAAACTTTTAGTAGACTTCTTTGGTGCAACCATCTGTATTTGGAGTTCTTTTTGGGAGAGTTTTCTAACTAAATAAATACATTCAATTTTTAAAAATAGATACAGGCAATTTAATATTGGTTTAGTTTTGGTAGTTAGCACCTTTTAAGAAATTGATTTTTATTACCATCTGAATAGGTTTCTGTTTCATTTGGACCTCAATTTCTCTTTTATTTAATTTCCAAATAATTCCATAGCCTTCCATGGTAAACAATGTTTTGGCATCTGTGTCCTTTGCTTACATTTTGCTTTGTTTTACATTTCTCAGTGTAGTTTGAATTCTTGCTATGTAGAGACTCCACATATCCAACCTGCTATCCATCTATGAAAAAACAAAAACCTATTTTAGCCATCATGTTATCAGAAAACTATATCAGACTGATGGCTCATAACGGAAACACACTTTCAAACTGATTTTAAGAAAAACCCCAAGGCATGTTTGTTCTGTTTAAAAGAACTGAAAGTACAGAAATGAAACAGGAGCCATAAATGGAGGTTGATTTACTTTATGAAGCCAATATTACTCTGTGGTATTTATCCCAATTTTTACACAATAACTTGAAAGTCAGAAAACCTTTGCCATCAAGAAAAACAACAAAAGGCTAAAACAAAATAGGAAAACTTTTCTTTCTTTTAACATATGTTGTTTTCATGCTTAAAGTGAATTTGGCTCTTTAATATCCTTGTTTTAAATTAAAGTTAAGTATGCATCATTTTTATCACTATGTTGCTTAGAAAGTTTTACTGAGTTTGTTCAATTGGAATTTATAAATAGGAAAATAATGTCTATCCAGATATCTTCAATATTATACCCAGTACCAAGTTGTTAAATTTAAAAAAGAAATGCAATACTTAATTGAAATCAAAACAAACTGAAAAAATTATAATGCTGGAATGATAGGTAACTTTCTTATAATGAAAGTTTCTAAATAAAGAGCTTTTGGTTTAGAGAATGAAAATCTAAGCAGTGGGTTGATACAAATGTGTGAACATATAAAAAGATGCTAGATGGAATTCCTTAATAAAATCAAATTTAGTGATTATTTGATTGCAAATCATGTTTGACAAAAAAATGAAATGTTCCACCTGTTTTGTCATTATTTTTCTACTTCTTAAATAAGCATACATGAGAAAGTAAAAAGAAAGTAATAATTTAGATATGTGTCTGTTTATTTTTCCTTTTAACTGAGTATACTGGTAATTGTGACTAAATCCTGTGTTAGTTTTGTGGTAGTCACAAAAACACTGATGAAAAAACAAACAAAACTAACCATCCCAAAAGTCACTACTTAAAACAACCATCATTTATTCTCATGGATTTCCAGATCATCTGGAAGTCAGTTGGTCTAAACTGGTTTTAATTTGATAGCTCTGCTGAACTTTGTGCTCCTAAGTGGCTTAGTTGGGGATTAGTTAGTGTTTGGCTGATCTAGACTCCCATCTTGAGAAAAACAGGTTAGACCAGGCATGTTTTTCTCATGACAATTTCAGATGTTCTGGAGTAGGTGTGATAGCATAAATATTTTTCAAGCCTGGGCTTTTTTCTTAAAGAATCATCACAAAAGAAAGTTGTATAGCTGAATTTTGAGTCTAGAGGTGGGGAATTATGTCCCACTCAAACTGCATGACAAAGGATATGAATGAGTGATCCTGTTATTGAAGAAGGGGAGAATGTTGAAGCAATGCTTATTCTACTGCATGCCCAAAGCTTAAAACATATCTATACAGTAGATATGTGTACCTATTATTCTAAGTAGAGCTACCAAGATACTGTCCTTTAAAGGTCTGTAGGATACCCATTAACATATGTGAATAAGATTGCAGGAGGATCATTGATGAAGGTGGGGATGGCTCTACAAAGAGGAGACTGGTTTCTCATTTTCTTTGGCTTATATCATGGCATTGATGATTCACTTTTTTTGTGGTTATTTGAACAGGAAAATTAGACAAATGGAAGGAGGTGGCAGGAGAGAAAGAAGAGATGTAATTGTCAACCTGTATACCACCACTTAGTAAGAAAAGAATACTACGATGGTTAATTTTGTGTGTCAACTTGACTGGGCCACAGGGTACCCAGACATTTGATTAAACATTATTCTGACTGTGTCTATGAGGTTGTTTTGGATGAGATTAACATTTCAATTAGTGGATTATGTAATGCAGACAGCCCTCCTAATGTTGGTGGTCCTCATATAAACAACAGAAGATGTGAATAGATCAAAAAAGGCTGAGTGAGAGGTAATTTCTCTCTGCTTGACCATCTTCATCTTCTGAGGCCTCCTGCCTCAGATTTTGACTTGGACTGGAACTATATCATTATTTCTCCTGGATCTCCAGCTTGACAATGCAGATCTTGTGACTTTTCAGCCTCCGTAATCATGTAAGCCAATTCCTTATTATTTATACTATCTATATTATATATATAATGTAGATATATATCATATAATATATATATATATATGATATAAATATTCTGTTTCCCTGGAGAACTCCAATAATACAAATGCATTGGCCACTGCAGAAGTTAGCTGTTAAGGCAAGGCATTAAGTGACTTGGCTATTAAGAGAAGAGCCTCTGCAGTAACTGGATCACAGAAATGAGAGGTGCAAAGAGGTGAAGAGGTGAAGCTAGAGTAATTAAGGACCCATGAAATGCGGAGATCTCTCCTGTGTGGATTTTCAAAGAACTCATACATGTGTGCAACAAGAAGCCAAATATTTCGCTATATGATGTCTGGAGGATAACCTCAAGTCACAACTTCATACTAGTTAGGTAAGAACTTTGCCTCATTTTCCTAATCATTCTCATGAATCCCAAATGCTCTAAACATTGAAAGCATCCTGAAGAGAAAATTGTGATGAAAGGAATGTGAATAAACGTACCCTTTAACTGTGTGTTTCCTAAGGTTTGAAGCCTCCC
The DNA here is from genome assembly GCF_059928025.1 of Delphinapterus leucas. Taxonomy (NCBI): domain Eukaryota; kingdom Metazoa; phylum Chordata; class Mammalia; order Artiodactyla; family Monodontidae; genus Delphinapterus; species Delphinapterus leucas. Next base: position 24,752,294 of record NC_143132.1, read on the forward strand.
TGAATTTTGGAGAAAGAGGAGAGGGGATGAGTATTGAATTGAGTGAGCAATTTCTATTTTAAATTGATTAACTTTGATGTAACTTTTTCCTATTCAATTTATTTGAACTAAACAAAACAAACAAACAAATAAAAAACATTTCACCACTTCACCTACCTCCAACCCCCCTCCTCTGGCAACCACCAATCTGTTCTCTGTATCTATGAGCTTTTTTTTTTTAATGTAACTGATAAAAAATGTATATAAAACTAAAAGTTTTAGTTTTTTAAAACAAAAAGTTTTCCAGAAAGTGTTTCTTTTTTTGTAACTGATGTAACTTTTAAAACTAAAAGTTTCCAGAAAGCTGTAGAACCCACCCAAGAAACAGGAAAGGGGATATTAATAAGCATGATCAAAAGCAACAATTGGAGAAGTTTAAAACATCATGGTCGTACCCCCTTGAGAGGGAAGAGTCTACATGCCCCAGGCTGGTTTGGCCTTCTGAAGAGCTCCATGGAAAATTGCTACAACCAAATTGTAAGTCAATCAATTTATTAGAGAATTGAAGATAGAGAATCAAGTCACTTTTCTATCCTTATATTAGCCACAAGCCAAGGCTTAGGCCTTGGTGCCTGACTATGCCAGAAGAAGGATGAATGTTCTTTCAACTATGAATATTCAGCTGGCAAAATAAAGCTGAAGCTAAGGTTCTGTCATTTCATTAACTATTGAAACTAGCCCCAGATAATGACAGGGAAATGTCTTGTGTTTCACCAATCATGAACCTTAACGTTTATAGTCTAAAAATAGGAACCTCTTCCCTAAACACTGAAGTCCTTTTCTGTTACTCAAGCCTGTGATGGAAAACAGAGACTGGTGCCTATACAATTGCTTCTCTTTCCCTGTATAATCTTATTTGTATTTTTTCCCTGGAAAATCCAATCTATGTTTCTTCCCCTAGCTAATGACAGCTCATATTTTAAGAATAAGGTGTTCCACCACTGCATTCATTCCAATGTGAGTCCTGCTGGCCTCCCATTCTTTCATCCAAAGCTGTGACTGGTGCTCTTTTGTTTGCTTTCATTTCAGTATGGGTTTTCCTCTGTCAGAGTATCTGTAATGTTAATTTGTGAGTAAGACTGTTCTCTTGTTTGCATGTTTTACTTATGTACTGTATTTTCTGACTCTTCCATAATTAGATATTCAATTTCAGCAAATGTATTCAATACATTCATTTACTTAGTGGCTTGCAAGATAATTGAAACATAGATGAAGCCCAATATATTTGGGTAGAATGCACTGGTTTAAGTTTCCTTTTTTGGAGCACTTACTTTGTGTTGGCCAGTGTGCCGAGTGACTTATATATGTCATCATATTATATTGTACAACAGACCTAGTGTGCTTGTAGAATATGTTTTCAGTCATCTGCCTAGCATTCATCCCTGCTTCCTTTATGCTGCCACACCCCCCTAGTTTGTTTGGATATCTACCACCTTAGGTCCTTACTGACCTTGGCTAACCATCTTGGGTTCACTACAATTAACAGAGAAAGGATTAAATGAGAGGTGTGTGATGCAATTCTGTGTGGAGAGTAATCAAGCAGAAGCTTTCTATAGGGCTTCTGGGAAGAGTTTCTTTGATATCATAAAGCAGTAAAGTAGAAGAATGACTCCTAGAATTGCTCCACCATCTTGAAAGAATATTACTAAACTAAGAACCAGTAGGAATACTAAAGTGGTAGAACAAAAAAATGAAAGCAAACTGGGCTGCTGTTGAAGCAAACAAGTCACAGATTTCAATTCTGGAGGCACACTTATCTCAGGTCTTATATGACAATAATTATTTTTTCTTTTGCTTTTGGTTTTCTTTTTTAAACAGTGAAGGCAAAATTCATTACTACATTATTTTTACCCACATTTTAAATGTGGGGATATTAAAGTCCAAGGTTTAAGTTAATCATCTATTTAGGCAAGTTCAGAACAATAATTCAAATCCGAGTCTCTCTCTCCAACGCCATTGTTTTTCCACGGCACCATAGAATTTGTAAGAAATCTCAGCAAACTAGTGAGTGGCTGCACTAATTCCAGTGCAGTGTTCTCTGCTTTTCTAAGCATAGCTACACAAGACATAATAAAAAATAGCACATCTCACATATTTTTAGAAATCTTGCCTTGTTATTCCATTAAACTGATACCAATGTCAAAACCAAGTCTTCATCAATGTTAATAATTTTTAACCATCACCATTTTTAACTTGATACCAGATATAGTTTTTATCCTTGGCTAGCCTGGGCATAGGTATTTTTAAAGAATGACAATATTTAAAAGAAGTAATTTTGATAATGACCTTCTAATATGTTAATAAGATGATTAATCATTTACTCTGTAGTGTAGTAAGATTCTCAAAGTAAATTTAATGATAACAGAGTTGATATAATGCAATGAAGAGAAACATGGAGAGGATCATTCAGACTGTGTATGTCTGAATATATATAGTTTTGAAGTGTACATTACTCCCTATAGATGATAAAAATTGTGCCCTACACAGCAGTATAGATGAACCCTAAAAGAGTATATGTATGGCAGAAAAGAAAAGATACATGACTTCATATTTTAGAAAGATACAAATGTTAAGAAAAATTAATTTAAAACTAGAAATTTCATTATAATTAGAAAACAGCAAAAATGCTTCAAGAAGATATATGCAGTAATGCATTCTTGCTGTACCTCTTTTTCAAGTACTCATAAATCAAATACTAAAAGGAAGACCAGACTGTTTAGTGGATACATGACAGATGATTATAAATTTGCGATACATGTCAAGTAAGAAAGAAAAGAAAGACAATTATACACATACTTAACTGAATAAAAATGTCTGCTTCTGAGAAATGATATTAACTGTATGGCAGCACTCATCACAGTGCAATGGGCTCATCCAGAAAGCAAAGGGTTTCTATTAGACTGTTGCTGGTTCTCAAGTTCCAAGCAAGAAGTAGCAATCACATTTGCAGTATTCCCCAGAGTGCTTCTTCCTTCTATCACTTTGGCCTTGGCTGCACTGATGGTGCAGCTTTGTACAGTTCTTTGCTTTATGAAAAGCTTAAAGGATAATTGAGTATAAGGAAATAAAAGAATTCACTTCAAGGTTATGCTCAAGCTATATACTTAACATTGAATTCCACCAATGAGAAATCTGCTGGTTGGAAGTAAAGTTGCACTCTGCAAAATAGATGAGTTCTTTGTGGTAAATGGTAGAATTCTATATAGACACTGGAATTTCATGAAAAAATAGTTGATAGATTCAGGCAAGTCATGGGAATTGTTCTATTTAGCCAAAACAATATTCAGTAAAAATTATGACAGCCAGAATCAGAACTTGAGTATATGTCAAACTATCAATAATCAATACTTAATAACTACATATGGATAGTCTTTTATGTGTATGAATCAGCTGTGGGAGATTATTTATCTGTCCTCTTAGATAATGTACAGAACCACAATGCAACACACAGTAATTCCTGTTTAGCTAATTGCTGCCCTACCACAAATGTACTACTAATACCAATGAGGGGCAAGTCAGTCTAAGAAAGAAGAAAACCTCATAGTTAAGGGAAGGATATAATGCTAAATTGTTTTAATTTATTTGAAAGGAAGATACTAATTGCCTTTTTCAAACTCTCATCAAATGTCTCTGCTTGCCATAGGAACAAACTTTCATTTGGACAAAAGTTAGTCTCCTGAGGATTACACGAAAAGATTCATGTCAATTTTTCCATATCATTTATTAAAATATTTCAATTGTTAAAGAATCTCATCTTATATTAAAATCCAGATGAAGACAACATTTGGCAATTCACGTAATGGATGATACAGTGTGCAATTTTATGCTTTCAGAAGCAACACAAATAAACCTGCTCTTGAAGATAATTTTACATGTTTAGAAAAAGGCAACTGATAGAACAGAACTCAATGGCATTTCACATTTGGAGGAATGAATAATTGCCTGCACCAACAGTGCAGACGGTGGAACCCTTGCAAGAAATAGATATGGGGCAGTTTTAATGAGACCTTATCAATGGGTTCAAAGAAGACAGGAAAACCTTACGAGTACTGGTGTCAAAGTCAGCAGATTGAAATAACAAGACTGATAAGGGCAGCTTGTCCACTACACTGAAATCATTAGAGTTGAGGGAAAAAGAGTCTGATATTTTCACTTAATCACAGCATTAAAAGGACTGAGTAAAATTTAATAAACAAACATGCTAACACTGCAAAAGTTTGTGACTTCCTAGTTACTTTGTTGCACCCTTTCTTTTCCCTGATGCAATCCAGGAGATCAGTGCCATGTGTGTTTGCTCACACATGCATGTGTGGGTGTGTTGTGCAGGTCTGTAAGTCAATGACATTAATAAACATTCAATGGCCACAGTTTGAGAATTTAAACTCTTGCCAGTGAAAAAGTTCAATTCCCGAATACGGAAGCATTTTCAATTTCATTTAACACAGTATGATTTTGGTGGGAACACAGGAAGAATAAAATTTGGCTTATCATGCCAGTCTATCTTCTAATAATATTCAACTTTCGACTAGAGGGCATGCAAATTTCTGTGTTTATAGATATTTAAAAGTCCTAAATATAAGTCTATAGTTAGAATTATTTAGTTTGCATGGACAGTGTTTATTTTATACTAAGCAAAAATGATATTTAAATTGCTGACCTTGTTTGATGACAGTGGGAGGAACTCTAAGGTAATTAAAGACTCATTAGATTATCATCGAACATTAACCTGTCCCATCTCACCTTCAATAAAACATATTGACTCAGTGATAGCTTTATAGGAACATTATTTTAATGTTAGAACTACTTTTGTGGAGACGATGTGTGTAAAAAAGAAGAGAAACATCCTTCATTTGTCTGTATTATTCATGATCTGAATGCTCCATTAATCATGAAACTGCACTTTTTCCCCCCATGAAAGGAGTTGAGTATTCACCTTTTAAAAATACACATTTCACGTTCTTAAGAAGTGAAACACTGACAGCTCCATAATATTTCCAAATAACCCTATTAATGTTTCTCATGTGTAACTTATAAGAATTGAGGTGGAAAATGAGAAAAAAACGGTCATTATTTTATTGTCCTTTTCTTCTTACTGCTGTACTGACACTTCATCAGAGCTGTGTTAGTGTTTTACAGGAACATTTTTGTGATAATTGCTAAAACAAACCTTTAATGTTTCTTACCTTCTATGAAAGCTCAAACAGGTGGTAATGTACCTGTGGTTCCATAGTAATACATCTTAAATTTAATAAATAAACAGGGTATGCAGTTGGCTAAGTGATTTAATATAACATTTGACACACCCTTGCAACATCAACCAAATTTAATTGAAACATGTATTAATTGTACATTTTAATATCGAACCGAGTGAGAACATATGTCACAATGCTTCTAGAATTGCCATAAATTCTTCAGAAAATACCTGGGTATTAAGTTTTCTCCCTTATAATTAAAGAAGTAGGACATAGAAAAAAACTGTCCCCAAAGGTCTTATTAGATTTGTAGAGTTTTCTATCACTGTTTTCTCTTAGAAAATCAATATTTATCTTTTTCTTTCAGAACAAAATTCTACTGATTTACCAAAACATGTTTTTCCAACAAATTTTCCAAACCAGCTAAACAGAACCAAGATATATTATTTACTTGCAAAGATTTCTTATATTCAAAGTCAAAATGTGGGGCTTCCATATAGTTTTCTAACTATGTGAAATCCCAAAACATAATTTACAATCTCTGGGCTTCCATGTGCTCACTTGTAAAGTGCCTATTCCTATAAAGAGATATATTTGAAGCACATTTTAATACTCCTAAGTGTTTCCCAAAAGGAGGTTTCCTCACTGTTATGGAGGAGCAACATGAGAGAGGAAGATTAATGGTGGGTTTGTATTGAAAGACACAAGTTGTAATCTGGCTTCCATTGATTGGAATCTCTAGAGAGGGTCCAAGTTCACATTCATAAAATGGATATGTTCTCCCTACAAGAAAACTATGTTATAGTCAAATGAATGACAAAGATTTCAATATTGAAATCACAAAAAAAATCACTGTTTTCTTCTTTTATATTCTAAATATTATCTGTTAGCTTTTTGCCTAACGTAAGAGATAGACATCAGTAAAATCTGCTTTTCTTTTCACAAAGTCAGATTATGTAATGAGAATTAACACAAAGAAAGGTCTTACAAATTCTATAGTTTGTTACTGTTAAGTGTTCTTTTGTGAGAGTTAAGGCAAGGAAATGAATTTACACCAGTTAAGACAAGGAAATCAATTAAATCAATCAATCAAGTAGTAGTGTAGGCTTGCCAAAGAGAAGGGAGTTCAAATTACTATTTGGAATTAAGAATATAAGGTAAGATCTTGGTCTAACCTATAATATTATGGCTTGTATAATCAATATAGGGGTTGAATAAATACAAAAGTTACTTTATTGCTAGGAAAAATTTGCTTTTCAATAGAAAAATAATATCATAAACCTTATATTCAGATTTCTTTCAACCTATAAAAATGGTAAGTGTGTTTATACTATAACATTAAAAATTGTAACCTTAGTGTTTATTTTATAGAGTATTATATTCTTGACATGGTCTTCATGTTTCACTCCAGAAAAGTCACTCTGTGTCAGGTGCAGTACATAGTGTTAATAGAAAATAAAAATTATTAGAAAATAAAATAGAAACAAAGGATAAAGTGTCACCTTAGGAAGTGTGTGTTGAACAGTGGTTACTCTTCGTGTAGAGGAGAGATGAGTTGTCTTTAGACTAAGTAGCATTATAAAGCTTGTTTTTATGAGTCATGGTAAATATTTATAATTAATGCTATAGCAGAAAAACATTTTTTGATGGAGGGTGGGGATTCCTTTCCATATTAATTTTACCAAAGCAGAAGATTCATCTATCTTGAATGGCAATCAGTAAATGGTTAAAAAAATCCTGCCACAAAGTATAGAAACGTCTATAGGATATTGTAATTGCTGTTGAGATTCTACAAATAGTTTTCTTTTGATATTGCTGTGTTTATAATTATATTGGAAGTTATCTTATTACATGCTACAGAGATTCTGAATAATTAAATGTAATAGGATGTAATATCTGACTTTAATAATCCATGTCAGGAGCTAATATGTTTTCCACATGGTGCATGAACTGTACAGCCATTGGAAGATATATTAACCAAAGTGAAATTTCTAATACTATGTTTGGAATTAAAATATATTTTTTCATGTAGGATTTCAAAAGCTTTAGCAAACACGGTGGAAATGCTTCTATATTTTAAAGAAGATACATATATCCATCAATCTATGAATGTATGGTATCTTATAAATCACACTAACATCCCTAAAAATATTATGTGAGTCTTTAGTCATTGATCCTGCTGAATCTTTTTGTAAGCCTGATGAGTCTTCCACAAGCAGTAGGAGTGTGAAAGTACCTAGTTATACACAACAGATAAACTACAGAACAGTTTAAATGTACTGATATTTCATGTGGGTTTTAAAAGAAAAAAACTAAGATTTTTATATCATGCTGTTTTTTAAGTCTACAGAATCAAGGAAATACAAACCAGCTCTTCTATCAGTGCCCAATCAGAAGGAGGCTCACACACATAATTATTTTGACATGTTTCTCAAAGTTTAATATGTTAATAAAATGGTATGCATTTCTAAACATAAAAGGTTTTAATTCCTTATATTATTAAATTTTTATTACAAACATAGTTTTAGGGTGTATAGATATTTCTGGCTTAAGAAACATTATCATGGTGAAATAAATCATGTGCAATATATGTTACAATAATTTGTCAATAAGTAAACCTAATATAACTAGTAATTACTTGTCTAGAGACTAGCTGTGATGGGAAATATGTGTTCAAAATTGCATAGATTAAAACAGTAATTTATTTAGACTCTTCCTAATAATTTATATTCTCTCATGCTGCTTCCAAACATGCATGTTTGGGGTTTTTTATATATTGCTTGCCACTACTTTTCCTCTTGCCTATAGCTGAAGAAACTGACCATTCTAAGCTCTGAAATAACCACACTAGGAAAACATTATTAATACTTGCATACCATCAAATGACATCTAGATCATGTCATAACTTTTATATTTCAAGCTCTTGATCAGATTTTATGCCTGTATCCTCTGACCTGCAACACTTGGTGAAAATGAGTCCAGTTTTTAAGTCTTCTTTACTACACTTCTGCTTCAATGAATGATTAACCTTCTACTTTTCTTGCTAAGACCAGAGCTCAGTTTCAGATCCCAGTTTACTCATCTGGGGTCTTCTTCCCTGGGAGGTGCCTACTAACCAACATACTTCTTATAGCTTCTTGGTGGTCTGCTCTATAAAAGATGGTCTTGGAACCAAATATGACCAACACTTTTCATGCCTTGAGTATAACTTGTTGCAGAAGAATTTGTTTCATTGCAGAGACCACCTATGAAATCCACTGAGATAATATTGCTGGGCTGTATTATCCACAAGTGTGTCTTGCAGCTTCTTGTGGTTTCCACAATTTCCAATCAACTCATTCCTGTTTTTCCCCCTTTTCTTATTTATTTATTTATTTATTTAAAACAGAGGATTGAACAAGCCCAGTAGAGCTTTAGCACAGACATTGATGAAATACCTCATCTCTTTTTCCTTCTTACTTTTTCCTACTCTTCTCTATAAAAATTCATATTCATTTATCAATCATACTTATAGTAGAGGCTTCCTGTTCTTTGTCCATACTAAAGGTATTGGAAATAAATTTTTGTCAGATTATTTAATGTGTCCATGAATAATGGCTAGAGACAGGTAGCATCTGTTGTTGATCAAAAGCAGATTATTAGTTAATTTTAATGGTAATTTATATTAATTTACTTTACATTAATTTACATTATTTTAAAAGCTGTCTCTTTAAGCTGAATAAGAGGCATCAGGATAGACTTTTAAAAATGACTTCTTGTGTCCTGTAGAATTTTTTTTATATATATCATAATCTGTGCCTTGTCTTTCAGGACACAAATTGAGCAAATCAAATCAACGTAATAATCACCTAATCACACGCTTAATTCAATTAGAAGCATATGCACACTTCTGTAACTGTCATTTAAGTGTGCATATATATTTTAGCAGCAACTCCTTCCACCCTTTTTAATTGATTCATAAACTTGCTGTCTTTAATTATGTTAGAGGTTGTAGTTTATGACCTCTCTATTATAATGGGGGCTGCCTAAGTATCAATTTACATCTTAAGTTATGTCTTCAGATGTAAATGTGTGTTTATTAGAAGGGAAAGTTTCTTTCTTCATCCTTCTTACTAAGTTAATATCAATCACCAAGAAAACATTTGATTTTTTTCAGAATGAACAATTATTGCTATACTCGCATTCAGTATTATTGGCAAGGAGAATGATGAGGAACAGTAGGGTAATACCAAAAGAAAACTGTAGATTTCTGATTTGTTTCAGGATGTGAAGAACTTAGAAGGTGTCATTCCTGTCCTTACAATAATATAAAGCTAAGCAAAAGGAAAATAAATGACTTTTTGAACTCATCAGAGAACTGAGGTCACAGGGCAAAGAGCTACCTTGAAATCTGGAGAAATAGATGAATCCATTGTGTAATACACAAGGTCTGCTAAAATGGTAATTTTGACGAATTGTTGCAGGCTGCCTTAAGAATGCCAAACTCCTGGACCTCAGCTTAGAAGATGGCCACTCTTTCATGGTTTTTAACTTTAGAAATCCCATCAAGTTCTTCCTGGGAAGAGCTGAGAAAGATACCCTGTTGCTCTGGTAGGGAAGGAGAAAAATAGCCATTATGAATTACCCCCCAAAATGCAGCCCATAACAAAGGCCTATGATGCAGGGGAGAAGATTTAACCAGAGTTTTATCATGCCTTGGAAAGAAGCATTTCTCCCAGTTCAGTCCCTTTTAAATTTCCTATGTTAAAAACAAAAACTATGAAACACTTGTGAAGGTCACAGACAAAAGGCACAAAAGACTGAGATTTAATAGTAAGATACAGTAGCATGTTTTCCCTAATCCACTCAACAGGGCTCCAGGACAATAATGGGAGTTACAGCCGAAAGAGCTGGAAGAGACAGACTCTGAGAGTAGTACTTAGGGAAGTACACATTCAACAAGGGAGACGAGAAGAAGAACATTGAGAAATCTGAAACCTACAGCTAAGCAGACATTTGTATACTTGGGAAAAAATAAAACCCAGCACAAGTAAAAGCTGTGAGGTAAGTTTATTCAGTGTCTTATTGAGGACTACAGCCTGGGAGACAGATAAATGAGGATTTGTTCTCATTCGCTTTATGTTCACTGATAGATCAATGATTATGGTGAATTAGATTGGTCCCCTGAGATGATAATTACTTAATTAATTAATTAAAAAAAGAAAACAGTTAACAAGATAGACTTGCATGTAGAGAACATAGGCTATATTCCTGGCTTGGAAGTGTCTCTCCAAAGAAGTAACAAGGAGAAAAAAAACAAATACAAATGCGCAGGGACTGGAAGAAAAAAACAGTTCAATGTGAATGCAGGGTAGAGAGATTCAGTCATTTTGGTAGCAAGTGTGAAATCAACAAACTGGCATTATCAAAATCTAATTTAAGTGTTATTTAAGTTGAAAAGTATGAAAGAAAGGAAAAAGAGTTTTCAGCCAGTGTGAAATAGGATAGAGCAAATAATAATTACTGAGAAGTATTACAGTTCATATTTCCTGAAAAAGTTATACCATATGGCTTAGATCTTCATTTACACTTTTGTGGCTATGGCCATCAGAAACTAAACCATGACACATAGTAAAAACAATAACAAAAACAAAACCACAAAGTTCATTTTATGGATGTTTTGCCGACCTAAAACTGAAAAAGTATAAAGGAATAGTAATAAAAATCTGGGGACATAGCCCTGGGAACTGTGAGAGAGAGCAGGTGACCCCCTGAACACAAGAAACTGTGCAGGGAAATGGCAGTTCCAAGGGTGGAATTCCAGCCATTTGTGTCATGTTCCTCTATGATCAGAGAGTGGCCTGAAGGAAACTTCCATGGCTAATTGCCATGAACTATGTTTAATTTAATGAAGTCACAGCTGCGGGTCTCCTCAACAGGGAAATCTCTTAAGTCTGTATTGCTTGAGGGGGTTGATAGCCATAAAACCACAGCATTTCTTTGCCTGAACATTACTTAAAATATCTAGAAAAATAAGAGGTTTCATGAATTTATGTACTGAATGCAGTAAATTTGTTTTAGAATTAACATTTAATAGCTGTGTGAATTATGCTATTTCCTTGGTTCAAACTAAACATATAAATTTTGAAAAGAATAAAATATTAGCATATTGAGTGTGATAATGTTTATAGTATTTCAAATATATCTGTGTTCTAAGTAGATACATTTATTTAGATACAGGATATATTGCATACAGGAACGGATGTTCTAAAACTCACATGTTTCTCTCCCTTGTAAATAAAAGCATCACACTCCTTCCCCAACACCTAAAACTGTATCTGGAACAGAGTAGGCATGGAATAATGTTAATTAAATGAACAAATATAAGAACTGTATAGGGATTCAACTAACTACTCATAAAGAGGTGTTACATTCATTCATGCTTATTCAGTAATAATTATTGACAATTATTATAAGGTTACTGAGAAATAATGTTATTTAAAGTGATAACATACATATACTTAGATGCAGTAAAAAGTTAAATTTTGAAAAATCACAATATGATAGAAGTATGTTGGGTAAGTTTGCTGAATAGGAAACAGAGGAGTTTTGAAATATGAGTGGAAAACTCAATATATTCTGCCTATGTGATTTGGATTTTTTTTTCTCAGTAAGATTATATTCTTTTGCTGTGTACTTTTATAAACTTTGTCAAGGAAATTTGAATAGTAGATAATTTAGGAAACTAAGACTTCTTTGTAAAAAAGAAAGTTGGCAGAGGTGTTTTATCCATTACAAGCATCATATTATCATCAGATCTAGTCAAAAGCATATCTTTCCAAAATTGCCTAAGATTCAAAACCAGTTATTGTATGCTATGATCATTGATTTCAATAGAGATAAAAGAAAAATAAGGCATTCCAGCATGGAACAATTGAAAGAGAAAAGTGTGGATGTAGAATAAAAAAGGCCAAGTGCACAGAAAAAAGTAATAGTTAAAAGTGACTGAAGTTATCTATATGAGGAGTATCTGTAGGAAGAATTGTATACGAGGTAAGCAGGAGAGATAGATATTAAGATAGGAGGTAGAGACGTTTATGTTTAATTCAGTAGTCCATTGAAATTTAGGGAGCTGGAGACACTCATGACTGATTCTGTGCTGCTTTCTTACTAAACTGGAATGTGGAGGAACAAGAAACAGGAACAATTATAGAGGTCTATTTTAGGCGTTTAAATGAGCCTATAAATCTATTGATTTCATCATCAAGTACTTCCCACTGTTAAGTTTTACAAAATGTAAGTCTCAGTACTAATAAAATCATTGGTGAAAAATAATTCCAGTTAAGTATGATGTATCTCAGATGTTTCATTATCAACTGGATTTTGTGCACCTTGTGCAGCATTGCACGCTGTTTATAGCTTAGCTGATGTATGGGCATAATTCTTAAGGGGTATCAAAATATAAAATATGATCTCCCTAGGTTACACTACATAGTATGTCAGATCAGTAATTGGTAAAATCAGAAAGAAGAAATAAACTGAAGCCATAGGTATTAGGAATAACTTAAGTAATTGTATTTTTATATATTGAGGAAAAAGGTATCGACCGAGAAATCAAGAGTCAGAAAATGTGTTCACTGCCCATCCATGCCCTTTGAGAATGTGGCAAAGCTTGGTCTAACAGATTTGTAATAGGGTGAACCACTGGCAAAGCTGTTCTGAGTAACAAATAAATGCAATAAATTATCTTAAGAACAATGATAACACATACAAATTGTTGAACTATCTTTGTTTTTATTATATGTTCACCACGCGACATTTGACTAAGCTGCACTTTTTTTCTACAAAGAAAGACTTCATCTATTATTATGAGTGGATCCTATTATAGTTATGATCTACTTGTGATTTTATAAATAGGTTTCCTGAAGCTGGTTACTAGGTAACATGAAAGAGTGACTTCCCTTAACAGGTGGATATATCTCCCTAGGAGGCCAGGCTATGTGTCCAGATAAACAGCCAATAAAGGAAAGCATGGTGGTGCAGTGACAGTGGAACAAATATGCAAAATTCTCTGTGACTCAAGGAATAACCATACAGGCCAAAGTGTGCAATAAGCCTACAATAGAAACCTTATTTTAAAATACCAACTATATGTGTATGTTTATGCACTCTAAGAAGGAATAGAAATGTGTTCAGAATCATCATACATGCTTCCAGTTCTAACTTTGGTTTATGTAGGAGATTTAGGAACTCTGGTCATAATTCCTTTCCTTGGATTTATTCATACTACTTTAGCACATCACTATAAGAATTTGTACAGAATAAATATTCATAATATAAACCTCTTAATTCTCTATGTCTTCAGAATTTCTTCAGGATGTAAAGCCCAGGCAAATATAACTTAAATATTTCATTCTGACTTTAGCTGTCTGTAGAAACACTATATGAGTACACATGAAAATATTCCATATTTTTAGGGGGTAAAGTCACTTATTTTTGCTTACTATAATTTTTCTCAGAATATTTGATAGTGTTGGCTATCATATAACATCTTATCAAAGATTTTTTTCTTTACTATTATCAAAAATGTATGACACAAAATGACCAATATTTATCAAAGCATATTTATACACATAACATAAATGAGTGAATTGCATCTTTTCCAAAAAAATCATTCATTGCATAAGTTTAAATTTTAAATATCAATCTTTAAAAATATCTGTATGATAATCACTTGAATAGTCTCTATCAATTCTGTTAGAATGACTATAAGGGGATATCTGATTCAAATAGACTTTGAACAAATAGGTAAAATCTGGAATTTTAAACCTAAAATTAGAAAATTATTGATACATGGTAACCCTGGCAATGTAAGTGACCACTATGTTTCAGTTTTTATTAATGTAAGATAATTGTATCTTGCCTCTGGCTAAGAACTCAGTTACTTTCAAACCATATTTATAAACTTTTTCTGTGTTTTAAGATACTTTTTATCTCTCAAATGAATTCCAAAATGTCTCAGTAAACCGGTATTCTGTCTCTTCCTGCTTTCACAAAGTATAGTTTGATTGAAGATTTCCTGATTTATCAATGTATCCTGAATCTAATTTAACACTTTAAATTTTTCAAAGATTTTATAACTTATGAGGCAAAAGACGAAGTGCTATTGCAGTTCATCACAATCCTTTAAACTCACTGTTGGCATGCAACCAAGTTGTGAATGACTTTGCAATAGTATCTTATAGATAAATGAATTATATGGAAGATTATGCTTGAGATGTAGGTATCTCTCTGTCAGAGAGTAGTGGTATTCTTGACAAATTACCTGAAATCAAATCATGAAAATGACTGCCAATGAAAACGATACATACTTTTTGTCTTCAATTTTTAAAAATAAATTAATTCCATTTGGAAAGATTTCTCCCATTAAGTGTGGAAATAATAAGTACACAATCTTTATCTTTATGAATGTCTTCATTCACTTCTTAATATTAGGCACATCTATTTGGAAGTCCTTGAATTTTGCAGACATAAATATTCAATGACTTATTTTACATTTAACATTTTTGCAAATAATTTTCCACACATTTTTCTAGCAACAGCCATCCAGCATTGATACACTCAAATAATGCATTAGCGATAGGAATCATAAACAATTTGCAATTTTAATATAGAAAATGCTCTTTAAAAAGGATTTATCAAAAATTTAGATTTTTTTCCAAGTTAATCAACAGTGCCACCAGGTGGTTACATTAATGCAGGAAAAGGACAGATGTTAAGTGATTTAGTATTTTAAAAATATAGGATTGTTTGGGCTTATATTTTACCACAAAGTAACACTACTAACTGTACATAAGCAGTTAAGTTTAATGGGAAGTAATCTAAAACTTTCTTTAGCTAACTTCTTTCTATTTCTCTATAGTAAGTTATTAATTACCCAGCTTCATAAAGACTTGGTTGAACCATATGATATTAATTTGTTGCATGTAATCCCTCCTTCATGAGTAGGCATGATTTTTTTTCAATTCTGTTAGTTTGAATAATACACATATGCCAACAGTTCAAAGAGGATAAAGGAGAAATGCATAAAATGTGTTAGACCATGTAATAGAAATTCGTTGCTTTCACTGAGATTTCTTAATCTTAATACCTTAATAAACACTTATGATCTTTTAATTTAGGTGGCATTCTGATTTCATCAAAATCAATAGCTCCTTTCTCATATATTTTATCAATATTCATAATTGTTTATAAGCTATACTTAATGCAACATTTAAACCTATTCATGTACCTTCATTAAATGCTTATATTGTTTTTTCTCTTTTTTTTTTTTTTTTTTTGTGGTACACGGGCCTCTCACTGTTGTGGCCTCTCGCGTTCCTCTCCTTGGAGCACAGGCTCCGGGCGCGCAGGCTCAGCGGCCATGGCTCACGGGCCCAGCCGCTCTGCGGCATGTGGGATCCCCCCGGACCGGGGCACGAACCCGCGTCCCCTACATCGGCAGGCGGACTCTCAACCACTGCGCCACCAGGGAAACCCTTCTTTGTGTTTCTTTACCTGTGTTCCTACAGCCTTTGGCTGATGATCCTCTACCATTGCACGCAGTGGAAGAGTGATCCAGCTAATTGCTGAATGTGGGGTGAGGAAGGACCTGGACTTGCACATTTCTGCTCTTTAGTACTCTGATTGTGGTCTGTCCTAGCGCACAGAGTCTGTATCCTAAATTTCTTTCTACTATGAGTAAGGTTGGCTATATGAATCTATGGCTTTCCAGCTCTGCTGAGGACTAAATCATCATGATTGCCTAATTTTAGAGAAGTTAGGAAACAATCAAGAGCATAAATGCAAACTACAGTCTACCTATCAATATTTTCAGTAATAATTATCATATTTTGGTGTATATATCCTCTCACTTTCATTTATTTCTCAATTGAATCACCACTTGAGTGGGGGAAAAAGTGCTTTTTATTAGCCTCTTTAAAAAATCAATACACTATCATCATAACGGTGAACATTAAAGACTGATCAAGAACAATAATTTACTAAATTAAGAAAAAAGAAAGAAACTTGAGGAAACTGAGCCAAAGGTTGTTTTATTTTTTTAACCCAATCAAAAAATGCAACATGCCACAAATATGATAACATAGTTTTATGTAATTTTCTCTATATTTTAGATATTCAATGACAAAAAATGTAATCAAACAATATGAAAAGCATCATTGATGAATTTCAGCTTTGGGGAAACTTTTAAAGAATGAGGTAATTTAAGTCTAATTTTTCACATTATGGAAATACTCATTCAAAATCTCAATGTCTTTCATATTGAAAAGAATGTGTTAATCATACGTAAATCCATTGAAAAAATAAAAATTTATAAACCAAGAAATTTGAATATCGAAAAACAACATGCTTGAGGAAAAGTTTTGCCATAACTGCAACTTTCACTAGCTTCTGAATAAAACATTAAACTTTTCCACATCTTTGGCCCCATGCCATCACCTTCCTATAAATGCAAAATAATTTATATATTCTCCATTGCAAAATTGTCACTGAATTTCTCTCCTTTCCAGATTAGTTCAAAGGCTCCTTATATGAATTTAAGAACCTCCACAATGTGACCTTAATCCATTTCCCTTCATTATTAGAATCTCTTGTTGCTGAAGCTGCAAGGAAGAAAATACAGTACAGAAAGTAGAACAACATATGCATTTAATGAAGGTAAATGAATACATTCAAATGTTGCTTTAAGTATGGCCCACATTTATTAATACTGATTAAAATATGTAATAAAATAACTTCAACAATAGCCACAATGATCCCCACAACCTGGTATCATGCCCTTTTGTTTTCCCTTCCCCTGGGCTATGGACTGAACCTAATAAACAGAACAGAGCAAAAGTGATGAGATGTCATTTCCAAGATTAGGTTAAAGAAAGGCTCTGGCTTTGTTGGGGTATCTCTGAGGAAAGCTACCTGACGTGTTGAGAGTTATTCCATGCAGCATCCCATGTGGCCAGAAACTTACATCTCTGACCAATAGCCAGAGAAGACCTATGACCTGCCAAAGCCACGTGAGTGAGCTTAGAGATGGATCCTCCCCCAGTGGAGATGAATGCAACCCCGGCCAATAGATAGACTGCAGCTTATGAGTGACCCTGACCCATAAGTGCTCAAGCTAAGTTGTTTACAGATTCCTGACCCCAGGAGCTGAGATAATAAATATTGATTGTTTTAAACCTGTAAGTTTGGGGATGATTTATAACACAGTAGATAACACTCCCATACACTGATGACTGACACCGAGAGGCCACCATGTCTGCATACTTGCCAAATGAATTGGTTAAGGTTCTAACTTCCTCCTGCAGTAGCCTGGTGGGTTCAGTTACCACAGTTCAGAATTGTAGGAGTGAAAAGGATGATGCAGCCATCTTTGACCAGTGAGGGGGTTGGGGAGGGAAGGATCAATAAGTAAATGTCTTTCATTTTGTTGTAATTCCCCCTCCAACGCCCAAAAGAAGACTCCAAGATGTGATGGTTCCACTTGGCCTATCTTCAGAAGTCCCCAGAATGGAGCAGCCAGCTGTGTTTTTGAGAACCGTGGCTGGCTGGGTAATATACCTTCTTGTATTTGCTCTCTCTCCTTTGCTGCCTCTTTCCTCTTTCTTCACACCAGCTTAGATGGCATTACACTCCCAAATAGAACTCTAACCCTTAAGCTTTTGCCTCAGCTACTCTCTCTTAGAAAATCTGTCTGTAGCAAATATATTCCTTAATGATACTTCTAAAAATAAAGTTCAAATGGAAATACACCAAAACCTAATTTTAATTATCTTTAGACTTGCCATAAAATTGTATTTAACTCATATTTATTTATTTAAACCATTTTAGTCACAAGAGAGCTATAAGGAGCATGACAACTCTGATTTTTTCCCTAAGTATTCAGGAGAATAGTTCTGAAAGTTTAGAGTTATATGACAATGCTGGTGTGAGGTTATCATGAGTTTGTCATAGCTATTTCTGAAAAAGCACAACATAGTCTGAACGCTAAAGTTAAGTATTAAAAACAATCATGTACCAGATAGATATCTATATATACATAATGAGCTAGAATATTTACTAAGATTTTGAAAATGAGGTATTTAAGAAATATTGTGCCAAGTTCTGGGTTTAATTTAAGCTTGAAAATTGGTAAGTGTTGGTAGCATCTCTGACAGATGACATGTTTATATGAGAAGACACATTATTGCTTTTCTTTATTTCTGTACTCTATATTGGCTGCATCCACCATAAGATAAGAGTTGCTATGCTAACACATATATATGGAATCTAAGAAAAAAAAAAAAAAGGTCATGAAGAACCTAGGGGCAAGACCGGAATAAAGGCACAGACCTACTAGAGAATGGACTTGAGGATATGGGGAGGGGGAAGGGTAAGCTGGGACAAAGTGAGAGAGTAACATGGACATATATACACTACCAAATGTAAAATAGATAGCTAGTGGGAAGCAGCCGCATAACACAGGGAGATCAGCTCGGTGCTTTGTGACCACCTAGAGGGGTGGGATAGGGAGGGTGGGAGGGAGGGAGACGTGAGAGGGAAGAGATATGGGAACATATGTGTATGTATAACTGATTCACTTTGTTATAAAGTGGAAACTAACACACCATTGTAAAGCAATTATACTCCAATAAAGATGTTTAAAAAAAAGATTAGAGTTGCTAAATGTGAGAAATTATATAAAGAAACATTTCAATAGCAAAAGCAACCACACCTTGTTTCAGAATACAACAGAATGATAAATAAAAGATATGAAATTTTTCCTCAGCAGCCACTTAGGTACACTGAATCATGAACATTTATTGGCTATATACAAATTAGAGAGGAGTCAAAGGAGAAAGAGGAAGGATGGCCTGAAAACTTAAAACTGTGCCAGATGTGGCATAATGGATGTAAAATATCTATGGTCTCGATCTTAAGGAGGCTGGGAGATTCAGCAGGTAATACATTATAACTAATAGGAACAAAATGTAAGAAAACGCAGAAAAATGACTTCGAGCAAATTAATATTTTGAATATGTGAATCGGAGGCAGTGTTAAACTTAATCATGGTTCCAATAACACAAGGCAGAGTTATAAGCATATATTTACACAAATAATAGACTTCTATGTCATATTCTCAAGATGATCTTGAAACTTTCTAAGCAAATTTTGTTGACAGATATAAAACAATCCTAAAGCAGTGTTTATTCAGGAATAAATATTCCAAACTGCAATTTATTGTTTAGCCTGGTAATTATCTTGCCATAGTTCCTTAAAGGTTAAAGCATATTCTGAACCATTTATAGCCATTCCTAAAACATTGGCTTTAAAAACTGATCAATGAAATTATATGGCCAATATTAAATATTTTGGAAAAAAATCCAATTCTACTGCTTTATTGCTGTAGAATATATATATTTTAAAATTCATATTTGAATGAATTTTAAAGTATATATATTTTAAATTGATTAAAAAATAATTATTGAGTGAATTTTTAAAACTCTGATGAACAACTTCAATTAGATTTGTCTTACGTCAATGCTCTATTACCAAAAAAAAAAAAGTTTAATTTGTAGCAACTTTTTCATGTAATATGGGTCATTGGAAAAAATAATAACCCTGCTGGCTTCATAAATTTAAAGGGTTCCAAGTCATTAACATACAAAATTAATAATAAACCATTTAACATAGACCCTTGAGAGAGAGCAGATGTTTCTGCCTAATTAGAGAAGACCTGACCCAAGATGACAGTATATTTCAATCACCTTTTTAAATAAGCATAAAGACAACCTATAGAGCTTTCACATGCTAACAGTGACATACCTAGGATTAAGGAAGACTCAGTGAAATGTCAAAACTATGCAAAGATTAAAAGAAAAAATATCACACTACCATAAATACAAAAATCAATCTTTTTTTGTCCTTATGGAAATAGAGTCCAGTTTTTCTGTTGTAAATATTATTGAATGATAAATAATAAAAAAATACAAATCAAAATTTGAGCAATATAATGAGGGAAGAATTGTGAAGTAATATCTAACCTTAAAGGTATTTCTTAGAATCTTAAAATCCAAAGGAATATGAAAAGAACCTATTAAAACTAACCATTTAAAAAATCCCTGAAATCATAAAATTGAAAACATTTTAAAAATTAGGAATATTATCAAACCAAATGCTAATTTTAAAAAATTGAATCAACTATACAAACCTCTTTCAAACTTGACCACAAAAATTTGTAGAACAAATCCACGCACAAACAAGATTAGGTATGACAAAGCAAAGGACACAAAGGTAAGAGAGAGGTAACAGTAAGTTTGAAAATCTTGAACAGGCATTGGCAAACTGTGGCCCATGTATCAAACCAGCCTTCCACCTGCTTTTTAAATACAGTTTTATTAGAACACAACCATTGTTTACATACTGTCTCTGGCTGCTTTAGACTACAATGGTAGAGTTGAGTAGTTGTGACAAATAGTGGGATCCACCAAACCAAAAATGTTTCTATTTGTCCCATTACAGAAAAAGTTTTCTGACTGCTGACAACTTTTGAGAGAGAAAAATTAAAGAATAACAGAAAAGTTACACAGAAATAAACTAACAGTTACTGAAGAAACTGAAGCAATCAGAAAATAGTCACAAACAGCCAGAATTGCCAACAGTTTTAACATTAAAGTTGCCATGTGTTCACATCCTAACACTTGTCAAGTTTTATTTTATTTTGTTTTATTTTTTAATGTTAACTATTCTGGTGGAGGTGCAGCAGTATTTCACTGCAGTATTTCACTGTAAGGAAATTAATCAGTTTCCTTGATTAATAATGATTTTAGGCAGTTTTTAATGTGCGTACTTTGGCCTTTTGCATACCATCTTGCTAGTATATAGAAATGTAATGAGTTTTTGTATTTAAACTTGTGTATTAATCTTGACAAATTTGAATATTAGCTTTAATAGTTTCTCTGACTATTCCTTTGGATGTTCTACATACTCTCAAATTATCATAATTTCATACTTATATATGAAAGAATAGAATTTGTACTTTTTTTAAGTTGTTATGTCTTTTATTTCTTTTATTTGCTTATACCACTAGCTAGCACCTCCAATAAAACATTAAATAGAAGTAGTGTTAGTGGTGACTTCCTTACCCTTAACCTGTCTTTTACTTCTTTTTGAAAGATGCTGTTCAATATTTCAGCATTTAGTATGATGCTAGTTGTCAGCTTTTTGTAAATGTGCTTTATAAACTCAGGAAGTTCTCTTCTATTTCCAATTTTCTGAAAGCTTATATAATAATGAAGTATTTAAAGTTTATCACAACCTTCTTCTCCATCTATTGGAATGATCATACATTTTCTACTTTATTCTGTTATTGTCATGAACAAAATCAATTAATTTTCAAATGTGAAACAAAACTGCATCTCTATGGTAAACATTCTTCGGTATTATATATTTATTATCTTTTGATATATTATCAGATTCAATTTGCTAATATTTTGCTTATGATTTTGTGTCTATATTCATAGATGTTAGTGGTATACAACTTTATTTTCTTGTAATACCCTTTGATGTGTTTCACTTTGAATTTTCCTGCTTAGTGTTCTTTGAAATTCCTTAATATCTGGATTTTTAATATCAGGTTTGGATAATTATTATTCATCATTTTTTCAAATATTTCTATCTCAATCCCTGGTGCTCTCCTTCTGGATTTTAGATCTTTTTATCATGTTCCATATCTCTTTATGCTCTAAGTTTAATATAGGTGTTCGAATAGGAATTTTTCTGGGAAAAAATTTTGGAAACTGTTTTCTAGTTACACATATCTAAGGTGATAACAAATTAAAGGCACTGTTTCAATACAATCTTGGGGAAAATGTAGGTGACAAAAATGTGGAAGGGTGTTTAAAAATTTAGGTAGGAAATAACTGACAATGGCAGGATCTTTAATATACTGATAAATGATAAATAGAAAACAATATTGCTTGCAAAAATGATAAATATGAGTATTAAATCACAGATCACCTTTCAATTTTCAATATGTGTTTTTTCGATTATTTTACTTAGTTATATAACAAGGATACATTTACTCTCACTGAGCTCTGATTACCTGATTCAATCTGAAATTAATTTCATGCAAGAAGTATGTAGTCTGTGTACCATATGGATGTTTTGGAAAATATCAAACTCCCTTCAGCTTAGCTTATTAAAGATTTCCTGAAGCAAACAAGCAATATAAACACATTATATCAAAATCATGTTTACAGTCAACAAGGATATCATTGCTTCATATTGCAACTGCTATTCTGGTTCCCTGGCTGGTATCCCTAGCTCCATTTTCTACCTCCATCCAAAGTCCCGAGAGACTGAACTCTTAAAGGATCATTTTTAATACTTCATTTCCACCTAATACATATAGATTTTTCTTTTATAGTTCTGCAAGTGATTCAAAAAAGGGAAAGGTGATTATACTTACCTCATTCCTAGTATGAATCAAACATTTTGTATCTGTCATTTCTTTTAATCCAATATTAATCATCTTATTTTAAAATTATCTTTAAAGATAATATATTAATTATCCACTGCGGGATAACAAATTACCCCAATACCTACAGGCTTAACTAGCAAACATTTTAACAATTTTTAAGGGTTAGGAATTCACGAGCAGCTTAACTGGGTCTTCTACATCAGGGTACATCATGGGGTTGTGGTCAAGATACCAACAGGGTCTGCAGTTGTTTGAAAGCTCTGCTTGAATCTGCTTTCAAGATGACTCACTTACATGGCTTTGGGCAGAAGGCCTGTTCCTCCCCTGGTAGGCTTCTCCACTGGGCTGTTGGAGTGTCTTTATAACACAGGAGCTGGCTTCCTTCTGAGTGAGTTATCTCAGAGAGAGGGCAAGACAGGGGCATCAAGGTCTTTTATGATCTACACTTGGATGTCACACACTGTTGTGATATAGTTTGTTCTATATAAGCAAGTCACTAAGTTCAATTCACAAACAAGGGCAGGAAGGATTAGGTTGTACTTTTTGGGGAAGAAGTGTTGAGGGGTTAGTGGACACTGAAACTATCACAGAGGAGAACAGTGAAATTTTGCATTTGAATATCACAAATGGATGAAGTGGTTAAGGCTTAAGTATAGGCAGTGAGAAGCATAGGTGTTATGCTTGAGTGATTATAAATGGTTGTTGAACTGCTTTCTAAGAGAATGTGATAGGCTAGGCTAACTGCTGGTCTTCTGGTTTTGCTGCATAATATCAATAGTATTTAAGGCCCAGGTTGAATTATTGTGAAAAATAAAAGAGATTGGACAAGCTATTAAAAAAATGATTTCAGAAGGCAGGAACCAAGAGAACTGTGTGATCGAAGTGGAGGTGTCCAAATGGGAGGTTTGCTGATCGACTGTAAGTCTCCTGCATACCAACGAGTTCCGTTCCAAGAGTGCATTCGTAAGTCCAATTTGTTCGTAAGTCCAACAAAGTCAGTCTAAATACCCAACTAACACAATCAGCTATATAGTACTGTACTGTAATAGGTTCATAATACTTTTCACACAAATAATACATAAAAAGCAAACGCAAAAAAAGATTTTTAATGTTACTGTACAGGACCCTGAAAAATTCAGTAGTACAGTGCAATAGCTGGCATACAGGGACTTGCATCAAGTGAGCTGGCAAGAAGACTTACTGACTGGAGGAGGGAGAGGAGGTGGGAGATGGTAGGCTGATGGATCGTCAACATTAGGAGACAGAGAGCAAGCTGAAATTTCACTCACTCCTGACATTGATGGCACAGGTTCTGGCTCCTTACTGGAATCAGGTGCAGGTTTGCATCTTTGAAAGTTCACAACTTGACGGTTTGTGTATAGGGGTCTTACTGTACTAGAAATTCTTTACATTAATTCTCTTTAAAGCATCTCTTATAATATCTATATTTCAGTAAAAAAATTGGAATGAATCTTTTTTGCTTATGTGTGCTCAACAGCATGTGAACAGCTTTTCTATCCAGAGCATTGGTGGACTTATGTCTCTTGAGGATTACAAATCACAGGCACCAAGTAGATCTGAGGTAGTCACCTCTTTGAAGTAAACAAGTATAATTCTTACTGTCTCCAGTGGGATTCCTTTATGCTACTGGCCCCTGGATAATTTTTTTAGCCTTAAAATTCAGCAATGTGCTTATCACTTTTAAAATGAAGTTTTCCTTTTACTTTCTGAATTTTGGATTGTGGCTTAGGTCATAATTTTTGACTTTGCTCAGCATCTCAGGTATAAATAAGTGTTTTATTTATGTCATGATTCTGATTGTTGTCATTTTTTTCTTCTTTTTACACACAAAATATGACATAAATGTTATTATCAATATTAAATAGTGATCTCCATCACATTGTTAAATATCAAGTTGATTAATTAGGAATTAGGATGTAAAGTATTATTTTTAAAATTATGGTACATTCACTGGGTAAGTTATTATGCAGGCATGAAACATCGGAATTTTTAAAGAATATTTAACGACTTGGAAAATATTCACAATAAAATATTAAAAGAAAAAAACAATATGCAACTTGACATTAACATATATGCATAGGTAAAATATGTAATATACATGTAAATAACAAAATGTTAATTTTTTCACTTTAGGAAGTGGGATGTGGCAGATGTTTTGCACTTTTTTTCTATAATGAAATCTATGACCATCATAATGAAACAACTGATTAGAAAAAAATATTGGCTATTTTTAATTGATACATATAGAAAACATTTTGATTCTCACTTGTAACAATATAATAATTCAGAATCTATAGTTTTCTCTAAGAAACAGGGTTCATTCCAGCTGAAATTGTACAAAGAAAGTAGTACGTAGAGAATACTGTAATTCCATAACATTTTAAACAAATAATCAAGGTAAAAAAAAAATAATTGCATAACTTTTACAAAGGGCCAAAGTCTTTATAAAAGTAAGACACTATCAGGATTAATCATTTCTTAGCAGAGCCAGGGTGGTTCTGTCTTATCCTATATATCAGCTTTACTCATGTCTATTTAATTCATAGTTTTGATCAGTTAACTCAAATGCTCTGATTAATCCTTGGTAAAAATGTATTTTCTAGCATTTGCTTTTTAAATTTTTACTTATGTTTCTTTTTTTGTTTCAGTATCCAGAATTCTCTTCAATATATTTCCTTTTGAGTTTTTTATGTTGGTATCTGTAAAGCAATGAGCACAGCTGTATAAAAGTGAACTCAGAGAGTCACACTGAGTTGCCTGGAGTCAGCTGGGAGGTGGAGTGGGGGGAGATTTTCAGCTTCCCTCTCCCAGTTTTTTGTATGGAAACTTCCAGGAAGTGGAAGTATTTTGATATATTTATAAGGATATCTTGACAGGAGAGATGGAAGTTCTTAGGATTTAAGTTTCAAGGAATTTTAATTGTTAGTTTCACATTTGCAGATATGCTCGACTTCCATTTTTCAAAAACAGAATACAGTCTATGTCTCTCTGGGTGCTAAGGGGTGGGTGAGGCTCACATTTACTTGCTAAACAAGTAACAGACAACACGGGAGGAAGGCAACTTTACCTCCTCCTCTTTTTCCCCTTCTCTTTCAAAACTTTAAGTTACTGGTCATCTGAATTTTCTGCCTGGCTGTTCCTTTATTTTATTCCACTTCTTAGAAATTGAAACTCCAACTATGCTTATCAAAGCAAAACCACCAGCCAGATAATAATCTCTCAAGACTTTCTTCAGAAATTGGTTGAAAATGAAAGAGTTGAGGTTAGAAAACAAAAACAAAAACAAAAAAAACACGACACATGAGAAAGCCTTATGAAAACTGGAGCAATCCTTTGGTTAAAATCCCAATAAATATGAAGTTTACAGGTTCCAAAATTTAAGTTAAAAGTAATTTTCGCAATTTACAGTGTTTTCTTTCTGTATATATGTTTTACGTTTAAGGCTATGAGAAGTTAGGAGTATTGTTGAGAATTGTATGTGGTCATAGCTTCGTTTGCCTTCTTTGAAGGCTTCTAATAAGAAAATTGAGGGCTTCCCTGGTGGTGCAGTTGTTGAGAGTCCGTTTGCAAACGCAGGGAACACGGGTTCGTGCCCTGGTCCAGGAAGATCCCACGTCCCGCAGAGCGGCTGGGCCCGTGAGCCATGGTCGCTGATCCTGAGCGTCCGGAGCCTGTACTCCGCAACGGGAGAAGCCACAACAGTGAGAAGCCCGCGTACCGCAAAAAAAAAAAAAAAAAAAAAAAAAAAATATATATATAATATATATTATTGGCCCTTACTAGATTTTTGCTTTTCCATGTGAATTTTAGAATTAACTTTGCAATTTTCACCTGATTGTTAACTGAAATTTCTTAAATTTTATAAATTAATTTGGAGATAAAGTATTTTCTCCTCTCCACGAACATATTAATTCCAATTATTGTAGTCTTGTAAAGTATATATAAAGGTTATATTTTCCTGTTAATGGCTTTACACACTTTAAACAGATGTATTGTTAGATATTTTATAGTTTAGTTGATATTATAAAT
This sequence comes from Delphinapterus leucas, assembly GCF_059928025.1. NCBI lineage: Eukaryota > Metazoa > Chordata > Mammalia > Artiodactyla > Monodontidae > Delphinapterus > Delphinapterus leucas. The sequence goes on from NC_143132.1 coordinate 24,779,072, forward strand.
GGTCCGTTATAAAATTTTTATTTTGCAATTGCTTCTGGTATATGAAAATGTAATAGACTTTTGTGTATTGATTTTACATAGGGTAAAATTAATAAACTCTCTTATTGATTCCAACATTTTAACTGTAGTTTACATTGAATTATCTAAGTATAGAATCTTATTAAACATGAATACTGACAGTTTTGCTTCCTCCTTTGAAACCTTTACACTTTTATTTCTTTTGAATAAGGCTGACAGGATATTGTTGAATAAAGACATTATGTTCCTATTTTAAAGGGAATCCTTCTAATGTTTCAGCATTAAGAATTAGATTGCTCTAAGATTTGGTGTATATATTTTACCCATTTCAGGAGTAGTTTATTCTGACTTTGGTAAGATTTTTTTTTTATTATTATAAATGCTTTTTGAATTTTATCAATTCTTTTTTTCTGCAACTAGTGACTTCCCCTCTGGAGAAAGAGGGAGAGAACTTATCTTTTATACCAGCATGTAAACAAATCCTTTCTTGGGGAAAAGGGGAGTTGCCTCTATTCCAGAATGTGAGCATTTGGAACCAGGAGAGATGAGAAAATTTTATACCTTCTGAATGGGCCAAGGCTCTACCATAAAAAAGACAATAGATCCAGAGCTTATACCTGTAAAATTTGCAGAGCAAGTGGTTCTAGGGAAGAAAAAAAGAGGAGATATTTTCTACAAATATAACATGCTAATTTTCTTGCTCAGGATACTGACCCCTTTAAGAAACACTAAAATATCTAGAAAGAAGTGGCTTCCAATAGACACCTGTCTCCTAAAGGCAAAAGCTAGAACCTAGGGTTAGCTAAGGTACAAGACTTAGATTAGTCTCTGCCAACCACTCCCCAAGATGATGTTTTATTTGGGAAGAAAGAAAAATGAGGAATTAGATGCTACCCATAACTGACTCCTGGCATAGCTGGTAGAGCTTTGTAGGGAGACCTCCAACCTTTAGAGGCTACAAATGGGAGTCCCATGCTCAGTACCCACTGTATACAGTGATCAGAGCAGCAGGTGAGCTGATCTCCATGCCCAGTTTTCTAGCCTGCCTGCATACTATGTAAACCATTCACTATACCATTAAAATTTTACCTTTTTAGGGGCAAAGTCTTATCTATATACATTAGATCAAGTTGTAAATTTTGATTCCTAATTAATTTTTATTCTTATTGATTTTTTTGCATAATATATAGCTGACTGAGCAAGTGTGTTGAAATATCCCAGAGATATAGTGGTTTTGTCAATTTATCTAATATGTAAATTAATATTTTACATTTATATTTTAAAAATATATATTTTGAGATCCTATAGATTAAAATCATTTGGACTATGTATGGACTCTTTTTTTTTTTTTTTTTTTTGCGGTACGCGGGCCTCTCACTGTTGTGGCCTCTCCTGTTGCGGAGCACAGGCTCCGGACGCGCAGGCTCAGCGGCCATGGCTCACACGCCCAGTTGCTCCGCGGCATGTGGGATCTTCCCGGACCAGGGCACGAACTCGCATCCCCTGCATCGGCAGGCGGACTCTCAACCACTGTGCCATCAGGGAAGCCCTATCTATCGATTCTTGATAAATTTTTCTTGTATGATATTCTTCTTTATCTATTATATATTTTTGCAGTGTTTGATAGTATTTAGGCTCCATCAGTCTTCTTTTGAATTATGTTTACTCTTTATTGACATTATTTTAATGTAAAACTTGCTGTGCCCCTATATATCTTTTACTTAGTGATCTTTTGATTTATACTTTTGTTCTTGGAAATCTGCCTCTCAGTATAATTATTGCCTCTTGATTTTAATATCTTTTATTTCTTGTGTCTTTTAAGAATTTTTTTCTTTAGTCTTCTACAATATTATTAATAAGTATGTAGATGTTATTTTACGTGAAGAGATTTGACTGTTTTGTTTTAATAGTGCTTGGACTTGCTGTGCTTCTAAATATTAGAATACATGTCTTTCACAAATTCTGGGAAATTTAAAGTATTTTGAAATACTTCCTCATAAGCAAAAACATTACTATATTATTTTCTTTTCTCTTTTAGACTTTTTACTGGCCAAGTGATAGAACATATGTTTCTAACCTCCATGTTTCTCAACCACTATTTCATATATTCCATTTCTTTTCCTCTGGAGAATTTCTTCAACTCTATTTTTCAGTTCAATTGTTCTTCCACTGTATGTGATTTCTATTGAACGCATCTACTAAGTATTATTTTTACCACAGTATTTTCAATTTCAGTTCTTTAATTTTTTAAGACTTTACTTTTAAACTGTTCTTGCATCCAGTCATATTTTAAATTTCTCCTTCAATACTTATGCTTATTCTAAAAATCTACATATAAAAACAATTTGTTATAAAAGTCATTTTGGATATACTTTTGCTAATTATGTTTCTTCTTATTCTTCATTATAGTGAACGTTTGTTACAAGCTCTTTTCAAGTGTTGAAAAATTGAAATTTATCTTTATATGGCTTTGGTCATGGAAAAGTTTTGTAATTCTAATAATTTTATGTCTTACAAAATTTTTCCAGCATTAAAATAATATTGTTGACTTTGGTAGGAGAAACAATAATTTCCATAATTACCATACACAATTTTGTCTTGTTAAATTAGGCTATTTCTTCCTTGACTGCTATTTTCTGAAATTAAATGATCTTGCCCCAGAGGCACTACAAACTTATTCTTAAGATTTTCAGGAGACATTGGCCATTTTACCATTCTATCTATAACTTGGGACTTTGTCAACTTATCTTGGCTGAAAAATATCATTATGTAATGGAGCAGGACCCTATGGGGTCTTCCCGGGACAGACCCCTCCACCACATCCTCCGCTTTAGCTCCTCTCGGAAGTATCTAGATAATAGTATCTGATGCATATTTCCTAACTTGTTTTACAGATGCTTAAAATCACCACCAAATCACCACTTGATGACCATGAGCCCCCAGACCAGAGCCTAAAAATTGATAATGTTAGCCCTTGATGATAGGGGTAATGATACCACCCTATTACCTCACCATCAGCCAATCAGAGAATTGTGCACAGGTGATCACATACCCTGAGACTCCCCTCCCTCACCTTGTCTATTAGAATTCTTTGCTGAAACCCTCTGGGAGTTCAGCCTGTTAGAGCATTAGCTGTCCAGACTCCTTGTCTGGTGCCTTACAATAAACACTGCACTGTCCTTCATCACAACCCCCAGGGTCAGTAGATTGGCTTTACTGCATGCAGGCAAGCTGACCCAAGTTTTGGTAGAGTAACAATTTTAGCTGAATAAATGCCACTAATAGACAATGTTCAAATCATTCAGACTGTATTTTATGTATAGCACATTTTGACTTGAGTTTTCCAAACTTTTGCCACTATTTCTTGTGGTCCCAATTTATTTTTCTTTTAGTATGAAATGTATTCAAAATACAATAAAAATATTGTGGAGTTAGTATAGTCTTTTCAGTGGGATGTTTTATTGGCCTTGCCATATCAGTTATGCTAGGCACAGATTTTCTATCGACTATTCCAAAGCTCCTGATATGTTTTAAAACTTCTATGGTTATAAAAATATAAGCTCAGTTAACTTCTTGTTTCACTGCTGACTATGCTAACAATGCCAGATGAATCATCTGTCCACAACATGGAGCAGCTCCATAGCTTTGTCTAAGACAAGTGCTATTTGTAATTTGAAGGTCAGGGAAAGTGATACAATTGTTGTCAACAAGCACTGAATATCATTTTACCCTTAATCATCTTGTCTTACTGTAAAAACTTAAAGGACTTTAAGAAACTTTAAGGAATTCATAACAGAGATAAGGAAGCAAGTAAGTGTGTTTTAGGGGAAGCACATCACTATTACATTTACATGAATGAAATTGCATTGAGATGGAGCCATTTGGAGAAGAAAATAAATCTATTATATCCTCTATGGATATATTTTACTATTGCTAAGAAAATAAAGCATGTATATTTCTGAAGTTTTCTATAATAGTAGCAAGTAATATTGTCAATAGACCTTAGAATACTATGACTATCTAATGAGAACTTGCTTTCCACTTCAGAAAAGAACACATAATCATTTCTAATATTCCTATTCTTCTTTCATTGTCTTTTATAACTGTGATTATAAATCAATATTAATTAATTGGCATGATCCTTGACATAATAATGTAAAATACTTAACAGTTTTCATGGATTTAAAACACACTGGTTTAAAGTAGCTCAGTATTTCACTTTTTATGCAATACGCTTATTAATATTTGGCACGTATTCACTGATTTAAAACATGATATTTACAATACTCTCTGTGGTAATTATTTTTTAATAAAGAAAAAAAAGGAGTGAGTGAGCTGTCATGACCTCTGTTAACTTAGGGAAAGTTAGAGTAGAATGCACATAGCACAGGGACCTATTAATAACCTATAATGGAAAGGAACCTGAAAAGTATATATATATATATATATATATATATATATATATATACTGGGTTGGCCAAAAAGTTCATTCAGGTTTTTCCATAACATCTTACAGAAAAACCTGAATGAACTTTTTGACCAACCCTATATGTGTGTGTGTATATATATATATATATATATATATATATCTGAATCACTTTGCTGTACACCTGAAACTAACACAATATTGCAAATTAACTATACTTCAATTAAAAAAAGAAAAGAGTACACAGCACCACCAAAAATAAGTAAGCCGTGTTGAGGCTTCATTAACCAAGGGTGTTTCATAATTGGTCTTCCTATTTTAAGCCCCAGCACTTTAGTAACAAACATTATTGGGCAGTTCTGTTTTTTTTAAATATGTAAAGTGATATTTTTACTTTGAAATGAAGAGGCAGCTTTGTATATCAGGAATGACAGAAACCAAAGGATGAATGAAATATACACACACACTAGAAATAATACCAGGGATTCCCTACAGTGCAATGGAGATGATCTCTACCAATCTTTTTCCCTGAAAGAAATGTGTGCTGTACGTCTGATCGGCTATCCCTTCTTTTTTCTTTATGCTGTTTCTAATTGATCTGCCTCTGTGCATGATATCTCTCATATTTCATATCTCTGTTCTCTGTATCTCATATAAGCCCTTGTCAAACTGTACTAGCTGCAGTTTCAGGAAGTTTTGTCTTTCTAAGGTTCTCACCATTCTGTTTCTGACCTATACGTTCACAACTCTATATTCTTTTTTGTATTTCCTACTATACACTCCCAGACAATCATAGAGTTTGAGTGTTTCCCTTATCAGCATACCACTGTCTTCTAAAAATGACATTACTGAATTTCTAATGCAGCTAATATAAAAACCCTCCTTGATTATGTATTAGGAGAACAATATGATATTGAGTCCTACCTGAATTATTTTTTCCTCATTACTTAAAAGCTTTTTCCTATGGCAACTTCCCATGTCATACTAGCAAATCTTATTTCTAACACATTGGTTTCTCTTGTTAAACTCAACAATGTGGCCACTTGCAGCTTCTTTAGAGCTTTGCTGCCTAGCCCTTCATGCACTTTTACAGTTGAAATATACTGAATGGAAATGTTAATGCTTTAGCAACTCATGGGGTTTTTGTGAGCAAAGTCCTCTGCCAAGAATAGAGTACTGTATTTGCCATTCTTGTACTCTCTCTGTGTCATTAAATATAATTGGGATGTGTGTTGCTCACTCAGATAAAAATAAACCACCTTCAAGAATTTTTAAAGGTTAAACAGGGAAAAGAATCTTGAAAATAATAGACAGGATGTGACTAGTTTCTATGTTCTTGCTATAATGATGGTATTGCTAGTTCTTTAACTTATAACTTGAAGAAGACAAATGTCGACTTAGTTGAAAATAATCCAAAAAATATCAGTATACATTCGCATTACAGTTAACTTAAGCATACCTTTCTTATTCATCTCCCTGAATTCTGGACTTCTCCAAATATGGCTAAGTAAAGTGTCATTGCTCTAGAGCTTCCAATCTTTATAACTGGTATTTTAAGTTTAAGTACCTAATTTGTGTAGATACAGTACTTGTCTAATAACAGCTTGCTGTGAAAGTTACTTCTTTGTTTGAAAGTGTTTAGGACAATTTGTGTTTATTACTTAGTCTATGAATATATACACACTCAAGATTCCTATTTCTCAAATGAACAGAAGCTGCAATGTGCTCACTAAAACCTGTTTGCACCTTTCGGACTCACAGATAGAACCAGACTTCCCAATCTCCCTTATAGACATATGTGTTCATGCCCAATTACCTGGCAGGGTTATCTGCCACCTTCTTTAACTCTAATTTGATATTGATAGAATTGGGGGCCTGGGATGGCACTGACACAAAATAGCAGGACCTGAATCTCTGAACTATTGATCAAGAACTCCCATTTGAACTATATATGAATGAGCCATTGAGGTTTTTTATGATTTACCTTTTCATGTATAACAGTTATACACCTACTATGGACATTTGTTCCAGGATTGTAACCATTCTGCAATCAATTCCTGAGATATGGAACATTGTTTATCTTTAGGACACAGGAAACTGACATTGGATCCTTTTGATCTAAGGGGAGTGGTTTAGGAAAGAATGATAGTGTTGATTTTTAATTTGTATTTATTTTAGAAAGGTGTCATATGGGAGAGAGAAGTTCAAGAAATAATTGGCTAGTTTGCTGGCATAACTGAGAAAGTCATGAAGAGCATCCAGAGATTTTCAGCAATGAAATATTGGAAAAAGGAATGCTTTTAGATACCAAATAGTAAGAGATGATGTTGAGAGAGAACTTGAGAGGGAATGGACCATTAAGATGTAGCTCTATGACAAAGACCAGATCAACAGTGTGCCTATCCCCAAATTAATATCACAGGAAGTTCTAAGTTAGCTGTCATTAAAATGGAAGACAATGAGATGTGATTTAAAAAATAAAGCAGGTAAGGCATTATATCTAAGAAAAATTATAGATGTATTGTTGGCACATGAAACTTAGTAGCAAAAACAAGAATCCTACTGATAATCAAAGAAAGTAAATGTCTAAAATTACACAAACTAAATCCATAAATGCATTTTGGCCTTAGGCTTCCAAACACTCACTGCAGGTGCAGACACAGATGGAAATGGACCAAAAAAACATCTATGAGTGAAAGAAGCCATTAAGCTTTTATTCAAACACTGCAATGTGAAGACAGTCCAAGAGCACTCTTCTGCAGGGATTAAGTAGCCTAAAAGATTTACAAGTTAGATTAGGGAAGGTCAGATAGAGTCAGTTTTATTTCCAGAATTTCTCAGTCTTCTTGGCAGGTGTGAGGGACTTAGATTGCATTAGACATGGGGCAAGATTGAGGAACTGCAAGACCGTGACAGCAGTTTTATCAGGTGGAGGTTGGTCAATTTTAGTTTAACAAGAGGAGTGAGGAGAAATAGTTATTAGAGTCAGCAGAGGTTTGCCCACTCTTCAGCCTCTTTTGCAAAGATTTTGCTGACCAAAGAAGTAGATTGTGGTGGACTGCAATTTTTTTTTACCCTATACACATTACCTCCTCTTTCTGGAAATAGACCCATATCACATTTCCAACCTCTCTCAGGTATGTATGGACAGGACATGCACTGAGACAATGTGTACCATCCCAAGGCTTGACCCATAGAAACCTCCCACCAAACCTCCTTCCTTTTCTCCTTCTGGCTTGATGCGGATAAGCACAGGGTTCTTAACACACAGATGAAGGGACGTTAGAACCACAGGTGAGAAGAGCCCAGGGTGCCTGAATTACTGCTTGGAGAATCACTTCCTGCCCATCAGAAACACCCATTTAGATTTCATGTGAGAAAAAACTAAACCCCTGTTGAGTTAAACCATTGATATTTTTGTAGATTACCTATCAATATTTCAGCAGGTAGCTGTTGAATGGTGCTCAGCACTTATACTTTGTTCTAGCTCTGTAATCTGAGTGTCCTGTGTTCTGGTTCAGTTGCATCTTCCATTCTGCTTCTTTGTTCCCTGACATGTTATACATTTAGAAAGTATTATAATACACTGTGGTGGACAGAAAAGCAACTTTATGACTGGAGTGCTTGCAACACAACTTTTACTTTCATCAACGGGAAGAATCACAGGTACTATGCTCTTTCATATATGAACATCTCCCTACCTGGAACATTTTTGTGAGCCCATGCAACCAAGTATATATTGTTATTTGGGACCCCCATTGACTGCCAAGTAGTGCTTTACCCTTGATATACCCTGATCAGAAATATTTCCGTTGTAGATTCAGTTCAGACTGCCTTTCATCGTTTCCTTTCTCTAGGCTACTGGCTGATGAAGTTGGCCAGTGTGGAAGTTGAAGGTCAATTAAAAGAAATCTGCACTCCATCAATTATTCTAATCTCATCCTTTATCACTCTCCCCTTATCCACTATTCCAGCCTTGGTGACATTCCATCCCTTCGTTAAGCATGCCAAGTGCACTTCAATCTCAGCGTTTTGGCACTATTTCCTATGCCTGGAGTACTCTTATACCTCATTGTTGTATGACTGCTTTTTTTTTTTTAAACCATACAAGCCTCAATTCAAATGTTAACTCAGAGATTTTCCCCACCTTTTCTAAAGTACCCTCCACTTATTTTAAATTCCATTAAGCTACTTTATTATTTTTCTTACCATTTATTATTCTCTGAAACTATTTTACTAATTTTATACTTTATTTATTGACTCAGTTTCATAGAATCAACACCCCGTCTGAACACTCACTACTGTATTTACAACATTAGAATAATGTCATAATGTCAGAGTATTAAACCACAAACAGTGGTTGATAAAAAGTTGGAATAGATGAATGAAAAAAGCATTATAGATAAAGAGCAATTCAAGACTGTAATTTGGGTCCAAAGCTGAAATAGGGTTTTCTCATTGTCCTTCTGCATTGTAGACTGAATTGTCCACTTATTTGCAGATACGTCTGCTGGAAAACCAAAAGGCCACTACATCAGGCCAAGACTCATATTTTTCACTTCTTAAAGTCCAGTCCTTTCTACTATACTGAATGGTGAACATAGAAAGAGAAAGAGGGACTCAGAACCAAGTGATTCTGCTGAACATTAACAGTGACCACACCCAAATATTACCTTGGATAAGTCACGAAGGGAGAGGATGAGAGGGTAAGGGGATTGGAGAAGCATGGCAAAAGTGCTCCCCTAGGCAGTTCTCTCCTGTGAGACTATATTCATTGGGACTGTTAGGAAAATCTAAAACAGGTATACAAAACCAAAACAGAATATACGGCCTAGCATAACTGATAAGTCCAAGAATTGAATTAGCCTCAGAGTCAACATGACAAGAGGCTTTGTACTAATAACAAAAGGACTCAGTTTCCCTTTATCTCTTAACTTTGCATCATTTTTTCTATGGGCTGCTCTTACAGGTTCCTTAGGGTGACTCCAGTAGCTGTTATCATTAGTCTTAGTTCTACTGTCACATTTGGAAGGAGACAAACACGGTCTCAAAGTCCTAGCAAGATCTCATTGCATCTCTTTGACTCTGATTGGGTCCCTTGGGCATCCTTGAAGCAATCTCTAAAGCAAGGAGATGTACCCTGGTAACTAGCCACTTATGAGCACACACCCACTGCAAGGGCTATGGTCTTGAGCAGTGGTTCTCCGAAGTAGATTGTGACGCTATTATTTAAAATGGAGTAATAAACTATAGTCATTCTAATCCCTATTTTTAACTAATAAAGGAATGAAAAATAAGATTGTAATGAAAATATGAAGAGAAAGGCAATTCACGTTTGCCCTTCATCATGAAATAAAATGTGCTATACTTTTACAAGTTGAATAGTCTGGTCAGGGTCAGAATCTCTTAAACCTTTTAGGGCACAGGGCAAGAGCACAGAGGCTCAAGAACTATTATAAATGAGTATAAATTAATCTAACAAGTACACATGTTGTATCCTACCACCTTAAAAAATACTGTTTTATATTAAAAAAAACACAAAAATGTATTTAAATGCATGTGTTTTATATTCTAAAAGTAACAAAGATAACTTATTTTTATTTTAGATATTAGACCATTCTGTTGATAGGCCATTAATATTTGAATGAGCAATAAAAAGACATGCATAACTCATGTTATATTTGATAATATTAATTTACTTATATTGCTTTCAGTCGGACTAAGGCAATAATTAGTTTGTATTAATCATATTTTCATATAAGTTCTATTCTATTGAAAGTAATGAATTAAAGAATTATAAAATAAATGGAATTTTATTCAAATTATACGAAATTTGAATACACTTTTATCAAAATACAAACTATGGTAAAGTTAAAGGATAAAATGTGATTATAATATTTTCCCTGTAAAATATTTATAATTATAAATTAAAATAAAAGGCAAAATACCAACTATAATGAATGATAAGCAATATTTGAAATATTTAAATAAATACTTAATTTAATTTATTAATTCATATGACATTTTCTAAAAACAAAACTGTTGCAATATTTTAGCATTTAATGTCTATCTAGTTGCTAATGTAAAGATTTAGTATCCTGCTTTATGCGTTATTTATAGAATTCCATGTACAACTTTAAGTAATATGCATTTTTACCTTATTGAAAATATTCCTCACTTGTGGTGTCTGGTTCTTACAAATCATGCGCTATTTCGTTAAGTTCCTCTTCCTGGATCCAATTATTGCACTTATCAAAGTATCTTTTAAAATCTAATATATGCCAAAAATATGACAGATTCATAAAATATTAATGTTTTAATGCTATGCTAGAAGTTGTTCACACATTTTACATGTACTTTCATGTGAAAATGTTTAGAAAAATGACCCTCCACGGTCTCCCGTTGACAGGAAAAGGGTCAGGACTCCGAACTGCAACCTTCATGTTTTCCGAACTTGCCCAGGTAATCACTTAAAACTCGCATTCGTTATTGCTTACATCAAGCTCCGTGGTTTGTGTTTTACTCAGATCAGTGTTCATAACAGATGCTTTTAAAATGCCAATGCAGTTTTCAGCCACAACCACTGAGTCAGGGTTTAAATCCAACATCTGGCACTATGTCAGCACCTGAGATAAATAACACTCTTAGCGATGTACTTGTATGGCCCAATAAACGTGTTTATTTGAAACTGTCATGGGTAGATGCCGTGATTTATTACAGCTTGTGCTTCTTCAAAATACTCTACCAGCCACAGTTCAATAGAATATTTAGACAACCAGCAGAGCTGGTTTTTCCAACATTGTCTTCTCTCTTATCCAGGTACTCAAATAGGAAGACTAGAGAATAGGACTTGAGTAATAAAATAGAGAATTCTGTGAGAATGGTACTTATTTAGTGACACAGAAAAACAAAACAGCAGCCAGTGGCTATTTCCACTGCAACTGAACTTCCTGTTTGTTTTAGTGCAGGCCAAATCACCAGAGCTTACCTAACCCATAAGATTCCTTTACCAATTTAACCAGCAATACACATGTGAAATACATACCTTTGAGTTTTTACAAAAAATGATTTTCAGAAGCAACTGAAGTAAGAAAATGACTACCTTCAGCAACAAGATTGATAGAACAGAATGCATTCAAATAGACAAGTAGATCAGGATAAATAAAATGAAACTTACCTTCAGAATAACCAAATAGACATGTTATAATACTCTAATTAACAAGATATAGACATCCTTTTTTTGTTTTTTGAAGTGCACTATACTTAAGATAATTTTAAGTGTTAGGCAATATTGTGTATTGTGTCACAATTAAGAAATAAAGATAAAATAATATATTTTATTAGATCAGTATGTTAAATAATGAAAATTTACCTTTAATGAAGTTTGTTACAACTCACATATTTTACAGGACGTCTTCTTAGCAGCACAATTTCTTTGCTATTATTAAAAATATAACAGGTTTATTCATCGTATTGATTATTGACTTGTAGATAGCTTTTTAAAAATTATTTGAACAGCTAATTGTACTTCTTGGTTAAATATTTCTTAGTACAAAATATCTTCGAAATAGCCATCTATCTATAGTGCTATGATCAGTATACTTTCAGTTTTGCAAACGGAAGAAAGCTGTCATTTGAAAACATGCTTTCTTATATAAAATATATTTTAGGTTACAAAGAGTTATGGACATAAAATTCAGATATGAGTATTGGGTTGTCAGAATTTGTACTAACAAGTTAATAAAATTGTTAATGTGTACCATGACTTTCCAGTATGTTCAATGAAAAACAAAATATATTTTTTACTTCTACATGGCGTACTGTTATATACACTAAATGAGCAGAAGGTAGGTATGATGGCATGAAAATATTTGGTAATACACATGCATATAGGCTCATGTTATGTTAATTATCAGTGGACTGCCAAATCTTCCTGTTTTATTGACTGTATGAGCAACCACAAAGCATGTCACAGGCTTACCCAGAAACAGTCTCCTTCTAACATATTGATTTAACCATGCTTAGTTATTATGACTGGTGTGCTTCATTTTACACATAGTTTTATCTTATGTGAGTGCTTTGTGTGTGTGTGTGTGCTGGGACTATGTGTGAGTGTAGGTAAATGTGTACCCAGATTTATTTTAAGATACATGCATGAAGCTGGAACACTGATTTTGTCAGTGCTTGCTTTAATGGTAAAATAATATTTTTACTACTCCCTGGTCCCAGTTCCTCACATTTGAATCACTTTTTATAGTCTCGATAAGTATCAAGGTGAAGATATTACATTAATCAATTTTTATCCATTAAAAATCATTAAAGTATATGGTCACCTATATTTTGTTGGAGAAGGTTGACTAAAATTTTGAATAGAGCGAGATGCTACAAGGTTATCTGAAGTGCCAGAGAATCTCTTAAATGTATTGAGTGCCTTTAACACTAGAAGTCAGTAAAGAAAAACAAGGAGTTATTTAAAGGCTTTAGTAACTCCATGACCCTATATAAATCCACCCCTCTGCAAAGCCATGCATTCCTCAGGGATCCATGCATTCAAAATGAACCTTGGGTTTTCAAAACAGCCTATTGTAAACTGTGGATTTAAACATCTATGTTAAATTTCAGTTTCTGAGACTAATGCTGCCTTGTTTAAACAAATTTATGAACAACAGAGCATGATGATTTTTTTTAATAATAAAAGTATTTTTAGGTTATGCAGTTAAAGGGAAGTGGTCAAGTACAGAAAGTACAGCAAGTACAGAAAGCATAAACCATTTCTGTAGCTATTTAAATCATAAACATTTCTGTGACTTACAAGAACTAATACCTTAAAATATACAACATAAAATCCTAGAAATAATCTTAAGGGTCTATAATATATTTTCTCTTTTAACTCATGTTTCTATAGTGGAACTAAGAAACCATTTGAAGTTAGCCATATAATATCATGTAGTAAATTTAGAGACTTCCAGTATGTGCCTACTTGCTAAAGAATATTCTACAAGAAACATTTGAACATATTGGGTGTTTAGTGATACTAAAGTTGAATTAATTGTTAAAGTGGGGGAAATACAGATGATAAATTATAGTACCTACAGGATTACAAACTATAGACTATTCATTAGACTACTATTTATTAGATTCTGCAGAAAGTTTTGTCAAAACAGTCACGATCATTTTATATAGTTTCTGCTTATTTTTATCAGTCTAATCTTATTTTATTGTTTCTCTAAGAGTTAGAATATTCTAGTATAGGATACACATTCTGTAGTCTTATGAAACAAAACACAACTGGATCATTCCCTCAGTACTGTAAGGATAATATTTTTTCCTTACATGGTTTCATATCAGTCTTACGTTCAAAGACACTGGTTTGGGGAAGTCCTACAAAGCTTGGAGGCAGTCAACAGATCACTGCATTGTCTTTTGCAAGACTCTTCAACAAAGACTCAAAGACTGAGACACAAGGCATATCTAAGAAATCAGGGTTAGAAGTCAGGTCAAACAAATAATACTTGAGAAAGCAGAGATCTGAACAGTTTGGAATCAACAACAAAAAAGGTTGTCATTGGAAGGAGGATATAGCTATTTATGCTTGTGGTACAGGGAGGAAGAAGCTTGGCATCTCTGACTCCATATTGTATCTACCTTTGATGCTGCTTTAACCTCTGAGTCATAAGCCTCAGCTTTGGCCTATGCATTGATATAATCACTAAAGGAATTTTGTCTACAGATTAAGATTTGTGCAAACAGCCCCTTACCCAAAACTTGCCTCCCAAGGGGAGATAAGGAAGTATGAACAAAAATAGTGATTGTCTTGTCAAGATTTATAGTAACATTGCGATTAGGCTCACATCAACCCAAGTCAAGTGTCCAAGAACAAAGAGCTTTTACAATCCTCCTTGGACCCTTGCTGGTACCTGATCTTAGCCCCTTCCTGCTTGCCCCTTCACTAGCATAAAAGAAGCTTGAATTCTACCCTAAATTAACATTGTTCTTTAGGACCTTAGTCCACCATCTACTCAGTTCCCTGGCTTTCTGAATAAAGTTGCTTTCCTTGCTCCAACACCTTGTCTCTTGACTTATTGGCCTGTAGTATGGTGAGTGGTGCATTTGGACTTGGTTACATTTGTATAAAGGCATCACTATTGGGTAACTGTATTCTTTGGAATGTCATTTCCATATTTGAATAAGTGTCCTTAATTTGTGACCTCAATTCCCAAGGTAGAGGCAGAATTACCTACTGCAGTTGTCCCACTTGTGTCTAGGTTTTAGGCATATGATCTAAGTGCTGTCATTCAGAAGCAGCCTCCTATAAACTACAGTTTAGCAGAAAGTTGAAGAAGGGTTTGCTATTTGTAATCTAATCTTTGGGGAGGGGAGTGAGGTGGAGATTCAAAAATGGTAGTGACCAAAGCCCTGCCCTGCACCAAGCCCCATGTTCAGTGTCCATAGAGAGTTCACAGTGAGAAATAAAATATGCTCAGGCAGTCTTCCAAGGCCAGTTGTTTGTGCTACCTAAAATTTTTATAAACTACTCAATATCCTTAGTAAGCTGGATTTTGGATTAAACTACATAAATGCAATTATATTTATTAGTCAAAGAATACTGACTGAGACAATATGAGCATGTAAATATAAAGGTATATATTGGGGGGGAATATTTTTATCTTACCGTCCAAAAAGGATGGATTACAATGCATTTGGGTGAGAATAGTTTGAAAAGATCAGAATGAAACTAGCAATAATATTGACTCATTTCTGAGCATTTGAGAGTAACTTTGGATTACTTATATCTACCCTGATTACCACAGCAAAGAATTCAGAATTTGAAACCTTGGTGATACTAAGTGAAGTTGCAGGTGCCCCACCTTCAATGACAAAAGTGATCCATCACCTCAAAAGGAGTCAGTCCATAATTTCCTATTAAAATTCTGAATACTTCATTGTTGCTCCTTTAATGCAGTTGTATTTGCTTACTTATATTCCTATAGTTTATTTGTTGCCTCATAGTGGAAGTTTGGAGGAAAACAATACATAAAATCAAAGTATATGTAGTGGAGACCAAGAAAAGGTAAATAGTTCTCCAAATATTTATTCTTGGAGATTTTCTACAAAGTTTTGCTACTTGATGTCTCTTAATCCTCAATGAAAATTTCATCTGTAATGAAAAGACATAGTACTTTTTCTTATTGCCATATTTTCTTAATTCTAAAATGACATTTCTTCACATTTAACATTTTTAAAATCAGGGTGGTTTAGATCAATGTGTGTATAATATCTGTTATGTCAATTAATCTTCTCCCTATCTTAATGATAAGAAAATACCAATTTTGCTAATAATTAATTCTATTAATCTGTATGAGTAAATGACATATTTGATGGTATTCATAATTATGATATAATATTATAGATTTAGTTGTCAATACTGACATACACATACATTAAAATCCTCAAGTATGATTTGCAGTGTTTTCCATGCCACTGAAGATTAAAGGTGGTGTCTCCACTTCCAACTGTAATATGACCACAACACTATTTCACTTTTATGATGTGCTTTACCTGAGGTCTTTATTCAAAAAGAGCAAGCTGTTTCCTATCTTTGCTGTGTTGTCTTTACACCTTTATTTTCCAATTTTTCCTTCTTTTGTTACATTAATTAAGAGAATTTTTAAAAACCCATATTCACTCAAAAAATTAACTAAAAACCTTCAATTTACTTGTTAGCATATTTCAGATGCCAGAGTCTAAACACAATTTTACCAGGAAGAAGTTGGTTTTGGGGTGGAGTGTTTGGCCAGATTTTGAATTCAAATAATATTTCTATTAATTTTTTTGTTGTTTTTATTGTTATGAAACATCCCACATTCAAAATTAAAAACAAATATACCCTCTTTAGTTAATAATATAACTTTAGGCTGAAAATGTTAATATACTGTGCTTCAGTTATGCATTACATCCATGTTTATTCCCCTTAAGTAGATTAACTTAATCTTATTAATTAAATTCATATTTACACTGTAGATTTGCTCTTTATACTCAATTATTTCCACATTTGTTCTTAGTAAAATTTAATGGTATGGCATATTAGATTTAGTTTTACTACGTTCAGATCATTTAGTTTTCTGGTCCCACAGGATACTGTATATGAGTGGCATGGAGGTTTGTGTGAGTATCAGTGGCTTCCAAAGAGAAACTCTGCTGCTTACCCCTGGCAGAGGCAGACAACATTTTCCGATGATACACCTTGCATTAGTGTTCTAGGGTTGCTGTAATAAAGTACTGCAAACTGACTAGCTTAAACAACCGAGATATATTGTCTCATGGATCAAGGTATTGGCAGGAATATACTCATTCTAAAGGCATTGGGGGAGACTCTTTTCCAGGTCTCTCTCCTAGCTTCTACTATTTAGCTGACAATCTTTGGTGTTTCTTGGCTTGGAATCACATCACCCACATTCTCTGCCTTCCTGTTCATGTGCCATTCTCCCTGTGTGCTTCTGTTTATGACACCAACCATATTGGATGAAGACCCACTCCGATAACCTCATCTTAACTAATTGCCTTATGCAATGACTTTATGTTCAAATAAGGTCATATTCAGAGGTCCTTGGGGTTAGGACTTCAACATATGAATTTTGAGAGGACACAATTCAATTTTTAACACATCTACATAAAGTAGTCTATGGAACTTTATTCTATAGAAAAGAACATGTAAGGCACCTGCTCTCTTAGCATCCTTAGAAATTATTTTTGTTTATGAAAAGATCGAGGTTTTGACTAACATGACAAAGGCTTGTTTATATTTTCTAATATAAAAGCATTAATAAAACAAAAACTCTGTGTTAAAATTTATTTCTAACAATATTAATTTCTTAATGTCATTCTTAGGCCTGTTTTTTGAGCCCTAGAGGTAAGGCTGGGGAGCAGTGAGAAGACCATGACATTAGGAATAGCACAGATAATTGATGATGAAGGTTTTGAAAATCATCTGCGTATGTCAAAGGATTCTTAATGCTTTTGCTAGAAAGTAATCTTATTGCTAAAAAGTCTTGTTATTGTTAAAACGTTTTAGGTATTTCTGATGACTTTTCGTTATCAGTCAACTCTCTTTCTTTTTACATCTTCTGAAATTTAAAGCTCAATTGTGTTCTTTACCTGAATGAAAAGCAAATAAATCCTTAATTAAAAGATTCCATGCTGCATATTTTTGTTGTTTTTTTCATAATTGAAACTTTATAAAAGTATGGGTTATGTCATTTTTAAGTTCAAATAATATAATTTTAGTACTCATTTTAAATACTTTTTACAATGAACTACTATATTAGATTTTATAAAATGCAGAAACAATAGTTTAGTTCTTTCATAGAGGATACTGTTCCTTCTGAAGATATTGTGCCCAGAAAACCCTTCTGTGGGGCACCTAAATGACTACAATTCATGTTGCATAGATTGATAATGTCATGCTCAAGCTTCTCTTTCATTACCCAGACCATTAATCAGGAAATCGCTGCCTAGTTCTACTTGAAGGTTTTTCATGTTAAAACTGTTTTCTGTGGTTGGAAACTTGTTTTTCTTCCTTTACAATCGCTTCAATTTTTGATGACCCCAACAAAATATGCTTTGTTGGTTGTAATTGTTGACAGAATTGTGTTGTTGAATTATTATATTCAATAAACTCTGGAGTTTGATCACTGCCTGTATGTATGAATCCATATTTATCTCTGCCATATTCATGTGTCTTCTGAAGATAGTAACCAATGAGAATAAAACCACTGAGCAACTAGCATATCACCTGATCAGAAATTTATTTAGTTCTGAATTTAGTATCCAATATACTGGAAAAAATGATTCGTACTTCACTCCACTGAGCCAAATCATTCCCTTAATCTTGATATAAAATTTTACTTTTACCTTAAGCCTATTTTTCACTTTTTAAATCATCTGCTCAGTTTCTTTCCCTCTTTCAGTATAGGACCTTAGATGACAATCCAATCTCTTCTACAATATCAATGGATACATACAGCTATGTTGGATAGAAAAATCATTGTTTTCTTTTATACATATTGAGTGGAATATGAAGAAAACATGGATCCTACTCTTAAACATATCGAATAGAGAACACCTCTGCATATTAATTCTATGGCTCTGATTCTTCCATTAACTCTCATCAGCCTGACGCTCTATCATTAGCTTAATTTGTCTATATTGCTACATATAAATTCTTTTCATAAAATGACTCTATCTCTTCAAGACGCTTAATTGTTTTAATTGTATTATTCTTTAGGTTAAAAAAGACTACAAGTTACAAAGTCATTGGATTCATTCCCATTACAATGGAAAGGCTAAAGAAAACTCTCATTATACCTAATAAAATATAGGTAATTCCATTTTACTTGACACTGGTGTACATAACATTTAAATCTCCATTGTAAAAGGTTAGTTAATGGATGTTATTCAGATAGTTTGAATTTTATTGTAGTCACTCTCTGAATAATCTATGTCATCTTTACAAAATACGTTCTTTCTTGCTTTGGAATATGATATTTAAGGGACTTTCTTTTGGCATCGTTTACTAAGTTTCTATCATGTTATCTGCCTTATAGCATGAAAGTGTTTGAAAACACATCAGGTTCTTGTATGGCTCAAAATTATTCTGTGATAAATGTCAATTATGGTCTAGTTACATAATCAAAAAAAAAAACTGACTCTTTACCATAGCACAAATATGATAGGGGGTCCAAATGTTATAACACATATTCAAATAAATATTACATATACACACACAGAAACACACACACAAATATATATACATATATATATACACACACACACACATACATATACGTATGTGTATATTCAGTTAGAATATAAGATTAAGAGTTGATGGAAGATGTCAAGGAATAAAACTCATATCAACAAAATATATTTCCATTTGTCCCACATGTTATTGAGCATCAGCACCATGGAGAGTGTTTCTGTGGATCTGGGGCTCTTGCTGTGAGCCAGTGGGTGCTGTCCAGACTTCCAAAGATGAGGCTGGAATTGAAAGGATCAAAATGAGCTAGAGATTAAAACCAGCTGCAACTGCCAGTGACTGCTACAGGGGAGTTACTGACAACAACAGCAAGCAAAAGAATAAAGAGCAAGTCCTTGTCCCTCTTTCTGATTTCCAATCTTCCTCTATTAGTGTAATGTAACAAGAAGCCAGCTGGCAAAAAATAAATGTAGTTTGCTGATTCCCATCCATGACATCACAACGTAGGATGTAGATCATTGGGTTTAGAGTTGAAAGAAAATAGTTTAACAACTGGAAGACTAATAAAAAAACAAGAGCTTTATTGATGCAGCAGCCACCATGGCCTTCTCTCTTTGTCTGTGAACTTGTTAAGTCTATCAATATCCTTCCAGCAGTAATGCAAGAACAGTGTACTTTGGACCCTGGCCAGGGTTTCAGTGCCCATTTACCCCATCTCTTCTCCGGTAGTGTCCTTGGCTAAGACTTTAACTCCTGATTCAGCTCCAACTCTGGAGCTTGAGACAATTTTTGTAAGATATCAATTTTTGCTAAATCAATCTTTAAATTGATGACATTTTAGTTAAAATTTCAAGTACATATATTTTTGAATGGAAAAGTTGATATAGCTGGACAAATAAAATACAATTTTTTTTAAATTGCAAAAATTAGCAGGATCTATATCTAACTGACATTAAATCATTTTATGAAGTAACAATACTGCCTGAAATTGTCCAAGAAATAGACTAATTAATAAGTGAAGAAAATTACATAGTCCAAAAATATAGGGACAACTTCAGTGTCATGATAAGGATGGTGCAGATTTGTGTGTTTTTTTTTTAATAAGATTGCTGCTCTTATAAAAGATTTGACTTATATAAGTTTGAAATAAGAGAGTTTTGGTTCAAATTCTGTATCCAATAATAACCAATTATTAATTTTCAGAGTTTGGGGAAATTCATATAACTATTCAAAGTCTGATAAAATAAAATGGGAATTGTAACAGTGACTTAGAGTTGTTTGGAAGATAGTTGCTCTTTTACATGTTATGAGACATATGATACAATATGAATCAGTTTTCACAGAAAAGGGGGTGTGATTGTTTAAAAAAACCTCAAACTGACTAAATATACAGAGACAGTTTGTTAAGTTAAATAAATTAAGTCAATAGATTAGCTAGATTTCAGTTACATTTAATAAGAAATTAGGGCTTTTTTTCTCTGCTATTCTCTGAGCTTCTCATCCTTCCTCTTTCTTTTATCCTTATTTCAGCAAAATTTCTTCAACGGTCCTGGGCTTGCTACCACTTACCATATGTACTTACCATCATGTAAAAATAAAGAGAACTCTTCTTCTCCAAACAAAATATAAAAGTCTTGGTATAGTCTCTGATTTAGCCATCCTAATTCACATGTGCAGACCTGAACCAATAGATGCAAACAAGAGACTATATCATAGCTGATTGGCTGAAAATCTCAGAGGAAGTATGAGTTTTAAGTTAGGTTTTGTCAAGATTCTCACTCTATTTGTATGCAGTCTTTTTAGCTACCTCTTGCTCTTTTGACCTCTTTATTTCTTCAGCAGGTTTTCCTCAAGTTAGTGATACAGCTACCAGTGACCCAGGCTTTCATACTGTTACAGCACAACTTTGAAAGGAGAGACAGCTGATTTTCCACAACCATTTATAGAAAGTACAGGATTTCATTCTTATTTAAAAAACATGTTTCATCTGAAATAATTATATTGCTGTGGGGATAATAGAATGTTTCTGATTAGCTTAGGCAAATCACAGACCGATTCTGAATTTGAGAGTGGAGTTATCTAGGTAAAGTGTAGGCTGTGAAGAATTAGAGACTGGAGGGACAACCATAGTGTACATTTTTTTGGTTTGTTTTTTGTTTTTAATTTTTATTGGAGTATAGTTGATTTACAATATTGTGTTAGTTTCAGGTGTACAGTAAAGTGAGTCAGATACATATACATATATCCACTCACAGTGTACTTTTATATCAGAACCGTGATTACAAAAGTCATCAACTGATGTGAAACTTGGCCAAAGAATTCCAGCCCTGACTAGGAGATAAATCCCATTTTATTCCACATGAAAATCATCATAAAAGCAAAACCATTAAATTGATTTTTTGAGAAAAATCTACTCTCATTTTTTCCTGCATATTTAAACAATATTATGAGCCAGAATAAACAAATACATTTATTCAATGCTCATCGTGTCAGTGAATATACCATGTTATTTATATTTTATTTATTTTGCTATGTTATTAATATAAATACTGTGATCCAATCCTAGAAATTTTAAGAAGTCCTAGTCAAAAATTAGCCTGTAATCCCAGCGAGGAACAAAAAATAGAATGAACAGAAGTAGTATATCTATGAGTAAAATTACTGGTCCAATGGATATACGTATGTTTAGCGTATTAGATGTGGTCAATCAGGATTCCAAAATTATTACTCTAAATTTACTCTACTGCTAGTCTCTATATGACATTAAGTAGGTACAATGTATATAGATTGGCCTTATAAGAACTTGACTATTCATAGCAGGAGGCAGACCTGGAGTTTGTAGAGAGAAGGCAGGGACAACTGTGAGTGTTTCATGGAAAACTTGATCATTTTCATATGGCAGGGAACATATCAGTAAAGAGAGAGGCAAAGGTACAGGCAAAAGGGAGACTAAATGATGAAGCAATGTCCCAAGACAAGAACAAGGTCATTTGCTATTCATTTATTATAACATTTTACTCTTTTAAGTAAGGACTATGACATATTCTATGACATATTACAAACATAAATGAATTATCCTGGATCATATAGAAATTCCAACTATAATATCAATATAGATCAATTTTATCTAGAAAAAATTGTAAAGTGAAATATTTTCCAAAGATTACTTACATAAATTACTATCAATGCCAACTATCACTCTCAAGTACCTCTACCAATTAACAGACCTAAAAATCTTGGTGTCATTTTATTTGGGTTTAAATCTATTAGAAATAGATTAATAAAAACTGATCAATCAAGCTTATATTTAATCTTCAGTTATCTGGTATTTTCCCCTTATTCAAGATAATGTTTATGACTGCTTTAGTAGTACTATGTATTAAATTTGAACACACTCTAACATAAAGTAAAAAGGTTAAAATTTGCTTATTTTCAACATTAAAACTTATAAATTGGAAATTTAAATGCAACAAAATTAAACTTTAACATTAGAAATATTTCATATTCTTTTTACTGTTTCAACTCTAGAGAAGAATATTGATTATGATATCCTTTCCTTAATATTTACTACTGTTTATTTGGTATTTATAAATTACTTAACCTGTACTTTCGAATGTTAAGAATAGAATTACTTAAAACAATAGTCTCAGTAACATACATGTACAATTATATAACTGCTGTCATATTCTGATATTAGCAAGTTTAGAATATAATTTTTATCACCATAATGAAACGTATACTCAATAGTTAAATTTTTCAGTTTTGTATCTCATTTAATTTTACATCCATATTGTACAATATAATCACTTACTTGGAATAGCTACCAAAGATATTTTGGTTACTTGAGTGAGTATATACAGGCATATCTACAAATGATTGCATTTACTTTAATATATATTAGCCTTTTCTTGTTTCAAATAAAATAATTACATTATTGTTAAATTATACATAAAATATATGTGCATATACCTATGTATATATACAAAATTTTGAAGAAAATAATGAAATTTTGAAGTTCGAGGATGGATAAAGTTTTCAAGAAACAGAAGGTGTATCTAACTCTGCACACTATTTTGAGAAATGGTTAAATTCTAAACCATTGATATTGGGGGCAGCAATAATTAAAAATTCTGGCTGAGAAGTTTTCTTTTGATGGGCACTCAATGCCTGTCTTTTTTACACTAAAAGACTATTTTATGATTTCAGTGTATCACACTTTTCCTGAATTTGTATTATATGCTATGAATAATGAAGGAATGTATGAGTTCTCCTTTAGCTTAGGCTGAGAAGTGTAACAGCCAGATAAATTTATTTATGAAGTACAAGAGCATATACCGTCATTATTTAATTATAAACTTCACTTGTAGCTATACTTGCATAAAGGTATACATTCTAAAGGTTTTTGTCTGCACATTTTATCTATACTTTAATAGTAAATTTTGATATACTCAGAGAGAAAAATAAAATAAATAAAAGGAATCTCAACACCGAGGGGTAATCAGGAGATTCTGATGTACCAAATGCCACATAAAGTTGTAGCAATTAAAATTCTGAAGCCAAAATAAAAGCAGAAGAGATCAGTTCCTTAAGACAAAGTTGCCCCAAGAGCAGTATGGATCTATTTGTTTTTTACAAAATGTTTGTTTGCAATATTGTACAGTTATTAAAATCAGAAAACATTTTTTCCTGTACTGTCTCCTTTCATCCTTACAAAGGCAGATGTATGTGCAGCCTGTAATATGTTGTTTAAATACTGCCAGATTCTTTAGTTTGCCTTTATCACTTACCTCTGTACATTTTTTTTATTAGATTTAACTTACTAACAAAAAACCAAGGGAAATGTGGTGGCATATGGCAAGCAGTAGATGTAAATACTCTGTTTCTCTGGTTCTAAGAGCAGTGATATACACTGTATTTGTCTGCTTAGATTCAAGTCCCAGCCTCCCTTAACGCTACGGCATGTGAACTATTTGATGTCAATTAATTTGCCTTTTCTCCCAAATCACAAGAATGTTTTCTCTACCTTATTCTTACTTTTTACTTTTTTAAAGATACTGGCAGTTTTACAGTAAATGCTTTTACTATTGAGAGCCTGTCACAGAGAAGTACAAACCACTTAGAAAGTATAGCCGTGCACAGAAATCACAAAAAAGTTTTTTTCAACTTACATAAGCTAGACTCATGACATTTTAATAAGATATAAAAATATGCTTATGTATTGAGGTCAGTTTGTGATGAAAAGCTGATATTAAGGAAGTCAAAACCATAGGCCCTGACAAATACTTGCCCTATATGTGTATGCCCTTATCCATTATCTTTTACCAATTTTTAGTTTTGGAAAATTCTCATAATAAATTCCCTTTCACTTCATCAAATGATTTCAAAAGCATATATGGGTATGTATACCGTTTCTTAACAGTCTCCTATAGAAAACCTAGCACTGAATCTGAGTGATTTATAGCACAATGATATAGAATTGATGCTATTAATTCTCCCCTTGAAGGTCCAAATATATGAAAGTATGACACAGAAAGCAATTATCTCCAGTATAACAAGACTTATATAAATAAGAATTTGGCCACTTTTATGCATATAATGAGCCCCAACTGAAAGAAAAATGATAATGCTAAGGATTAGAACTGGAGATATCTCCCTTAGCATAAGCAGTTATTCACTCTTTCAAAACTGAATAATATGTACTGATTACTTCTTATGTACTAGGTGGTGATATATTTGATATCCTAGAGAAAATAAATTTCTAGTGAGTGGAAAAGCCCTGTATGAAGATCACTTAGGGTACAATGCAGTATGTGCAGCCATAAATGCATGAACAAAATGCTAAGGTCACTGAAATAACAACTAGCACAGAGACAGGAGGGCTTCAAAGAAGAGTAACATTTGATATTCATGTTTATTTAGCTGCTTTTATTTAGTGTAAAATTAAATGGATTTTAACCTATTATTGATTGCTCAATTTATTACTTTTGCAAAGGAAGTAATGTGTTTTTGGCTATAATAATGATTAAGCAAAAATTGAATTATCAATGAATTATCATTTATACTCTATTTTCTCAATATTCTCAAATGACAAAGGCTTCATCTTCTCTTAGCCTTTGTGAAACGAATGAGGAGAATGTGACTAAGGGGAAATGGATCTGTGGATCTGTTTACTACCATTTACTAAGATAGACATAGGGGCATGATGTTCCTAAACTACTTATTTTTTCCCCTTTCTTTTATATAGTCCTAAATATTACTTGTGTTAAATGGGGAAGAGTAGTTTAGATTTGGCTGTGGTCTTCAGCTAGTTGAAACCTACTCCAACTTCATAAAGTCAGTTTTGTTGTTTTTATTGGTGATTTACCATTGATAAGATGATTATTCTTTGAGATGGATATTAAAGATGGATTCCTGAAAATTTTACTGAGAAGAGCTGATAATAATCAAATTCTAGTATCTACCTAGTAACTATGACTAAGCCTATGTAAGGAAAAAAATGTGTGTAATAGACAAGTTCATGATAAGTCAATGGTGAAAAGGATTTTCCAAAAAATACAAAAAATGAGTACATCTTACACTCCACTAGTTAATGTATATAAAGCATGATATTCTGTCTTCCTTTTCCTACACAGATCATACTATACCTATGAGTTTTGGGCAAATCTTTTTACTTAAAATATTCCATGGATGGTGAGTAGAATAACTAGGAGAATTAAAGTCTTGTTATAAAGAAATATAAATATCTACAAAAAAAGGAAAAATGATATGCAATAAAAAGGCAAAAGACCCAGCATAGCCAACACAATATCAAGGGAAAATAAAAAACCAAACAGAATTAGATGACTTACACTACTCAACTTCAGAACTTATTGTAAAGCTACAGTAATCAAAACAGTGTGATATTGATAAAAGACTAGACAAATAATTCAATGGAACTGAATAGAGAGCCCAAACATAGATGCACACAAATAAAAACATGTGGGCTTGATAAAAGAGCAAAGGCAATGGAGAAATGATAGTCTTTTCAACAAATGCTGTGGAAAGAAAGGGACATACACATGCAAAAAATTATGAATCTAAACATAAACCTTACAACTAACACAAAAATTAATTTGAAATGTATCATAGACCTAAATGTAAAATGAAAACCTCTAAAACTCTTATAATATAGAAGAAAATCTAGGGGAACTTGGGTTTAGTGATGCCAAAATATACAAAGATCTCTTAAAACTTAACAACAACAACAAATACAAACAACCCAATTTAAAAATATGGAATAGATTTAAACAGACACCTCATCAAAAATGATACAGATGAGAAATGAGCATATGAGAAGATGTTCCACATCATATGTCACTAGGGAGTTGCAAATTAAAACAACAGTGAGATACTACTACACATCTATCAAATGGCTAAAGTTCAGAACATTGACAATACTGGATGCTGACAAGAATGTGGAGAAAAAGGAGCATTTATTCATTGCTGGCAGGAACACAAAATGATACAAGCACTTTGGAAGGTGGTTTTTCAGTTTCTTAAAAAGCTAAATATATTCTTGCTCTGTGATCCACCAACTATCCTCCTTGGTATTTACACAAATAAATTGAACACTATGACCACCCAAAGACATTCTAGCAAGTGTTAATAATAGCTTTACTCATAATTATCAAAAATTATAAGCAATTAAATTATTCATCAATAAGTAAAAAGAAATAGACAAATTGTGGTACATCCAGACAATAGAATATTATTCAGCGATGTAAAGAAAATGTGCTATTGAGGATTGGTTCAAGATGGCGGAGAAGAAGGACATGCTCTCACTTCCTCTGTCGTGAACACTGGAATCACAACTAACTGCTGAGCAATCATCTACAGGAACACTGGAACTCACCAAAAAAGATACTCCACATCCAAAGACAAAGGAGAAGGTGCAATGAGAGAGTAGGAGAGGAGCTATCACAATAAAATCAAGTCGCATAACTGCTGGGTGGGTGACTCACAAACTGGAGAACACTTATACCACAGAAGTCCACCCACTGGAGTGAAGGTTCTGAGCCACACGTCAGGCTTCCCAACCTGGGGGACTGGCAATGGGAGGAGGAATTCCTAGAGAATCAGAGTATGAAGGCTAGTGGGATTTGATTGCAGGACTTTGGCAGGACTGGGGGAAACAGAGACTCCACTCTTGGAGTGCATACACAAAGTAGTGTGTGCATCGGCACCAGGGGAAGGAGCAGTGACCCCATAGGAGGCTGAACCAGACTTACCTGCTAGTGTTGGAGGGTCTCCTGCAGAGGCGGGGGGCAGCTGTGGCTCACCAAGGGACAAGGACACTGGCAGCAGAAGTTCTGAGAAGTACTCCTTGGTGTGAGCCCCCCAAGAGTCTGACATTAGCTCCCAAAGAACCCAGGTAGGTTCCAGTGTTGGGTCGCCTCAGATCAAACAACCAACAGGGAGGAAACCCAGCCCCATCCACCAGCAGTCAAGCAGATTAAAGTTTTACTGAGCTCTGCACACCAGAGCAACAGCCAGCTCTACCCACCACCAGTCCCTCCAATCAGGAAAGTTGCACAAGCCTCTTAGATAGCCTCATCCACCAGAGGACATACAGCAGAAGCAAGAAGAACTACAATCCTGCAGCCTGCGGAACAAAAACCACATTCACAGAAAGATAGACAAGACGAAAAGGCAGAGGGCTATGTACCAGATAAAGGATCAAGATAAAACCCCAGAAAAACAACTAAATGAAATGGAGATAGGCAATCTTTCAGAAGAAGAATTCAGAATAATGATAGTGAAGATGAACCAGGGCCTTGGAAAAAGAATGGAGGCAAAGATCAAGAAAATGTAAGAAATGTTTAACAAAGATCCAGAAGAATTAAAGAACAAACAAACAGAGATCAACTATACAATAACTGAAATGAAAAATACACTAGAAGGAACAAATAGCCAAATAACTGAGGCAGAAGAACAGATAAGTCACCTGGAAGACAGAATGGTGGAATTCACTGCTGTGGAACAGAATAAAGAAAAAAGAATGCTCTCACTCCCTCTTTTTGGCAAGGCAAGAATCCTGCCTTGCCAAAAAAAAAAAAAAAAAAATGTGCTATTAAGCCATGAAATTCCATGGAGCGAACTTGAATGCATTTTGCTAGGTGATTAAAAAAAAACACTACATAATGTCTGATTCTAACTATCTGACACTCCGGAAAATAATGAAACTATGGAGAATATTTTAAAAAATCAGCTGTTGCCAGGGGCTTGATGAAGAGGAGTAAGGGATGAACAGATGGAACACAGGATATTTTTAAGGCATTGAATCTATTCTGTATGGCACTGTAATGGTGGATATATGCCATTATACATTTGTCCAAACCCATAGAATGTGCAACACAAAGAATGAGCCCAAATGTAAACCATGGACTTTAGTTAATAATAATATCTTATCATTTGTAACAAATATAACAAGCTAATGCATATGAAGAGGGGACAGGGGAAGTAATGTAGTATATAGGAATTCTGTAGATTCCACTCAAGTTTTCTGTGAAACTAAAACTTCTCTTAAAAATAAAGTATATTCCTTTTCTCCACACCCTCTCCAGCATTTATTGTTTCTAGATTTTTTGATGATGGCCATTCTGACTGGTGTGAGATGATATCTCTTTGTAGTTTTGATTTGCATTTCTCTAATGATTAATTTTGAAGTATATGTAATATTTTAGATAGAATCACCAGTATATATCCTAGACTTGGAATAGTATATATTGAAGGGTAAAAATTCATCCCACATGGAAGTATTTCACTTCAGCATGAGACCAGCATGAGTAGTCTAATGATTCAAAATATTAAATAGTGCGATTGACTGCTTTGGGTTATGGCAAATGTCTTGCCAATAGAATTATTGAAAGAGAGGCAGGATTAACACTCTTTGGTTATGGTGCTAAAGAGATTCATGCATGCACTGATGAGTGAGAAAAAATAAAATCTCTCAACATATCCAAACATGAAGTTATATGATACCATAATAAATATAATTATCAAGTTGCCAGTATACAGAAACAGTGATTCCATTACTCATTGATTTTTTTTTAGTTTTAATATGTGAGTGGCAAATTGACTCCCTCTTTGGAAAAATGTAAACCAAAAATGTAATGTGTGAACTTTTCATCCTAATTTAAGAAAATCAAGTTAAAATAATATTTAGAACAATGAGGATAATTTGAATTTGTGCTGAGTATTTTAGATATATTAAGACATTATATATATAATATATATATGCTTGTGTTAATGTAAAATCAAAATATCTGTTAGTAATGAGTGGATTGATAACTAAGTTTTGCTTTAAAATAATCTAGCAAAATAAAAAATATATGGAAGCTATATAAAGGAAAATGGATAAAAACATTAAATATATAGTGATCATTATACTGTATTATTCATTATATTATAGTTATATTAATTTTACTTTTGTGTATGTTTGAAATTTCTTATTATAAATTGTGTGTAAAAAATAACTCCTGGAAAAAATGATAATAAGAAATCAATTTGGGTAAATAATATGAGAGACAGATTGTAAAATAATGAAGTGAGGAAGATAAGAATTCAGAGGATAATAGCTTAAAGAAAATACTATTGCTGCCTTCAGAAAGATAAATGCAAACGTTGAGTGCATGAAATATTAACAGGAAAACAAAAAGTTGTATACGGGAGGTATGTCACATGACATAGCAGTTAATAATGTGTACATAGTCCCGATAGTTAAGGCACTGACTCTGGATTTAATTTTTTAAATGTTATACAAATGTTGGGAGTGGAGAGGGAAAGAAGAGGGTTAAAAGACTCATATCAGTCACAAGAAACAGACTATCTGACTTTGTTAATAATGTGTGAAAGTAGAGGTTTCAGTATTGGTGCATTAGCCCAATTATACACAAGTCCCAGGTCAGTTCACTCTGATACCTTTGATCCCTTGTTGATAGTAGCAGTAACCAGCAACTTCTTCCACATCCATAAACAAAACAGAGAGGATAGGTAGCGACTTTTCACCCATGGCTTTCTCTTTCTTATCTCGGCGGGAGTACTGTTCATAGAAATGCCTCCAAGATATATTTTAGGTCCCATAGAACCAGGATATGTGCAGATATCCTGGCAGCAAGGAAGACTGAGAAACTGAGTATTTTAAATTTCCACACTTTATAGGGGAAGAAAAATTCTGCTAAAAAGGCAGAGAATAGAGGGAAGAATTGTAACCAATATTATTTATTGTAGGAGCTAGAACTTCCATTTGCCATTTAAAAGCCATAACGTAATGTATAAAATTATTGATTCCTGAAAGGATAGTGAATAAATATTTATTTGAGGTATATAGAAATATATTCAAAACACTGCTAAAAATTTGGGAAGAAATTGCCCCAGGGGAAGGTAGAGAACACTCATTTATTGCTCTTTTTGATTACATAATATATATTTATTCAAATGTGTGTGTGCGTGTGTGTCTCTGTGTGTGGGTAAGCTCTTATGGCCCTTCCAAAGATGAACTAAACTACATCATTTTAGAGTATGACTGTGAGCTGATATTTGCTATCACATTTACTCTTTTTAATCAAATTTATTTTTAATATCCAAGAATTTTGGAACAGGGGATGTGCTGTACCCTGCAGAATGCCATACATTCCATCTTCTTTCTTATCTGAGTAAATCAAATTTGCTTCAGTAATCATTTCTCAGGCACCTACAGCCTGAGGGGCCCTGCCCTCAGAATGGGTCAGTGAGAGGCCATGTCACATACAGGCAATACAAGGGATTCAACTGGCTCTTGTGGGTGTGTGTGTTCATGGAATAGTCGTTTAATATAAAAGCCAAATGCTTCACTAACGTTCCGTGAACTGGATTTCCCTGGGGTCACCTTGAATAAGAAAATGTTATAAAAGGGGAGGGGAACAGAAAATAACTATATTAAGAACAGCCAGAGAACAAACTTGCAGTGGGTTATTATAAAAAAGCCATTAAATCTCATGAACATTTGGAGCTTTGTCTTTATGGATCCAATTCATGCAGCCGTTAGTATTCTCGAATTGCTACATTTTTCTAAAGTTTCCCAAAGTGAGATAACAAGAGAAGTAATCAAAGAAGGGAAGGAATTCATGGGTTATGTCTTTTATTTTAAAAAGTGTGTATGTAGATAATATCTTATTTATATTGGTGGAGATTTCAAATTTAAATATTTTAAAAGTTGTAAGCCACTGAATATTTTAACACCATCATGATTATGGAATACAAAAAATACTAAGATACATTCCTTGCCCCTGAGAAAATCTGAATATTTTTCAGGATAAAAATATAGAAATATACATTTCTGAGTATCCTCAAATATCCAATAAAATTCTCTATAATTTCTGGGGGTTTTGAGGTTTGTGTTAAGTAACTAAATTTACTTTATCTCACACAGAAGAGCTCAAAGAACCAGTATTCTCAGATTTATTTTAACTTAGAATCACTGTATTTTTTTTCATAATTTAACTTCTACATTTAACTGCTTCTACATCCAGCAGTAGCCTACTGACTTAGTGTCTCAACTTAAGGCCTAATCTGTTTCACCCAGATATAGATACTGGTTGCTAATATGTGATTCTGATTTGTTAAGAATGGAGTACTCTCATTCACTACTGATGGCATGCAGAGTTGATCAGATGAGGTCATCTAATATAAGCCCAGCAGGCAAACCCCAAAACTGGTCACATTTTATGCATTTGCCTTGAATTAGGTTTTAACTTAGAATCCCAGACATGCCCAAGCTCTCTTAGGAACACATGTTTAGTTCCACACAGAAACTGAGAAGTTATAATGTAACTGTCTACATCAGTAGTTCATTGGATGACTTATTATCTTGCTGGTTTCCTTCCCCATTCTTGCCAAAGATGGCAGACATCCTATAAGCTCAGTTGAAATAACACCTTTATCTAGCTCAGATAACTTCATTTCCCATCTCATACCCTCCACTTTGAACTTTCTCACTTTGTTTTTGTTTCTCCAGTTTATACCCCATTGCTTTGTATCATCCCTAAATGCTTATTCAAGAATTTTTTGAGCAAATGCTGTATTATTATAGATATTTGGGAACACCGTAGTGAAGGAGAAGAATCTAGAAGAACTAATGGGTTTACATTACACATGATGACTGTTTTATACAGTTTAACTGCCTTTTTTATTTTACTTCTTCCAAAAATTTATCTTTATAAATGTTCCTTTGGACATATTTGGACACCAATGCCCAGCAAAGATAAAAAGACTCAGCTGAGGATAGGCACAATAAATTCTACTGTTTAGGAAGAGGATTGGAGAGATACCACTTTCCATATATCTCTCCACTCTTCTCTGTTCCCTCAGCCTTCTCCTCATCCAGGCTATTGTCCACACATCCACAGTCCATCCTGGGTATTTATTTTTCACATTATGATTATTCCAGATATGTAATCAAAATATAAATATATCATACTTCTCATATAATAAGTTACAAGTAATTCCTGAAGTGTCAGGTTTGGGGGAAGCTGACCCAGTCTATTTTTCACTAGTCCCCCTCTTGCCTCCTATTCTCCAGTCAAACTGAGCTATTATGTACTCCATGAAATTGGGCTATTTTCAGATTTCATGCCTCTGAAAATATATTTTTGTCAAGATAAAATGGCTTTCCCCCACACTCTTTTCATATTTCCAAGCATTCTTTTAGGTTAAACCAAATGATTCTTTTTCCATTTGCCTTCTTCAATTCTCTAAGCTTAAACCTGACTACTTTCTGTGAACTTCTGTAACATTTTAACTGGTTCAGTTTTCTTAAGACACATCCTTTTCTACCTTTTGTGTTACAGATATTTACACCTATTTTATGTCTTTACTTGACTCCAACTTCCAGAAAATCGGTGTCAGAAGACTAAGGAAGGAATAACCTCCTGCTATTCTCATTAGAAATAATGAGAAAAAAAATAACTTTTTGATAAAATGTAATAACATCATGGAAGAGAGAAACAAGGATTTTAATTTTTTTCTTCGTGTGTCTTGATGGTAAAGTGGGATATACAATCCTAGTCAGTAGCAAATAAAGGAGTCAGTCTACATAACCAGCTGATTGAATCAATGTGAGGAAAACAGGTGATGTTGATGGTGATGATGAAGATCTAGAGAGTCTTTAAGAGCTAGAGTCTTTACCTAACAATAGTTTTTCCACTCAATGAGAAGTTTTATAGGATTTATCTCAATTACTCTTTACAGCATACCCAGGAGGTTGTATAATCCTCATTTTCTAAACAGACTAAAAGTTAAGAAAATTTTATAAGACAGAACCAAAATTTAATCCCATTGCTGTCTAGCTCTTAAACTTTTCGTTCATAATAGTTTGTTCATGGTGTTTTGTATGTAGCAGGGTCGCTCCCTCACTGTGATCTATTGAAATTTAGCTCTCAACACAAGGATTTGAAAAAAAAAAATCTTGTTCACTTTTTAAGAAATAAATTAAAAGACACAGTCTACATTCAATATGCAACATGTGTTTAAAAAATGTAACATATTGTGGGGTGGCTGAATATACTAATACATGTAAATCCCAGGTTTTTCAAAGGAAAAAATAAGGATAAATTTGTGAGATAAAGATTTTGTAATACTGAGATTTCCTGGGAATACTCAAGGTCAAAATGTATTCCCTGATTTAAAGCTCAGTATATCTATAATATAAGGCATTTGCCTCAATTATATCTACTCATGCAATTTTAGGGCATGAATTATTTTTCTCTGCTTCATATATCCCCAGCAAACTGGGAAAGTAGAAAATGCAGCCTAGTAATATTCCATAAAGCAAAAACACCCAAGGAAATGATTGTAATATAGCAATATTCATAGACAAAACATTTTCACCCACTGGCAAGCCAAATTTCATACCTATTTTCTCATTGTCATACTTAATAAGTTGGCAGTATTAGATCTGATTGACTTCTTCCTTTGCTTGCCTTTGCTTCCATCACATCCTGCTTATGATTATTTTTGTTTCTCTCTATATGACTTTCACCTCTGTAATTATTTTTTAAGTTCCTCCTCTTCTAACCAACACTTGAGGGGGTGAGAGATTTTGAATGTCCTACTTTGTGTTCCCTTCTCACTTGATATTGTCTTCCTAAATTATCCATTCCCAAAAGTGCACCTCTTTCAAAGTTGTCTTTTGGTTTCCTGCAAATATATACCTGTGTTTTAATGTATGTATTTGAATTCTCCCAGGCCTCAATGAGGCAAATTTGGAATTTTCCGCATCACATGGCTTTCTCTTCAGTGGTTTCCTACCTTACTAAAGGGCACCATTGTCTCATGAATTACTCAAGCCAGATACTTGGGACTCATCTTTGAATAACTGCCCTACTCACCAAGTTAGGGCAATTCTAGCTCTAAATATCTCAAATCCTCCGCATTTCCCCTTCTCCAAAATGTCAAACCCTGTATCGAAGTCTCCATCATCACTCCTAAGCTGTCTTACAGAATCCACTCTGGCTCAACAACCCATTCATTTTTCTCTCTAGTAGAGTGAACAAACTTTAAAATGTGATTATGCCATATCCTTGTTTAAAACATTTAAATGTTGTCTCCTTTACTTTGTATGAAGTGTGAGCTTTATATGTTGTCTGGAAATGCCATGACTTGCTTTCCAGTCATATATCTCATGGCTACTTCCTTGTTTTCTATGCTGCAGTTGTAGTTTTCTTTCAGTTCCTCAAATGTCCTGTGTTTTTCTCCTGCTTCATATGTTCGCTGGTTATTTTCCATCTGGAGCATACCTCCTCTTCACATTAATCTGCCTACCCAGTCCCTACTGCCCTTGCTTCTCACACATAAGCTACCTTACTTAAGTCCTTCTTCATCATGAGATCAGAGCTCTCACGCATTTCTTGGAGAGAATTTCCTAATTCCATTCTAGCTAAATGTCTCAGCTATACGCTTCCTTAATACCTTGCTTGATTTCGTAACACTTAGTCATATGTTCAATATCTGTATTTTTGGCAAGATTGTAATTTTTATGTGAGGATGAACTTTTTTGTGGCTCTTTCCCCATGATGTGTGTAGAACCTAATAGATCTCAGTGTTCACTGGATGGAGAAATTAACCTACTAGTATATCTTGTGGTAAACAGAAATATAATAAAGACTTGGATAAGTACATAGAAAGATTTTTGACATATGCCTGAATAATGATATGAAAGAAGGAAGGGATCTGTATGTGCTTATAGAATTTTCCCTTCCCTAGAAAAAAACCCAAACGAATAAATAATAATGAGTTATTGACAGTAGTACTAACACTTATTTTTCATGGTATTTTAACCAGGTTTGCAATAGCTGTCCCTTTATGGAAATGTACCTTTTGTTATGAAGCATAGAGTGAAAATGTCAGAGAAGAATTAACGTGTTTCAACTATAAATTAAAAATCAAATCTTAATAGTAATCTGTCAATGAAAACAAATATAAGGTTTGAGAATAGTGTACATTGCTTTGTAACATTTTAATACATAGGATTTTTATTTCAAATATGAATGATTATGAAAAAATTTAGAGCATCTGACATTCTAATGACAGTGCAAATGCAGCTTATGTCTGTAAGAGCAATTTGTTGGAATTTATAACTATATATTAAGCTCTAGAATGTCTAATAAAGCAACATGATAAGAAATTAAGATCCCCGGTATTATTTTCTTTTACATATTTAAAGTAGAGTTTATAGAATGAAGTAAAAGGTGACTACCTAGATGGTAAAATGGTTTCCATGGTCTGAATTAAATTGAGGAGAATAATAACATTAGAATTAATAATGGGAATTAGCAAGTTTATACATCCCAAATTTCCAATAGCACTTATTAAAATTTAAATTACAGTAGATCTTCTCCTACATAGGACCCTCCCACGATATCATCTATTGTTTTTAAATGTGGTGTAGTTCAGATTTTTCTAAAGTCAAGTTATATCATTTCCATTTTCCCTTTGGAAATGAAGTTCATCAACTTCTTTCTCCTTTCCCACTTCCTCTCTTTAGCTGTTATGCTGGTTTTATATTTATTTTTATAAGTTGTAAAATAAATATGTATTGAATTATCTAAGTATCCCAAGCTTCATGCTGAATTAGCATCGACCTTTGACAAATTCTTCATATTGGAATATTGTGTTGTTGGTACATAGTTATTCACTCAATTAAATAACACTTTTGAACTTTTTTGTTCTAACTCTTTCTTTCCTACACCACTATTCTGCAAGAGATTTGTTCTTTGTTTCTGGCTTTACAGAGGGCTAAGTTTCCTTTGAAGAACTCTCATTTCTTTTAAGAGCACCTCTTCTCTTTAGTCATTTTGAATCAACCAATCTCTAGAAGAAGCGATATAATTCCAACTTCATCCATTATATCTGGTCAGGAAACACAATTGCTCCTATCTTTCAGCATTTCAAACACTCTCATATTCTTGTTGAACTAATGACTCAGCAAAACATCATTTTCTGAACAATTCTCATTCCTTGATCCAAGTAAGACAGAGCCTTTACGATCCAGCTTCTGGAGATTTTGTTTTTTGAAATTGACATCAGACAGTTAATCACAGTCATTGAGCCTGGTCATTTAAAAAAAAAGGTTAAAAGCTGCTTCAAAAAAATCATGCAGCCTACTTTTCCACATGATAATAACTGGGAGAGGTTTTTTTCTTTTAATGCTTGTAAATTAAACATTAGAATTGAAAGTTAAATCTAAAGATATTTCCTCAAATTTATGAAAACTGCCATGAATATGCTGCCAGCACATAGTGATGGACAGAATATGGGTGTAGAGTAGCAAAGTATTGGGAACCAAATAGAGTTCTAGAGGTAAGTTTAGAGTAAGTTTATGTCAGGAATTCCGCTTTTAATTATGATGTAGAAGATATAAAGTGTTCCTTTTGCATATGGGGAGAGTTTTTTGTTTGTAACCTTTTTTGAATATAAGCACTGCATCTCTGGTTTTAGTTTTAACAAAAATTATGGATATAGACATTATGTGTCAGGCTCTTTATTGGAAACTGAGCTACTAGTATTGATTACAGACTGTCTACAGATCATTGGTTGACCCTCACATTTCTCTGAACAATATGGCTTATATAACTGCTTATTGTTTTGCATCTACTTTTGTTCCCTATAACTTTTCTTTGTAATGTTACCCTTAACAGATCATTCTCTGGAAAGGCTTTGAAACTTATAGTAGTAATTAGAACCCAGTTCCTGTTCCAGCTGGAAGCCATCATAGAGTTTTGCAAAAGAGTATAACATTAGAAAAATCATAATATTATCCATTTAGTAGTGAAAGAATCACTTGAGACGTGTTATCACTGAGATCAACACACAAAGACAAAAACGTTCAAGATAAGAAATCACATCCTGAATGAGTACTTGAGCACAAATAGGAAAGTAAAGGGTAAATATTGAAGGCAAGGAGAAAATATCACTTTAGGTATAAACTGTTAGCTTAAACCACTTTTAAGAGAAAAAAACATACTTTGAAGCAGCAGGCTTCTGAAGAAAGAATATTGTCATATTGCTTTATAAGACCTGAAATGTATTATCACTGAAAGAAATTATAAAATTGTCTTCCCTGGAGTTCTGAGAATGAAATAAAATAATAAAGTGTGTTAAAGTGTTTGGGGAAGGAGATAGACTAATTGCATTGTCAAGGTCTTTCCCAAACCTATAATTTTATGACTACTTCATTAACTTTAGTCATATTAACTAAAAACTGTCATGAAATGAAAATTTATTTCCATGGTCATAGAAGTTACATTTTACCAATAGTACCTTCCCTTTCTGACAATTTCAGAACAACAATTAATAACACAATCACATAAAAAAGTATTACATGGTTAAAGAAAAATAGATTTAAAATTGAACTCCAAATATTTAACAAAGGAACAAATTTTATATGAGTTCTATTTAAAATACAATCTCTGAATTCAATGGAATATAATATAGAAAACAAGCAGTATATATGAGTATTATCCAATTTTACTGAAATTCTTATTTGTCCAGAAATAATTTCTTTTAACAGTACTTTAGCAAGTATTTTATAATACTTTACAATTAGGCAAAATGCTTTCACATATGTTTGTATGCAGTTTCATGTAGATGATCTCTAAACCTGCACTCCAAAAAGCTCTATGGGTCTGGAATACCCACAGGAGTCACCAGAGAGCCTTGCCCCACTTAATAAGAACAACTCCATTTTCTTCTGTGGTGTTTCAATTTTGTATTATTTATAATACAATAAATTAAATATTAAATATTATTAATTAAAAATTAAATATTATTTATTAAATAAATATTATTTATTTAATAATAATAATTATTAATAAATAATTATAATTATTTATTATATTTATTTAATATAATATAATTATATATAAATATATAATATATAATTATATTAAAATATATAATTATATATAATATAATTATTATTTATTATTTATTATATTTATAAATAAATAAATGATAATAAATAATATTTAAATATATAAATTTAAATTTATATAAATAATAAATAAATAAATATTATTAATTAAAATTAAATATTATTTATAAAATTTTATTTGCAAAAAATCCAACTGCATATAAAAAACTATTGTACACACTCCTTTAAAGTGATTTGTGCAATTCCCAAAAGAGACTGAAAAATACAAATATGGTACATAATAAGCACACTTGCAACTATGAGGATTGTGAACTCCTTGAATAAAGCCTTTAATATTATATTTTGTGTAACAGTAACATCTTTAATATAGCATGTTCTTTTTAAATTGTTTTTTATCAGTTTTATAGCATGTTTTAAGTGCACAAAATTAACCATGGATTATAGAAATCTTGGTTTAAGTGAACAAGTTGTCCTAAATTCTGATTTTTAATTTTTAATAAAATTACTCATAGAAGATGAATATTTAGTTGTAGGTTTTCCAAGTTATTGGCTGTATTTTCTACTTTCAACTATTTTAATATTTCAAGAAATTACAGCCATTTATTTGGAAAAGGTTTAATCTTAGAACGTTTATGAAAATATAACCATCACCATTAATTTGAAACACTACAAATATCTAATAAGATAAGTGAGACAGGCTTAAATAATTAGAGGAAAACCACAAGCTGTTTCATTTCCTCGTCAATCAGTAAGAAATTATCCTGAACAAGAGTCGGATGACCTCTGAAAATTTGATCCTTTCTGTAATTATACTGATGTTAATAAAATTAGACAATCGCGATTTAATTTGAGCTTATGATGATATTAGGATTGAATATTAAATAAAGAGATGCAATTGAGAATTAAATAAAATGCTTTAATATTTTGAACCTGAAATGTCCTTCTAATCTAACCTCTTTTAAAATTCAGACCTTTTAATTCTCTAATGCAAAGCAATAGTAAAGTTTAAAAATACAATGAAGAAAAAGAAAGATAAGGGGTAAGAAGAAGCAAGGAATGATTTTTAAACAAGACATATTTTTAACCTATAAAATATGTATTTTAATGATATAAATGTTGTGTTGTGGTGGAGGGATTCATCATTTCACTGAAATTTATATATTTGTATTTGTATATGATCCTCTTTTATGAAAGCTCTCATGTCAAGAACAAAATTAATTAATAGGTTCATTTTATATTTCTTCAAGTGAAAGTTTCAAAATTAAAACATATCTTTATAATTCTTAAAGTAATTTAAAGCATTAGTCAGATACTAATGTCATTGGTTTTCAACCCTATCCATCTGATACCTTTTCTTAAATATTTGTATACATCAAACAGAAATGAAGATCTACTTCTAACATTCCACATTTGATGTAAGAGGAAAAATAAAAAAGTCCATTCATAATCATGTACTCTAGGTGAGGCTAGATATTGCTTCTCTTAGTATGGTGACCTTCCTATATTTCTGATATGAATTGATGTATTTAGATATTGATGATATCCAAATACATCCTTTCCTTTCTTATTTGAGACTGACTTTTGTCTGTCATTCTATAGAAATATTATGACATAAGACATTTACATGTCCTTATGATATTGACCTAGACATCAATTCTGAAGGATATTCTTCAGGTTCATTTTCCCCTCCATTTGAAATTTATAAACAAACAAACACTGTTAGGAAAGGAATGGTCCAATCCTTGGTGTACCATGATTTACTAATGAAAGATTTTCAAGCCTGCTTGTTTTAAAATGAAAGAAGGATTGAAGTAGCATTGCTCAAGAATTCTCTAGAATAGCTACACATGAGTTGACATATACAAGTACTCAGCACAGTTTTTGGCCCATGGTGCACAGGTGAAAAACTAATATTTCACCCTGCTAAGAACTTTTTCCTCCTCTTCTTGGGCCACGGAAATACACAAGCTTAATTTGAAGTGAATGGGACATTATTTGTAGAAGTAAATTGGGAGACACATCATCTGTTGACAGATAGTTAGTGGCAAAGATATAAATATTCATATGAGTGAAGTAAGGAAGCAACATGACTATTCCAAGCTGAATGAATAATTTAAATGACAAAGTGATGTAATCATCATAAAAGAGATTAAAATAAAGTGGAATTTAGTGAAAAAGTATGGCTATAAAGTCTACAAAAAAAAGTTGAATTTAGTACAAATACAGTTATGTTAAAAAATAATGTAATATTAATTCCATTAAGATAATTGTAAGGAACAATTTTCTATTTGAATTTATAAACACAAGGTAAATGATATCCCACTATATACTGTATGAATGTGGAGTAAATATGTATGATAAATCTGTATCTTTTAAAATTGTGTTTTTCTTATTTGAGAAAAATAGATTGGATATCTAAAAATAGTATGAAAATAAACCAGATATGATGAAGAGTATGAAAATGAATAGTATGAAAGTGAATTTATGATGTAAAAATATTTCTGATAATGCTTTTTTTTCTTTCCTAATATACTTAGTTTTGTTTGTTACTTTGTTTGTTTTGGTTTTTGGTTTTGGCCTTTTACTTATGTATTAGACAACATGTGAGCCCTAGTTGGCATTTTTGGTGTGCTTTCCCAATTGACTTAGTTTTAATGCCACTTTATAATTCCTGAAAACACTTCACACATTTCATATTGCACATATTTGTATTACTACATTCAGTTAATCCATAGATTACATCCAGTTAATTCATGTATGGTGTCCTGGGCTGAGAATCTTTTCCTGTTTTGCTGATAATTTAAAAATTTCATTTTGAGGAAAAAGGAGTAGCGGTCAAATGGATAGCTAATGTATCATTTTTTTTTAACTATACTTACAAATTTGCCTGACATATAATGTTATCCCCAAATAGGTCTTAGCAGACTCATCTGTTTCTTGTGTACTTCTGTTTCCTGTATAAATTCAGAACCATGTTCACTTACAAAGAATTGATTTCCACCTGAGTAGGCAGAATCAATGAATCAACTGTTGTTACAAATTTTACTACTTGTACCCTTGACCAGAGCCTATGATTTGTATTTACAATCCATGAGAGCTCTCAGGCCCTTCAGAACTGCCTGTATCTAAAAAAAAAAAAAAAAAAAAATTATAGTTAATGCAATGTAACACTTTAAAACTATACTTCTGCCACTAATGCTACCACCTATAAACCATTTCTCCAGGCATTTTGACAAATTTAGAATAATAATATAAGTTATAAATATTCTTATCTTCAAAGTATTAATATCTTCTAATTATTTCTACTCTTTATTCAAGGATTTTTTTTATTGGGTTATTGTTGCTTTACAATGTTGTGTTAGTTTCTGCTGTACAATGAAGTGAATCAGCTATATGCATACATATATTCCCTCCCTCTTTGACCTCTCTCCCACCTACCCAATCCCATCCATCTAGGTCACCACAGAGCACCAGGCTGAGTTCCCTGCAATATACAGCAGGTTCCCACTAGCTATCTGTTTTACATATGGCAGTGCACATATGTCAATCCCAATCTCCCAATTCATCCCCACCCACCCCGTGTCCGCACATCTGTTCCCTACATCTGAATCTCTATTCCTGCCCTGCAAATATGTTCATCTGTACCATTTTTCTAGATTCCACATACATGCATTAATATACGATATTTGTTTTTCTCTTTCTGACTTACTTCACTCTTTATAACAAGGACATTTTAAAAATATATTGTTGGTGAAGAATCTTGAGGAATGTGGTTATTCATAAGTTTACCTGAAAAAGAGAAAAACATATACAACGCTGATGTATCATTTCCCACCATTTTCATTGGAGCAGATTAGTAACATTAAATAGTGAAGATATAGTGTTAGCCAAGGTTGGGAAAACAAGCAGTTTTAGA
Source organism: Delphinapterus leucas (assembly GCF_059928025.1). Classification (NCBI taxonomy): domain Eukaryota; kingdom Metazoa; phylum Chordata; class Mammalia; order Artiodactyla; family Monodontidae; genus Delphinapterus; species Delphinapterus leucas. The sequence continues at coordinate 24,821,634 of NC_143132.1, forward strand.
GAGAAATTTGCAAGTATGTACAAAAACTGCTTCCTCTTCATTTAAGAAATTACACTCTTGGGGTTTTTTCCCTCCAGAAACGTTCATAAATTGCAAAATGCATTCAATGAATGTTCATTCCAATAGACTATAACTAATGGTATATTGAAACAACCTAAAGATTCATTTTGAGGGAGTTGCTTAAATAGATTATAGTGTACTCATGTAATTAAAAGATTAAATGATTCAAACACAAATATTAGAATGATAGATGAAGCAGGTATTTGTGCATGGACAGGGAAAGAAACCTACTAGATATTAGGTTAAAAAATAAACATGAAAGAGTATAAAGTCACTTTCCAACATATTATTTTTACCTAAAATATAAGCATATAAATGAATTCTGATTGGTCAGACTTCTTAAATTTGCTATCTTTTAGGGATCAGATTGGGTGGTGGTCTGCATATGTGGATGGACATTTAGTGAATGTTCTCTTTTACAGTGTTTTGTATCATATGAGGTTTTATATTTGTAATCAGAAAATAATATCAAGATGTTTCAACTTTGAAAGTGAAACAAATATCCTTAATTGTGATTTGTTTAATGCACGTGTCAGAGTTAATAAAAAAGTCAAATAATAATACAAAGAAATATGCATTTATTTACTATAAAGATGTAGTGACTGTTATGTTTACATCTTTTTATTTCCTTTCTCTAAGAAACTAAGTGAACACTTTCGATAAAATTATAATAGAGGGTATTTCTGTTAATTTTCTGAAGAATTTTGTTTTGTTTAGTTTAGTTTTCCTTCTGGGCACTCAGTCTTGTAACTGATCACATATTTCTCATTTCCGGGCATAATCAACTAAATATTGTTTCCCAGCTCTAGCAGGTAAGTTCAAGTGCATGACATGAGTTATGCGCAACAGATACAAACTTGGCTCCATCTTATTGCTTGTCCTTGTTTTCCCTTCTTGTCAGCTTTAACTTATGTGTCATTGCTTTTTAAAAAATACACCTTATTTTACAACATTTTTAGATTTACTGAAAAATGGCAAAGATAGTGTATAGAGTTCCCATATATGTTAGATCCAGTTGACTTTGTTATTGACATCTTATGAAAAGTATGGTGCGTTTGACAAAATAAATGAACCAAAAATCAGCACATTATTATTTAAAATCTATACTTTCTTCAGATTTTGTTAATTTTTAACTGATGACCTTTTTCTGATCTGAGATTCTATCCATGATATTACATTACATTTAGACATCACGTGTCTTTAGACAATTCTAGGCTCTTATCGTTTATAGGACTTTTTTTGTTTTTGATGAAATTGACAGTTTGGAGAGTATTGGTCAGATATTTTATGGAATGTTTCTTAATTGGGATGTGTCTGATGATTTTCTGATGATTAGCCTGTGGTTATATATACCACTATGGACTTGTGTATATTTTATAGTTTGATTTATATTCCAATAATACTTACCGTATTTTTAGGTAGTGAAATACATTTTGACATATTACAATCCCCTTATTGTGTTCCTAGGTGTTCACCAAATTGAAAATGTATTTTCAGAAAACATCTATACATGAATCTTTATAGTGCTTCATTTGTACTCACCAAAAACAGGAAGTAAGAAAAATGTCCTTCAACACATGAATAGATAAGTAAACTGTGGTGCATGCATACAGAGATAATGAGCTACTAAACCATCAAAAGACATGGATGAATTTTACATGCTTATTGCTAAGTGAAAGAAGCCAATCCGAAAAAGCTACACACTCTGTGATTCCAATTATATGACATTATGGAAAAAGGCAACACTTTAGAGATATTAAAAAGATCAGAGGTTGCCAAGAGTTTGGAGGATGTAAGGGTGGGTTGAGTAGGTAAGGCACAGGGGATTTTTTTGGATGGTGAAATTATTCTGTATAATACTATAATTATGGAAACATGAAATGATGCAGTTTTTAAAATGTATAGACCTGTACAGAACAAAGAATAAACCTAAATGTGCAAATTAAAAAAAAAAAATCACTTAGGAGGTCAGGAGACCCCAAAATGGAATGCAGAATGTGCAAATAACTAACTATATTACAGTATGTGAAAAAGTTCACTGACCTTTGGGAATGAGAGAAATCTGGAAGATTAAAGTTTAAAGAAACTATATATAAGCACTGCATTCAATTTGAAAAACTGTTTTACGTAGACATACTAGTTAACAATTCTGATACCAATGACTATTGTCTGAATGTTTGTGCCCTCCCAAAATTCATATGTTGAAATTCTAACCACCCCCCCCAGTAGATGGTATTAGGAGGTGGGGTCTTTGGGAGGTGATTATGTTATAAGGGTGGAGCCTTCATGAATAGAATTAGTGCCTTAACAAAGAGGCTCCAGAGAGATTCTGAGCCTTTTCAATGCTACCACCTAGATCTTGGAAGTGCTAGCCTCTAGAACTGTGGGAAATAAATTTCTGTACTTTATAAGTAACCCCATCTATGGTATTTTATTATAGCAGCCTGAATGGATTAAGACATCACTGTATATTTATAGAGGAATTTAACAATTAGTTAAGAGGATTAGTTAAGTGGATGATGGATGGTGGGAGCAATGTTTCTCATAGTTGAAGTAGGAGGTTACAGATAAGCAAAGGGACAAGAAGAAAAAAAACCTTGTAGTAATAAATCATAATTGGATATATCATTATTCATTTATGCTTACGTTAATGTAGGTACAGATGGTTACACATGGACACATTTATACATTTTGTGTATATACATGGGTTGATACACACATATACATTTGTTTGATGTCAGCTGAGACAGCCTAGAAGCAATGACACGCCAGTAACAATGAGCACACTTAGCACGCAGATCTTGATTTTGAATACCATTCTCTAGTAAAAGAACCAGGCTCCATGGAGAGATGGCTGACTATAAGAACAGGGAAGGCAATTACAAAGCAGCTTTGAACATCTTGTAGAAACCAAAAGTAAGGAAGTACATAAACACACACATGTAGAGCAAACTTTTCTTTAGCTAAGGCATATGTTAATGATAAGATCTGAGCCATGATAACTACTCTGAGAGTAATGTAAAGAGAACTGATATGGAAACATTAAGGAGATAGAGATCAACTTTTTACTGATTTAAATGTGAGGAGTAAGAGGAAGAGAGGTACACTAAAACTCAAATTTCCATGGTATCATCCTACAAAGGATGATATATTTGCTTACTATTACAAGGCTAAATATTTCTATTAATCTCTCTAAATACAGACTTTTCTTACTTTAAGTAGCACTTTCAACCACCTCTTCTCCTTTGACATCTACTTTGTCTTTTTTAAATCCCTTCAAATTTGGATGCTGGTACAATATGCCTCATAGTAAATGAAACCCTTTCTCTAGGAGAGAATAGTGTGAAATAAGAAGTGGGGTGAAGCAGAGCACATTAGAGGGATAAAAGAAGTCAAATATGTGGAGTTTAGAAAGTAAAGGAAAGTTGACTTTGGAAGCAACTGAAAAACTAGACAGGAAATTAAGCACCTTGTTGGATGTTAATACTATTTATGGTGATAAGGGAAACTAGAGGAGTCACTAGTTGTAGTTGTTGGGAGGATAGAGTATTTCAATTATAGACCTGTTCATTAAAGATGCTTATAAAAAAAAACAAAAGAACAAATACAGCAAGAAATTGGATATTTAGGTCTGCAGTTCAAGGGGAAAAATAACAAGATCTAGGCTTAAGTTGTATGTTTGAGAGTCACCATGCTTCAACTGTAAAATGAAGCCAAGGTGGTACTCTTCTTATGTTCTCCCATATCCTTCCATGACTTTCCCTCTTGTTCCTCTAAGCACATGTTTTACTAATTGACTCATGTTTTATTTGCCCCCATCAAACTGTAAAGGTCTTAAGGGGATCTTAAGGGGTCTTTTAAGGGCAAGATTTGGGTCTTTTTAATCTTTATTTCTCTGGCATGTTTTACAATATTTATTTAATAAATAAATGCATCCTTTAACATAAATAGGCTAATCAGAAATTCTGTGTATTAAGCACAGTAAACTGTGAATTAAGATGAATAGATATTATAATCCACAGATTATAATATATAAACTAACTTTCTGAATAATTACATAATTTAGTCACTGTTACATAGTAGGAACTTGCAACATGGAAGGTAGAAATTATCTCTGGACTTTCATTTTTGTGCCTTGGTTACTAGTGTTCTTTAGTTATGAAATGGGGCAAGACCCTGTGGCCCTTGCCCCCAATGTCCTTTGCCTGCCTTTTGTCTGTAGAAAAACTTTAGCCAAAGAATATGTTTAATCAGAGAAGTGAGAAAATACAGAAACAAAGGAAGACAATCCAGCAAGACTAGTGGCTAATAATAGTTTAGCCACTAAGCATAGTTAAGGACCTTTAGTTCCTTCTCAAGGGCTATGGATAATATCCTGTGAGCTGTCTTGTATATAGATACATATCCTGTGAGCTGTCTTGTATATAGATACTGAGCCATATCCTGTGAGCTGTCTTGTATATAGATACTGAAACCCCCTCCAGGTGGAAGAAGTTAACTACATGATGACCAGACTGTAGCCATGACATAAGCTGCCACAATTTCAAGAACTGGCCTCAAGGAAATGGGAACAGACCGATCCTGGAACTAAAGATTGATTGTACTTAAAACAATCAGACCACTGATGACCAATTTCAAGATGACTGTCACAGCTGACCGTGCTGTTTCTGCAGGTAGCCCCCTCCCTCTGTCTACAAAATCTCTTGCCCGCTGGTTGTCAGTGGTGCGGGGTGGGGGTGGGGGGGTGGGAGTCGACCTTTGGACAGGTGTCCACCCTCCCTGCCCCCGCCCCGGTTGCCGACATCCAAAATAAAGCAAGCTTTCCTTTCCACCAACCTCACCTCTTTATTGGCTTTTGAACGGTGAGCAGCCAGACCCCCACTTTCAGTTACAGTTATACTTCTGACCATATATCTAATTCCAACACTGTTCTTAAGATACCCATGGGTCTTAGTAGAATACTGCTTTAACTTCACCAGACCATTTGGTTTAAACACTGCTACAAAATACATGTAAAGTTGTAAATGAGTTTTCTCTTTTAATGTGCCTGGAGTAAGCAGACACTAAGAATACACATTCTTCAAAATCCTTTTAAGACTTTGAAGATGCTTAACTAATATGCATCTGGGAATCAATGAACCCCAACCTAAAATCCTTATTTCTAAGACACATATTACAAACTCTTCGATCAAATACCAGATAACCTTCTAGGAGCTCAACAATTTTATTTGTAGAATAAATAAATCAGTCAAATAAATCAAACCTTTTAGGGCACTGGTGTTTTGGTGTGCTTTTACTAGTGCCTTATGTATTCCATATAACCAGTCAGTCTCATATAAGACATGAGCAAGATTAATCTGGCCAGAAATATGGAAAGAAGGTAAATAATACCCCATGGTTGTCTGACTTGCTTTCCCCCTTTTCCATCCTAATGAATTTAAAAATTTGTCAGTGACAAACAGTAAAAAAAGGCCTGACAATTTTCTAGGCAGCTTCCAATTTAGAAAATATTTAGAATACACTGATGATAACTTACTCCCTGGGAATATTTTAAGCATTTTGGAGAGGAATTAACTTTTATAGAGATGGAGGTAATCATTGCTGAGTAAATAATTGCTGATATGCAAGTAATCACCAGTTCTTTTGGGGAAAGCAAAAGAACTTAGACTATTCATTGTGCAATTCTTTTCTTCATAATTATTTTTATTGTCCTTCTAATTTAATAAACTTCACCAGCATATTTCTTAGTATGACAGATACTTTCCTACAATATGCTGTAACTGTTGTCTGAAATTTTCAGTTATTATTTAAAAAAATTTTATCATAATTTCTTTACTTGTTTCATGATCTTGATTTTTGAAGTGTTATTTCCTTTTTAGCAAACAGGAAACAATAATAATAATCCTATAAAATTTTACCTACATTTTAAGAGCTGGGTCTCCATTCCTGCCTACTCAAAACTCAAAAACTTGATTTTAATATATAATCCACTTGTAGAGTCAACAAATTTTGATAGCTTTGCAATTGTTTCTACATATGAAATATGATAGAATGGCAAGTTAGTCCATTGTGTAGTGTTTATGAATTTATATATATTGTACTTGAAAACTATTTGCTTTTTCTAACTTTACTGTTACCTCTACATCCTAACTCAATGCCCCTACTTACTTCCTCTTCACTTTTCACTTTTTTCCCACCTGCATTTCTCATCTTCAATACCTAGCTTGCTCTGCCCCAACTGAATATTTATTTAATATATGTTTATTGAATGTAACTGAATGTAACTACCACCTAATTATATTAGTAACAGATTAAGCCTCTGTATTGTGGGCTCCCATTTTGTATTATTGCAGTTAGGGGGACAAGAAACTAATATATTTTAAGAGTTAAGAGTCATATAAAGTATCAATTGACAAAGCATGGCCATAAAGCAAACAGGAATTCATATCCCAGATTTGCCATTTATTTTCTGTATGATCCCCAGCAATTTTTAACATACCTCATCTTTCTTTTTCTAATCTGTAAAATGATGATTAAGGTAGTTTAATAGTTGTTGTTTAAATAAGACAATGTATAAATAACATGGTGCCCACGAAACATTAGTAATAAAAATGGGTGCTTATAATTATGATTTTGTCATTATTGTTTCACTTCTTTTAGTCTTAAAGACAATTTCATGTCTTATAATTCTCTATTTAAAACACAAAAAGCTCAGAGATGTTATTAATTAAAACTTTCTCTTTAGCTTTAATGACTGAGTGCAAATTCCCTGGGAGAATTTAAGGAAAAGGTGTGAAATTTAAGGAAGGTGTGACTTTTAATTCCCCTCTTCATTTGTGTTTTGAGGAATGTGGTCAACATATTTTTTGGTCTTCACACAATGGGAAACATTGAGTTAGAGAGTGTTTAATACTATATATTTCTGTCTACATTTTTACCTCAAATATGAATATTTGAGCTTAAATAGAGCAGGAGATTATTTTTTGTGATTAATAAACTTAATTTTAGTAAAAAGTTCAGGTGAGTTCTGTGCTCATCATTGAGAAATACATACTTAATGATTTTTTCAAGAGGAGGAAAAAGGTTGTTTTTTTATGAAAATATTTCCACCAGTTGATTACGTTTTTTTTGGGGGGGTAAATGACATATACAAATGATCTTCAACATGTACTTATTTACCTTTCCTAATTAATCAAACATTATATTGTTCTGTCTAGAAATAAAAAAAGCATCTAATCATAAATTTACTACACAAACTATAATAGTTAACATTGGTTGAAATTTTGAAATATAAGCCTCCATATATAATTAGCACTAAAACTGGGTTTTTGGGCACAAGTCTATTTTACTTCATAGTTCCTATAAGATATAATGCCTCTAAGTAAACTATACTAACTCTCATAAATTTATTTCCACTGATTGTTCAATCTTTGTTCAGAATTTTGCTCTTAGAGATATGAAAGAGAAAGAATTAGGAGAAATAAGTAGCTATAATAAAGGGCAAGAAAGAGGGAAAGTTAATGTTGGACAGCCAAGTAAGCAAAAGAAGAGATTGAAAAAAGTGTTCTAAAACTGATTTGTATCCTATATACCTACACAAACATATGTGGCATGTGCATGTGTGGTGTGTGTGTGTACAGATATTTTAAAAATGCACTGCTGTGGAGCTTTAAAATATATGCTTATTTCTGCTACTTTCACATATGTGACTGAACCAAAGGTTCAACATTTACATTCCGTTTGGATTATGAAAGGAAGGGCATCTCAAAGACAAAAGCCCATCAGAGAATACAAATTGCTTCTAAGTCTTCAAAGTTCAAATGTAATAACCGTTTGCAAGAGCAGTTAGGGGATATCAACGGCCATTGAGATTGCATTCACTTAAGGAGGACAGCAAAGGAAACCAGAGTTCTCACCACATCATGATTTATGGATTTGACTGGAAAACTTGTAATTACTTCCTTAGCACTAGAGAATGAGTACAGTTGCATGAGCTCCACCAAGCTCGAATTCCTGGGAATACAGAGCACTTGATTCTTTTAGGCTGACAGTCTCAAAGGTATTATAGTAGCAAATAGGTCAAAATGTTATTTTGTACCTTAGGCCAGAATGGACAAAGCTGAATTAAGAAGGCTACTGCTTTTTCAACAAATGATTAGCCTTTCAAAATCTCTCTGATAAAATTTTTGGAAAAAAGCATACTAATGAAATACATAATTTTACTGAGAATTTTTATCTGAACAAAGTAGCTGATTATATCTAAGTAAAAATTAACGTAATGATTACAGAGATGTGTAAAATAATCATAAGACTGGAATATTTCCACTTTAATACATATAGTAATCATTATTTCTTTCTACTTGTGATGTCTACAAATACAAATATTAAGAAATATCACCTTATTTACTTTCAAATGATGTATCAATTTTATTTTGATTTTCTGGCCAGCTAAAATAAATAGTTAAATCTGGAGAGTGCAGATGTCAGTTTAACATACAAAGAACTAGGAATTTATTATCTACTGACTTCTTATTTCAACCATCACAAGTAATTTATCTATGGCTAACTTCTGTTTTAAAACAATAAAACATGATGGAAATGTACATAATGAGTTAAGCTTTCTTGCCAAGGAGTAAATAAGATATTTGAAATTTAAAAATTGCCCCATTTATTCTCTTTAATGTACAAGAGAAATAAAGGTAAAATGAATAATAATGACAAGATCTTATGAATAAAAAATTAAATTTAAGAATACTCAATGTATAAATGCCAATTACATAAAAAAGCCATTCTTTTCTCCTGACTACTTAATTGAAACTAGGACTCTTTTACATCTGTGATGGCACTGCTATTATGACTTTGTCTTTTCCCCTTCCTGTATAAATCCTTGCCGCTGTGTTCAGTTCAACAGAGAGTTGGTTTGTTCATTGGAATTCAAATCCACCTCAATTTCTGAGCTCTTTGCCACTTTGCATATATATATATATATATAAAATTCATATATGTATTATTTATATAACTCACATATGGATACATTATTATATATTTATATAAATATATCAATTTTATATTATACATAATATAAATTTATTACAAAATATTGAATTTATCATATATAAATTTGAAATGAGATATATGCTCCAAGTTATGCATATTCATTCTAGTTATTTCAAATAAGTAAGAATTTATCTTATATCAGAAATATATCAAAAATAATTTTAACAGCATTCAATTAACTAGGTATTAGAAAGGAGGCAATGAGATGAATTAGGAGGATGGGATTGACATATATACACTTATATGTATAAAATAAATAGCTAATAAGAACGTGCTGTATAAAAAAATAAAATAAAATTCAAAAAGAAAAGAGACAAAATGCTTAACACAGTTTGTCATAAATAGTAATTACTGATTCCTTGTAAGGTAGAGATTTTTCTTATACTTTAATGGAAATACTTTAGTGGTCCCAATACTATAACTTACTCAATGTTCCACAGATAATAATGATAGAGTATATTCATGTGACTAGAAAATTTGTTTCTTCCTATACCACTTTGCCTTTCATATAAATATCTATATGAGAAAAGTTATATTGAGCTTGAAAAGGGAATTTTGGTTTTCATTATACAAGCAATAAACTTGAAATTAATACAAATTCCATTCAAAATAACTTCTCCTCCAAAACCACTTAAGAATATACTAACCAAAAATTATAAATATTTTACACTGAAAATTACAAAATATTGATGAAATTTAAAAAAAAAATCTAAATAAATGGAGAGCTATTTCAGGCATATGTATGGAACACTCAGTACTTTAGATCTCAGTTTTCCTCAAATTGATCTATAAGTTCACACAATCTCTATCATATTCCCCATACAGGTCTTTGTAGTAATTAACAAGCTTATCCTAAAATTCACACGGAAATGCAGAGCATCTAATATATACTAAAATATTTTGAAAAAGAAAATAGGAAGAAAGTAGGAAGACTTACACTTCCTAGTTTCAAAATTTACTATAAGCTATTGTCATATCAAGACAATATGTTACTGGGGTAAGGATAGATATGTAGATCAATATAACAGAACTGACAGTTGAGAAACAAATCCTTATATGTATGATCAGTTGATTGTTGACAAGGATATCAAGGCAAATCAATGGAGAAAGAATAATCTCTTCATCAAATAGTGTTGGAACAACTGAATATCCATGTAAAAAAGAATGAATTTATACCTAAGACCCCTCAACCTACACTATACCCCCAAAGTATACTCAAAATGGATAGTAGAGATAAATGTAGGAGCTCAAACTATAAATCTTCTAGAAGAAAACACACACAAAAATATTTAAGACATTGTACTAGGCAAAGAGTTCTTAGATGTCATATACAAAGTAGAATCCATAAAATAATAATCATATCTTTTGTGCTTCAAAAGATATGAATAATAAAAATTAAAAGATAAAGCACAGAGTGGGAGAAAATATGTGTAGGTCATACCTGAGAAAGGGATTATTATATTCAGCATATAAAAAAAGAAATCTTACAACTTAATCAGAAGACAAATATAAAATTAAAAATGGGTGAACTATTTAAGTAGACATTTCTCTAAAAAGTATATTAAAATGGCTACTAAGCACAGGAAAAGAGAGTCAGCATCATCAATGATTAGGAAAATGCAAAATAAAAACACAGTGAGATATTACTTCATACTTCCTAGAATGGCTTTAATCAAAGAAAAAATAATAGCAAGTGTAGGCAAGGCTGTAGAGAAATTAGAACCCTCATACACTATTAGAAGACATATAAAGAGATATAGACCTTTGGGAAAAGTTAGCAGTTTCTAAAGTTAAACATAAACACCATATGTAGTACTAATTCTACTCTTAGGTTTTTACTTAAGAAAAATGAAAAAGACTTGTATGTAACTGTTCATAGCAGCATTATTCATAACAGCTAAAAAGTGGAAAGAATCCAAATCAGTTAGTGAATGGACAAAAATATACTGTATCCATACAATGGAACCACTATTCAGCAATTAAAACAAAACAGACTACAGTTTGGACCTCAGAAATTTTATGTTAGACACAGAGACTATATATTTTATTACTTCATTTATGTAAAGTATCCCTAAAAGAAAAATCTACAGCATCTGAATCCAGATTAGTGGGAACAGGGAATGGAAACTGGGATTCACTAGAATTGTGCATGAGGTATCTTTTGTGGTGATTGAAATGTTCTAATGTCAGACTGTGGTGATGGTGGCAAAACATTGGTGAGGGGAGGAAGGGAGATAAAGATAAACATAATATTTGCACCATTTGCTTTCATTCTTTTCTCTTGTCTCTCATCTAGAGTTGGAAGAATCTAATGATGTTGATCTCTTCCTCAAAATGGATGTGGATGGATATGGGTGTTCTCTTGCTCTCAAGACAAGTGGTCAAAAATCATCATGAGAGTTAGCAGAACGTAAACCACTGGAGTTGAGCTTTAAGAATCGTAGTTTGTGTTATTTTCCCTGTTTTCAGCAGAGCATGGCTGTTTTTTCACAGTCCATTTCCCAGGACTATTACCACAGAACTAGGTAATTGGACTTCGGGATTTAATAAGTATCATGTTCTCTAATTCAATATTTATTTAAGGTGGGATTTTTTTTATAATACTGAAAAACAAAATATTCATATGATATATAATTTTGAACATCTATTGGCCCTGATTTTGTGTTTAAAAAATAATGTTTTTGGGGGGGGGAAGCTTCGGAGCCTCAAAGGAGAGCACAGCAACAGGGGTGCGGAGGGCAAAGCGGAGAGATTCCCGCACAGAGGATCGGTGCCGACTGGCACTCACCAGCCGAAGAGGCTTGTCTGCTCACCCGCCGGGGAAGGCGGGGCTGGGAGCTGAGGCTTGGGCTTCAGTCGGAGCCGGAGCGCAGGGAAAGGACTGGTGTTGGTGGCGTGAACACAGCCTGCAGGGGGTTAGTGCACCACGGCTAGCTGGGAGGGAGTCCAGGGAAAAGTCTGGAGCTGCCAAAGAGGCAAGAGACTTTCTCTTCCCTCTTTGTTTCCTGGTGCGCGAGGAGAGGGGATTAAGAGCGCTGCTTAAAAGAGCTCCAGAGACCGGCGCGAGCCGCGGCTAAAAGCGCGGACCCCAAAGACGGGCATGAGATGCTAAGGCTGCTGCTGCCACCACCAAGAAGCCTGTGTGCGAGCACAGGTCACTATGTATACCGCCCTTCCCGGCAGGCTGTGCAGCCTGCCACTGCCAGGGTCCCGGGATCCAGGGACAACTTCCCCCGGAGAACGCATGGCGCGCCTCAGGCTGGTGCAACGTCACGATGGTCCCTGCCACTGCATGCTCTCCCCGCACTCCGTAACCCTCCCTCCCCGCGGCTTGAGTGAGCCAGAGTCCCCGAAGCAGCTACTTCTTTAACCCCGTCCTGTCTGAGTGAAGAACAGACGCCCTCCGGCGACCTACATACAGAGGCGGGACCAAATCCAAAGCTGAGACCCGGGAGATATGAGAACAAAGAAGAGAACGGGAAATCTCTCTCAGCAGCCTCAGAAGCAGTGGATTAAAGCTCCACAATCAACTTGATGTAACCTGCATCTGTGGAATACCTGAATAGACAATGAATCATCCCAAATAGAGGAGCCCTGTGGATGAAAGGCTCTTGGTGCTGCAGCCAGGAGTCAGTTCTGTGCCTCTGAGAGTCAACTTCAGGACGCTGGTCCCCAGGAGACCTCCCAGCTCCACATAATATCAAACGGTGAAATACTCCCAGAGATCTCCATCTCAACAACAGCACCAAGCTTCACTCAACAACCAGCAAGTTACAGTGCTGGACACCCCATGTCATAAAACTAGCAAGACAGGAACACAACCTAAAATCATAATAAGTCCACAGACAACCCAAAACACACCACCAGACGTGGACCTGCCCAGAAGAAAGACAAGATCCATCCTCATCGACCAGAACACAGGCATTAATCCCCTCCACCAGGAAGCCTACACAGCCCACTGAACCAACTTTAGACACTGGGGACAGACACCAAAAACAACGGGAACTACGAACCTGCAGCTAGCAAAAAGGAGACCTCAAATACAGTAAGATAAGGAAAATGAGAAGACAGAAAAACACATACCAGATGAAGGAGCAAGATAAAAGCCCACCAGACCTAACAAATGAAGAGGAAATAGGCAGTCTACCTGAAAAAGAATTCAGAATAATGATAGTAAAGATGATCCAAAATCTTGGAAATAGAATAGAGATAATGCAAGAAACATTTAAAAAAGACCTAGAAGAAGTAAAGATGAAACAAGCAACAATGGACAACACAATAAATGAAATTAAAAATACTCTAGATGGGATCAATAGCAGAATAACTGAGGCAGAAGAACGGATAAATGACCTGGAAGATAAAATAGTGGAAATAACTACTGCAGAGCAGAATAAAGAGAAAAGAATGAAAAGAACTGAGGACAGTCTCAGAGACTTCTGGGACAACATTAAATGCACCAACATTCGAATTATAGGGGTTCCAGAAGAAGAGAAAAATAAAGGGACTGAGAAAATATTTGAAGAGATTATAGTTGAAAACTTCCCTAATACGGGAAAGGAAATAGTTAATCAAGTCCAGGAAGCACAGAGAGTCCCATACAGGATAAATCCAAGGAGAAATATGCCAAGACACATATTAATCACACTGTCAAAAATTAAATACAAAGAAAACATTAAAAGTAGCAAGGGAAAAACAACAAATAACACCCAAGGGAATCCCCATAAGGTTAACAGCTGATCTTTCAGAAGAAACTCTGCAAGCCAGAAGGGACTGGAAGGACATATTTAAAGTGATGAAGGAGAAAAACCTGCCACCAAGATTACTCTACCAGCAAGGATCTCATTCAGCTTTGATGGAGAAATTAAAACCTTTACAGCCAAGCAAAAGCTGAGAGAGTTCAGCACCACCAAAGCAGCTTTACAACAAATGCTAAAGGATCTTCCCTAGGCAACAAACACAAGAGAAGGAAAAGACCTACAATAACGAACCCAAAACAATTAAGAAAATGGGAATAGGAATATACATATAAATAATTACCTTAAATGTAAATGGACTAAATGCTCCCACCAAAAGACACAAGTTGGCTGAATGGATACAAAAACAAGACCCATATATTTGCTGTCTACAAGAGACCCACTTCAGACGTAGAGACAAATACAGACTGAAAGTAAGGGGATGTAAAAAGATATTCCATGCAAATGTAAATCAGAAGAAAGCTGGAGTGTCAATTCTCATATCAGACAAAATAGACTTTAAAATAAAGAATATTAGAAGAGACAAAGAAGGACACTACATAATGATCAAGGGATTGATCCAAGAAGAAGATATAACAATTGTAAATATTTATGCACCCAACATAGGAGCACCTCAATACATAAGGCAAATACTAACAGCCATAAAAGGGGAAATTGACAATAACACATTCATAGTAGGGGACTTTAACACCCTACTTTCACCAATGGACAGATCATCCAAAATGAAAATAAATAAGGAAACACAAGCTTTAAATGATACATTAAACAAGATGGACTAAATTATTACTTATATGACATTCCATCCAAAAACAACAGAATACACATTTTTCTCAAGTGCTTATGGAACATTCTCAAGGATAGATCATATCTTGGGTCACAAATCAAGCCTTGGTAAATTTAAGAAAATTGAAATTGTATCAAATATCTTTTCTGACCACAATGCTATGAGACTAGATATCAATTACAGGAAAAGATCTGTAAAAAATACAAACACATGGGGGCTAAACAATACACTACTTAATAAGGAAGTGATCACTGAAGAAATCAAAGAGGAAATCAAAAAACACCTAGAAACAAATGACAATGAAGACACGACAACCCAAAATCTATGGGATGCACAAGAGCAGTTCTAAGAGGGAAGTTTATAACAATACAGTCCTACCTTAAGAAACAGGAAACATCTCGAATAAACAACCTAAACTTGCACCTAAAGAAATGAGAGAGGGCTCCCCTGGTGGCGCAGTGGTTGAGAGTCCGCCAACCATTGCAGGGGACACGGGTTCATACCCTGGTCTGGGAAGATCCCACATGCCACGGAGCGGCTGGGCCCGTGAGCCATGGCCGCTGAGCCTGCGCAGCCGGAGCCTGTGCTCCGCAACAGGAGAGGCCACAACAGTGAGAAGCCTGTGTACCACAAAAAAAAAAAAAAAAAAAAAGAATTGAGAGAAAGAAGAAGAGGAACAACAAAAAAAACCCAAAGTTAGCAGAAGGAAAGAAATCATAAAAATCAGATCAGAAATAAATGAAGAAGAAAGGAAGGAAATGACAGCAAAGATTAATAGAACTAAAAGCTGGTTCTTTGAGAAGATAAACAAAATTGGTAAACCTTTAGCCAGACTCATCAAGAAAAAAAGGGACAAGACTCAAATCAATAGAATTAGAAATTAAAAAGAAGTAACAACTGACACTATAGAAATACAAAAGATCATGAGATATTACTACAAGCAACTCTATGCCAATAAAATGGACAACCTGGAAGAAATGGACAAATTCTTAGAAATGCACAACCTGCAAAGACTGAATCAGGAAGAAATAGAAAATATGAACAGAGCAATCACAAGCACTGAAATTGAAACTGTGATTAAAATCTTCCAACAAAGGAAAGCCCAAGACCCGATGGCTTCACAGGAGAATTCTACCAAACATTTAGAGAAGAGCTAACACCTACCCTTCTCAAACTCTTCCAAAATATAGCAGAGGGAGGAACACTCTCAAACTCATTCTATGAGGCCACCATCACCTTGATACCCAAACCAGATAAGGATGTCACAAAGAAAGAAAACTACAGGCCAATATCACTGATGAACATAGACGAAAAAATCCTCAACAAAATACAAGCAAACAGAATCCAACAGCAGATTAAAAGGATCATGCACCTTGATCAAGTGGGGTTTATTCCAGAAATGCAAGGATTCTTCAATATACGCAAATCAATCAATGTAATACACCATATTAACAAATTGAAGGAGAAAAAACATATGACCATCTCAATAGATGCAGAGAAAGTTTTCGACAAAATTCAACACCGATTTATGATAAAAACCCTGCAGAAAGTAGGCATAGAGGGAAGTTTCCTCAACCTAATAAAGGCCATATATGACAAACCCACAGCCAACATCGTCCTCAATGGTGAAAAACTGAAAGCATTTCCACTACGATCAGGAACAAGACAAGGTTGCCCACTCTCACCACTCTTATTCTACATAGTTTTGGAAGTTTTAGCCACAACAATCAGAGAAGAATAGGAAATAAAAGCAATCCAAATCAGAAAAGAAGAAGTAAAGCTGTCACTGTTTGCAGATGACATGATACTACACATAGAGAATCCTAAAGATACTCCCAGGAAACTACTAGATCTAATCAATGAATTTGGTAAAGTAGCAGGATACAAAATTAATGCACAGAAATCTCTGGCATTCCTATGCACTAATGACATAAATTCTGAAAGTGAAATCAAGAAAACACTCCCATCTACCATTGCAAAAAAAAAAAACAACCTAGGAATAAACCTACCTAAGGAGACAAAAGACCTGTATGCAGAAAATTATAAGGCACTGATGAAAGAAATTAAAGATGATACAAATAGATGGAGAGATATACCATGTTCTTGGATTGGAAGGATCAACATTGTGAAAATGACTCTACTATCCAAAGCAATCTACAGATTCAATGCAATCCCTATCAATCTGTATGGCATTTTTCCAAAGCAATCTACAGATTCAATGCAATCCCTATCAATCCCTATGGCATTTTTCACAGAACTAGAACAAAAAATTTCACAGTTTGTATGGAAACACAAAAGACCCCGAATAGCCAGAGTAATCTTGAGAACGAAAAACGGAACTGAAGGAATCAGGCTCCCTGACTTCAGACTATACTACCAAGCTACAGTAATCAAGACAGTATGGTACTGGCACAAAAACAGAAAGATAGATCAATGGAACAGGATAGAAAGGCCAGAGATAAACCCATGCATGTATGGTCACCTTATCTTTGATAAAGGAGGCAGGAATGTACAGTGGAGCAAGGTCAGCCTCTTCAATAAATGATGTGGGGAAACCTGGACAGCTACATGTAAAAGTATGAGATTAGATCACTCCCTAACACCATATACAAAAATAAGTTCAAAATGGATTAAAGACCTAAATGTAAGGCCAGAAACTATCAAACTCTTAGAGGAAAACATAGGCAGAACACTCTATGACATAAAATCAGAGCAAGATCCTTTTTGACCCACCTCCTAGAGAAATGGAAATAAAAACAAAAATAAACAAATGGGACGTAAAGAAACTCCAAACTTTTGCACAGCAAAAGAAACCATAAACAAGACCAAAAGACAACCCTCAGAATTGGAGAAGATATTTGCAAATGAAGCAACTGACAAAGGATTAATCTCCAAAATTTATAAGCAGTTCATGCAGCTCAATAAAAAAAAAAAAAAAACACAATCCAAAAATGGGCAGAAGACTTAAATAGACATTTCTCCAAAGAAGATATACAGACTGCCAACAAACACATGAAAGAATGCTCAACATCATTAATCATTAGAGAAATGCAAATCAAAACTACAATGAGATATCATCTCACACCAGTCAAAATGGCCATTATCAAAAAATCTAGAAACAGTAAATGCTGGAGAGGGTGTGGAGAAAAGGGAACACTCTTGCACTGCTGGTGGGAATGTAAATTGGTACAGCCACTATGGAGAACAGTATGGAGGTTCCTTAAAAACTACAAATAGAACTACCATATGACCCAGCAATCCCACTACTGGGCATATACCCTGAGAAAACCATAATTCAAAAAGAGTCATGTACTAAAATGTTCGTTGCAGCTCTATTTTCAATAGCCTGGAGATGGAAACAACCTAAGTGTCCATCATCAGATGAATGGATAAAGATGTGGCACATATATGAAATGGAATATTACTGAGCCATAAAAAGAAATGAAATTGAGCTATTTGTAATGAGGTGGATAGACCTAGAGTCTATCATACAGAGTGAAGTAAGTCAGAAAGAGAAAGCCGAATACCGTATGCTAACACATATATATGTAATTTAAGAAAAAAAAATCATGAAGAACCTAGGCATAAGACATGAATAAAGACACAGAGCTACTAGAGAATGGACTTGAGGATATGGGGAGGGGGAAGGGTAAGCTGTGACAAAGCGAGAGAGGGGCATGGACATATATACAGTACCAAACGTAAGGTAGATAGCTAGTGGGAAGCAGCCACATAGCACAGGGAGGTCAGCTCGGTGCTTTGTGACCGCCTGGAGGGGTGGGATAGGGAGGGTGAGAGGGAGGGAGAGGCAAGAGGGAAGAGATATGGGGACATATGTATATGTATAACTGATTCACTTTGTTATAAAGCAGAAACTAACACACCATTGTAAAGCAATTATACTCCAATAAAGATGTAAAAATAAAATTAGAAAATTTTGACTTTTAGGTAACTTAATTTTATATTAGCATATCAATTAAATATCTGGAAAAATAAAGAAGCAATAATTTTTTGGTTCTTTGAATTGTTAGTAAAAAATAAACTTCTCTTTTCCTTGCTTCCTGTCCCTTTGTTTCTCTCTCTCTCTGTAAATTGTGGCATGAAGAGAGTTGAGATGGGGAAAGATGTAAATCCAAGATTGCTTTTATTTGCACTCATGCCATAATTCTTAGATTACCACAGTGCCCTAAAAAAATCCTATCACATACACATACACACACAATATTCAGATTATATATGTTTGTGTGACATAAATATATTTAAATAAATTAATTGTGTATGTTGTTATATACATATATAAGTATAATGCTATAAATGTATAGTATAACTATATATAATTGATTCACTGAATTTTTCAAATATATACATATTAATTTTTCTTTGTTTTTCTCATGTTTCCAATATAGTCTTCAATTTTTCAAATTTTGATTATTTTCTTTATTGATTTTATTGATTTAAATTATCTGCCATCTATATTAAAATCAATAAAAGACATGTTTCATAAACAAACTGATATTTTGGCTTCAGGTTTTGGAGGAAATTAATGTTCTTGTTTTATTCTCTGCCTCTGACTCTAGATTTTTCCAGATAGTCTAATTAACTCCTGGTTATAGATCTACTATACTATTATAATACTATTGTTGCACCAAATAAATATTTCCCAAATATTTTGATTTAGTGTTAAATTTGTAACTTTGTTCACAAATCATTTCCATCTATTCCATCTATATAATGAATGCATTGCAAAGTTTACAAACTATATAATTTTCCCATTCTTGAATTCTTGATTTTAAGTCACCTTTCATTTCACTGGACTAAATCTTTAAGTAGATTTTCAAGAAGAGAATGTGGGACATTACATAATTAAGCATATTTTTATGTTGTCTTTTCTTTGACCTAAAGAACAATTTGTCTATATAGCTTTAAGCTACGAATATTTTTCTATGATATTTTAGTCAATTATTATTTGTTATCTACTGTTTAATATTCTATAGATATAATTTAAGATATGCTAAATTTTATAAGAATCTTCTATTGTTTGCTTATTTTCTACAATGCTTTCTGATATTTTAGTTTTTACTCTTGAAATTAATCTTTATTTCCCATTATATTCTCCTAGTAATCTTCTATATAGTGCTGTTCATTGTTTTTGCAGAAATGTAGTGAAAAAATGCATACCTTTGAAAGTAAGCAACCACAGAACTGAAATTTAAAAATTCATAAAACTGTATACTGTGTCTAATTATATCTAGAAGACACGCCTCAGAAATAATGAAAATGGTAAGAAGTAAAGAGCATAGAAGACAAAAGGCATCGGGATGATTTACAAAAAACAAACAAATAAACAGAATGAAGTGCATTATAGATAAATGGAGGGAAGGTTGAGAGAAAAATATCTGATTTCAGCAAATTTAAAGTTTACATTTACATTTTAAGTACCAATACTGATATTAACAATTATTTGAGCATTATACCAATTACTATGCACTATATACAAGTTGCATGTAATATACTATCTAGTTCAATCCTCCTAGCATATGACATTTGTAGGGCATATCTATTGTACCTTGTTATCTATTACCTGAGTACCCAGTGTCATGACTGTGGGAGACGAGGAAAGACTGAGGAGCTGTATCAGATTGACGGAACCTATGTTTTCATGACAATTAAATACTAAGTGGGATCCTGAATTGAATCTTTGAATAGTAAAAGGGCATTAGTGAAAAAAAACTGGTGAGCCCAAATGAAGCCTGCAGTTTAATTAATAACACTGTAACTTTATTAATTCCTCAGTTGAGGTGACTGCACTGTAGTTACTTAAGATTTTAATATTAAAGGAAGCTGGGTGTAGTGTATCCAGAATTCTCTGAATTATTTTTGCAATACTCTGTAAGTCTCAAATTTAAAAACATATTATGAAAAAATCAGCAGAGATTTTATTATCCACTTGGTCAGTGATTTTCAACCTCTATTACTCTAATCTCTCATGTTTCATAAATGAATTTAGTAAGAATCAGTCTTTGCTATTATGTCTACTTTCTATGTGGTGTGATTTACATTAGAGTTGCAATCCTGGTCTTTCTCCTTACATTTGACATATTAGGGGGTGGAAACCAAGCATGAATAACTCAGTCTTTCTCTTCCCTTTTTACCTTTGCGTACCAATTATCCTCAATAAGTATTCACTTTACACTGTTTCTTATTCTGTAATATTTATGTGGCGTGCCCTATATGAAGAGGCCTGAGGTGACCTAGTGTTGCCTGGGATAGAATGAATAAGCTTTCTATTATGGGGTTCACACCAGCATAATAATAATAATAATGATAACAACAAGAATAATGAGAGCCCAAGTTTCTGTTGTGCTTCTAAGTCAATTTCTCCCTTAACAACCTTTTCAATAATAAACAAGATTATTTGATCTCTATTGCTATTCCTTTAGCTCTCCCAACTGATTGCAAATTCAGGCTAGGGAAAAATAAACTAGTCTTACTGAAGACCCAATATAGCATAATAGTACAGAGAGTGAGCCCTGGAGATATATTTCCCAGCTTCTAATCCTAGCTCTGTCTCTTATAGAGAATGTGACTTTAAACAAATCATAACACTTCAAATGTTTTTTTGTACAATGTGATAATTTTTCTTATAGAATTTTGTTAGGATTAAATCTGTCTATCTTTCTTTATATCTATCTATCTAATTTACCATCTATCTATCCATCCATCTACCACAAAGGATACATGGAAAGCACTGTATAAATCTTTGTTACCAGTATTTATTGAACTCCCAAAGCCTCAGTGTAAGGCCAGGGTGCTACGAACTTCTATTTTCTCTGCTGAGATTCCATATGTATTTTATAAAGGAATGCATTATTTAAATAGACAAATGCATTGATAGATAACTAATTAATAACATTTCCATTGTACAACTATCTAAATTCTCTCTTTGACAAAATTGAGCCAGGAAGAAAATATATATGTTGTCCAATGTCACATAGTTCATGGAACAACTACTAGGATTTAGGTTTCCTGATTCTACAGATGGAAAGACATTATTATAACTTAGGCTAAATGAAACATTAGCATAGTGATGAAGAGCTCAGGACCCAGACATCTTGGTTTGAAACCTTGTTCTGATAGACAGATGTGTGAGATCTTTGGCTTCCTGTGCCTCAGTTTTCTCTTTTGTAGAATGTATAATCATATCTAGCTCGTATCTGTAAATGTGCATGTGTGTGTAATATAGTGAGAGAGAGAATATGTGTGTATGTGTATATATATGTGTGTGTGTATACAAGTATATATATGTATATTTATGAACATACATATGTTTGTGTGTTTGTATCTGTATATGTATGTATATCATATTGCTAGGGAATAATAACTTATTTATGCTAGGATAGAAAAATTAGAAATATAACCAAATATTTTTGAAGCAGAAATAATTATAAAACATGTTTATTCTGATTATAAGTACAGCACTCTTGATGTTTCAAGTAATATCACACTATTTACAAAGATCAAGCAGAACTGAGTTATTTATATGGATAATACCTCCCCTGACTAATCATTATAAATGAATCCAATTACTGCTATGGGATATGTTGTAATCAAATTGGATTTAAATGTTTATAGTTAACATCTACTTACATAGTTAGGTCCACTGAGGAATATATATCTCAATACCTATAATACTTCTTGAAATGGAGTTGCCTAATGAAGTCTTTATGAAGTTCACATAATTACTAGTTGGAAGCACAATATAAATTTTCTAATGACTTTTCAGTCATAACTTAAAGTGATAGAAATATGACACTGAAATGGATATACTGTCAGGTTATGTTCTGATGACTCAGTTATTTCCAGAAGATTATGACACTGATGGTTTTTAATCATTTTGTTAAAAGGGAGAATAAAGAAAACCTTTCTTTTTCACCTTGACTATGAAATTGTGATTAAAAACTGATTGACTATGACCACAGAATCAATCATTTCTTAACACATGCTCTCAGGAAAAATTAAATTAACATTGAAAAAGAGAAATATGAAAATAGCTGGACAATTACTGTCTGACAGAAAAGATCTGGAGGCCATGCCAGGTTTTTTGTCATTTAGTCTCATATGTGCTAGGACACATATAATGTAATTATGATTGCTGAATAGTGATGATAATGCTTGTCTGTTAGTGTAACATTTGTCTGCTAAAATCTCGGTGGCATAAACAGCTCGCCTATTTCTTGTTATATATTTCCTGGAGAGGTTCCTGTCAAGTGGAAACTCAAGAAGATTTGCTTCTTTAATTGTGTGGCTATTACCATACACTAGTCCTTCCTTTAAGTCCATGAAGCCTGAGGATAAAGAAAGAGCCCGTGGTTTCTAGGGAGGTTTTAGAGATGAGGGCTACAGTTAACTGCATTTGGGGTACAAGCCACTACCCATATCTAAATGGCTAGAATTAGTGTCTCCCTCTCTTGCAGTGAGGCTGGAAAAATGCAGTCTCCCCACACTTCCTGTGAAACCTTCCTATAAACCAAATAGAACAAATGGGATCGATGGGGGTCTAGTACTCTTTACCTCATTGTACGATAAGCGCCTGACATATTTTTTCATCACTTATTACTCTATTAAGGTATATTTGAAGGTGTGTCCATCTATCAAAGTCCTATATTCTCATGACAGTATATTTTATGTTTCTTAAGTATATATATATGTATTTTTTAATGTATAAGTGAAAGAATTCGGATTTACAATCTCAGCAAACCCACTTTGTCCCTGGTTCAAGACTTTTTTTGTGTGTGTGGTACGCGGGCCTCTCACTGTTGTGGCCTCACCCGTTGCGGAGCACAGGCTCCGGACGCGCAGGCTCAGTGGCCATGGCTCACGGGCCCAGCTGCTCTGCGGCACGTGGGATCCTCCCGGACCGGGGCACGAACCTGCGTCCCCTGCATCGGCAGGCGGACTCTCAACCACTGCGTCACCAGGGAGGCCCAAGACTTTATATTTGTTTCTGTTGTCAGTGTCCTCTCAGCCCTTAGTAACAAGTCCGTATTTTTTCCCTATGAAAAGTTTCCTTCTGAAACTTTTATCTTCGATAACATTTTTTTACTTACCAGTCCTTCTGGCATCACTTATTTTGATGGCACTTAAGAAAAAATATTTCGCTTTTTAGAAAAAGAAAAACTAGATTTGTATTGTTCCTGTTTTTTAGTGTTCCCATTAGAACCTTCTCTAATAATTAGAGTGAAAATGGAATTATGCCAAAATATTTAAAATATTTCAATTTTTTTCTTTTCCTACAACTTATATGTGCTTTTAAAGTAATTAATTCTCTGTTATAAAACATTTTAATTGTAGAATGCTTTTTATTAGACAGAGAGTAATTTTCTTCAGTTAAAAAATAGGTAACAATAGTTGCCATATTTTTCATTTCTCTACAAGAAACTTTCAACCTGAGGCTTTGACAAGAGGTTATTAGATAACAACTGCTTTTCAGGTAACTTCACATTGATTCATTGTAGTTCAAATAAAACATTTGCTGAGAGCACTGTTCTTGTGAAAGAGATTTAAAATTATATTACATCACTCATAAAGCAACTTGGTATGAGCATTTGGAAACTGTATGCATTTGCTCCTTTCTATCCAATAATGAGTCCCCAGAGAACTCTTCAAGAGTTTATCAAATTTAGTATTAATGATAGCCAGGAGGAAAGTTTTATAAGCACTATAGAAAAATGTTCCATGATTATAAGTAAACCACTTTTTTTGCAATGTACACAAAATATCTTCATATTTGTCTACTGACAGTAAAAAACAGTTTACTTCTTTCACCAAGGAATAAAAGTTTTTATTTGTCTGTGTGCTGCCTTTGTTGTTGTATTTGTGTTCTTCTTTTATATTGCAATCAAGAGGAAATTCAGTTCTTAGTATCCCTTTCTGAATTTTTGAATACTTCAGTTAATGTTTTCCTTCATTTATTATAACTTTACTTCTTCCCTGACTCTGTATTTGATTGTTTCAAGCAAAATAGCAATATAAAGGAGATTGACTCAAAAGGATTCTTGTATAAAAATATAAATGATGGAAATATTCTACAGGGAAATAGAATTATTGGCCCAAGATCCAGAGATCCCAAGTATGAATCCATTGTCCATTCTCAGCAGCTCCATAGCAGTTTCCATGTCATTTGAAACAGGACTGGGTCCTTGGTATGAAGATCTATCAGGTATAGTGTACTTCAACCTCTCATTCACTCAGCAAGCATCTAACCCCTTATAAAACACAGCAAAAAGTCGAGTGCAAAATTCTGGGAAATTTATTCTTAAGAAGCAGTCTCAAACACAAACATCACACTCTTAGATTTTAATCTGGAAGACTAAAGTCCAAGATAAAAGAAGAAAAAGAGGAATTTGGAAAAGTGGAAACTTTTGTGGGAAAGGAAAATAGATGATTGTATCCAAAATGAGGAATCCCAGTGGGGAGGTCTCTAACCAGACTAAAGATGATTTTCAATGATATTGCAAAATGTCACCATATCCTGGCAGATGAATGTTTTATGGTGTCAGATTATAAAACACTTTTCTCATCCAGGAGTGGGTGGTCAGAGGGACTATAAAACTTTGCAAGATACAAGGATACATAAAACCTGTGTTCATCAGATGTGCTATCCATTTTCACTTTTGATCAAATGACAAATGATCAAAGAAGTAAAATAATTAATTGAACAGTGTCTGTGTCTTAGCTTGGGGATCAGGCCTCTATGCAACTGACAACTCGCTTAAGATATATGCACCACATACTTGAATAAAATATGATTTTGCTCAAATATCTCAAAAAAGATTCCAAAATGTAGAAGTCCAAGCTACTAATTAAACCCCAGGGACCAAAGATTTTTGAAATTAGTGACTTCGCCCACATTTGAGTACATGAATAAGAGTTTAAGCAAGAGCAATTGAAGCAGCCTTAAAGTCCCAACTTCCCATCCATACAGGTTTATTAAGCACTGACTATATACCCAGAAGTTGTAGTAGATACTGCAGAAGTCAAAGAGATTCCTGTTTTCAAGGAGCTCATGGCCCAAAGTGTGAAGTCAGACTTGTAAACACATAAGTGCAGTAAATTATTACTAGCAAGATGCTATAAACCAATATCAAGAGCTCTTTATAAAGAAGAGAATGATTATTTCTACCTGGGGAGCAGGTGCGTAGGGGAAAATTCTTAGAGCTCGATGCTACTTTATTTAATATTTTTCTTTACCTGCATTTGTCAATAAAGTGAACAAATTTTCACATAGAATAGCACACTCATTTCAATTTATGGGGGATTAGCTTCTCATGTATATTTCTTCATTTAGCAAATGTTTACTGAAAACCTACTTTGTGAGTCATGGGATATGTATATTGGGATCTGGAAATTGATTTTAAGAGAAATTTTAAGATTTTAAGAGAAAATACAGTATTTCTGTATTTTAACAGAAAATACAGAAAATATAGTGCAGTTTTTAGAACATATTAATGACACATCCTCACTTAAAGGCATCCCATTTTGAATATTCTTTCTACACAGACCCAAAGGACCCCTGAGTTTGGCAACATACCGCAGGAGTATGAAGAGTGTGTGAATTCTGGAGTCTATGCCCTTGAGAGTGAAGGTCCAGTGCTAGAAATGGGCAGAGTGTTCTGATACGCTTATTGGACCATTGTCAAATTGGAAGATGCACAGGAAATGTAAGAAGAGGCTTCTATTGCACTGCTATTGAATTCAGGGTGTTTTTTCTTTCTTTCTTTCTTTATCCTATTTTTAGTTTTCTTTCTGTGTCTGCCTTTCTCACACAAGAGTGATTTAGCTGGGATGAGTTTGCCAGCACTCTTCCCAATGGAAAACAGATATAACTTCTCAGTTAATAGCACAAATACAGTCCTGTCTCACCAACTGAACAGAGGAAAAGACTTAGTGAATTTCTTCATGTATTTCACTTATTCATCAATAATTTGAACCATATGAAACTATATATATAGATTTAATGATTAAAGGAAAAGTTTTGAAGATGATGAACTCCAAACAGGACTATACAGTACAGTCTTTTCTTAATAATGTGTATTTCCAAATATGTTACTGAAGAGTCTGTACAGCTGCTTGTATAGAAGTTCTGCTTACTGTTTATAAGGAATGCTATTTTAATGAGATATTAAGGCCATGACATAAAGTCCTGAAATTTAAATAGATTAAAATTTGTATGCACTTAAGTGAAGGTTAAACAAAAATGTTTATATGGTAAAGGTACAAGAAATGTCATGTACAATGTGGAATTACTACCTGTTGACTGATTCTGAAAAAATAAATCATGATTCTTAAACAAATTTCTAATACTTAGTGACTCAAGTGAAAGTTAAATAATAACTTTTTAATGTACATAAGAACATTTAATTTCATCTTGAAAAGCAGGTATGTAGAAAAAATTAATAGCCTGATAGCAAAGAACTGTGGTTCCTGACTTACAATAGTTTGACTTACTATTTTTTTAAATTAATTAATTTATTTATTTGTGGGTGCTTTGGGTCTTCATTGCTGTGTGCAGGCTTTCTCTAGTTGCAGCAAGCAGGGGCTACTCTTCATTGTGGTGCACTGGCTTCTCATTGCAGTGGCTTCTCTTGTTGCAGAGCATGGGCTCTAGGCTCTTGGGCTTCAGTAGTTGTGGCTCATGGGTTCTAGAGCACAGGCTCAGTAGTTGTGGTGCACGGGCTTAGTTGCTCCGCGGCATGTGGGATCTTCCCGGACCAGGGCTCGAACCTGTGTCCCCTACATTGGCAGGCGGATTCTTAACCACTGTGCCACCAGGGACGTGCCTGACTTACTATTTTTTGACTTTTCAATGGTGTGAAAGCAATACCAATTCTGCAGAAACCATACTTCAAATTTTAAATTTTGATTATTTTCCCCAAGCTAGCAATATGCTATATGATACTCTCTCCTGATGCAGGACAATGGTAGCTGGTACCAAGTCAGCCATATGTTTGCCAGGATAAACAACCAATAATACACTTATGACCATTCTGTACCCATACAACTGTTCTGTTTTTTACTATCAGTACAGTAGTCAATAAATTACATGAAATATTCAATACTTTTTATAAAATAGGTTTTGTGTTAGGTAATTTTGCCCAGCTATAGGCTAATGTAAATCTTCTGAGCACGTTTAAAGTACACTAGGCTAAGTTAGGATGTTTGGTAGGTTAAGTGTATTAAATACATTTTCAACTTCTATATTTTCAACTTAAGATGGGTTTACCGAGTTGTAACCCCATCATAAGTCAAGGAAGATCTGTAAAGGCAATCACGCTAAGAAAGATATAAATACATATGTTAAAAACATTTAACTTTTATGGGCATATTTCTTACTGCTTTTTGAGGACTATTAACATGTATATTTAAATTACTTTGAAATTGTAATTTTTCTCTCCAAAAACCTTTCTTTTAACTTAAAGAATTGTAGACATCATGTGAGTACTTATTAAATATAGAGATACAGAAAATGTCCAATGTGTCCAAATGCTGAACTGAAACATCATGAGGCATTTGACTTGTCTGATCCAACTCCCCAGAGGTAAGTGAATATGCAAGATGAGTCTTCCATTGTTACATTCTAGGCTAACATTGCCTGATAAGGTAGACTGATTGCAAAATATCCCCAATTTTTCACCATTCTTTGTACAGATGACTTTTGAAATATGACTATGATGGAATTCCTATTAAAAGGTGGAATTTTTTCTTGCCTCTTAAATCTTCACTGGCCTTGTCACTTACTACAACAAATAGAATTTGATGGGATTGGTGATGTGTCAGTTCCAAGCCAGGAGTCAATAAGCAGTGTACACTTCTGGTCAATAATTGGAAAAGTGTTCCATTACCATGGAAACAAGCTGAGCTTTTTCTACTTGAACTGATTTGAGAACTGCTAGGGTAGATATAAGCTGTCCTATCTGAGGACTATAAATCATCTTTTATTGGCCAAACTTTTACAACACTATATTTGGAGTCAATTTTTCTTTTTTTGTATTATTATGATTATAAGTAGCTGATATCAACCCTCTTGACACTAGTATAATTATAATAAGCATACACTGATGCCATAGGTGGCAAACCATATTTTTAAATAATAAAAATTAAATTTGAGTATAATATTTATTGCATGATTTTAAAAATTCAAACCTGTTTGAGGTTACTTGAGACTTACCATTTTGCAAAGATATGACAAGACAATAGTCTAAGAGAGAGGGAAAAAATATGATAATCAAGGATTCACTACAAAATGTCTTGTTCCACAGACACCTCCCCAGGGGATAGATACTTTCTTTTGCTTGCTAATGATATTTGCCTGTCATTGAGCACCAATATCTCCACATTTTGGTTTCTACTGCCCAGAGCCAAATGAATAATCCTAATTGTTCTGTTACATTTCTGTTATATCTGTTTAACTATTTAGTATTGTGCCAGCAGTCTATCTGTGCCAAAAAGCCATTTTATGTTGTTACACCTAAAGGGAATGATAAGATAAATAAACAAGTCATTTTCTTTAAGTGTTTTCTCATGTTCATTTAATCAACAAGAGTTTATATAGTATCTAGCTTTTTCTGTGCACTATATGTACTATGGTATGCACTGGAGATAAATATATATAAATAAAGGTATCATTTATTGGGCCCTTCAAGATACTTTATATATAAAGTGCTTTGTAGGCACAAAGTACAATAACCCTATGAAGCATGTATCTCTACATATGAGGAAACCAAGGTACAGAGACATTAAAATGACTTGTGCAGTGTCAGTACACACGTATGAAGTTGAGAGTTAGGATTTGAACCCATACATCCTGTTTCCAAAGCTGATGACTTCATCATTTGGATATGCTATTTCTAAAGTCAAACAAGCAAACAAACAAAAAGCCCTTTCCCTAAAGGTGTCAGAGACAATTAAACCAATCAAGAAAAAAGAAGATTCCTGCTAACATTCTGTTACTCTTTAAATGTTGTAGATAATAAAGCACAGACACTAACTCAGACTTGGGAGGGAGCAGAATTAAGAAAGTTTGTTCTGAAGGTGATGTATAAGCTATCTAGACACGGAGAGATGTGGAGGTCATGGGGCTTACTGAGGGAAGAAGCAGCTTCTGCAGAGTTAAAGATCCACAAGGGCATCACAGAGCATGCAGTGATGTTGAGACATGGAGAGATGATGCTAAGGATGAGCTGGGCAGCTCAGCCAAAACTCCATCACAGCACACCTTGTACACTGTGCTGAAACCTTGCCTTATTTGAGTCTGATCTGCATTTGCCTTTATTTATAAGACAAATACAATTTGTATTTGTATTAATACAAATCTAGGAGTGTTTTTATAACTGAAGAGGACAAGTGGTTATGTGTTTACAGTAACTGAGATATGAAAAGATGAGAAGCAGTGAGTAGTAGAAGTGTAAATGGTAAGGGGTTGGATTTAAGACTTTTACATGTTCACAGCCTCATTTTAGCCTGTCTCTTTAAGCCTGGATTACCCTAGAAGCCATTTCTCACTTGTCCCCCACCTCTAGTCTTACCTGCCCCAAATCCATGCTTCTTACCTTCTTACCACTGTCATTTAGATCTTTCCCAAATACTATTTTCATCCTCTCATTTGGGGTTATTTATCTAGGACAAAAGAAAGCTGATGGGAATCAAGAAAGCAGTCTCCAAAGAGAGGAAAATCTGTCCCATAGGAGGCAGAGAATTTTGCTCCATCTCATTTGGGAGGGCAGAAGGAGGAAAGAAAAAGAAAGAAAGAAAGAAAGAAAGAAAGAAAGAAAGAAAGAAAGAAAGAAAGGAAGGAAGGAAGGAAGGAAGGAAGGAAGGAAGGAAGGAAGGAAGGAAGGAAGGAAGGAAGAAAGAAAGAAAGAAAAGAAGGAAGGAAAGAAGAAAGAAAGAAGGAAAAACAGAGAGAGGGAGGGAGGGAGGAAGGAAGGAGGGAAATCTGTTTGTGTAAGATGTAGTTAATAAAAGTTAGGTATTTTTCTATACAGAGGCAAGATGCAGAGGGATACAAAGAGTTAACTTTAATCTAATTAGCCCTTAAGTGGTAATGGAAGAAACAGGACTGGTTTAGAACTTGCAGAAAGATGTAAAATTAGATAACAGAGCCAAGGAATCTACCCTCAGAACACTGTTTAAATGAAGGATAAAAATGACCATTGCGACTGGGGCCTTGAAGTTCTATTGCCAGTTTCCAAGAATAGCCTTGGTAGAGAGTCAGGCTCCCCTTACAGTTTGCAACCTGTGCAAATTCACAGACTGTTTGGTTTAATGCTCACTGGGTGTATTGTTATCTTTTCAATGCCTTAAAATTCTTAATAATTTTATCTTTCAATATGTGTTTTACAAATAATGTATATTCATTTTCTAGGGCAAACAAATACCACATAGCAAAATACCACAGATTGGGGACTTAAACAACAGAAGTTTGTTTTCTCACAGTTCTGGAGGCTGGGAGTTCAAGATCAAGGTGTCAGCAGATTTCGTTTCTCCTGAAGCCTCTCTCCTTGATTTGCAGATGGCCGCCTCCTTGCTGTGTCCTCACATGGTGTTTCCTCTCTGTGTGCAGACCTCTGGTGTCTTCTTGTGTGTCCAAGTTTCCTTTTCTTATAAGGACTCTAGTCAGACTGGATTAGGGCCCACCCATATGCCTTCATTTTACCTTAATTACCACTTTAAAGGCTCTATGTCCAAATACAGTCACATCTGAAGTACTGGGGGATTAGGATTTCAACATATGAATTTTGAGGCAACAGAATTGAGTCTAATACAAAGTGCAATGGCAAAATGGAGCATGTGTGTGAGCAGCTGAGATATAGTGGGAGTGGCTGAGGCAGGAAGATCAGCAGGATACAGGAGTACAGGGCAACTGACCTAGAGGCCTGGTGTGCAGGCTCATGCCCCCAGGCAGCCTCTAGGCAGCCTCCAGGCAGCCTGAGGCAGCCTCCAGGCAGCCTGAGGCACCCAGAGCGCTATGTCTTCTGGGACTACACTGGGGCCCAGATTGGCTGCAGCGGCTGCTGGAGAATGGAGAGATTCTGCAGGTGGGTGGTGCTGAGACCCTCTGTCCCCTGAATTCATTCTTGAAGTGTCCACGCAAATATTAACCCCAGCCTCAGTGCAAAAACAGAGATGGCCACACTTAAACAGTAAAAATTGTCAGTAAATTCTTACAAAATAAAAACATTCATAGGACAATGCCCCAAATCATATCAAGTATTTATTAGATTTCTTCAACAAATTTAGAAAATCTACTTTTGAAAACCATTGCAAAGCCAATGTCTACAGGTTTAGAGATAGAAATTAAGTTTAAAGATCATCAAGTTAAATACAAAAGAACACTATTTTCATAAGATGCTTTAGATGAACAAATAACTAAAGAAGGAGTCTTAAAATTGTTTTCTGTATGATGAAGATACAGTTATAAGATACATTAACTGGCATTTTGAATTATACTCAAGGCAAGAAGTCACTTTTGGTTTCTTATACAACCTCCACAGGCTACAAGGAATGTCAGAGGAAACATTAAAATGCCATTGTATAAATTTACATCAAAAATTAAATTCAGGCTGACATAAAACTGGTATGTATGATGAATGAATTCTTTTAGAAAATTGTTCCACCAGAACCATCAGCTTTCTATGTACTAAAATTTATATTTCAAAATAAATTATCAGAATTTATTTGAATGCTGTCACCATGTATAAAATACTCTTAACGGCTCTAGTAACAGTTGTATCAGCAGGAAAATCCTTCTCAAAATAAAAAATTGTCAAATATTGTTTGCAATCCTCTATTTGCCAAGAACAACTGCCGTCACTTTGAATTATATCAGTTGAAAATAAAATTGCTGAATGTATAAATGTTGATCTGATAAATGAATTTGCAGAACAGTGAGCCAGAAAAATCTTATGATCAATCACAGTATCACATTAAAAATATTATTTCTCATATAAAATTAAACCAAAATTATTATTTTTCAGTTAGTAAGTTTATGTTGTTACTCATGTATCACTATTACCTCTATTATGTTTTATAAATAATATCATACTTTTAAGGAGAAGCTTGGTATTTAGTAGCTTTAATGGATTATTTTATTGAACAGAACCTGCACTTTCATTTTGCCCTGGGACCTGCAAATCATGTAGCTAGCCCTGGTTGGACTAATAGATTGGAATGAGTTCAAAGAGGAGGAGGGGAGGAAGAAGAGGCAAGGATTATAAATGACTACTTTATGGTGTTTTTATAACAGGTAGCATAGAAATGGGCAATGCAATGGGACAGAGAAATGGAGAAGAAAAAAATATCACGGGAAATTAGAGCTAGAGAGGGAGTGTTGTTTTAAGATGGGAACTATTACATCAGGTTTGTGGTCTTACAAGAATGATCCAGTGGAAGGAGAGAAATCGAAATCTTTCTTGTCCAGATTGTAAATAAAGGAATCAGTCTTTGAAGAACGGCTATGTCTTTCCCTGAGACAATACATGAGTGGCTAAGTCTGGAAATCAATGGAGAGAGCCTGTAGATGGAGAGAAATGTGGTGAAAAGTTGAGTTCCTTTGTTCTTGATAGTGTTGGAAGCAGATGGTTGACAGAATATTAAAAGATTGAAATAGTTATAATAGGAAATGGACAAGGAAGTTACTGGGGATCCACAGGAATACTGGGTAACTTTGACATACATGGCGATAGAACATGGATTTTTATTGCCACATTTCTGCACAGTTGTATGATTTTGCTTGGTTATGTTTTGTTTTGTTTTGTTTTCCAGTAGTGTCCAAGAGCCTAGGTTAGGAGTAGAAACACTGTGCAGTTAAAATTATTTGTGGTTGGAGTTGTTTTAAGATAGTGTAGGAGAAGATCAATAGATCAAAGTTGTTGTCCACAAAAGGATTTTTTAAAAATGGTTGATATGCATCATAGGCCAAGTATGAAGAGATTGAAAAATGAAAAGATATGAGAGGACTAATTAATTGAGAATAATGGAGTGAAAAGCCATGGAAGAGACATGGATCGGAAGTGTCACACTTGAATTTAAGATTTTAGAGACAAGATCGACCTCAGAAATGATTATGTTTTATCAAGTGTAAGAATGCCTGAAATAGAGAAATAAAAACCTGAAACTAAATCTCCATAGGCAATAATTTTGAATAACTGTGTTTTTTGTATATTTGTGTTTTGTACAAAGAAAAATACTACTTTATTTACTTTCTTGAACAAATCTAGAATTTATAAAATTAACAATTGCTTTTTTTCTCATTTCTTTACTTTTGATGTCCCTATCTTAATTTATCACAAAAGTATCCTATAAAGAACTAAAAGTTTTTATTACATTCAACTAAATCAGGCTACATCTCAGGTTGATTTTCCTACTTCAAAGAAAAAATTATTGGCAAACTTTTTTATCTTCCCGGATCGGGGCACAAACCCGTGTCCCCTGCATCGGCAGGCAGACTCTCAACTGCTGCACCACCAGGGAAGCCTGCAAACTTTAATTCATCTACATGTTCAAGAATTGGAAAATACTTAGTTAATGGCAAGTTCAAAAGTGGTGCATTTCTTTGGGAAGGGTACACACAAGAAAAGTCACTACTTTGAGGTTATATGCTTAGGAAATTTTGGGAACTTAGAATCTAAGCTTGAGAATTTCTTAACATATCTAAGCCATGGAATTTTGAGTCTCAGGCAACTAGGAGGCATGTTAAGGGAGAGGGGTGATCATAAATAATATGGCAACTGCAGTCCTTTATTGAATATTGATTGGAGTATCTCTTGGATTGAATTATCCAACTCAGGAAGGCAGTGCTGGATGGGATTTGTCTCAGCAGTAAATTCTATGTTAGCCCCTAAGATCCGCATAGAAAAGTGTTAGAAAAAAATCATAAATAGACTACAGAAGTAGAAACATAAGGAACATAAGGAATTCAGACTTTTTTTTTCAGTACGCAGGCCTCTCACTGTTGTGGCCTCTCCCGTTGCGGAGCACAGGCTCCAGACGCGCAGGCTCAGCGGCCATGGCTCACGGGCCCAGCTGCTCCGTGGCATGCGGGATCTTCCTGGACCAGGGCACGAACCCGTGCCCTGCATTGGCAGGAGGACTCTCAACCACTGCGCCACCAGGCAAACCCAGGAATTCAGATTTAATAGCAACTTTTCAGAATTTAAATAATTGTGCTTGAAAATTTAATCATTAGAGAAAATTGACCAAATGATGAAATATGTTAACATGATATAAACTGAGATGATCTTTCTTTCCTCTTTCCTGAAAGAGGAAAATAAACTATTAGAGGAACACTCCACTACTGGCAAAAAGAGACAGCCAGATATTTTACTCAGAATATTTATTTTATCCAGAAGCTGAATAAAGATGCAATCTTGAGAAGCACACAGCAAAGTGACTGGTTCACCTTAGGTTGTTAGATTTTAAATCATCAGTGGCAGCTTCCGGCCAAGAAATTTCTACAGCTAATTCTGCTGCTGTAACAAATGTTGGCGGAAGAGAGAAACCTTTCCTCAGAAGAAGTTCTTACAGTTGCTCATCAGCTTTATAGCAAAAAGCAGCCACTGCATCCCAGAGCTGAAAGCTCTAGATCAAAACATATAAAAGAAGCTCCATTAGCAGACAGGGCTCACTGCCAATACAGTAATGAGGTGGCTATAAATATGGGCTCAGAGAAAAAGAAATGAAGAGATTCTGAGCATGGTGTAAGGAAAACAAAATCTCCTGCAAAAGACCTCTTATTAGAGCTGCCTATCCTACAAAATTTGAAATTTTACAGAGGCAGAAAAGTTGCAAATGCCAGTTTGAGAGGAAAAAACTATGAAAAGATATGCCATTTGCTCCCAGCCCCGCCAGTAATAGTGAAAAATTTGACTTCTTGATGGGAAATTCACTTTCAGTTAAGAGAACTCTGGTCATCCGTCATAGACTGGCTTCATGGCAAGCTAAACACCAGTAATGTCTTCATCAACTGCTTTTGCTTAGATAAAATTGAGTCTCTGCTTTGGTCTTTCACAACAAGAAGTGCAAATGGCCTTTGAACAACACAGGTTGGAACTGAAAAGGTCCACTTATAGGGACTTTTTTGAATAGTAATTACTGTAGTATGACAGAACTGTGGTTGGTTGAATTTGAGGATATGGAACCGTGAATATAGAGGGTGAATTTTTGACTGTAGGGAGGTTCAAGACCTTAACCCTTAAGTTGTTCAAGGGCCAAATATACTGACTTTTGGAAACAGGTCTGTTTGTTTTTTGTTTTCTTTTCTTATGCAGTGGGCAGAAATAACTGCTTTAAGGTGTAGATACTGGCTTGTTTTCTAAATTTGGTGTGTATATAGCTAATGCTTTGATACCTTTTTCTTCTGATTTACCATTTATAGTCTAAAAAATGAGAACTTGAGATAATTTAAATCCTGAGGACTTAAGAGAACCACTTCCAAACTTATGGAAGACACACAGCTGTCCAAGGAACCAGTGTCCATCAATCACACTCCAGCTGAGACTGAACATAGGAGGGATAAATGGGGGCTCTTTTAAATAATTAGGGGAGATCTTAGATCTTTGGTACCTTAGGGTTTTTATTTATTTTTAACATCTTTATTTGAGTATAATTGCTTTACAATGGTGTGTTAGTTTCTGCTTTATAACAAAGTGAATCAGCTATATGTATACATATATCCCCATATCTCCTACCCTTGCGTCTCACTCCAACCCTCCCTATCCCACCCCTCTAGGCGGACACAAAGCACTGAACTGATCTCCCTGTGCCATGCAGCTGCTTCCCACTTGCTATCTACTTTACATTTGGTAGTGTATATATGTCCATGCCTCTCGCTCATTTCATCCCAGCTTACCCTTCCCACTCCCCGTGTCCTCAAGTCCATTCTCTATATCTGCGTCTTTATTGCTGTCTTGCCCTAGGTTCTTCAGAGCCATTTCTTCTTTTTTTTTTTTTTTAGATTCCATATATATGTGTTAGCATACAGTATTTGTTTTTCTCTTTCTGACTTACTTCATTCTGTATGACAGTCTCTAGGTCCATCCACTTCACTACAAATAACTCAGTTTCATTTCTTTTTATAGCTGAGTAATATTCCATTGTATATATGTGCCACATCTTTATCCATTCATCTGTCGATGGACACTTAGGTTGCTTCCATGTCCTGGCTATTGTAAATAGTGCTGCAATGAACATTGTGGTACATGACACTTTTTGAATTATGGTTTTCTCAGAGTATATTCCCAGTAGTGGGATTGCTGGGTCCTATGGTAATTCTATTTTTAGTTTTTTAAGGAACCTCCATACTGTTCTCCATAGTGGCAGTATCCATTTACATTTATACCAACAGTGCAAGATGGTTCCCTTTTCTCCATACCCTCTGCAGCATTTATTGTACCTAGATTTTTTGACGATGGCCATCCTGACTGGTGGGAGGTGATATCTCATTGTAGATTTGATTTGCTTTTCTCTAATGATTAGTGATGTTGAGCATCCTTTCATGTGTTTATTGGCAATCTGTATATCTTCTTTGGAGAAATGTCTATTTAGGTATTCTGCCCATTTTGGGATTGAGTTGTTTTTTTCTTTGATATTGAGCTGCATAAGCTGCTTGTATGGTTTGGAGATGAAGCCTTTGTCAGTTGTTTCATTTGCAAATATTTTCTCCCATTCTGAGGGTTGTCTTTTCATATTGTTTATGGTTTCTTTGCTGTACAAAAGTTTTTAAGTTTCATTAGGTCTCATTTGTTTATTTTTGGTTTTATTTCCAATTCTCTAGGAGGTGGGTCAATAAGGATCTTGCTGTGATTTATGTCATCGTGTGTTCTGCCTATGTTTTCCTCTAAGAGTTAGATGGTGTCTAGTCTTACATTTAGGTCTCTAATCCATTTTGAGTTTATTTTTGTGTATGGTGTTAGGGAGTGTTCTAATTTCATTGTTTTACATGTAGCTGTCCAGTTTTCCCAGCACCACTTACTGAAGAGGCTGTCTTTTCTCCATTGTATATTCTTGCCTCCTTTATCAAAGATAATGTTACCATATGTGTGTGGGTTTATCTCTGGGTTTTCTATCCTGTTCCATTGATCTGTATTTCTGTTTTGTGCAAGTACCATACTGTCTTGATTACTGTAGCTGTGTAATATAGTCCAAAGACAGGGTGTCTGATTCCTCCAACTCCGTTTTTCTTTCTCAAGATGGCTTTGGCTATTCGGGGTGTTTTGTTTTTCCATACAAATTGTGAAATGTTTTGTTCTAGTTCTGTGAACAATGCCATTGGTAGTTTGATAGGGATTACATTGAATCTGTAGATTGCTTTGGGTAGTATAGTCATTTTCACAATGTTGATTCTTCCAATCCAAGAACATGGTACCTCTCTCCACCTGTTTGTATCATCTTTAATTTCTTTCCTCAGGGTCTTATAGTTTTCTGCATACAGGTCTTTTGTCTCCGTAGGTAGGTTTATTCCTAGCTATTTTATTCTTTTTGTTGCAATAGTAAATGGGAATGTTTCCTTAAGTTCTCTTTCATATTTTTCATCATTAGTGCATAGGAATGCAAGAGATTTCTGTGCATTAACTTTGTATCCTGCTACTCTACCAAATTCATTAATTAGCTCTAGTAATTTTCTGGTAGCATCTTTAGGCTTCTCTATGGATAGTATCATGTCATCTGCAAACAGTGATGGTTTTACTTCTTCTTTTCCAATTTGTATTTCTTTTATTTCTCTTTCTTCTCTGATTACTGCAAAAACTTCCAAAATTCTATTGAATAATAGTGGTGAGAGTGGGCAACCTTGTCTTGTTCCTGAACTTAGTGGAAATTGTTTCAGTTTTTCCCTATTGAGATCGATGCTGGCTGTGGGGTTGTGAAATATGGCCTATATTATATTGAGGTAAGTTCACTCTATGCCTACTTTCTGGATGGTTTTTATCAAAATGGGAGTTGAACTTTGTCAAAATCTTTTTCTGCATCTATTGAGATAATCATATGGTTTTTATCCTTCAGTTTGTTAATATGGTGTATCACATTGATTGATTTACATATATTGAAGTATCCTTGCATTCTTGGGATAAACCCCACTTGATCATGGTGTATGATTCCTTTAATGTGCTGTTGGATTGTGTTTGCTAGTATTTGTTGAGGATTTTTGCATCTATGTTTATCAGTGATAGTGGCCTGTAGTTTTCTTTCTTTGTGACATCTTTGTCTGGTTTTGGTATCAGGGTGTTGGTGGCCTCATAGAATGAGTTTGGGAGTGTTCCTCCCTCTGTTATATTTTGGAAGAGTTTGAGAAGGGTAAGTGTTAGCTCTTCTCTAAATGTTTGATAGAATTCACCTGTGAAGCCATCTGGTTCTGGACTTTTGTTCATTGGAAGGTTTTTAATCGCAGTTTCAATTGCAATGCTTCCAGTTTGTCTGTTTATATTTTCTATTTCTTCCTGCTTCACTCTCAGAAGGTTGTACTTTTCTAAGAATTTGTCCATTTCTTCCAGGTTGTCCATTTTATTGGCATAGAGTTTCTCTCATCATCCTTTGTTTTCCTGCAGTTTCAGTTGTTCCTACTCCTTTCTAATTTCTAATTCTATTGATTTGAGTCTTCTCCCTTTGTTCCTTGATGAGTCCTGCTAATGGCTTATCAATATTGTTTATCTTCTCAAATAACAAGCTTTTAATTTTATTGATCTTTGCTATCATTTCCTTCATCTCTTTTTCATTTATTTCTGAACTGATCTTTATGATGTATTTTCTTCTGCTAACTTTGGGGGATTTTTGCTCTTCTTTCTTTAATTGCTTTAGGTGTAAGGTTAGGTTGTTTATTTGAGATGTTTTTTGTTTCTTGAGGTAGGATTGAATTGCTATAAACTCCCTTTTAGAACGGCTTTTGCTGCATCCCATAGGTTTTGGGTCATCATGCTTTAGTTGTCATTTGTTTCTAGGTACTTTTTGATTTCCTCTTTGATTTCTTCAATGATCTCTTGGTTATTTAGTAGTGTATTTTTTAGCCTCCATGTGTTTGTATTTTTACAGATTTTTTCCTGTAATTGATATCTAGTCTCATAACATTGTATTTGGAAAAGATACTTGATACGATTTCAATTTTCTTATATTTACCAAGGCTTGATTTGTGACCAAGATATGATCTATCCTGGAGAATGTTCCATGAGCACTTGAGAAGAAAGTGTATTCTGTTGTTTTTGGATGGAATGTCCTCTAAATATCAATTAAGTCCATCTTGTTTAGTGTATCATTTAAAGCTTGTGTTTCATATTTATTTTCATTTTGGATGACCTGTCCATTGGTGAAAGTGGGGTGTTAAAGTCCCCTACTATGAATGTGTTACTGTCAATTTCCCCTTTTATGGCTGTTAGCATTTCCCTTATATATTGAGGTGCTCTTATGTTGGGTGCATAAATATTTACAATTGTTATATTTTCTTCCTGGATTGATCTCTTGATCATTATTTATTGTCCTTCTTTGTCTCTTGTAATAATCTTTATTTTAAAGTCTACTTTGTCTGATATGAGAATTGCTATGACAGCTTTCTTTTGATTTCCATTTGCATGGAATATCTTTTTCCATCCCCTCACTTTCAGTCTGTATGTGTCCCTAGGTCTGAAGTGGGTCTCTTGTAGACAACATATATATGTGTCTTGTTTTTATATCCATTCAGTCAGTCTATATCTTTTGCTTGGAGCATTTAATCAATTTACATTTAAGGTAGTTGCTGATATTTGTGTTCCTATTACCATTTTCTTAATTGTTTTGGGTTTGTTATTGTAGGTCTTTCTCTTCTCTTGTGTTTCCTGCCTAGACGAGTTCCTTTATCATTTGTTATAAAGCTGGTTTGGTGGTGCTGAATTCTCTTAGCTTTTGCTTGTCAGTAAAAATTTTAATTTCTCTGTTGAATCTGAATGAGATCTACTGAAAGATCAGCTGTTAACCTTATGGGGATTCCCTTGTATGTTATTTGTTGTTTTTCCCTTGCTGCTTTTAATGTATTTTCTTTGTATTTAATTTTTGATAGTTTGATTAAAATTTGTCTTGGCGTGTTTCTCCTTGGATTTATCCTGTGTGGGACTCTCTCTGCTTCGTGGACTTGATTGACTATTTCCTTTCCCATATTAGGGAGGTTTTGAAGTATAGTCTCATCAAGTATTTTCTCAGTCCCTTTTTTTTTCTCTTCTTCTCTGGGACCCCTATAATTCGAATGTTGGTGCATTTAATGTTGTCCCAGATGTTTTTGAGACCGTCCTCAATTGTTTTCATTCCTTTTTTCTTTATTCTGCTCTGTAGTAGTTATTTCCACTATTTTATCTTACAGGTCACTTATCCGTCCTTATCTGCCTCAGGTATTCTGCTATTGATTCCTTCTAGAGAATTTTTCATTTCATTTATTGTGTTGTTCATCATTATTTGTTTGCTCTTTAGTTCTTCTAGCTCTTTGTTAAACGTTTCTTGTATTTTCTCCTTTCTATTTCCAAGAT
This sequence comes from Delphinapterus leucas, assembly GCF_059928025.1. NCBI lineage: Eukaryota > Metazoa > Chordata > Mammalia > Artiodactyla > Monodontidae > Delphinapterus > Delphinapterus leucas. Next base: position 24,862,826 of record NC_143132.1, read on the forward strand.
TTTGGATCATCTTTACTATCATTACTCTGAATTCTTTTTCAAAAGGACTGCCTATTTCATCTTCATTTGTTTGGTCTGTGGGGTTTTTACCTTGCTCCTTCATCTGCTTTGTGTTTCTCTGTCTTCTCATTTTACTTAACTTGCTGTGTTTGGGACCTCCATTTTGCAGGCTGCAGGTTTGTAGTTCCTGGTGTTCTCTGGTGTCTGCCCCCAGTGGGTAAGGTTGGTTCATGGGTTGTGTAGGCTTCCTGGTGGAGATGACTGGTGCCTGTATTCTGCTGGATGAGGCTGGATCTTGTCTTTCTGGTGGGCATCAGCACATCTGGTGGTGTGCTTTGGGGTGTCTGTGAACTTATTATGATTTTAGACAGCCTCTCTGCTAACAGGTAGGGTTGTGTTCCTGTCTTGCTAGATTTTTGGCATAGGGTTTCAAGCACTGTAGCAAAGCACTGAGCAAAGCTGTGTCTTATCTTTGAAATGAAGATCTCTGGGAGAGCTTTCACTGTTTGGTATTATGTGGGGCTGGGAGGTCTCTGGTGGATCAGTGTCCTGAACTTGGCTCTCCCACCTCAGAGATTTAGGCTTGACACCTGGCCGGAGCACAAAGACCCTGTCAGCCACTTGGCTCAGAAGAAAAAATAAATAAATAAATAACTTAATTAATTAATAAAATTAAGTTATTAAAATAAAAAATATTATTAAAAATTTTAAAAATTTAAAAATAATAAAAAAGAAGAAAGAAAGAAGACAGCAACCAACCAAAAAACAAATCTACCAATGATAACAAGTGCTAAAAACTATGCTAAAAAAAAAACAAAAACAGACAGAACCTTAGGACAAATGGTAAAAGCAAAACTATACAGAAAAAAATCACACAAAGAAGCATAAACACACTCATAAAAAGAGAAAAAGGAAAAAATATATATATATAAATTAAGAGAGCAACCAAATCAATAAACAAATCTACCAATGATAATAAGCTCTAAATATTAAACTAACATAAACATAAAGCTAGAAGCAAATTAGATGCAGAAAGCAAACCCCAAGTCTACAGTTGCTCCCAAATTCCACCACCTCAATTTTGGGATGATTTGTTGTTTATTTAGGTATTCCACAGATGCAGCCTGCATTGGGTTGACTGTGGAGATTTAATCCACTGCTCCTGAGGCTGCTGGGAGAGATTTCCCTTTCTCTTCTTCGTTAGCACAGCTCCTGCGGTTCAGCTTTGGATTTGGCCCCGCTTCTGCATGTAGCTCGCCTGAGGGCATCTCTTCTTCGCCAAGACAGGACGGGGTTAAAATAGCAGCTTATTAGGGGGCTCTGGCTCACTCAGGCTGGGGAGAGGTAGGGGTACAGAATGCGGGGCAAGCCTGGGGTGGCAGAGGCCTGCGTGACATTGCACCAGCCTGAGGCGCACCATGTGTTCTCTGGAGGAAGTTGTCCCTGGATCACGGGACACTGGCAGTGGCTGCACAGGCCCCTTTGAGGGGAGGTGTGGAGAGTGACCTGTGCTTACACACAGGCTTCTTGGTGGCTGCAGCAGCAGCCATAGCGTTTAATGCTCATCTCTGGTGTCCGCACTGATAGCAGTGCCTCACGACCGTCTCTTGAGCTCGTTTAGGCGGTGCTCTGAATCCCCTTTACTAGCACACCCCAAAACAATGGTCTCTTAGGCAGCTCCAGACTTTTTCTCGGACTCCCTGCCAGCTAGCTGTGGCGCATTAGCCCCCTTCAGGCTGTGTTCATGCAGCCAACTCCAGTCGTCTCCCTGAGTTCCAACCTCCGAAGCCCGTGCCTCAGCTCCCAGCCCCCACCTGTCCCGGTGGGTGAGCAGACAAGCCTCTTGGGCTGGTGAGTGTTGGTCGGCACCAATGCTCTGTGCAGGAATCTCTCCGCTTTGCCCTTTTCACCCCTGTTGCTGTGCTCTCCTCTGTGACTCCAAAGCTCCCCCCTCCCCCACTCCCATCTCTGCCAGTGGAGGAGCTTCCTAGTGTGTTCCTCCTTCACAGCTCCCTCCCAGAGATGCAGGTCCTGTCCCTATTCTTTTGTCTCTGTTTTTCCTTTTGCCCTACCCAGGTACGTGGGGAGTTTCTTGCCTTTTGGGAAGTCTGAGGTCTTCTGCCAGCCTTCAGTAGGTGTTCTGTAGGAATTATTCCACATGTAGATGTATTTCTGACATATTTGTGGGGAGGCAGTTGATCTTCACGTCTTACTCCTCTGCCATCTTGAAGGTCCCCCTACCTTAGGGTTTTTAAAAATAACTTTGGACAGTAACTTGCCAAAGAGTTTAATCTTTGGGCTTAATGTTTCCATAAAATTTTATAATGAGAAGTCGTTTCTGTTAAAATTTGTGGCATCTCTATGTTGATAGCAGTTTATTATTGAAATGTCTTTATGATGTCCTTTGATCTTTTTGCACAGCTTCTCAGTTGACATCTTGAGCAGTGTGTCTGGACATAATTTGAGCGGGACATGGAACATGGTGTAAACTTTTGGCTTGCCATTAATGCAATGGATACACCACTCTGTTGAATGTCAGAGCCATCTGCTTCCAAAAAATACACAGTCTACCTGTGATCCCAGGTGGATACATAAATAATTGGTCAGTGATTTGCTTCCTTATAGAGATGCCCACTAGCATCTTACTCCATTTATCTGTGCCTTACTTCATCCTTTTGTCCCAGACAGCAAGGGTCATTTAATCTGAGTTGGAAGGATAAATGGGACCTGGCTCACCAGTCTCTTTCCCCTCTTTTTTCTTGTCAGTGAGTTTCACTAAGGGAGGATAGATTTCCTACGTTTTGTTCCTTCGTACCACAAATGATTTTAGCTAACGCTCAGCCCTCCTCCAGCAGTGAAGCCTCACTTTTCCAGTGCTACCAGTGGTGAGATGAGTAATTCCATCTCAGTGTGGTGTTTGGCTTAACAAATTCGACTTGCCCACCAATATGTCACATTCTTCAATATCAACATTATTAATAATAAAAGTAATAATTTTCTTTCTTATCTGTGCTACTCTTTTCTATTAATTTTTCAATTGGTTCAGAACTCCAAGGGGGTAGGCTTAAATCTCCAAAGCTTTTTAATCATTAAAAAAAATCTATTGTTTTAAAAATTTTTCCTAGTGCTCTTTAATTTCTGAAGAATATTTTTTATTTATAGCCTTCATTTATTTAAATAATATAATGTATTTTCTATTTGAATATATGAGTGCTTTTATTTTTTTTGAGACTTCCGTTGTCACCATTTTCTCTTCCTTTTGAGTTGTTTCCCCCATTTTATTTGTTTTAACTACGACTTTTTATGATAGAGGTTTTCCTGAAGTGCATGATAATTCTTAGTTCTCTGCTTATGTTTAGGAAGAAGTCACTAAAAACTGATTGGAAATACAGAGGCTGCTTTAATACTTGTGAGTTTATGTGGTGATTAGGTAGCTAATCAAGTCTCAGATGCCTGTATCTATAGATCTTTTCTCTTGCGTCAATTATTTCCAAACTCTTCCTTTGAGTTTATAAACATGAATGCCAACTCTTGGGATCCTAAATGGGATAGAATGTGTTTTGTCATTTAAAGTACAGACTTTCATTCATAAAACTAGTGTCTAATATCTGTCCTGCACTGGCCTATTGTTTCCAATTTCACAGCTTCTAGGATTCTTTCTCTCAGAAATAAGTCTTTAGTCCCCAACTGACCTCTTTCTGTGATCTAAATGGACAGTGTAATTCTGTTATCATCTGTCCCATTCCTTTGTCCTTTTATATCACTTTTTAATGTTTTAAATTTACTTTTAAAGTGAAAATGGGAAAAAAAAATTTGTTCAAACTCCCATGTTTAATTCAAAATGTCCTTTGCTTATTAACAAATACTTCTGAAAGTCAATGATGGTGGCTATCAAATGAAATGAGAAAATTTACAGCTTTTTTATAACAATTTACTTACATATCAGAAACACTCTCTAGGCAGTAGAAAGTTAAGAAATGCTCTGTCATTGTCACCATCTCCCAGATAAGAAAAAAATATCTATTTCCAGAAAATTTTCCTAAAGGTTAAACTCCTTCACAATACACAGTTCTGTACACATATTTTGGGAACTTTTCAGCACTCCTATTAGACTAATTTGTCTACTCATGGGATACTCTTTTCTTACCCTATGAGGATAATTACCTCAAACTATCTCTAGCTCTTGCTCAGTTTTATATTTTTCTTGATTAGAAAATTTCTAAGAGGATAATACTTTTAGTTTGTCCACCAACAAAACCTCTATGTGTACAAAAACTTGGCACATAGTAAACAATAATAAAGTGTTGAATAAATAATCTGTGTCTCTTCCATCTTCACCAATTCATCCTTAAAAAAATCTTAATTATAAATATAATTGGAAAGCTTAAGCCTATGCACAATATATAACCTAAAAATTAAATTAGTTAATCCGGGTATGCTACCTCAACTAAGTTTTTTTTGGAGTTTCATGGAAAAGAGGAATTAAGTAATAATATAAGAAGTTTAAGTAAATTAAAATATTTGTACTTCATTCATATTTTGTTTCCTCCACTGTTCTGGATGCTGAGCTCATCTGTGCCTTTTGGAAAGAGTGCAGTCAAGAATGGAAGCTATAATAAAAGAGAATTGAGGGGCTTCAAGCAAATTTACTTACACAGGAATTTTGCTTACATGCATGTGGATTGCAGCAACCAGGGTATTCTTGAGATTCATCCTGGCATTGTTTTTGGAATGTTATGCAAAGCTCATTCCTTGTGTCTATAGGCATATAATTTCTGAATTTCACCCCAAAAGACATGATCTCACATCTGTATTCTTAACCTACAGAATGAATTTGAACATTTATATTTACATATAAATATATATTTATATATTTTATATAGTTGACATCACTTTTAGTTACTTTAGAACTTCTTAAGAATAACTTAGAAGTGAAAGAAAACAGTCACAAAAGACAAAATATTGCATGACTTCTTTCACATGAAATGTCCAAAATTGGCAAGATCACTGAGACAGAAAGTAAATTAGTGGCTGCCTACATAGTAGGAGAATGAAAATGGAGGGGATAAGATTGACTGCTAATGAGTATGTGTTTCTTTTCAAAATGACAGAAATGTTCTAAAATTAGATTGTAGTGCTAGTTCTTCAACTCTGTGAATAGACAAATAATCACTGAATTGTACACTATAAATGAGTGAACTTTATGGTACATGAATTATATCTCAATAAAGATGTTTAAAGAAAGAGTGAGTCACAGCTGAGAGTTCCAATTATATTACATTTTTGTTTCCATTAATGTGAGGAATAATTGCTACTGTGGGGTTTGTTTTTCCTTTACACCTTGATTTCATGCTACCATTAATTTAAATGAATTCTGTAATGTATAATACTGCCAAACATGTAATTTCTATTTCTAAACCTCCAATTTTTCTTAAAATATACATAAGTCAATTGGTCCTAAAATTTATTTAAATGATTAAAAATGAAGATTATGTGAAATAATAACTAAGGCTTTTTTGCTTTACTTTTTCAATGTAATATTTAATTACAAAAGTTTTATTCTTTGCCACATATCAGGAAAAGTATAAAGCATGGGTTTAACACAGATTATGTACCACATATTATCATATGTTTTTTTTTTACATCTTTATTGGAGTATAATTGCTTCACAATGCTGTGTTAGTTTCTGCTGTACAACAAAGTGAATCAGCCATATACATTCATATATTCCCATATCCCCTCCCTCTTGCACCTCCCTCCCACCCTCACTATCCCACCCCTCTAGGTCATCGCAAATCACCAAGTTAATCTCCCTGTGCTATGCACCTGTTTCCCACAAGCTGTCTATTTTACATTGGTAGTGTACATATGTTGATGTTATTCTTACTTTGCCCAGCTTCCCCCTCCCCACCAGTGACCACAAGCCCATTCTCTATGTCTGTCTTTATCCCTGCCCTGCCACTAGGTTCATCAGTACCTTATTTATTTTACTTTTTTTTAGATTCCATATATATGAGTTGGCGTACGGTATTTGTTATTCTTCTTCTGACTTACTTCACTCTGTATGACAGACTCTAAGTCCCTCCACCTCACTACAAATAACTCAATTTCGTTTCTTTTTATGGGTAATATTCCATTATATATATGTGCCACATCTTCTATATCCATTCATCTGTCGATGGACATTTAGGTTGCTTCCATGTCCTGGCTATTGTAAATAGTTCTGCAGTGAACATGGTGGTACATGTCTCTTTTTGAATTATGGTTTTCTCAGGGTATATGCCCAGTAGTGGGATGGCTGGGTCATATGGTAGTTCCATTTTTAGTTTTTTAAGGAGCCTCCATACTGTTCTCCATAATGGTTGTATCAATTTACATTCCCACTAGCAGTGCAGGAGGGTTCCCTTTTCACCACACCTTTTCCAGCATTTATTGTTTCTACATTTTTTGATAATGGCTATTCTGAGTGGTGTGAGGTGATACCTCATTGTACTTTTGATTTGTATTTCTCTAATAATTAGTGATGTTGAGCATATTTTCACGTGCCTCTTGGCCATCTGTATTCTTCTTTAGCGAAATGTCGGTTTAGGTCTTCTGCCTATTTTTTAACTGGATTTTTTTTTTTTTTGATATTCAGCTTCAAGACCTGTTTGTATATTTTGGAGATTAATCCTTTGTCTGTTGTTTCATTTGCAAATATTTTCTCCCATTCTGATGGTTGTCTTTTCATGTTGTTTATTGTTTCCTTTGCTGTGCAAAAGCTTTTAAGTTTAATTAGGTCTCATATGTTTATTTTTGTTTTTATTTTCATTACTCTAGGAGATGGGTCAAAAAAGATATTGCTGTGGTTTATGTCAAAGAGTGTTTCCCCTAAGAGTTTTATGGTGTCTGGTCTTATATTTAGGTCTTTAATCCATTTGGAGTTTATTTTTGTGTATGGTGTTAGGGAGTATTCTAATTTCATTGTTTTACATGTAGCTGTGCAGTTTTCCCAGCACCACTTATTGAAGAAGCTGTCTTTTCTCCATTGTATGTTCTTGCCTCTTTTAACAAAGATAAGGTGACCACATGTCCGTGGGTTTATCTCTGGACTTTCTATCCTGTACCACTGATCTATATTTCTATATAGATCTATATTTTTGTTCCAGTACCATACAGTCTTGATTACTGTATCTTTGTAGTAAAGTTTGAAGTTGGGGAGCCTGATTCCTCCAGTTACATTTTTCTTTCTGAAGATTGCTTTGGCTATTTGGGGTCTTTTGTGTTTCCATATGAATTGTAAATTTTTTTGTTCTAATTCTGTGAAGAATGCCATTGGTAATTTGATAGGGATTGCATTGAATCTGTAGATTGTTTTGTTAGTATAGTCATTTTCCCAACATTGATTCTTCCAATCCAAGAACGTGGTATATTTCTCCATCTGTTTATGTCATCTTTGATTTCCTTCATCACTGTTTTATAGTTTTCTGAGTACAAGTCTTTCGCCTCCTTAGGTAGGTTTATTCCTATGTATTTTATTCTTTTTTTGCAATGGTAAACCGGATTGTTTCCTTAATTTCTCTTTCTGATTTCTCATTGTTACTTTATAGGGATGCAAGAGATTTCTGTGCATTAATAATGTATCCTGTAACCTTACCAAATTCATTAATTAGTTCTAATAGTTTTCTGGTGGCATCTTTAGGATTTTCTATGTATAGTATCATGTCATCTGCAAACAGTGATAATTTTACTTCTTCTTTTCCAATTTGGATTCTTTTTATTTCCTTTTCTTCTCTGATTGCCATGGTTAGGACTTCCAAAACTATGTTGAATTAGAGTGGTTAGGGTAGACATCCTTGTCTTGCTCCTGATCTTAGTGGAAATACTTTCAGTTTTTCACCATTGAGTATGATGTTTGTTGTGGGTTTGTCATATATGGCCTTTATTATGTTGAGGTAGGTTCCCTCTATGCCTATTTTCTGGAGAGTTTTTTGTCATAAATGGGTATTGAATTTTGTCAAAAGCCTTTCTGCATCTATTGAGATGTCCATGTGGTTTTTATTCCTTAATTTGTTAATATGGTGTATCACATTGATTGATTTGCATATATTGAAGAATCTTTGCATCCCTGGGATAAATTCCACTTGATCATGGTCTATGATCCTTTTAATATGTTGTTCAATTCTGTCTGCTAGTATTTTGTTCAGGATTTTTGCATCTATGTTCATCAGTGATATTGGTCTATAATTTTCTTTTTTTGTGATATCTTTTTCTGGTTTTGGTATAAGGGTGATGGTGGCTTCATAGAATGAATTTGGGAGAGATCTTCCCTCTGCAGTGTTTTGGAAGAGTTTTAGAAGGATCAGTGTTAGCTCTTCTCTAAATATTTGATAGAATTCACCTGTGAAGCCATCTGGTCCTGAACTTTTGTTTGTTGGAATATATATATATATATATATATATATATATATATATATAAACATCTTTATTGAAGTATAATCACTTTACAATGGTGTGATAGTTTCTGATTTATAACAAAGTGAATCAGCTATATATATACATATATCCCCATATCTCCTCCCTGTTGCGTCTCCCTTCCATTCTCCCTATCCCACCTCTCTGGGTAGTCACAAAACACCGAGCTGATCTCCCTGTGCTATGCTGCTGTTCCCTACTAGCTACCTATTTTACATTTGGTAGTGTATATATGTCCATGCCACTCTCTCACTTCGTCCCATTTTACCTTTCCCCCTCACTGTGTCCTCAAGTCCATTCTCTATGTCTGCGTCTTTATATCTGTCCTTCCCCTAGGGTCTTCAGAGCGATTTTTTTTTTTTTTTAGATTCAATATATGTCTTAGCATATGGCATTTGTTTTTCTCTTTCTGACTTACTTCACTCTGTATGACAGTCTTTATGTCTATCTACCTCACTACAAATAACTCAATTTCTGTTGGAATATATATTTTTTCAGTAAGCGGGCCTCTCACTGTTGTGGCCTCTCCCATTGCAGAGCACAGGCTCTGGACATGCAGGATCAGCAGCTATGACTCACGGGCCCAGCCACTCCATGGCATGTGGGATCTTCCTGGACCGGGGCACGAACCTGTGTCCCCTGCATCGGCAGGCAGACTCTCAACCACTGCGGCACCAGGGAAGCCCTCTGTTGGAATATTTTAATTTACAGTTTCAATATCATTACTTGTGGTAGGTTTGTTTATATTTTCTAATTCTTCCTGGTTCTGTCTTGGAAAATTGTACCTTTCCAAGAATTTGTCCATTTCTTCACAGTTGTCCATTTTATTGACATATAGTTGTTTGTAGTAATCTCTTTTAATCCTTTATATTTCTGCAGTGTCAGTTGTGATTTCTCCTTTTTCATTTCTAATTTTACTGATTTGTGTCCTCTCCCTTCTTTTCTTGATGAGTTTGGCTAAAGGTTTATCAATTATGTTTATCTTCTCACAGAAACAATTTTAGTTTTATTGATCTTTGCTATTGTTTCCTTCATTTCAATTTCATTTGTTTCTGCTCTGATCTTTCTGATTTCTTTCCTTCTACTGACTTTGGGTTTTTCTTGTTCTTCTTTCTCTAGTTGCTTTAGTTGTAAGGTTAAGTTGTTTATTTGAGGTGTTTCCTGTTTCTTGAGGTGAGATTGAATTGCTCTAAACTTTCCTCTTAGAACTACATTTGCTGCATCCCAGAGGTTTTGGGTCATCGTGTTTTCATTGTCATTTGTTTCTATATATTTTTTAAATTTCTTCTTTGATTTCTTCAGTGATCTCTTGGTTATTTAGTAGCACACAGTTTAGCCTCTATGTATTTGTATTTTTTACAGTTTTTTTCCTATAATTGATTTCCAATCTCATAGCGTTGTGGTCAGAAAAGATGCTTGATATGATTTCAATTTTCTTAAATTTTCTGAGGTTTGATTTGTGACCCAAGATGTGATCTATCCTGCACATGGAGAATATTCCATGTGCATTTGAAAGAAAGTGTATTCTGCCACTTTCGGGTGGAATGTTCTATAAATATCAATTAAATCTGTCTGGTCTATTGTGTCATTTATAGTTTGTGTTTTTTTTATTTTCTGTTTGGATGATCTGTCCCTTGGTGTAAGTCGGGTGTTAAAAAGTCCCCTACTATTATTGTGTTACTGTTGATTTCCCCTTTTATGGCTGTTAGCATTTGCCTTATGTATTTAGGTGCTTTTATGTTGGTTGCATAAATATTTATAACTGTTATATCTTCTTCTTAGATTGATCCCTTGATCATTATGTAGTGTCCTTCCTTATCTCTTGAAATAGTCTTTATTTTAAAGTCCATTTTATCTGATACAAGTATTGCTACTCCAGCTTTCTTTTGATTTCCATTTGTATGGAGTATCTTTTCCATCCCTTCACTTTCAGTCTGTATGTGTCCCTAGGTCTGAAGCGGGTCTCTTGTTGACAGTTTATATATGGGTCTTGATTTTGTAAACATTCAGCCAGTCTGTGTCTTTGGGTTGGAGCATGTAATCCATTTCATTCAAGGTTATTATTGATGTGTATGTTCCTATTACTGTTTTCTTAATTGTTTTGGGTTTGTTTTTGTGGCTCTTTTTCTTCTCTTGTGTTTCCAACCTAGAGAAATTTCTTTAGCTTTCCTTGTAAAGCTGGTTTGGAGGTGCTGAATTCTCTTAGCTTTTGCTTGTCTGAAAAGCTTTTGATTTCTCTGTCAAATCTGAATGAGATCCTTGCTGGGTAGAGTAATCTTCATCATAGGTTTTCCTCTGTCATCTCTTTAAGTATATCCTGTCACTCCCTTCTGGCCTTCAGAGTCTCTGCTGAAGAATCAGCTGATAACCTTATGGGGTTTCCTTTGTATATTATTTTTTGTTTTACCCTTGCTGCTTTTAGTATTTTTTCTTTGAATTTAATTTTTGTTAGTTTGACTAATATATGTCTTGGTGTGTTTTTCCTAGGGTTTATCCTGTATGGGGCTCTCTGTGCTTCCTGGATTTGTGTGACTATTTCCTTTTCCATGTTAGGGAAGATTTCCACTATAATCTCTTCAAATATTTTCTTGTGTCCTTTCTCTCTCTCTTTTCCTTCTGGGATCCCTATAATTTGAATGTTGGTGCATTTAGTTTTGTCCCAGAGGTCTCTGAGATTGCCTTCAATTATTTTCATTCTTTTTTCTTTATCTGCTCCTCAGCAGTTATTTTCACCATTTTGTCTTCCAGCTCACTTATTCATTCTTCTGCCTCCATTATTCAGTTATTGATTTATTCTAGTGTATTTTTCATTTAAGTAATTGTCCTGTTCATCTCTGTTTGTCTGTTCTTTAGTTCTTCTAGATCTTTGTTAAACATTTCTTATATTTTCTCAATCTGTGCCTCCATTCTATATCCAAGATCCTGGATCATCTTTACTATCATTACTCTAAATTCTTTCTCAGGTAGATTGCCTATTTCCTCTTCATTTATTTGGTCCTGTAGGATTTTACCTTGCTCCTTCATCTGTGACTTATTTTTTTGCCCTCTCATTGTTTTTTTTTAATGAGTGGGATTACGTTCCTGTCTTACTAGTTGTTTGGCCTGAGACTTCCAACACTGGAGTTAGTAGGCTGTGGGTAAAGCTGGGTCTTGGTGTCAAGATGAGGACCTCTGGGAGACCTCACTCTAATGAATATTCCCTGGCGTTGGAGGTTCTCTGTTAAGTCCAGTGGTTCAGACTCGGAGCTCCCACCACAGGAGCTTCGGCCTGACCCTCGGCTCATGAACCAAGATCCTGCAAGCTGCACAGCATGGCAAAAAACAAAAAGAGAACAATAAAAAAGTAAAAAATATAATAATATTAGACTAGGAAACTAACAGATATGTTAAAAAGAATATAAAAATATAAATATAGATAAAACAACAACCGGAAGGTAAAACAGAATCACAATAGTAAAAAAAAAAAAAGGTGGAAAAGGCCTTGGCTGTAGAGGGCAGGGCCTAAGCAGGGGCAGGGTTTGGGTGGTGGGCAGAGCCTATGCTTAGGACCCACAGGGCTGGAAAAGGCCCTGAGGGTGTGGGGAGGTGGGGCTTAGGCTCAACTGAATAGAAGGGGTCCAGGCGTGCCTCCTGCCTCTGGTCTCAGGGAGTGGAGGACCCCAGCTGGGAGCCCACCAAGCTGCCTGGACCTGAGTGGGGATGGCAAACATCCTCCTCTGGGCCTCTGGGGGTGTAGGACCTGGTCCAAGAACAGGGCAGACTTCCCCAGCTGATTGGATTGGGGATATGCTGGGCATGCTCCCACCTGATCCAAGCCCCTGAGCATCCCTCCAGGCATGGGAACCCCTTCCCCCTCTCAGCTACCCCTCAGGGACTCTGGTCCTGTCTGGCCTCCACTTCTTCTCCCTCCTCAGTCCCCCCACGTCCTACCAGTTCGCTTGGGGCTTCCTTCCATCTCCTTGGGTGTCAAGGTCCCCCACCAGCATCTGGCAGGTGCCCTAGTTGAGGGGAGATGCAAACTCCACACCTTCCCACACTGCCATCTTGACTCCACCCCCCATCATATGTTATCTTAACTTATCAGAATATTGACTCCTTAAGGCAGAACTTTGTCTTTGCTCATTGGTATATTGCAAACACATATTACAGTCTATCACAAAATAAACTCTAAATATGTATATATTAACTGACTATTTACTGAATGACTATTTTGTTCTTTATAGCAGTTATTGCTATTACTTTCCTGAAGCAACTGGAGAGATAACTGTGTTTGATTTTTCCAAGGCATTTCAGGTTTATTTTGTCACATTTGGAATTAGATGATTCATTTTGAGTAAACATCTTATTAAAATTAAATAGTGTTAGGAATGCTTTATAGAGTTTTAGAAAGATCAGATGCAAGGATTAACATTTATATTTAGAGGTAATGAGTAATACCCATAGTCATACAAATCTCCACTTCCCAAGCCCCCACTCCAGGGAAAGAAACATTATTTGAATTTCTCTTTCTGGTCCTTCCATCTTTCTTATTATATTAAGATATAAGAAAAAAGGAGAGTGTCAAAGTCAGGATAATTATTTAGTGGAGAAAGGAAGAAGAGATGATAAATTCTCCATTTTAGTACCTATTTTTGGCGCTGAGGTAAAATTTGCTGATGGTAATGATTGATGCTTGGGATTAATTGGGGAAGGGATTGACTTTGCCATGAGGAATACAAAGCAATCTTAGGCAGAGTGCAAACATATTTTCCCATTCACAGGTTTGTCAACTACAAAGTCAAAGTATACTTCTGTTTCCTATTTTATCAGCCTTTGAGATTTTACAATAAAGCAAGCACTGGAGTTGCCAAAAGTTAAAAGACATTTGTTGCTTACATCTTGGAAACCAAAGGCAGTAGTTTTCCTCAGTTCTTGAGTCCTTCTCAGCCCTGATCACAATGGCACCACTGAATCCAGTTTTCACAGTGAAGAGAAGCCAATACACATTTTAAATGTTGTATTTTATTCTTCAATGCCAGATGCCAGTCAGTGATTCTTCAATATTGCTTTCTATTTTCTTTTTGTTTGGTTTTTCCCTGTCTGGCTGCATACTGTTCACATCCTTAGTATAATTTTCATAATTAACATTACTCATTACATGCAATGAGTGAGAATGCATGCATAGTTTAAAAGATATATTCCCCATATAAACCTTAACAAAATTCCTTATCTCTGCTACTCCCGCCAACTTCTGGAGACTTACAGATGTCATAAATAGTGGATTTTTTTTCTTTTTTCATGTTAAATATTTTCTCTCTATTTTATTCCCATCCATAATATTGTGATGTTCATGAAATAATCAGATATCTGTATTTTACTTTCACACTGATGTTTTAATATTTCTATAAAATGTACCTACAATTTATCATAATCAGATATTCAGTAAATCCTCCAGTGTCTTTAATTTCTCTTTCATTATTTTGTCAGTACACAGTAAGACACAGGCTACACTGGAACTACAGGGAACACAAATATCTAAAGTATAAACAAATACATACAGTCAAATAGTCTTTGCAAAGATGACATTCTATGGATTTACAAAAAATCATTTCTTTTTATTCTAAAACCAATAATTTTATAGTGTTATTTTTACTATAAAATATTTTGTACAGACTGATAATTGTCTCTTAAAGTTCCAGTACATACAAAAATATGGCTTCTCGATTTGAGGTGGGGAAGGGTGTCCCTATAATACTGCCCAGAGGTCTATTCCCTTTTGCCTTCTCTTTCCTGGAGGCACTTATTGGAAAAAGAAGATGGAAAATATTACTTTGGGGGGGCAATTCTCATGGTATTTCTGTACATCTATGGCAGTTTTTGTTCAAGACAATCTTTTCAAGGGTATTTTTTAATAGCAAAACACTTGGAAGATAAAGCCTTGTTTGCAATGCAAAAACTCTTGTAAGACAGAGGGCCAGAGGGCAGAATTATTTCCTAAGATAATAAGGACAATGTATCTCTCTGGGTCACAGGTTAGGTAGGTTTGCTTGTAGTCCCCTTTATAAAATTAGGGGTTTCCTATGCTTGGAGTCTCTCAGCTATGACACCAGCTCACTGAGTGCAGCATCTACCTGTGCTTACTTCTGTACCTTTTTCTTAGGATTTGTGAGACAAGGGGAACCAAAGCAAATCTGAAGCTGATACTGACACAGGAGACTCATGTCTTCTGCCAGTATCTATATAATTGTGATAGCCTAACATTAGCTTGTAAGTAGGACAAAATCTCAGATATTTTGTGACAATTTTGGAGACAATTGGAGGATGGGTTACCAACAGAGACATGGCTTTCTAAAAGAAGAAAGTAAAAGGATCTTATGTGGCCAGGTTAAGGGACATGAGAATACTTTCCAGGAGTAGTAGCAAATGTTCTCAAGTTGTAGGCAAGAAGTGGTGGGGTGCAGTTAAGGGCAATCCCTCAACTTTTAATTGATGGAGAGTGGGAAGTAAGCTTGAAACAAGCTACGCAAATGAGTCTTTTGCTTGTTGTTTACTCCTCTAGGCAGGAAGTGGATGAGTCAAGGAGTCCCAAAGCTGGTACACAAGGCTTTGAGTAAACTGAAAACAGTGGAAATTTGATTGAGTCATCTGTCTGCTTGACATGGAAAGTAACTGTGACTTACTGGTAGAAAGCTGTTTTCTCTCTTCTTGCCCCCTCTCAGCTGCTTTGAGAAAAGACGCTGAGTATTCTGTGGATATAATTTGGGAAAATAATTTGGGGGGAAGGAGAGATGCAAACTTTTTGGCTCTGTTAGATGCAGGTGCCCAAATCTCCATCCTACCCAGACTTGTGTGAGGAGGAGACTTCTGGATTCAACTGTTGGGATTCAGCAAGGTTCACTGTGGGAAAAGAAAGCTAACATGACCTTATGTGGGACCCTTTAGGCTAATTAATTGCACTGTTTTTGTTGCTTCTACACCTGCATGTATGGTAGGAATTGATAGGTTACTTGAACTTCCCCATGCCACAAGTGCCAGACAATCAGCTTGATCAAGGAAGAGCTGTAAGTAGAGAGAGACTAGGGAGACAAACTTCCATAGCGTTTACCACCAGTGGGTGGGGCATAATTTAGCATGAGATCCTTTGTCATCTTATGTCCAATGCTTTCCTTATACAGATGATGCCTGTGTATGGTAGGTCAAAAGCAGGAGTCTCAATTGTCCTGTTATCATATCTCTGTCAGTAGGGTAGCTGATAAAACCTATTCCTGGGCTTCCCTGCTGGCGCAGTGGTTGAGAGTCTGCCTGCCGATGCAGGGTACACGGGTTCGTGCCCCGGTCTGGGAAGATCCCACATGCCACAGAGCGGCTGGGCCCGTGAGCCATGGCCACTGAGCCTGTGCGTCCGGAGCCTGTGCTCTGCAACGGGAGAGGCCACAACAGTGAGAGGCCCGCGTACTGCAAAAAAACAAACAAAAAAACAAAGAAAAACTATTCTTTGATAAGTGCCAAAAGTGTTTTGGGACTATGTGGGGAGATTCATGATTATCCATCTGGAAGTCAAGGAAAAAGTGCTGTCTCTTCAGACCCCTGCCACCAAAAAGAAGGCTTAGCCCCTTGTTGGCCATTTTGGGCAAAAAGACAGAATAGTCTCTGTGACTGACGATTTTGTTGATCGGAACCTCTGGAAAAGGGAGATAGTCTCTACCCAGAGGTGCTCCTTGGAGGTTTGAACTTAAAGTCCCCCTGATACAACTTCCAAGTACACCTCTTTGGAGAAGTAGCTATTAGCCTGCTACTGGGCTCTTGTTGAAAATAAATGCCTCACCCATAGAGGCCATATGACACTCTGGTCTGATATCTACATTTTGTTGTGGGTCTACTGGGACCCAGTGATTATCACGGTATGAAGGGCCCCAAAATGGAAGTGGTATATTAAAAAACACAGCTACTGGCCCCAGTTGCATCTTGGCTTTACATGAAAAGCTAGCAGCTATAGCTTGGTTGTACAGAGCCTTTTTGTCCCACTCCACCTCTTGAAGCAAAGCTACTGTCACCAGGGTATTTGGTTCATAGAGGTTCCCCTAGATGCCTAGGCCTGGTTCACTGACAGTTCAGCTAAAAAGAAACCAGATGGGGCTTCCCTCGTGGTGCAGTGGTTGAGAATCTACCTGCCAATGCAGGGGATATGGGATTGATCCCTAGTCCTGGATGATCCCACGTGCTGTGGAGCAACTAAGCCCGTGCACCACAACTACTGAGTCTGCGCTCTAGAGCACAAGAGCCACAACTACTGAGCCTGCATGCCACAACTACTGAAGCTCACTCACCTAGAGCCCGTGCTCCACAGCAAGAGAAGCCACCACAATGAGAAGCCCGCACACTGTAACAAAGAGTAACCCCCACTCGCCTCAACTAGAGAAAGCCCACACGCAGCAACAAAGACCCAACAGAGTCAAAAATAAGTAAATAAAATAAATAAATTTATTAAAAGAAAGAAACCAAGTGTCTGCTAGGATGCTGCAGCTGTTTAGCCTAATTCCCAGCTCTAAAGATCCTACACCAGAAAAGGTCATTCTGTTTAGAAGTAAGAACTCTGACTGTTGCTCTTTTGCTTATGACCTAGATGTTTGGTCCATCACGTGGAAAACTACTAGATTAAAAGTCACCCCTCTTTGGGGTCATCAGCTGTGGAAACAGATTACAGTTGCTGGTTGAACTATCTGAGTCATTCACATAGATTCCCATGAAGAAAAAGGGCCCATTTTCTGATAAGATCCACTGTAATCAAACAATTGATTGAGTCTGACTCTGATAATAATAACAATAATACCTATTTCGTAGGGTTATTTGAGGGTCAAATGGGATTATATGCATTACAAAATTTGAAAAGTTCCTGGAATATTGTTAGTCCATATAAGTGTTAGTTATTCTTAATATTATCATTAGATTTCTTGTCATAGATGCTTCTGTATTTTCTTCCTCAGCATTGATGGAAATCATGAAGCAATGAACTTTATTTCTTGTTCTAAAATGTAACCTCATTTGCAGGTTGTAGCTCATCAAAATAGTGGGTACTGCTATATTTCTGCCAGCACCGGCTCTACTTAAAGTAAAGGAAATTGTGGGTTCCCTCCTTATTGCTTTTCTTCCACTGAGCCTTATTTGCACTATATCTCAAATTCCTCCAGATTTGATGCATGTAGATTACTTGATTTTTTTCAAGCACTCTTGTAGATTTCTTCTGTATGAAATTATTGCTTTCACAATTTTAGGCCAATTCTGGAAGAAGACTGTTTCTTTTAACTTTTACATTTAAACTATTAGTACTAAAGAAGTGATATCTTAATTTCTCTACAGATTTTATATCAGGGATATTATTAATTATGAAAAGTGTAGGTGTCATTAAAAGATGGTATTGTACAGAAAGTACAAATGGACATATTTAAAATATATTACTTTTTAATAGAAAATATACAGAAACATCTGCACAGATATGGCTGCACAAAGCAAGAGATATCACAATATATTTCCCTTTGGAGGAGGTATCACCTGGGTTTACTGAGTCCTTGTAGAGACAGAAAGCTGCCACTGACATCTCCTGAAAGTAGCAATTATTTTAACAGGCCTAAGATCCAACTTCTCAACCATTCTCTGGGATAAGGGAGGTTTCCTGAATGTTGCCACTCAGTTAAGTGCTTCCTAGGAACAAAAAACAGTGAGATTGCATGAGCTGGGGGTTAATATGTAGCAATCTAGAATTTTAAGCTAGAATCATTTCATAGGAAGCCCAGAGTCCTATCACCCAGCAGGAATTATCGGTTGTAGCACACAGAAAGGTAATAATCATATTAGAAATGTTAGTTTTTATTTCAGCTTCATTAAAACCTGAGTCATTTAACAAAGAACTCAAAATTTTAAAACAAAAGTGCTTTGTTTCAAAACATAATTCAAACTATGTATTTTAGCTTCTAAAGCACACTATAGTAATTTGTTTTCTGGAAATTAAAAAATCATTGAATTGACTAATGTCTGTATAGCATGCATCTATAAAAGGTATATTTAAAAATAGAGGTTGTACTTACTTTTCAGACCAAAATGGAATAATAGGAATTGGATTTATTTTTCTAGTTAAAACAAATAAAAAGCAGACAAAATATTAAAAAAAATAATAATGGTTTTCAAGACATTGGACATCAGGCAATAAATCTTAATGATCCTTAAGAGAAAAGAAACAAATGAGGTGAATCTTGTAATTAGCCTAACTTCATGTCTGGAGAGAGTTTCTAGGCCACAATGCCAAGAAAGGTAATCCTTGTGGAGTCTGGCAGTCTCCCTGTATTTAGGAACCAGAGCTGGGATGCTGGAAAGAATAAGCAGGCTATAATTTACAGTGCAGAATACTGGAGAGGAGATAGCTAAATCAAGGGACAGCTCTAGGGATCAACAGAGGATCCCCCACAGGTTTTCAGATGAGTGATGACTAATGAATGCAAGGGAGGAAATTACCCAGGACCAGAGAAAGAACCACCTGAAAGAATTATAACAGTGACAAGAACTCAAACGGAATAGAAAAATCCCATAATTCATGGGGTATTAGGAAGAGTACTCAGAATCTAGCTATCTATCCTCAAAAGGATCAGAATGCCCCCAGGAAACTTAACTTCACCCAGATTATAGCTCAAGAATATTTTTCAGAATAAAAATATCCATCACTTAACAAAATAAAAATCAGTAGCTGGCATTCAATCAAAAATTCCTAGGTGTGCAAGAGGAAGGAAATATTTATGATCCACAATGAGGAGAAAACCTGTCAACTGAAGCAAACTAAAAAAATGTTACTGATGTTAAAAATATAGATAAGAATCTTATGAGTTATTATAATTGTATACTATATATTGAAGAAGACAAAAGATTGTACATATTAACTAGACTATGGGAGAGATAAGAAAGTTTCAAAATAGAGTTCTAGAGATGAGAATTCTAAAGTCTGAGATGAAAAAATTAGACTAGATGAGACTAGCATCAGAATAGACACTGCATAATGAAGATGAAAGAACTTGAAGAAATAAATATTAATAGAAATTATCAAAAAGAAAATGAACACAGCAATGGTGAACTGGGGGGCAACTTCAAGTGGTCTAATCCACAAGTAATTGGAGTCCTTGAAAGATAGAAGAGGAAGGAACAACATCAACAAAAATAATCCTCAATAAATAATGGTCAAATTTCTAAATTTTATGAAAATTATGAACTCACATATATCAAAAGTTCAATGAACCTCAAGCTCAAGAAACATGAGATAAACTCCACCAAGTTACATTATAAACAAGTCACTAAGAACCATATAAATAGAGAAGCTTAAAACTGGGGAAAAAGACACATTACTTATGAGGAATAGATATCAGAGTAATAGCAGGTTACTCACTGGCAGCATACAGGCTGGAAAATACTTTGGCGATATCTTATAAGTACTTAGGAAAAAGAACAGTCGCCTCTGAATGGCATACCAGGTGAAAATATTTTCAATATTGAAAGCAAAAATAATGTCACTTTTAAACATAAAATAAAAGAATGAATTTATGTCCCAAATCCATGAAGAAATGTTAAAGGCATAAAGAAAATTATTCCAGTTTGAAATCTGGAACTAGGCAAAAGAATAAAGAGCACTGCAAACCAAAGTATGGGCAAATACAAAACAGCATTTTTCATTATTGAATCTCTCTGAAAGACAATTGCCAATTTAAAGCAAAAATAACAAAAATGAATTGTGAGTTTTACAACATAGAAAGAAAAAAATGTAAAACAGCAATAGCATCAGTGCTAGGAAGGGAGAAATTGATGTATACTCTTGTATGGTTTTTATGTTGTAAATGAAGCAGTCTATCACTTGAAAGTAGAAGGTGATAGATTAAAGATGTTCACCATAAACACTGAAGTAACTATCAACTTAAAAAGTGTTATAGTTAAAAAGCCAACAGAAGACATAAAATGAAATCATATAAAATATTCAATGAATTCAGAAGGAGGCAGAAAAAGGAGAAAGGGAACAAAGAAGAGTTGGGAAAAATAGAAGACAAATATCAAGATGATCAATTTAAAATTAACCATATCAATAATCATATTAAAGGTAATTGGTCTAACCTCTCTTGTTTATAGGCCTTTTCCAAGAGGACTTACAGATGTAACCACTCTCTCCTTTTTGTCCTCTAGTTGGTCCATGTGTCTGCTTTATGAGATACATCACTTTGCTTCATTCCTTTCTTTGCCTACTTTTCTAATAAAGAGGCCCAAAGTTCTATTTGATTCAACTTTATCCTTTTTATGTTTTACATAGCAACAGAGTAAAACTAGACATTCAACAAATATATATTAAAATATTTGAAGTATTGTGAGACACCAAAGACACAATAAACATGTGAATCTCTCAGGCTTATAGCCGGTGCTAGGATGGACAAGCTGATATTAGAACTGGTTCTAAAATTCTTGCTAATATGAGAAATTGACCTGAAAAATTGAAGTAAAGAAAATTAAAACTGGAAGGTGATATAGATCTGTAATATTAGCTTAAACAAAAGGGAATTTTTCATCAAGGTTGGCGATCAATGAAGTAGTATATCAATTTGGAGCTTTAATTTTAAGATTTGTCATTACTTTCAAATGAAGATTTTTTTTTCATTTTACTTAAGATAAATGCAGGGATCAATTTAAATAGACCAAAGTCAATAAAGCATTATTCCTGTCTGTCTCTCAATAACTGGAGGCTTCTTTAGATATTATTCTTTCATGTCAAGAAGTTCCCTGGTATCTTAGCTCAAGTAGAAAATGATTGCCTCCTTTATGATTGTGGCATAGTTTTTGTTTGCTTGGTTTTATTTTTTATTTTTTTTGAGCTCCTATAGGTAACACTCTCAACTAAAATACAGAACCTGAACATTTCTTGGCTAGAACAAGTAACTTCCACAGTCAGAACTCCTGCTTAAAAATCATTATACACACACACCACATTACGTTTTATAGCTTACAATATCATACCATTATTCTTTTAGGAGATAACTTTAATAAAAACAAAAAACTTGTAACTACACATGGCACAATTAAGGCAATTCAAATTCTCTTGAATAAATGGTTACATGAAAAGCCATGCTCAGGAATATTTGTAATTGAAGAGATAGACAAAATGGCCCACAAATAAACTAGCCTTTTAACACCCTTTACTATCATACAGTTAATGCATACAGGTTAAGCCATGTTTATAGCAAGCATGACAACTTACATCCAGACTTAATATAAGTTTTAGAAATCAAAGACAAATGTTGCTCTCTGTGGATTATAGAAAAAAAATGAAAAAAAGTACTAGCTATATAAGGTAGAAATGAATAAATTCATTAGTTAAATAAAATGAAAAAGAGCACAATAATCATATTTTTGTTTATTTATTGAAATTTGTTTTAATTCCCTCCTAAACTTTCAAATTCTAAGTGTTATAATGATAAAAGTTTGAAATGAGGAAGACAGTTTGAAATGGAACAGCCTGTATCTAGAAATGAATTTATAGCAGAGGATTAGACTTTTATATTTTAGTTTATAATATTAAATATACACTTTCACATATATTAACCAGTGAGTCTTACTCTCTTTTGATAATTAGAAAAGCAATCCTCATGCAATTCTTGGTAATTCACTTACTCTGAGAGAAATAAAACTCTTTAACTTGATAATTTCTGATTTACTGTATAAATTGTAAGATTAAATGTATGAGTACTTACAGAGGTTGTATGCTGTCTGTGGAGCTATTTAATTCAAGCTCACAAGTTAATGCCTTAATAATCAATATCTACCTAATGCACTGCTTAAATAGTGCATATTTAATTAATTTTGCTCTAGTTCAACTATCTTTCTGATCCTGGCCAATACTGAAGGTGAAAGCAACCTTAATCAATGTTTTATTGCAAACATAGTTTACGAAGAAAACACTCAATTGCCTATTTGCCAGGTTGAAACAACGTGAAATACTATTGGTGGTATTTATTTATGAATTTATATAAATTCCTTACTCTCTCTTTATATGAATTTATATAAATCCCTTAACTTATGAATTTATATGATTTATATAAATAAATTCATTCATTTATATAAATTTATAAGTAGGATATATAAATTATCCTACTCAGATATGTTTTCCTCTATTTTCTCTGAAGCTTTCTCACTATCCTTTTAATCTGCTAGTTCTTTGTGTATTTAGGGATCATCTCCAACCGTTTTCTTTTATTGTCTATGTACTGCTCTTTTTCCTGCTCATCTCAGCCAATATATTTTCTTGAATATTTGAGAGCCCCCAGACAACTTTCTGAACTTTTCCCTATCATCTTTCTGTCCCAGTACAGTTAATGAAAGAGATTAAACATGTGATCCCTGTAGAAAAGAATTCCTGGGTTTAAACCCTAACTCCAACATTTTCTGGCTATGTGATCTTCTCTGTTTTTCAGTAATCTCATTTGTAAAATGGTGAGAATAATAATATCTGCTTTATAGTGTTTGTAGCTTAAATGAAAGAACAATACAAGAGCACTTTGAATCATAATTGACAATATAGTAATATTTGCTCTCATTATTCTTATCACCAAACATCTTTCATATAAGAAGCCAGCCTCACCATTTTGACTCAAACTGCCATTTACACCTGCCTTCCCTCAGTGCACAAATATGTGCTTTAGTCTTCTCTTTTGGATCTGAGATATCCCTACTTACCTTAATTCCCCTGCACTAGCCTGCATCCTATACTTCCTTTGTCCTAATAGCATTTCCCTAATAATCATTTGATTAGAAATCCATGTCTCAGGCTTTGCTTCTTGGAAACCCCAAATAAGAGAAACAGTA
The DNA here is from genome assembly GCF_059928025.1 of Delphinapterus leucas. NCBI lineage: Eukaryota > Metazoa > Chordata > Mammalia > Artiodactyla > Monodontidae > Delphinapterus > Delphinapterus leucas. Next base: position 24,886,136 of record NC_143132.1, read on the forward strand.
CTATTTTTATTGTTCACAAGTTTATAGGTCAGTTGGATGGTTCTTTGGGCCCTGGCTGATTCGGTATTCTATGTGAATACCTGTGAGCTTGGAAGGTGGCTCTGCTGATTGTGGCTGGGCTTTTTCACATCTTTGGGTTTGGCTGGCTGTCAGCTGCTCCTGGACGGATAAGCTCTCTCCCGTGTGATCTCCCACATCTCTTCAGTAGGCTAACCTAGACATGTTTTCAGTAGATCACCAAGGTACAAGAGAAATCAGAAATGCAAAAGTTCCCTTGACATTTTTGAACTGACTCTCCATCACCTCTGACCCACTCAATTGTAGAAAGCAAGTTTACAAGCCAGCCTAACCTTTATATCTCACCATAAAGTAAAAGGGCTTTGGTGTTTGAAACTTTTATATCTTCACTCAGCTTATACTGTACCTTTTTTGTCAAGAATGTCTGCAAAAGGACTGAAAGAGTGACAGGTGGAAAGGGAATTTTCTCAGAGAAGAAATCTGGAGCTAAGTCATTGTTTGTTTGCATGCTTATCCTTCTCACTACATTGGGTAACTTTCCCTCAGAGAATAGATCAGTCGTATTAATTATTATGTTGAATTTATTTGTTTATTACTCAAACATTCATTAAAGTCCCATGTGTTCCAATCATTCTATTAGGCACTGTAGATTTAAATTTCAATTTTCCCTTGCGTATTTTTCTTCTGCATTTCTTTTGAATTCACATCTACTTTACTTCTCTTTTTGTAGAAAGATGTCACATTCATTTTACTGTCATACTTTTCAGATATATCACAAATCTCATTCCCATCAGTCAAGTCTCCATTATAGGCGTATTTTGAAGCAGGCCTTTTTATGTTCAACAATCATATTAGCTGACAAGTCAGAGGCAGGAGAAATTAGAGCATGAAATATATACTGCAGGTCACCTTACATCTCCAGTGTAAATCATGATCCAAAATGCTAAGTCAGCCACATTCTCACTAGGAGCCTTCAGCTAATTTCCTTATCTTTGGAGCAGCTCACCCCTTAGCTTGTTAGTAGAAGTTGTTAATATTAGAAATGTGTAAACAAAACAAGGCTATTCATGCATATATGCACCTTCTTTTTAATGTGGAAATTCTTCCTTTCTCCTGCATAGTAGTTTATTGAAAACACTTTTTGATTTATGTTGTTTGGTTATGTTCTGAATAAAGGGAAGGATCATACTCTCTTATTTTGTGTTTCTGAGATAGAATGTGGGAAGACCAGATGCTAAATAAGATAATCAAGTTAGTTTTTATTGTTTCTATAGATTTTCATCCTAAATAGGAAAACTTTTCTTCTGGGGTTACTTTTAGAAAGAAAAAAATAAAAGATCACTCAAAACTCATGTAAGCGACTGAAACAGTGATGACTCTGCGAAAAATCCCAACTTTTTATGCTTCTTGTTATTAAGTTAAATAGTATGCAAAAGAAAAGTATCCCAGAGTGTGATATAAACTTTGATTAAGCAATACTTGTGAATGTTCCTACCTCTAGCAAATGCAAGAGATTCAGTTCACCTTTACTACAAATATAAATATCACTTATATAAGAATGAATTGGCCATCTAAGATGTCAGAGTACCCAGACATAGAATAGACTGCTGTAAGATAATTTCCATTGTGAGTACAAACTGTTTATTTTAATTTGTATTTATGATTAAGTAAAAGAATATAGGTTTTATAGTTAGACAAAGTTAGGTTTTCTCTTGGGATGAACCATTTACCAACTGAGTACTTTAGTACATAATTTAACCACCCTAATGTTTCATTCTTTTTTCTGAAAATATGGATGCTAATACCTCTTTTAAGAGATTATTGTAAGGCAAAGAGTAATCTATACAACACATCTAGCTTAATTTCTGGCAGAGAATATGTGGTCTTGTTGCTGGCATTATTATGATTATTATTTTATTGATGTAGCTATTATTACTGAGAAAGTAGCTCAAGATAATAACTCTTAACATGCAATTTATTTTAACAAGTAATTCTTATTTAAAAAAGTAAACAACTAACTGCAAAATATTTGATAATCTCCCCTATGTTTAAAGAAATCAAGGATAGCACTGAGAAGAAAAGACAGATTTCTCTCTAGCAAGTAGGTGCATACTCCAAACTTTTTGACCTCTTAAGTAACAATGATTTAATAAAAGTCAAAACGGTATTGATTTGATTTTCTAAACTGAAATGAGTTTTGCCCAGTTACACAAATTGTTAGTAATGTTTATTAAGCTGTATTCTAGCAATTTCAGTTAACTCAAGAGACTGATTCCTAAAAACAGCAAAAAAAGAAGAAAGTACAGTTCAGTGTATGTTGACTTAAGTGTGGCATTTGTTCAATCCTTCTAAAGCAGTTTGAGGAAAACAAAATCAGGGTTCACTCTAAGACTTCCCTCGTGTGAAATGTTTTAAGTCAATTACTTGTTCTTTTGCTCTCTATTTGAAAATGTAGGAAAGCAAAATTTTTTTAAAAGTTAAATAATAAAAAATAAATTATATACAATCACCTCATTCATTAATGTAAAATTTTTCAATCTTATTTTCTATTTTGTTTGTTCTAGAATGATCAAATGTTAGATGAATACACACATTTAAATAAAGGTACTGCAGGCAGATTTTCAAAATAAAATAATATTCTGAAAGTAAACATGGCTTATGATGTTTAAAAATAAAACTGGAAAATATATGTTATCAAAAACCTATTTTCATGTGGGTAAAGAATTTTAATAAATTAATAATAAAGTGTGCTTACATACTATTTTAAACTTAGAAAGTACCTTTCTGCTATGTAAACAAGCATTTGTAAATAAACATAGTAGCATTATTACAAAGCCTGCTATGTAAATAAGCATTATTACAAAGTCATTGTCATCATAATATGCATATTATATTATTAGATTAATTAGAATATTAATTTCTGGAGGTGCAGAATAAAACTAATTACCATGATTTTATTCCCTGTATATAGTTTAATGAAATTTTATAAATGTAAAATACATATCATAAGGAAAAGTAATTTGTTATAAAAGCATAAAGACAGAACTATCAGGGATATATAATGTATGAAAAACAACATTTCATCTCTTTAGAATACATTTTATTGGTTACCATATTGTTCAAGTTAATACATGACATTTAAATCATAAGTTCTTACATATTTCATAATTCACTAACCTGGCTAATCAGATCTAACTCACAAAGTATTTTTCCCTTTTTCCACTATATTGACATATTCAAAATTTATACAAGATATTTTTATAATTACTTGAAGATTTTATTTTCTTTGAGATTTGAATTATATCACCTGAAGTATATAACTCTCTTAGTGTTTTAGAAATTTCAAAATAATTTGCAGATGCAACCTACAACCTTTTAAAATATCTTGCTAGACATACTAACTTACTGGCCTTTATTGTGTAATCATCTTTCCCTTTATAAACCATCTTCAAATGTCTTGACAAATTCCATCATTTAGGCACACTAGAATTTCTGAGTGGTATTCAGATAATCTCCCACCAATAGAAGGACCTTTAAGAGAAAACATGCTCTAAACCTAGAAAATAAAGCGAAAGCATATCTGTATATCCTTTCAGTGTCATATTGCAGTATTAACAGGCCTACCCAAGGATTATTTGATTTTCTAGAGAATGGATCTTTGTTTTGACTTTATATGCTAATTGGTTAGTGCTTAGACACCAGAAAGTTACATGCTTACTCGTAGATATCTGTTTAGTAGAAAAGATATCACCATCCTTTAGGATATAAACTGGTATTATAGGTAACCAAGTGATCTTATTCTAATATTCTACTTAAATGTCTTTCCTTATAGACTATGCAAACACTTATTCCTCAGATGTTCTTGGAATCAGCCTTTCCATATGACTGGTCTCTCATTAGTTAATGAGCTAAATAAAATCTTTGACATGTATTTATTCTATATTTATATAAGGTTCATGTTCTTAAATTCTTAAAATTATAATTAAATAGAATAAAGCTTAAAAGAAGAATGACTGTCCAAATTAAAAATAATTTTAAACAATTAAAATTTGATAATTAAAATAAATACTTTTCATTAAAATGAAATTTATTATAAAATTTAAAAGATGATTTCATGCTTTTTAAAATTTAAAACACTGGTGTAAAGGGAAACTCAGTCTCATTGTCTTTAGTTTCTCTTATGTAAGCTTATATTGTCTTTAAGATCAGCTAATGTATCATTTTGGTTCTATTATTTATTATGCAGTACTTCCTCAAGTCACTAATAGTCTATTTCATATCATTGTATATGCCTGTTTATAAAATATCCATTTTACTATATTCTTACAGCTCAGAACAAGAGACTCCAGAAAGAGGAGGGACCTGACTGAGGGAATCTGATTGCTTCCGGAAAGCAAAGTGCAAGTCTGGTTGTGAATGTTAAGTGCCACTGGCTATAGCTCTCTGGAGCAGTATTTCTTGTCCTGTCAGGTGAGTTCAACAAGGTAGAAAAGTTATGCTCTACCTGGAGGTTTCGCTTGTAAAGAATGTTTACCTGTAAGGCCATTTGACTGCACTTAGTGCACTGAAGAGCAAGCCTTTGACCTCATGACAAGTAAAGAAGGGACAAAATGAAATGCTGCTTTCAGAGGGCACAGCACTCTGCCAGAGCATGGGCCAACTCCTCTTTAATTATTCAAAGAAATCACACCATTAAAGTCTTTACGTTTATTGAATCCAGAGAGAAAACAGTGATTCAGAGGAGGATAAAAAAAAGTGTATAATGTCTCACTGCCTTAGGATTTAATTCAAAATAATGGACAGGATTTATTTACAGGTTTAAAAATTGTACATTTGCTAATTTTTTTATATTGTAATCTAATATTTCAGTTGTGGAAAGAGGCCATTGATAGTTATTAAAGAGTGAGAGGTGATAATAATAGTTACAACCTCAAAGTGCTATTGAGAGGCTTAAAGGAGGTAATGTATGTAAATCTCTTGGTATTTTAGTCGGCAAATACTAGCATTTTATATTACATTATGTTTATTATATTACGGATATTACATTATGTATTGTTTTACTAGAGACTGTAGTAGGTTGAAACTAAAGAGAAATTTTCTTATTTATATGCTCTATCAATCATTTTTACCTTTATTTTTAGAATCTAACTCTCATTCTTTTTTTTTTCTTTTTTTTTTTTTCCTGGTACATGGGCCTCTCACTGTTGTGGCCTCTCCATTGCGGAGCACAGGCTCCGGACGCGCAGGCTCAGTGGCCATGGCTCACGGGCCCAGCCGCTCCACGGCATGTGGGATCTTCCTGAACTGGGGCAAGAACCCGTGTCCCTTGCATTGGCAGGCGGACTCTCAACCACTGCTCCACCAGGGAAGCCCTCTTATTCTTTTGTGACATATTTTCTACACCTGTTCTTTGGACTATCTTTCAACAGCATTATTAAGCAAAACAAAATTTGGCATAAATGCACTGGAACTTTAACAGTACCTATCACTTTCCACATACACCTATCAGGACCAAAACTGTTATAGAGCAAGAATAAAAATAGTCAAGAAAAAAATACAATTTAGTTTTAAATAAGAATTATTTTTCAACCTTTCTGCAAACTCTTAAATTTAATACGAAAGGAAAATGGAGAATGTTGAAAATGGTGGTGAATGCATCATTTGCTTGAAATGATCTATTTTCTTAAAAATATCTTCAAATCTATTATACACCACCTCTATGGTATAAAAATTTCACACTGATGAACTATAATTGGTTTCCTGGACTGGATGACATATTTCCATTGATCCACACTCACTTATTAGCTTTGTGATCTTTAGGCTGGTGAGTAATAGCCAGATGATAGAATTTGAAGATTCTGAGAAAAGGGATGGACATAAAGAGAGAGACTAGCCTGAGATAAGAAATTGGATGCCTTCACCATCATGATAAGGGGAGAAGAGGAAAAAACATACTTTCATATAGACAAAAATTGAATAAAATGTGTCAAATCATATAATGTGTACATATATATATACATATATATATATGCACATGTATGTCATTTCAAAGAGGGTATATAAAATATGTACAAACGTTCTTGAAACTATGTTCTTTTTTTTTTTTTTACATCTTTATTGGAGTATAATTGTTTTACAAAGGTGTGTTAGTTTCTGCTTTATAACAAAGTGAATCAGTTATACATAAACATATGTTCCCATATCTCTTCCCCCTTGCGTCTCCCTCCCTCCCACCCTCCTTATCCCACCTCTCCAGGTGGTCACAAAGCAGTCAGCTGATCTCTCTGTGCTATGCGGCTGCTTCCCACTATTTTACGTTTGGTAGTGTATATATATGTCCGTGCCACTCTCTTGTTTTGTCACAGCTTACCCTCCCCCCTCCCTATATCCTCAAGTCAATTCTTTAGTAGGTCTGTGTATTTATTCCTTTCTTACCCCTAGATTCTCCATGACATTTTTTTTTCTTAAATTCCATATATATGTGTTAGCATACGGTATTTGTCTTTCTCTTTCTGACTTACTTCACTCTGTATGACAGACTCTAAGTCTATCCACCTCATTACAAATAGCTCAATTTCGTTTCTTTTATGGCTGAGTTATATTCCATCGTATATATGTGCCACATCTTCTTTATCCATTCATCCGATGATGGACACTTAGGCTGTTTCCATCTCTGGGCTATTGTAAATAGAGCTGCAATGAACATTTTAGTACATGACTCTTTTTGAATTATGGTTTTCTCAGGGTATATGCCCAGTAGTGGGATTGCTGGGTCATATGGTAGTTCTATTTGTAGTTTTTTAAGGAACCTCCATACTGTTCTTCACAGTGGCTGTATCAATTTACATTCCCACCAACAGTGCAAGAGGGTTCCCTTTTCTCCACACCCTCTCCAGCATTTACTGTTTCTAGATTTTTTGATGATGGCCATTTTGACTGGTGTGAGATGATATCTCATTGTAGTTTTGATTTGCATTTCTCTAATGATTAGTGACGTTGAGCATTCTTTCATGTGTTTGTTGGCAGTCTGTATATCTTCTTTGGAGAAATGTCTATTTAGGTCTTCTGCCCATTTTTGGACTGGGTGGTTGTTTTTATGTTATTGAGCTGCATGAGCTGCTTATAAACTTTGGAGATTAATCCTTTGTCACTTGCTTCATTTGCAAATATTTTCTCCCATTCTGAGGGTTGTCTTTTCCTCTTGTTTATGGTTTCTTTTGCTGTGCAAAAGCTTTGAAGTTTCATTAGGTCCCATTTGTTTGTTTTTATTTCCATTTCTCTAGGAGGTGGGTCAAAAAGGATCTTGCTCTGATTTATGTCATAGAGTGTTCTGCCTATGTTTTCCTCTAAGAGTTTGATAGTTTCTGCCCTTACATTTAGGTCTTTAATCCATTTTGAGCTTATTTTTGTGTATGGTGTTAGGGAGTGATCTAATCTCATACTTTTACATGTAGCTGTCCAGTTTTCCCAGCACCACTTATTGAAGAGGCTGTCCTTTCTCCACTGTACATTCCTGCCACCTTTATCAAAGATAAGGTGTCCATATGTGCGTGGTTTTATCTCTGGGCTTTCTATCCTGTTCCGTTGACCTATCTTTCTGTTTTTGTGCCAGTACCATACTGTCTTGATTACTGTAGCTTTGTAGTATAGCCTGAAGTCAGGGAGCCTGATTCCTCCAGCTCCATTTTCGGTTCTCAAGAGTGCTTTGGCTATTCAGGGTCTTTTGTGTTTCCATACAAATTGTGAAATTTTTTGTTCTAGTTCTGTGAAAAATGCCAGTGGTAGTTTGATAGAGATTGCATTGAATCTGTAGATTGTTTTGGATAGTAGAGTCATTTTCACAATGTTGATTCTTCCAATCCAAGAACATGGTATATCTCTCCATCTATTTGTATCATCTTTAATTTCTTTCATCAGTGTCTTATAATTTTCTGCATACAGGTCTTTTGTCTCCTTAGGTAGGTTTATTCCTAGATATCTTATTCTTTTTGTTACAGTGGTAAATGGGAGTGTTTTCTTGATTTCACTTTCAGAATTTTCATCATTAGTGTATAGGAATGCCAGAGATTTCTGTGCATTAATTTTGTATCCTGCTATTTTACCAAATTCATTGATTAGCTCTAGTATTCTGGTAGCATCTTTAGGATTCTCTATGTATAGTATCATGTCATCTGCAAACAGTGACAGCTTTACTTCTTCTTTTCTGATTTGGATTGCTTTTATTTCCTTTTCTTCTCTGATTGCTGTGCCTAAAACTTCCAAAACTATGTTGAATAAGAGTGGTGAGAGTGGGCAACCTTGTCTTGTTCCTGATCTTAGTGGAAATGCTTTCAGTTTTTCACCATTGAGGATGACATTGGCTGTGGGTTTGTCATATATGGCCTTAATTAGGTTGAGGAAACTTCCCTCTATGCCTACTTTCTGCAGGGTTTTTTATCATAAATCGGTGTTGAATTTTGTCGAAAGCTTTCTCTGCATCTATTGAGATGATCTTATGTTTTTTCTCCTTCAATTTGTTAATGTGGTGTATCACATTGATTGATTTGCGTATATTGAAGAATCCTTGCACTCCTGGAATAAACCCCACTTGATCATGATGTATAATCCTTTTAATGTACTGTTGGATTCTGTTTGCTAGTATTTGTTGAGGATTTTTGCATGTATGTTTATCAGTGATATTGGCCTGTAGTTTTCTTTCTTTGTGAAATCTTTGTCTGCTTTTGGTATCAAGGTGATTTTGGCCTCATAAAATGAGTTTGGGAGTGTTTCTCCCTCTGCTATATTTTGGAAGAGTTTGAGAAGTATAGGTGTTAGCTCTTCTCTAATTGTTTGACAGAATTCGCCTGTGAAGCCATCTGGTCCTGGGCTTTTGTTTGTTGGAAGATTTTAAATCACAGTTTCAATTTCAGTGCTTGTGATTGGTCTGTTCATATTTTCTATTTCTTCCTGATTCGGTCTTGGCAGGTTGTACATTTCTAAGAATTTGTCCAGTTCTTCCAGGTTGTCCATTTTATTGGCATAGAGCTGCTTGTAGTAATCTCTCATGATCTTTTGTATTTCTGCAGTGTCAGTTGTTACTTCTCCTTTTTCATTTCTAATTCTATTGATTTGAGTCTTCTCCCTTTTTTTCTTGATGAGGCTGGCTAATGGTTTATCAATTTTGTTTATCTTCTCAAAGAACCAGCTTTTAGTTTTATTGATTTTGCTATTGTTTCCTTCTTTTCTCTTTCATATATTTCTGATCTGATTATTATGATTTCTTTCCTTCTGCTGACTTTGGGGTTTTTTTGTTCTTCTTTTTCTAATTGCTTTAGGTGTAATGTTAGGTTGTTTATTCGAGATATTTCCTGTTTCTTAAGGTAGGACTGTATTGCTCTAAGCTTCCCTCTTAGAACTGCTTTTGCTGCATCCCATAGATTTTGGGTCATCGTGTCTCCATTGTCATTTGTTTCTAAGTAGGTTTTTATTTCCTCTTTGATTTCTTCAGTGACCACTTCGTTATCAAGTAGTGTATTGTTTAGCCTCCATGTGTTTGTATTTTTTACAGATCTTTTCCTGTAATTAATATCTAGTCTCATAGCATTGTGGTCAGAAAAGATACTTGAAACAATTTCAATTTTCTTAAATTTACTAAGGCTTCTCTTGTGACCCAAGATATGATCTATCCTGGAGAATGGTCCATGAGCACTGGAGAAAAATGTGTATTCTGTTGTTTTTGGATGGAATGTCCTATAAATATCAATTAAGTCCATCTTTTTAATGTACCATTTAAAGCTTGTGTTTCCTTATTTATTTTCATTTTGGATGATCTGTCCATGGGTGAAAGTGGGGTGTTAAAGTCCCCTAGTATGAATGTGTTACTGTCGACTTCCCCTTTTATGGCTGTTAGTATTTGCCTTATGTATTAAGGTGCTCCTATATTGGGTGCATAAATATTTATAATTGTTATATCTTCTTCTTGGATCAATCCCTTGATCATTATGTAGTGTCCTTCTTTGTCTCTTCTAATATTCTTTACTTTAAAGTCTATTTTGTCTGATATGAGAATTGCTACTCCAGCTTTCTTCTGATTTACATTTGCATGGAATATCTTTTTCCATCCCCTTGCTTTCAGTCTGTATGTGTCTCTAGGTCTGAAGTGGGTCTCTTGTAGACAGCAAATATATGGGTCTTGTTTTGTATCCATTTAGCCAATCTGTGACTTTTGGTGGGACCATTTAGTCCATTTACATTTAAGGTAATTATTGATATGTATGTTTGTATTCCCATTTTCTTAATTGTTTTGGGTTTGTTATTGTAGGTCTTTTCCTTCTCTTGTGTTTCTTGCATAGAGAAGTTCCTTTAGCATTTGTTGTAAAGCTGATTGTGTGGTGCTGAACTCTCTCAGCTTTTGCTTGCCTGTAAAGGTTTTAATTTCTCCATCAAATCTGAATGAGATCCTTGCATGGTAGAGTAATCTTGGTTGCAAATTTTTCTCCTTCATCACTTTAAATATGTCCCTCCAGTCCCTTCTGGCTTGCAGAGTTTCTGTTGAAAGATCAGCTGTTAACTTTATGGGGATTCCCTTGTGTGTTATTTGTTGTTTTTCCCTTTTGCTTTTAATATGTTTTCTTTTTATTTAATTTTTGACAGTTTCATTAACATGTGTCTTGGCATATTTCTCCTTGGATTTATCCTGTATGGGACTCTCTGTGTTTCCTGGACTTGATTAACTATTTCTTTTCACACATTAGGGAAGTTTTCAACTATAATCTCTTCAAATATTTTCTCAGTCCCTTTCTTTTTCTCTTCTTCTTCTGGAAGCCCTATAATTTGAATGTTGGTGCGTTTAATGTCGTCCCAGAGGTCTCTGAGACTGTCCTCAGTTATTTTCATTCTTTTTTCTTTATTCTGCTCTGCAGTAGTTATTTCCACTATTTTATCTTCCAGGTCACTTATGCATTCTTCTGCCTCAGTTATTCTGCTATTGATCCCATCTAGAGTATTTTTAATTTCATTTATTGTGCTGATCATCATTGTTTGTTTCACCTTTAGTTCTTCTAGGTCCTTGTTAAATGTTTCTTGCATTTTGTCCATTCTATTTCCAAGATTTTGGATCATCTTTACTATCATTATTCTGAATTCTTTTTCAATTAGACTATCTATTTCCTCTTCATTTGTTAGGTCTGGTGGGTTTTTATCTTGCTCCTTCATCTGGTATGTGTTTTTCTGTCTTCTCATTTTGCTTATCTTACTGTGTTTGGGGTCTCCTTTTTGCAGGCTGCAGGTTCGTAGTTCCCGTTGTGTTTGGTATCTGTCCACAGTGCCAAAGGTTGGTTCAGTTGGTTGTGTAGGCTTCCTGGTGGAGGGGACTAGTGCCTGTGTTCTGGTGGATGAGTCTGGATCTTGTATTTCTGGTGGGCAGGTCCACGTCTGGTGGACCTGTTTTGGGGTGTCTGTGGACTTATTATGATTTTAGGCAGCCTTTCTCCTAATGGGGGGGGGTTGTGTTCCTGTCTTGCTAGTTGTTTGGCATAGGGTTTCCAGCACTGTAGCTTGCTCATCGAGTGAAGCTGGGTGCTGGTGTTCAGATGGAGATCTCTGGGAGATTTTCACTGTTTGATATTATGTGGGGCTGGGAGGCTTCTTGTGGTCTCTTATGCCTCTCCCTCCTCAGACACACAGCACTGACTCCTGGCTGCAGCACCAAGAGCCTTTCATGCACATGGCTCAGAATCAAAGGGAGAAAAAGTAGAAAGAAAGATTTAGTAGAAGTAGAAAGAAAGAAAGAAAGAAAGGAGGAATGGAGGGAGGGAGGAAGGAAGGAAGGAAGGAGGGAAGGAAGGAAAAAAGAAAGAAGATAAAGTAAAATAAAATAAAGTAAGATACAATATAATAAAATTATTCATATAAAAAAGTAGTTATTAAGAAAAAAAATTAAAAAGGAAAACGGATGGATAGAACCCTAGGACAAATGGTGGAAGCAAAGCTATACAGAAAAAATCTCACACAGAAGCATACACCTAGACACTCACAAAAAGAGGAAAAGGGGAAAAAATCATTAATCTTGCTCTCAAATTCCACCTCCTCAATTTGGGATGACTTGTTGTCTAAAGGAGGGAAGGAATTAAAGAAAGAAAGAAGATAAGTTAAAATAAAATAAAGTTATTAAAGTAAAAAATAATTATAAAAAAAATTTAAAAAAAAAAAAAAAAGGAAGGATAGAACCCTAGGACAAATGGTGGAAGCACAGCTATACAGACAAAATCTCACACAGAAGCATACACATACACACTCACAAAAAGAGGAAAAGGGGAAAAAATCATAAATCTTGCTCTCAAAGTCCACCTCCTCAATTTAGGATGGTTCGTTGTCTATTCATGTATTCTACAGATGCAGGGTACATGAAGTTGATTTAATCCGCTGCTTCTGAGGCTGCTGGGGGAAATTTCCCTTTCTCTTCTTTGTTTTCACAGCTCCCGGGGCTCAGCTTTGGATTTGGCCCCGCCTCTGCGTGTAGGTCGCCAGAGGGCATCTGTTCCTCACTCAGACAGGACGGGGTTAAAGAAGCCGCTGATTCAGGGGCTCTGGCTCACTCAGGCCAGGGGGAGGACAGGGCATGGATGAGGGGCGAGGCTGCGGAGGCAGAGGCCATTGTGACGTTGCACCAGCCTGAGGTGTGCCATGCATTCTCCCGGGGGAGTTCTCCCTGGATCCTGGGACCCTGGCAGTGGCGGGCTGCACAGGCTCCCCGGAAGGGGGGTGTGGTTAGTGACCTGTGCTTGCACACAGGCTTCTTGTTGGCGACAGCAGCAGCCTTAACGTCTCATGCCCGTCTCTGGTGTCCGCGCTGTTAGCCGCGGCTCGTGCCCGTCTCTGGAGCTCCTTTAAGCAGCGCTCTTAATCCCCTCTCCTCACGCATCAGGAAACAAAGAGGGAAGAAAAAGTCTCTTGCCTCTTCGGCAGGTCCAGGCTTTTCCCCCAACTCCCTCCCGGCTAGCCGTGGTTCACTAACACCCTGCAGGCTGTGTTCATGCCGCCAACACCAGTCCTCTCCCAGTGCTCCAACTGAAGCCGGAGCCTCAGCTCGCAGCCCCACCCGCCCCAGCGGGTGAGCAGACAAGCCTCCCGGGCTGGTGAGTGCTGGTCGGCCCTGATCCTCTGTACGGGAATCTCTCTGCTTTGCCCTCCGCACCCTTGTTGCTGTGGTCTCCTCCACGGCTCCAAAGCTTTTCCCCTCCACCACCTACAGTCTCTTACTGCGAAGGGGCTTCCTAGTGTGTGGGAACCTTTCCTCCTTCACAGCTCCCTCCCACTGGTGCAGGTCCCATCCCTATCCTTTTGTCTCTGTTTATTCTTTTTTCTTTTGCCCTACCCAGGTACGTGGGTACTTTCTTGCCTTTTGGGAGGTCTGAGGTCTTCTGCCAGCGTTCATTAGGTGTTCTGTAGGAGTTGTTCCACGTGTAGTTGTATTTCTGGTGTATCTGTGGAGAGGAAGGTGATCTCCGCGTCTTATTCTTCCGCCATCTTCCCGGAAGCCTCTGAAACTATGTTCTTAATCATAGAACACTTTCGTTTCTGAATACAAAGTATCTTGTGAACATCTTAAAAATCTGCTTTAGAAATGCTGCTTTGAATGGAAGAATGATAGTTAAAAAGTGTAAATGTTATTTGGACATAAGAAAAAGTATATACATCCTTGCAATTGGAAAGACTTATGGCTCCTTATGGTACTTTTAAATTAAGTTTATTGATTGCATTATTTAATAAATATTTGCCATTAGTTTTTAATAAGATCTTAGGATTAAAAAGTTATTTTGAACACTTCCTCTAATTTTACTAGTCATTTTCATTGCATTTAGATGCTATTGTGGTTCATACAAATAGATTTATGGCTGCAAAATCCATGTCCCTGCTGTATTTTATTAATACATGATGTCTCTATCCTTTTTATTGATTTATAATCTTTAATGTTACTTTCTCTTAGTATTTCTTCTCCACATGTCTTGTTTTGACTTTGCTGATTTCTACGTCTTCAACTTTTTTAAAAAAAATCACTTCATTTTGAGAATCTTTGTTTCTGAATATAACATATCTGGGTGTTAGCTCTTAATCCAGTATGACAGTCTTTGTCTTCTGTTGGATCAATTCCTTCCTTTTTTCCTTTCTTTCATTTCTCTCTCTCTCTCTTTTTATTCTTTGAAATTTTAGTTTCATTTTATGCTGCAAAACTTTTTACATGATTTTCCCAATGTTTCAATTTTCCAACATTTTTTCTAATGTGAAAACACATCAAATACATTAGACTCATAGTAAACTCCAAACAGTGAAAAACAATTCTAGAATTTATTGCATATGGTACCATCAGTGGTTGCTATTTTTAGAGATTTCTTTGGGAGATTATCCATTGAAACATAACACTTCAGAGCAAAGTCATCTTCAAGAGTTGACCTCTGAAGACAATAAAGAGTACAACAGTCCAATATTTTATAGGTGTTGTTTGACAGGTTATGAGTAGCTGCAAGCCATTTCTACACATTTTTTTCCAAAAGGCTTAAATGATGAAGATGAATCATTACTTTCAACACTACTCTACTAACATAAAGTTCTAACAACTTTCAAAATGGACTTAGAATTTGGACCAACAAGTTGGTTCAGGATATGTTTTATTTCTTTGGTGGTTCTCTTATCCACCTCAGTATTTTAGTGAATTTGAAATTGATCATATGCTGCACCAGGAGCTCAGAAATGGATATACTCCTGTTTAGAGTCCCTTATTAAGCCATACTTCCTCATATCTAAAAGTAATTTATCTAACATTTCAGGAAATTTAATTTTATGGTTAAGATAAATAGCTTGGAAATCTAAATCTAAACAATCTAAAATTGTTCAGAAATATGCACATGGATTAGAAATATATTTACATGCTGAAATGGCATTTTCCCATAAGTCATTAATAGAGAATGGAACCTAAAGATCAAACATCATTTTGAAGGCTTAACTTTGATTTCTGTTTTCTCTTGAGGAAAATATATTTTCTATTATTTCTGGTAATCTATAATTAACTGTACCAACCTTACAATATTAATTAATTCATGTTGTGCCTGGATGTTTATATAAAGTTTGCAACCCAAAAAATCAATTAGCTTTAGCATTCCATCAGAAAGTTAACAGGTTTCAGGTCACTGTGAAAAATGCCATGTTGATAAATTATGTGAAGGGCCCCAACATGTTTTTTCAGTTTCTCTAGTGTTCCTGTGATGCTGGATATTTTTTTTTTAAGCCAACTATTAAGATCAATATTTCCACACTCCACTGCCATATAGATGTAGTGGTCTCTGATTTTATAATCCTAAAGTTAGGTACATTATTGCTGTGTTGTTATAATTTATTAAAATAAGTCATAACTCCCATAACTCTCAATTGTTTGGTCACCTGATTCTTCTAGGTTCACATATTTTATAGCATGTATCTGCTTCTTTTCACTAAACACCTGAAATACCTTACTTGAATATTTATGTCCTACCTGCTTTAAAGTTGAATTGTTTTTATTTTATCTGAAATGTATTTTTTATTAAGATGTTGAAATCATAAGTAAAGTTTATCAATCTATTAATTCAGTTCTTTCATTTTTGATTTCAGTATTCATATACTTGTTTTTCTTCAAGTTAATTGCTTCTTTTATATCAGAGATTCCTTTATCTGTGCTGACTTTATCAGTTCCTATTTTCAACCACTGTTAATTTGGATTTTTTTACTGCATTTCTTTCCCATTAATTGACATTTACCATTCCTCTCTCTTTATCAGATGATTTTACTTTTATTACAAGTTAACAATTGCTTCTCTCACTGAAAGGCACTGTTTATACTGCCTCATGCTTTTTAATTCTCTCTTACAACATTTCTGTATAGAAAACTATATTGAGAATACTTTAAAAGTCTCCCCATTTCCCCTTTCACACAATGAGACCTATGGAACAACTTGAACTTCCTTTTTCTCATGCTTCATGCCTATCTTGGATTTTGACTAGGATAGTATAGTTCTTACTAGGACTATCTTTCTGTGAGTCTTATGCTGCTCTCAAGCAATACCAGAAAGTATACATTCATCCATTTTGAGTTATTCTATAAATAAATAAATTTGTATATAATATTATATATTACACATAAATGTATATAAAACAAAATAAATATAAATATAGAAACAATATATATCAATAATATACATTATATATTATGTATATTTATTTACACAGACACACATGTGTAAGTTGTATAAATATCAAGTTTATTTATACCAATGTTCATAAGTACTATTAATCTACTATTTCATCTTCTCTTCATTGCTATATTTTGAGGTCTTGTTTTGGTTAATGTTTGGTTTGGTGGTAGTTTTTTTTTTTTTATTTTTATTTCCAAACATTTTTCTTAGGTGTGATAGTTGAGGAATACACTTTTGAATTCTGGCATCTCTTCAAACATCTTTGTGCATCTGAGATGCAAATGACATCATTAGTAAATTTGGAATTCCTGGGCTGAAATCCTTTTCTTTCAGTAGTTCATAAGTGGTATTCTGCATTTAGCTGCTGATAATACAAAGATGCCAGTCAGATTTATTTTCCTCTGCTTGTAGCTTATCTTTACATATGGAGAATTATAAAATTATTTATCTATTGTTACAGATGATATGTTTTATCAAGATAGGTGTTCTTTCTCACCAGTACAGCCTGGAGCTCAATGACCTCTCTCAATATGAAGACACATGCTTCATTCAGCTCAGAGAATTGCCTTCAATCAAATGTTCTGTTATACCTGATCCTCCATCTGTCCATTTTCCTCCCTTTGAAACTCCTATTCTTTTCTTGCTAATTTTCCTGAACTTGTTAACTCACTAATTTCAGTCTCAATTTCTTCTCATTTAATCTATTTTCTGAGTGTGTCTTCCTAAGTGCTTAAAACAAATCAGGTGTCCATCTCTCTCTTCCAGCAGGTCTTTCTCTCTTGCCATGTGTTTCAAACTTTCCATCTTATGTTTCTCTCTGTGGTTCCTGAGGTCTATCAAGTAAGCAGCAATTTTACTCTGCCAGTAAATTGAGACTTAGATTGAATATTTGAATGTCTCCCATGAACAGAATTCTCAGGGTTTCTGAGGTAAATGGGACTCCTTGTCTGGGGAGCTGTGGATTAAGGGCAGACTGCCACCACTCTCCTGAGGTAAATGGAAGAGTCCTTTCTGCTCTTTGGTATTTGTCTACTTCCAACCTTCCCAGTAGTGAAGAATCAGCTCACTTGTTGTTTGCAATCTGGGCTCACTGAGGTCAGGGATTTCCGGGCCACATCCTAGAAGAAAATTCTACTTTCAACCTTCACTTGGAATACGCTCCCACCTGGGCTCTACAGATCTCTGGACACCAAGCACTTTAAAGAGTAAGTCATACAGCATCAGATCTTCATTTGGAGAGATAAGGAGAGGAAAAATGTGGATGATGAATTTGAGTGGGCAAACTTGAAAACAGGGATAATATTTTGACATATTGAGTAAACCCAGGTGATATATGATATGAAATGAATATAGAAATTGACTATATGATAGAGAAAATGTAAAGAATTTTTAATCCTTTAAGAGATATAACAAAAGCCATGGCCATTGATTAAGTATAGAGGGCAAGAAAGCAAGAGCCACCTGAGCTAAAACTCAAGATTCTGGTTTGAGGTAAGGTGACAAGATAAATTTTTTGCCTTTTAATGAGAAAGGAGAAGTGTATTATTTGGACCAAATTGGTACCAGAATATACTGCTGGGTCTATAAAATCTCCTATCCAGATTGGGATTTCCAGATATTCATTTGTTCTCTATCATGAACTCAGTAAAACTTGATAAAATGGAATTTTGAAGATTTTTAAAAGATCAAGATCATAAAGATTATCGATAACATTGTTCCACAGGTACTTTAACACTATTTTGAAAGAGAATCTCTGTTCACTCTGAATTCATTCAGTCATTAAGTATTCGCTATCTTTATATCATTAACAGGAATGGTGAGAAGCAGTTTAGAATCAAAGATGAATAAAACAGCCTCTTTCCTGAAGAAGTTCTGTTACACCGATAAACTCTTATTTCTCAGAACTCTTATGGCTCAGTATCAGAGAAATTCATAGATTGTCATGAGAAGAGAGGACCTGGAGGTTGTGTTGGTGAGAGAAGTCATACCTAATCTGATTTTTAAAGGATGAAGAGAAGTTAAATAGGGAAAGCTCAAGGACATTTTAGAAAGAAAATGACACAAAAGCGGATGACTGTGGCAAAAAACAGCATAGTATAGGCGGAGCAATACAAGCAATTTTGTGCAGCTAGTTAATAAGTGTGAAACTGGGATTAAAAAAGAAAGAATTTGAATGGAGCAGTAAGTGCCGGGTCATGAAATAGTTTGTTAGGAAGTTTAAGAATTAACCTATACATAATGAGAAGCTAGGAAATATTTACAGAATTTTTTTTTTTATGACAGCAACATGGTCAGATTTTTTTTTTAGACGGATCACTTTCTCGGCTGTAATGTAAATGGATCCAAGGGGGATAAGACTGGAAACAACAGAGATTGTGGAAGTTACTGCATTGGTTTAAGACAGAGATAGTCATGTTGGAATTATGTCATTTGAATAGGAATAAAGTTAATTTAAGTTTTAGACAGATAACTTGATTTTATGTTCTAGTTAAATTGAGTATAAAAGTAAAGATTCCCAGTTGACAGGTGGTCAAGCACATGTAAGGCTGTAAGGAGACAGCTGGGTTGGAAATAAGATTTTGAGTCATCAGCTCACAGGTGTTAGAGGAAGGCATGAGAATGGAGAGAATTTCTCAGGAAAATCATGCCAAGTGAAGTGGTATTAATCTGAACTAGGAATTATGGTGGTAAGCAAGCTTAAAGGGTGGACAAAGAAAGTGATCATCAGGAAAAATTAGCTTTTTTAAAGATAAAGAGATATCTAATAACATTGGCACCTGAAGACATCAGTACTGTTTACTAATATCCAGTTCTCTCTTCCCTTGGGCACATGGGAGGATTGTACTCCTCATTCCCTATGAGTTAGGCATGGTCAACAGACTCATTCGATCAATGAAATGTGAATAATAGAGACATATTACTTCCAAGAGAAAGCCAGTAATTGCCCAACTCCCCGCGCCCTCTGACTTTGGTATGCTTATCACAGAAGCATTTGTTGAGATGAAGCCTCAAAAAGCCTGGATTATTGTCTATTCTTCATAGCTGAATGAATGTTTCAACAGAATTTTTAATACTAAATCTAATCTTAGCCCATGAAAAGAGCTGTTAGTATTCATTAGGAAATCCATTCTGATCTTAGCAGGACATTTTTGGTGACCTAGTGAGATAAGTCAAACTTCAGTGCATCTAGGAGTTTAACGGATGTGATATGGTGGACATAATATGCGTCTCTTGCTACTATATGAACATTGGGAGAGAGGAGAGAAACTGGAGAGTATATCCGGGGAACTGTAGAGTCAAGACAGGGTCCAATTCGGCAGGGGTGAATCAAAGAGAGAGACTTCAGGAATGTTCGTGCTGAGGGAAGGGAGCCATTTACAATAGGAATGAACACAAAAGAAAAGGAGTGATCAGTGAAGCTATTTTCTACAAATGCCAGGAGATATTGCAATAAAGGACACACAGGGAGAAGGATTTAGGATGAGCTACAGTCACACAAAGAGAAGGCTTTAAACAGGAAGAGATAACCCTCAATATCCTAGACAGGAAGTTAGGAGGGATAGAGAGGAAGGAATTAAGGAAAGAACCAGGGTTTAGTTAAGGTAAAATAACAAATCATGAGAGTGACAGCCTTCTGTGTTAAATGAGATATTGGGTGGTTTGTTAATAATGAAATTATGTTTTCAGAGGTTACAGTGCAAATTTTGGAGATGGGGCAATAAGAAAAAAGACAGCAGTATAGACGTTTACATCAGAGAATATTTAGAGGAAAACTGGGAAAAAAGGATTTATCCATCAACAAATTGATAATTGAGATCTTTGTAATGTCTTTTAACTTTGTCTAAAGTCTTTTAGTAACAAAACTACTCAGTATGCTAAGCAATATCTGCCCTGGTGTTAGTGGCTCTGCCATATGTTTTAAATAATATCGTTTAAAAGATGTTGAACAGTGTGCGTCTTCTAAAATCTTGTAATACTAAAATCAGTCGATTGTAGAATGACCTAAAGCACTAATTCCATTAAATATGTCCATGAGCAGTATTTTAGAATCATTTTCTTTGCCTAGTATCATGATTTATATCTTAACTAATTGGAATCTTTTTTTTTTTAATTGCTCTGTGCCAAATATCACAAACTAAGTGGCTTAAAACAACACAAATATGTTATCTCCCAGTTTCAATTGTTGAAGAGCCTGGCACTATCTAGCCGACTTCTTTGCTCATGTTGGCTGGGGCTGCTATCTCATCTGAAGCTTAAATTCCCCTTCCCAGCTCATTCAAGTTGTAATTAGAACTTAGATTCTTTGGATTATAGGACTGAGGTTCCAACTTTCTTACTGGCTGTTAGTCAGAGCCCATTCTTAGCATTGAGAGGCTGCTTGTGGTTTCCTGTGTTCATCATAATATGGTGGTTGCTCCTTTAAGGCTTTGAAACTTACTTCCTCTCACTGTGATTTAAAGAGCTCATATAGACAGGCCCATCCACATAATTTCCTTTTGATTCACTCAAGGTCAGCTGATTAGTAACCTTAACTCTATTTACATTTGTAAAGTCTCCTTTGTCACCTAATATAATCATGAGAGTGATAATCCACCAAATTCACAGGTTCTGAACACACCCAAGATGAGGAAATTACACAAGACATTTACACCAATGTGAAAATCTTTAGGGCCATCTTAGAATTACAATTATGCCAACAATCTTGACAATCAGAACACTTAAATAGTACATGGGCTTCCCTGGTGGCACAGTGGTTGAGTCTGCCTGCCGATTCAGGGGACACGGGTTCATGCCCCGGTCGGGGAAGATCCCACATGTCACGGAGCGGCTGGGCCCGTGAGCCATGGCCGCTTAGCCTGCGCGTCCGGAGCATGCATGTCCGGAGCCTGTGCTCCGCAACGGGAGAGGCCACAACAGTGAGAGGCCCAAGTACCACACACACACACACACACACACACACACAAAACAATAGTATAAAAATTGATGTAGAAAGAAGAGCATGAGAGAACAAAGTCATGCATGAGAGAGGAAATACAAGAGATATATTTACATAAAGAAGATGAATGATTCTATGAGCTTCTAAAACTGACCCAAAAGGATTTTTTAATCTCCTATAGCCATGGAGATATAAAGAAAAAACACAAATTTTTGACTTTTCAAGTAAAAGATTACAATGCAAATGAAATTCAGAACCTCTCTGGAGCTCTTAAGTGAAAGTGAGAATGATGATTAGAAAAAATCGGAATGATGGAATTTGTAGGAATTCTGATAGATTATGATTATTTACACCACCACCTCCAATCCTCTTTAACTTTGCTTTTAAAAAGAAAAAAATCTCTTGCTCTAATGGAGATTGTTAGCATTCCTTTGCTTTAACTCTCTTTAATAACCTCATTTGAAGCAGATGCATTTCAAGGGGATGCTGATTGATTTTAAGATCCACAAGTACAATCTCTCAGATCTTCCTGAGCCATACCCTCAGAAGAATTAAGATGAATTATGACTTGAGAGGAGATGGACAAAAATCTGGCAAATCATTTGGTTTTTATTCTACTATTTATAACAACCAAAACCTGGGGCTACATGTAATTCATGTGCGAAAATATTATACATGTGTTACGTTAGGAAGGAAAAATCATAACATTATATGGAGTCAAACAATTAATATGGATTGCAGCTTGAGCAGTGATAGGTATCTCTAATTACTTGGTAGATAACTGAAATCTGGACTCAATATTGGCTTATGTTAAATAAAATTGAGATATTGGAACTTAACTGGAACATAATGCAGGAAGAAATGACAGTACTTAGAGACAGAAGCTATCTGTAGAGAATTCTTCATAGGTTATTTACTCACCCTAACTAATCATGCTCCCAAGAGGGCTCTTCAGTTGCTTTCCCTTCTCCCTGGTCTTCCTTCATTTTCTCTGGCTCCTGGGCTAAGGGTAGTGTACATATGTTCAACTCCAACAAAGGGCTCTGGTTTCTGTAGGATGTCTTCATCACTGAGCTCAGAGGTAACAAGAAACAGTATGATATTCAGTCTGTCCTCCTGTGGTTCCAGCTTTCTGCTATCTTCTCTTCCTGCCTGTAGACTTCAGCCTCCAGCATTAGAAACAAAAACATCCTTGCAAAGACTATTTAGTCAACCCCCCTACTTCCATAAGTCATTTTCTATAATAACTATCTCACTGTTTCAGCTCCTCTGATTGAACCCTGACTGACACAAAAGGAAATCTAGTAATTTTTAAAATAAGTATAGTAGAAAAAGCAAGAAATACAAACAAATCTAAGTGGAATGAAGACACTTGAGGTGAGACACCAAGTTGGAGAATCAAGGGCTTCTTACCTAATTCCCAGATTAGAACCGATAGGTAGACTCTACAGATCCTGGAGTAAAGGAGAAACTGGGTTTCCTTAAAGATGTATCCTCATAACAAAAATGCAAATATGTAATGGAGATAGTCTTCCTGGTTTTCCGCTGGGGTCCTGTGAACATTTTTAGGGTAACTTGCTTTGGACAAGAGAAGTATTGAGAACTTTTAAGTGTTACTCAGTGCACAGCTGTGAACTGACATGAAGTTTTGATCATCCAAAAGACCACTGCACACTTTTACTCAGAATGGGGGCTCATGGAGGTCAGCTGAGAAATTATATGTTGGCCTGAATCCATCTTTTAGTGGGCTTGGTAAATTTGCAAAAACATTCTGTAGTTATCTTCCCAAATTCCAGGTATATAGTTAACATATATCCATAGTTGACAGAATTCCTACGTTGGTTTCCTGGCCCATGGAGTAAAGGCTGTTATGGTACAAAGGAAAAGTGGAGGTCTCTGATCTCATTATATCCAAAAAGAAAAAAAAAAAAAAAAGAATATTATCCATGATGCAATCTCAAAGAATGATGCCAACATCAAAGACTTGAAAGATGTAAGAATAGTGAGTTCTAACTTATCTCCATTGAAAATGCCACTTTGGCTATGAAGAAATACCAGTGATGTAGAATGAACGGGAATTATTGGAAACAATTAGAAATTGCCTCCATTGCAACTGTCGTTTCAGATGCGAACTGCATACTGTAACAAATACCACGAAGGTCAGTAGGTGTGGCAAAAAACTATTAATATGGTAAATGCTTGCATCTATGTTTTAATTAGGAAGGACCACCAGAGAGTTTGCTTTCATAAAGCACTGAGGACAGCACATCTTCACAGTATTACCTCAGGAATATGTCAGCTCTGTCCTATGTCACAGCGTAGTACACAGGAAACTTGTTTTACCATCCCTTTGAACATAATACTATCTTACCAGACTGATATCATGGAAATTAGATTATGGTGGTCAAGACATAACAAGTAACCTTTAGAACTATTTGTAAGAGGTACTTGCCAATAGTGGAAGATAATTTTCCATGAAAATTCAGAAAGGATGAATGTTATGCATGAAGTTACTAAGGACTTCCCTTAAATAGGGCCTGTGTAGCTGAGTAACTAATCTCCAGTTGCAAAGACTAATGCTAAATTCCTAATAGGATGTCATTTCCCAAGAGGACCACCCTGATTCCTGATGGTAGTTGAATTGTATTTAATCTCTTCCTCCCATCACATAGGGGAGAAGGGTAAGGAAAATAAATAATTCATTAAAACGGTGATTCAGGTTATAGATGTTTTTGTCTGCCCCAAATTCTTTCAGCATCACCCTTATTGGCTTATTAAATACTTTATTTAACATTGTGATATTCATACAACACAGTTCCTGAACAAGGAAATCATTTTTCAACCAATGAAACAAGAAAACTTGCTTACTATCACGAAGTTCGTTGATTTCGCCATATAACCCCATTCTTAGAAGCAGCAGGATTAATACTGATACAAATTGAGATGGTCCCTGAGGACTTAGTTATTTTGCTGATTGGATGACAATAACTTGTCATTCTACAATGACTATTATAGCTGGAAAAGTACACCATATATTGGAATAAATGTAAAAGTTTTGGATTCTATTCTTGGCTCTATCTTTAATTAATTGGATAGATTGAGACAAATCAGTGTATGCTTTCATAATTTTTTATTAATTTATTTATTTAATTAATTTATTATTTTTGGCTGTGTTGGGTCTTTGTTGCTGTGCGCGGGCTTTCTCTAGTTGTGGCAAGCGGGAGCTAGTCTTCATTGCGGTGCACGGGCTTCTCCTTGCAGTGGCTTCTCTTGCTGCAGAGCACAGGCTCTAGGCGTGTGGGCTTCAGCAGTTGTGGCGGGTGGGCTTCCGTAGTTGTGGCTTGTGGGCTCTAGAGCACAGGCTCAGTAGTTGTGGCGCATGGCTTATAGTTGCTCCACGGCATGTGGGATCTTCCCGGACCAGGGTTCAAACTGGTGTCCCCTGCATTGGCAGGTGGATTCTTAACCACTGTGCCACCAGGGAAGCCCATCATATTTTTAAAAAGAAGAAAGATTGTTTCTAATAACGACAGAAGTATCCAAGGTGTTTGAGAAAGATCCAATGGTTAAAAGTTTACAATGAATATTTTAAAGTATATTTAGTTTTAAATGTAATGCCCCTTTAAAAATATCTGAGAAACTTCTTGTGGATGTTAGGTGGTTATCAGTGGCTATCAGATGCCTATAACTGAGATTTCATCTGTCAGTTTATCATATGAACAGTGTTTGACATGCTGAACTTTTGACCATTACATCCTTTTAGTGTGTTTTTATTTTTATTTAAATATATTTTTGTTTATAATTGTTGAAGTAGAAATTCTTAATGGTTTAGGACAAATTTCATGCTTTGCCAAAGTTTTGAATATTATTTTGAATTCACTAAACATTAAAAGAATTTTATGACTGAAAAAAATGATTAATATATAGTAAGATCCATGGTTCTAGTGACTAAAGAGAACTGAACTCTTCTTTCATTTACAGTTAATATCTCAGAGTAATCTTCTATTTTTGGCATGCAGGTGAAAGTCAGAGTTGAGTAATTATGATGGCAAAAGGAACAGCTGCTAAACATTCCAAAGTGAGCATTATAAACCTAATATAATATCAAGCTTTGGAAGTTAATGTTGGTATAGGATTTTTATATTCTTAGGAAAAACTAGTAAAAAAAAAAGTACAAAATATGAGAGAAATGTATTTATTTTAAACATCTTTATTAGAGTATAATTGCTTTACAATGGTATGTCAGTTTCTGCTTTATAGCAAAGTGAATCAGTTATACATATACATATGTGAATCAGTTATACATATACATATCTCTTCCCTCTTGCATCTCCCTCCCTCCCACACTCCCTATCCCACCCCTCTGGGTGATCACAAAGCACCGAGCTGATCTCTCTGTGCTATACAATCGCTTCCCACTAGCTATGTATTTTACGTTTGGTAGTGTATATATGTCCATGCCACTCTCTCACTTTGTCCCAGCTTACCCGTCCCCCTCCCCATATCCTCAAGTCCATTCTCTACTAGGTCTGCATCTTTATTCCCATCTTATTCCTATGTTCTTTGAACCATTTTTTCTTTTTTTTTAGATTCCATATATATGTGTTAGCATACAGTATTTGTTTTTCTCTTTCTGACTTACTTCACTCTGTATGAGTCTCTAGGTCCATCCACCTCGCTACCAATAACTCAATTTCATTTTTTTTATGGCTGAGTAATATTCTATTGTATATATGTGCCACATCTTCTTTATCCATTCATCTGTTGATGGACACTTAGGTTGCTTCCATGTCCTGGCTATTGTAAATAGAACTGCATTGAACATTTTGGTACATGACACTTTTTTTTTTTTTTTTTTTTTTTTTTTTGCAGTACACGGGCCTCTCACTGTTGTGGCCTCTCCCATTGCAGAGCACAGGCTCTGGACGCGCAGGCTCAGCGGCCATGGCTCACGGACCTAGCCGTTCCGTGGCATGTGGGATCTTCCCAGACCGGGGCACGAACCCATGTCCCCTGCATCGGTGGGCAGACCTTCAACCACTGCACCACGAGGGAAACCCCCATGACTCTTTTTGAATTATGGTTTTCTCAGGGTATATGCCCAGTAGTGGGATTGCTGGGTCGTATGGCAGTTCTATTTGTAGTTTTCTAAGGAACCTCCATACTGTTCTCCATAGTGGCTGTATATATTCACATTCCCACCAATAGTGCAAGAGTGTTCCCTTTTCTCCACACCCTTTCCAGCATTTATTGTTTGTAGATATTTGGATGATGGCCATTCTGACCGGTGTGAGATGATATCTCATTGTAGTTTTGATTTGCATTTCTCTAATGATTAATGATGTTGAGCAATCTTTCATGTGTTTGTTGGCAATCTGTATATCTTCTTTGGAGAAATGTCTATTTAGGTCTTCTGCCCATTTTTGGATTGGGTTCTTTGTTTTTTTTTTTTGATATTGAGCTGCATGAGTTGCTTATATGTCTTGAAGATTAATCCTTTGCCAGTTGCTTCATTTGCAAAAATTTTCTCCCATTCTGAGGGTTGTCTTTTGGTCTTGTTTATGGTTTCTTTTGCTGTGCAAAAGCTTTTAAGTTGCATTGGGTCCCATTTGTTTATTTTTGTTTTTATTTCCATTTCTCTAGGAGATCAGTCAAAAAGGATCTTGTTGTGATTTATGTCATAGAGTTTTCTGCCTATGTTTTCCTCTAAGAGTTTGATGGTGTCTTGTCTTACATTTAGGTCTTCAATCCATTTTGAGTTTATTTCTGTGTATGGTGTTAGGGAGTGTTCTCATTTCATTCTTTTACATATAGCTGTCCAGTTTTCCCAGCACCACTTACTGAAGAGGCTGTCTTTTCTCCACTGTATATTCTTGCCTCCTTTATCAAAGGTAAGGTAACCATATGTGCGTGGGTTTATCTCTGGGCTTTCTATACTGTTCCATTGATCTATCTTTCTGTTTTTGTGCCAGGACCATACTGTCTTCATTACTGTAGCTTTGTAGTATAGTCTGAGGTCAGGGAGCCTGATTCCTCCAGCTCCGTTTTTCTTTCTCAAGATTGCTTTGGCTATTCAGGGTCTTTTGTGTTTCCATACAAATTGTGAAATTTTTTGTTCTAGTTCTGTGAAAAATATCAGTGGTAGTTGATAGGGTTTGCATTGAATCTGTAGATTGCTTTGGGTAGTAGAGTCATTTTCACAATGTTGATTCTTCCAATCCAAGAACATGGTATATATCTCCATCTATTTGTGTCATCTTAATTACATTCATCAGTGTCTTATAATTTTCTGCATACAGGCCTTTTGTCTCCTTTGGTAGGTTTATTCCTAGATATTTTATTCTTTTTGTTGCAATGGTAAATGGGAGTGTTTTCTTAATTTCACGTTCAGAATTTTCATCATTAGTGTATAGGAATGCCAGAGATTTCTGTGCATTAATTTTGTATCCTGCTACTTTACCTAATTCATTGATTAGCTCCAGTAGTTTTCTGGTAGCATCTTTAGGATTCTCTATGTATAGTTTCATGTCATGTACAAACATTGACAGCTTTACTTTTTCTTTTCCAATTTGGATTCCTTTTATTTCTTTTCTTCTCTGATTGCTGTGGCTAAAACTTCCAAAACTATGTTGAATAATATTGGTAAGAGTGGGCAACTTTGTCTTGTTCCTGATCTTAGTGAAAATTGTTTCAGCTTTTCACCATTGAGGATGATGTTGGCTGTGGGTTTGTCTTATATGGTCTTTATTATTTTGAGGAAAGTTCCTTCTATGCCTACTTTCTGGAGGGTTTTTATCATAAATGGGTGTTGAATTTTGTCGAAAGCTTTCTGTGCATCTATTGAGATTATCATACCGTTTTTCTCCTTCAAGTTTTTAATATGGTGTATCATGTTGATTGATTTGTGTATAATGAAAAACTCTTGCATTCCTAGGATAAACTCCACTTGATCATAGTGTATGATCCTTTAAATGTGCTGTTGGACTCTGTTTGCTAGTATTTTGTTGAGGATTTTTGCACCTATTTCCTCAGTGATATTGGCCTGTAGTTTTCTCTCTTTGTGACATCTTTGTCTGGTTTTGGTATCAGAGTGATGGTGGCCTCGTAGAATGAATTTGGGAGTGTTCCTCCCTCTGCTATATTTTGGAAGAGTTAGAGAAGTATAGGTGTTAGCTCTTCTCTAACTGTTTGATAGAATTCACCTGTGAAGCCATCTGGTCCTGGGCTTTTGTTTGTTGGAAGATTTTTAATCACAGTTTCAATTTCAGTGCTTCTGATTTGTCTGTTCATATTTTCTATTTCTTCCTGATTCAGTCTCAGAAGATTGTGCTTTTCTAAGAATGTGTCCATTTCTTCCAGGTTGTCCATTTTATTGATATAAAGTTGCTGGTAGTAATCTCTCATGATCCTTTGTATTTCTGCAGTGTCAGTTCTTACTTCTCCTTTTTCATTTCTAATTCTGTTGATTTAAGTCTTCTCCCTTTGTTTCTTGATGAGACTGGCTAATGGTTTATCAATTTTGTTTATCTTCTCGAAGAACAAGCTTTTAGTTTTATTGACCTTTGCTATCATTTCCTTCATTTCATTTTCATTTATTTCTGATCTGACCTTTATGATTCCTTTCCTTCTGCTAACTTTGGGAAGCTTTTCTGTTCTTCTTTCTCTAATTGCTTTAGGTGTAAGGTTATGTTGTTTATTTGAGATGTGTCTTGTTTCTTAACGTAGACTTGTATAGCTATAAACTTCCCTCTTAGAACTGCTTTTGCTGCATCCCATAGGTTTTAGGTTGTTGTGTTTTCATCGTCATTTTTTCTAGGTGTTCTTTGATTTCCTCTTTGATTTCTGCAATGATCTCTTGGTTATTAAGTAGTTTGTTGTTTATTCTCCATGTGTTTGTATTTCTTACAGATTTTTTCCTGTAATTGATATCTAGTCTCATAGTGTTGTGGTCAGACAAGATACTTGATAAGATTTCAATTTTCTTAAATTTACCAAGGATTGATTTGTGACCCAAGATATGATCTATCCTGGAGAAAGTTCCATGAGCACTGGAGAAGAACGTGTATTATGTTGTTTTTGGATGGAATGTCCTATAAGTGTCAATTTAGTCCATCTTGTTTAATGTATCATTTAAAGCTTGTGTGTCCTTATTTATTTTCATTTTGGATGATCTGTCCATTGGTGAAAGTGGGGTGTTAAAGTCCCCTACTATGCTTGTGTTACTGCTGATTTCCCCTTTTATGGCTGTTAGTATTTTCCTTATGTATTGAGGTGCTCCTATGTTGGGTGCATAAATATTTACAATGGTTATATCTTGTTTTTGGATTGATCCTTTCATCATTATTTCATGTCCTTCTTTGTCTCTTGTAATAGTCTTTGTTTTAAAGTCCATTTTGTCTCATATGAGAATTGCTACTCCAGCTTTCTTTTGATTTCCATTTGCATGGAATATCTTTCTCCATCCCCTCACTTTCATTCTGTATGTGTCCCTAGGTCTGAAGTGGGTCTCTTGTAGATAGCATATATACGGGTCTTGCTTTTGTATCCATTCAGCCAGTCTATGTCTTTTGGTTGGTGCATTTAATCCATTTACAGAGAAATGTATTTTTAATGAAGTTGGAATATGGGTAACTATAAGACAATCAAACCAGTGGTATGATCATTCAAAATCATACATTACTGGGTTCTAATTATGACTGTCTTTGACAAGACTAAGTAAATGCTGATAAGTTCTCAAAAACAGATCAAATTTATTAGTGTGGGTGAGACACTTATGTCTTTTATTTATGTTCTGCTCATAGATTAATCTCAATGGAATTGATATTTTTTAAGAATTGCTTCTCTGCCAAAATATTCTTCATTCAATGGCATTTTACTATTAGATCTAGAATACTAATATTTTAAAGTGTAGAATTAACATACAGAAATATTGTTTCCTCCCTCAAAGAATTTAGATGCCTCTAAAGAGGCCTGAGGTTATTTAGGATTACAGTCTTCTAAAGAGAAATAATCCTGTATCTGCTTGATGAAAACTGTAGGTGGATCGTTTTCAAATTTCAGAAAAAAACAATATATATGGTCATCAATGTCAACAGACTACTAGTAGGTAAAGCCTCATAAACATGTTGGTTTTACTCAAAAAATGAGTTTTTGAATCATGGTAGAAATTTGCTATTTTTTTTTTTTTATCTGAAGAACTCGTCCTTGTGCTTTTCAGAATATAGTATGTAAAGCAATTCAAGGCTACCCTGTTGAAGTTTGGGTGGGAGCTCTGTAGTCCATTCTACTAAGTCCAGTTCCCAAAAAGTTCTTAAACATATACAGTAAGCCCAAGGCTTAACAGTGCAGTATTAAGAGTTTAGAGATTTTTAAAACATTTGTTCATGTAATAAGAAGTGTTAAAAATTGTATGAAGAGATAGATTTGCTCTCATACCAGGACACACACACACACACAGACACACACACACACACACACACTTCTCAAGTCATTTCAATTGCACAAGTGTCCTTAAGTCCTAGCGGGGAAAGAAAGAGCAGAATGGTGGTATGGTGACAGCAAAAGGGACAAATGTAACTGTAAGAAATCTTTCAAGAATCGTGACTTATGTACCATGCATAGTAATCCTTTCCAGCATTTGAGAAAAGATGGAAGTATGTTTAAGATTTACATTTCAAACTTCTAGACCAGCTTATCTTATACTTTTTATTCCTGTTTATAATCTCTTCCATCCATATGACTGGTAATATCACTTGTGAAAACATCCCATATATGTTCTTCTCAAAGACTGATGCTTCTGATATAACTATTAAGAACTCTGAAGGGCCTGAGATTTTACTCTACTTGCAAACTGAAAGTTAGCATGGTAGAGCTTCAGAGATATTAGCAGGAGACCTAAAACTTCATGTCAGAAACAGAGAACTGTTTATTGCTCATGGCAATTAAAATAGCCAGAACATCAGCACTTGGCTTGATTTCTCAAGCCTTAATTTCCAAGAGCTGATGTTAAGAGAAGTGACACCTGCCTACACAGTGGGTTATATTATAGAGAACCTACATTTTAAAATACAAATCAGTAGGCATGCCTGTCCCTTGTTCCACAGAGAGGTACTTTATCTCTCAAGGCTCTAAATAAACCTGCTTCTGCTTCGATGTGGGTGGGGGGAGCTGCTGGGGGGTATGCTATCTCTGTTATCCAAGACTGTTTGCTATTCAGAGATCCTCGAAAAGATAGTTCAGAACAAAAGCAGTTGTGCCTCTGCTTATAACACATTCAGCAACACAAGAGGCCCATGGACAATCGCTTCCCAGTGAAAATGTTACCATTTAAGAAAAAAAAAAAAAAAAACTTCTGAAAATGCTATTAGGGGAAGGCAAAATCACACACTCAGGGAGGACATGTTGGGACGCTCAGGATCCACAGAGGACTGCCTCTCTCCACAAGTGTTCCAACCCTCACCCCTTTCTTTCAAATAATGGTAACACTAAATATATTGCTATAAATGCTTGTCACCAAAAGATTCATCTTCTGAATTATTTTAAAAGTAAGGCTTGGGGCTTCCCTGGTGGCGCAGTGGTTAAGAGTCCGCCTGCCGATGCAGGGGACACGGGTTCCTGCCCCGGTCCGGGAGGATCCCACATGCCGCGGAGCGGCTGGGCCCGTGAGCCATGGCCGCTGGGCCTGCGCGTCCGGAGCCTGTGCTCCACAACGGGAGAGGCCACAACAGTGAGAGGCCCGTGTACTGCAAAAGAAAAAAAAAAAAAAGTAAGGCTTCATTGTATAACAGTTATCCTGACGTATACTGAATTCACAATAACTTAATTTCTATACTTCACAATCCACTAACAGCCAGTGAAGTGAAATCCTATAGCAGTAAGACATTGTAATCACTAACCCCAATATTAAGAAGGAAACATTTATTTTTTACATACCTGCCTTTGAGTTCCAAAGAGTCAATGCCTATGTGTACAAAACACAATCAAACATTCTACATATATTACTAAGTATATCCTTGCAAGTCCAGGCAAGAATAACAAAACTGAGCACTCAAGGCTACCAGTAGTATTTTTTTGCAGCAAATATTGGAGAACATCATAATGACTTCAGATAATTTTCTTTTATAATTTTGGGAAATTCTCTCTAACCATGACTTTTAAGGTTAAGTAAAATATGTAAAATCTGCAAATATGTTTTTAAATGGAGTTCCTAATTGATTCAGGCTAACACTATGATCACGTAATTGTTAGCCTTATAATTGGTTCTTAATTGCTCATATGTGTGGTACCTTCATTGCTAGTCATTATAATGATAATACAATATTAATAAATTACATATTGTTACAGTTTAAATTCCTTGTAATACCATGACCTACATCTCGTTTTATTTTTCATAAAACACTTGTAGGATAGGTAAGGTTTTTGTCATGTGATTCTGGAAATGGTGAAGACTGGCATCAATCATTGTTTTGCCCATCACATTGGAAGTTAATTGAAAACTTGATGAACATGAATCTAACAGACCAAATCAGCTGATTCTATCCTTGCTAGCCCTGGCATTCAGATTCCTCTGCTATTTCCATTGGCCCTTGCCAACTGGATCCTAGGGAATGTGCTACTACTGAGGTGGCAGCACAGATCTCATTGACTGGGGAAACATGCAACAGTTAATCATTTGCTTAGGAGCTGGAAATTTTTAAGATCATAAAAAGGAGTCTTTAGAATTAATGTAGATTATCATGTACCTTAAAGGACTTTCTACATTTTTATAAATATCCTTCCTCTAAATAGCTAGAGGCCATGAGCATAAAGAGTAGTTAAGTTCTACAAAGCAAATGATCTAAGCCCCCAGCATAAGACCTGCTATTTTTAATCTTGCAAAGATTACACAGATTTGTTTACTTCATAGTCCTAATGGAAACATGGCTCATTTCAGAAATTTGATTAAGAACCTGATTCAATTCTAATCAAAATATTTAAGTCATATGTTGTCTTCCTTGCTGAAGAAACAAAGAGGAATAAATGTGCTTCTGACCTCAAGAAGCTTATATTATGGGGCAAAGATAGGAATTAACTGAAAAAAACAAAAATTGTCTATTACATAGACTAATTATCTTTGTTGTATAAACTCACTTGTTTTGACCAACTTTATTAGTGATAGAATTTCACAAAATTTTTTATCTCCTTATCTTAAAATAATTTTTCAAGGTTTAAAATTAATGGTATTTTATACCAAAAGTATATGCACTTTTTATACTGAAAGCATCAACTAGAAAATAGTAATGATCAAAAATTATATGCTGTCAGAGAAGCAAAAGTTGTTGCAACCAAGTTCACTGTATTTTAAAACTTCATAGACCAGTAAGGCGTTCTAAAGAAATTTAGTGATTGACAGCTTGACTTTAAATTTTGCTTGCCCTCACTCTGTTAGGACAACCTCAGCGTCCTGATCATAATATCATTATTTTCCCAGTTGACTCTCTGAACTTATGACTGAGTCAATCACAAGTGATTGAATCAATAGCAGCACTGATATTAACTTACAGTACAATATGCATTGTGGTGAAATTCGGATGTGAGACATGTACTTTGCTTTGCAGAAGTAAGTCATTATAAGAAATTTATCCATTGATAAAATATTTCAGCATCACTAATAATGAAGCATGTGTGCCAATTTATTAATTAATGAAACAGATTTTACTGTCTTCTGCCAAATAAGCATATACTTTCACTTCTGGAATAATTTCATTTATTTAAAAGCATCAAAAGTGGTGAAAATAACTAATTTGATTGGTATCATTATTTCTCCAGTGCCAGTGTTGATATTAGTAAAAGCTTTTTAAAACTGTAGTAAATTCTGATTACTATTTTGCTGTTACCACTAGTAAGAGGTAATTATTCTCTGAATCTGACCTTTAGTTTATTGCAGTTTAAAATCTAGTTCTCAATGAAATTAAAAGATATCTATAACATACTTTTTAAATTCAATACCACATAATCATTAGATCCTATCAAATAGAAAACTGAATATAAATCATTCATTTTACAGTATTTTATTACAACATTATATATTTCTAAAGACACCATTATATTAAAATAAAATCTAGCTTTAACTTTTCATATATGCTTTTATTGTCCATAAAATGTTTAATTAATTTTATTGCAGCTCCATTAACATAGTCCAAATTATTTTCTGGCTGTAAGTGTTCAAATAATTTTGACTGAAAAGTCAACTTATCTAAGCTTCTGTCAAAACTTGAACTAATCAAATCTCACATATCCAGAAAAATAAAATAGAAAATTTATAGGGAAGTTTAAATGATGATATCCAGAAGTGTTATGAACCAGAACTAATTGACATTAGTATTTTTATAGCTGGGAATCAAGGGGCTTTTTACTTAAGAAGAAGGTATTTTTGCCATATGCTTCTCACTTCTTTTTTGAACTTCAGGCAAATCAAAAATTGAGTGTATGTATTCTGTAAACATTGATGAACATTAATGAAAAGGATTATTTACTGAATCTACTATTCCTAGGTTAGCACTCCATAAGAATCAGCACAGCTTCAAATTTGGCACATAAACGGACACATACAAATGTATCATAGTTCTAACCTGCTGTAATGTAAATATTATTGTCAATCACACAATTGACTTTTTAATTAGTGTACCCATAGTTCCTTAATGTAGAGGAATGATCCCTGAGCCAGGAATAAAAAGGTCTGAACTCCCATCTGGGCTCTGTTGTTTGCTGACTTAACATGATTGTGAGATGAATTCTTAATAGGACCTGGTACAAAATAAGAGCTCACAAAATATTGATTCAAAATGTGAAACTGACTAATAGAGACAAATATTGCAGAAAAAGGAATGATAATGTATTAATTTTCTGTGCTTCATAGCAAATTACCACAAATTTAGCAGCTTAAGATAGCACACATTTATTTTCTCACAGTTTCTGTAAGGTAGAAGTTGTGGCACAGCCTAGCTAGGTCTCACCAGGTTGAAATCCATATGTTGACTGAGGCTGTGATCTCATCTGAAGCTGTACTGGAGAAGAATCAATTTGCAGGGTCCCTCACTTGCGGGAATAACTCATATTTGTGGCTGGCACTAAGGTCCTCATTTTCTTGTTGGCTGTTGGCCAGGGGCTGTGCTCAGCTCACAGAGGTCACCCTGATCTCTCTTCCACATAGCCTTCCCCATATGCCCTCTCACAATGTGGAAGCTTACTTCTTCGGAACAAGCAACAGAGAGACTCCCACCTCAGAGACAGCCAAGTCTCTCTTTTAAAGACTTTCACCTCATTAAATCAGGCCCACCTAGAATACTCTCCCTTTTGATTAATTCAAAATCAACTTACTTGAGACCTTAATTACATCTGCAAAATCCCTTCACATTTGCCATAGCTTATTTTCTAGAAGCAAGTTACATTCAAGAGAGAAAATTATACAGGATTGTGCATGCCAGAAGGTGGAAATCACTGGGGTCCACTTTAAGGTCCATCTGCCGAAGATGGAATTGTGGTGATAAAATCCAGAAGATGTCCAGTTTATTATTGTTAACATATGAAAAAGTGGAGAAGAACTCCAATGAGGTCACAGTGTCCTAAGACAGAATGTAATAAGTGCTGGAATGACAGTAAGTCAAAAGTTAACAGGACACTGACAATAGACAATAGCAACAATGAGGTTCCTTAGGGTTCTCTTACCCACTGGATAGCTGCTACACCTAGCCACCTATCACTTTTTGTTGGAAATAAAATGGTGTGGAAGGGGAGATACAGGTTGTTCCAGACAAATTTATATTGGTAATCCTTGCTTGTACTTTTTCTGTAAATCTTGCTTTTCCTAAGATGTTGAGCTCAGCTAAACAATAATGGATTTACCTTTCTTCTAGAAGTGACATTATTTTCTATATAAGAATCAATTCAGGACAAATAAAATGATTTATTTGCAATAACCCATCCCCAAACCTTAAGAGAAAAATAAAAGTGCTTTATTAAGCCCCACAGGGGGGAAATGTGCTTTTATAAATTAGATTTCCAACATTATTCAGTTTATTTTTAGAAAGCCAACATATTTTGGCACTTGTTTTCCCCTGTTACAATATAAATAACTGAACACCTTGGAAAAGTAGCAAACACTTCCAACTTTTTCAACCTGAAATTCTATCTCCTGCCATTTTCCCAGAATAGGAGGGCAACTCCTTTGAACTAAGGGTTGCTTATCACTCATCTGCCAGAAGGACATGGTTACCCAGAAATCAGCTGCTAACTTCTCCTTTTCAAAGTTTTAGGTTGTAGCAGGTCTGCATCTAAACCTCAAATCCAACCTCTGAAGTGTAAGAATAGGAAAGAAAATGTCCTAATTGTATAATGCCTTTTTTTTTTCTATAAAAATCTTCCCTGGAATATAACATATAATATTATCAGGTAGTCAGGTGAAAAGTCTTGTATAATTCTACTTGAACTATTAATTATAACAATGAACAACTGGAAAGTCATTATATTAAAAATTGTCTTTACTTAGCACCTGTTATATACTGAGCAATATTGTAAATTCTGAGAATTGAAGAAAGCACTCTACCCTGAATATCTAACAATCAAAGAATTGTTAGGCATAGTATGGTACATCCAAATTATTAAATGTTAAACAATCATTACTCTGGTATTTCTAAAGAATCTTTAATGAGATTTAAAAAAAAACAATTTTAAATTAAAAAGATTAAAAAATAATATTAACATGGAAAAATTGTAACATGTTCACCCACTAGAATATGATACAATAGTAGAAATGAATGATCTAAACTGACACATATCAAATTAGATTAATCTCAAAAATAATGTTAAGCATAAAAAACAAATTATAGAGGAATACTTACAGTATAATCACATAATACTATGTAGTAAAAGTGAAAGAAATATATGCAAACAATGAATACCAAATTCTGCCTAGTGTTTAAATATGTGAGAGAAAGAATAAAAGTGATTCCAGAAAGGAACAAAAAGGACTTCAATCATTTAGGTAATGTTTTATTTCTTTTGCTTTATATGGGCACATCGGTTATAGTAATATTTTTTTGAAACCTATTTTTATTCATAATTATTTTAAAAGAAACAGGATTAAAACTACCAATAGAAATAAACAAAACAAAACAAAACCAGCATATGATATATAATTCCATTTGTTGAGTAGTAGAGTTTTTATATTTTTTTTCATGTTTTCATTCTCATCTTTCTCTCTTTCTATTCAGTAATCATGTATTCATTTCATAATTAGAAGAAAAAATGTCACTCAAAACAGTTTAAATGTGTCACTGTTCATGTACAATGGTAAGGAGTGGGAATTTTAGTCTCTAGTGAGGCAGGGTTGTCATTTGGTCCAAACCAGAGCTTTCTCTTTTTATCAAACCAACAATTGCTGAATTTCAAATCATGTTTTTATTTTTCCTTTCCTGAGGCCAGTTGATGGGCTTTTCTAGCCATTTTTCCTAAATTATCATTTTGGGAAATAACCCTTTGGATCATGACAGAGGTTTGGCTGCTGCTGGTCCCTTTAATGGCAGCCTTCCTTGCAGAAATATCAATGAGGTGATTTCCCCAGCTTCTAGAGAGTCAAGTTTAGAATGTCACAGATTCTTTTTTTTTATACAAAGATTTTTTTAAAAAATTTATTTATTTAATTCATTTTATTTTTGGTTGCTTTGGGTTTCCGCCGCGGTGCATGGGCCCTCTCTAGTTACAGTGAGTGGGGGGCCACTCTTTGCCGTGGTACACACGTGGGCTTCTCATTGGCTTCTCTTGTTGCAGAGCACAGGCTCTAGGCATGCGGGCTTCAGTAGTTGTGACTCATGGGCTCCAGAGCACAGGATCATCAGTTGTGGCACACAGGCTCAGTTGCTCTGTGACATGTGGAATCCCCCCAGACCAGGGTTCAAAACTGTGTCCCCTTCAGTGGCAGGTGAATTCCTAACCACTGTACCACCAGGGAAGCCAGAATGCCACAGATTCTTAATAGCAGCTAAATCTATTATTGTGGATATTGCATCCAATAATTCCTGAACATAGGGGCTACTTTTTATATTATTTTCACTGGAAATAAGGAAGCCATGTTGCTTCCCCAACGTTCCAAAATCCTGAGCTACTCTGAAAGCGTATCTACTATCAGTATTAATATTAGCAGTTTTGTCCTTGGCTCAAGTACAAACACATATAAGAGCATGGGATTCAGCTTGTTGGGCCAAAGTAGCCATAGGTAAAGATGCTGACTCAACAACATCAAAAGGAGCTGTGATAACATACCCAGTACAATATTTGCCATTGTCATCTTTTAAATAGGAACCGCCAGTGAACCATGAGAAAAAGTAAGCTTTACTCAAAGGAATTTCCTGTAGATCGTGACAAGGAGTCAGGTGGTGGTCTGTCAGGGCTAAGAAACTGTGAGGGAATGTAAAAAAGTAAAAAAGTAAAATGTAAAATACTTATGTGGGGAGCATTTAAAAAAGTACTTTATAGGTGAGGCAGCTGACAGAAATGTTGAGTGTGATGAGAATTCAGGAGAGCTTCTACTGCATGAGATACAAAAATGGTTAAAGGGAATTCCACAGTGATTTTCTTGGTGGCCTTAACCAAAATGGCAGCAGCTATGATGACCTTAAAGCAAGAGGGTTATCCGCAAGACACAGGGTCCTGTTGCTGTCTATAATACCCTACAGGTATTATATGTGTTATGGGTTCCTTGTGTTACTGGGTGAATATCGCAAGGACAATTTCTTCCTTTTCAAATACAAAAATGAAAAAAAGAATCTGTTAATTGGAATGCCCAAGGGCAGATGGGTTCAACAGCTTCTTCTTTTTAGGCCTTGAAGACTGTAATTTGGTCCTTCCCATAAAATTGGGTTTGGGTTTTTTATTGTTGAATAGAACATAGAGGTTTGACAGTAAGAGAGAAATTTAGAATCCAACTTCAGCAGTAACCAACTAGCCCAAAATAGCCTCAGAATTAGTACTTAGTTTTGGTTCTGAGAAACTCAGGACACCATGAAGTCTATCTGGATATAGGTGCAGTGCTTGTTCTGATACCAGATGCCCTAAGACCCAGACCCAGGCTTGGGAAAACTGCAGTTTTCCTTTGGCAACCTTATGTTCCTTTAGGCCAAAATCTTTAGCAAGTGGATGTTCTCTTCCTGTGTGGAGGCTTGAGAAGAGGAACACAGAAGCAAACCATCCACATATTGCAACAAAGTAGAACTTTACCATAGAGAATATTATATCATCCAGATCAGCCTTCAGGATTTGCAAGAATTAAGAAGGACTGTCAGTAGAACCTTGAGGTATTACTGTTCAGGTGAATTGTTTTTCTTCCCAAGTGAAGGGAAAAAGATATTAGTTAGCTTCATCATCTGGAATACTAAAGAATGCACTGCATGAATCAATTACAGTAAAGAATTCACTTCTGGTAGGAATGGATGTTAGTGACATACAAGTGTTATGAACAACTGAGTGTCAAGAGATAACAATGTAGTTTACTGCTCAGAGGTCCTGAACAAACCTCCATTTTCAGCCCTGAAATTTTCTTACCGATAAAATAGGAGTGTTACAGGGGCTGCTAGTACAAGGGACAGTGACTCTTTGTGCTTTGTAACCTTCTATTATGGGCTTTATGACTTGAAGGACTTCTTTACTTATAGGGTGTTTATTAATTATTGGAAGAGGTTTTAAGAGGTCTATTTGATGGGAGGTGCTCTGTGAATTTTGCTAACATCGGTTGGAGATTTTGCCCATAAAAAAGGTGGTAGCTGATTTAATAGGGACAAATAAATGATTGGTGTTTCCAGAATCAGCTCTAGTACTGTCAGAGACAGGTCAAATATAAGTTGTCAAAGGGTCATTTAATCCACCTGGTGGGTTACTTTGATAACTATTGTCAATTTCTAGAATTCTCATTTTTGGAAGAAAGAAATTTCAGCATGGTACTTCTGTAAGAAATCTCAGCCTAATAAATGGATAAGGGAGGAAGAACTAAGGGGACAAGGGAATATACCTCTCAGAGTCTAAACAAATGGGAATAGGTTCAGAGACAGAAACCTCTTGAGGTTTATTAGAG
This sequence comes from Delphinapterus leucas, assembly GCF_059928025.1. NCBI lineage: Eukaryota > Metazoa > Chordata > Mammalia > Artiodactyla > Monodontidae > Delphinapterus > Delphinapterus leucas. The sequence continues at coordinate 24,926,393 of NC_143132.1, forward strand.
ATCCCCACTATTTTAACTCTTTAAGTAATCTGAGGCAGGGAGTGTTTTATAGTAGTGGGATTGAGAACACTGAGAGTGTGGCTCCCTCCAGTGTCAATTAGGACTGGAAGAGATTCAACCCCAACCTGGAGATATGTTCCTTCAAGCCGATTAACAGGGAGGATTGGGAATAGCCCCTGTATTTCCTCAGAGCCCTGTCTGAGAAATGAGATGTTCAAAAGGCTGCATATAGAGCTGAAGATGTTTAAAGTGCTTACTTTAAGCACTTTAAGAAAGTAACTACCTCCTTTCTAATGTCCTGGATCTTTGCAATAATAGCAGAAGCTAGATGGGTTTTGGCTTTCTTAAGAAGCCTTCACTTTTTGGATTTGAAGATGAAGAATTTTGGCAGTCTTCCTTTAATGTGACCCATGTAGAGCGTAAAAGAGCTGGTTTGCCAGATTAACTAAATCTAGAGTGATCATCGTTTCCATTCCATTCTGCTTTTTAAAAATTATTATTGTTATTTTTTACTAGAAGGGAAAAGTCCCAGTATAGCCCATTAATAAACAAAGAGTTAAAAGCTACACAGGTAGAATCAACATCTGAAGGAAGACCAGAATTTTCTTTAAAAATAACCTAAAGTTGATTATAGTAACCATAAACAGGTTCATCAGATATCTGTGTGCAAGTCTGAGTTTTGTTCCAATCAACAGGCTTTGGAAAAGCCCTAGGAATTGCTGGTTGGAGTTGCCTAGTGATTGCCTAATCCAGATCATATAATAAGTTAGCTGGTCTTCTGGTTGTAAGTTCTAGAGACCATTCAGGATTTTCCCAATTAGAGGTTTTCACCCAGTTCTGGGCCTGGCTTTATGGACAAGCAAGTGAACTAGATATAGGTCAGAGAAACCAGACTGATAAGTTTGAATGACTACATTAAATTCCTCAACAAATCTGTGAGGAACTTTTGTTACTTTGGGAAAATCTGACTATGGCTTATAGTGAAGTATAAGAAGTTTAGCCTTTGGATCCTCAGAAGGTTTTATTTTAAATGGACAGGTTCTGACAAGTTCAGAGGAGAAGGGAGTGGAGAGAATTTGGGGGAAAAATTTAGTGAGTTTTAGTGAATTTTAGTGAGATAATCATTACAGAGAATTGAGGGTATAGAGGGTATAGAGGAGGCAAAGGCAGCACAGAGGGAAGGAGGAAGATGGTGCTAGAGGTGGAGTCCAAGGCAAAGAAACCAAAGAAGGAAAGACTGAGGCTTGGAGATACATTTTACCTTTCTTAAACTTTCATGTGTCTCAATTAATCTTGAAATCTTATTTAGTTGAGAGGCAATTTTAGGCTCCTGATAATGATGAGAATTCTCAAAACACCAACTGAAAGAAGAATTTCACTTTGAGCTATTATAGTCCAATTCTGTTTTAAGGAAATTAAGTTTGGGATTTCAAAATTTCTTGATAATGGCCATTGAGGCCATTGTCATTTTGAATTGCCTTTAGTCAGGTCAGTCTATTTAGTTTTACAAGTACATAAGAGGAGGGAATGTGGTTTTTAAGCATAAAATCATCTAGGAGTCCCTGTAGGGTGGGTTCCTCAAAATACTTAGATAACTGAGATCCCATTTTCATAGGTTTTTCTCTAGAGTAAAGAACAATTTTCAAACAGCTCAAATGGCTTACTGCACAAATGGCTCAATTAGACATCTTGCAAGCCTGAATACCAGTCAATTCTAAGGAAACAACTTGCTCCCAGGAGAGCCAGGTCAAAACTTTTACACAGTTTCCAGAGAATAGCCCCTTCCAGAGGAATGAGCTGAAGTCTAAAGGCGTTTTCAGCCAGCTTTAGGTGAAGCAGTCTGACTCAAAATCAAAGTTCCAAAGGAGTACTTGTATACAGAACAAGGCCTTAACCAGAAAGACAAAACCTTAAAATAAATCCAAAATAAAGCCTGGAGAGTTTCAAATGCAAAGAAGGAATGAACTTGAATCCAGAAGAAAGATACATGTTCAAACCCCAGGGTTGGCAAGAAAGTAGTGAGTGACAATGGGCTTAATTTCAGGTACCACACTTCTTTGGTTCACCAGACCTGTAACATTAGGGGGTCTTCTCTGGCCCCTGTACTGATCACCAAAATGTTGAGATGAAATAGACTGCCAGATATTTCTCCAGCAAAGGTGGGTTTATTCAGGATCAGTAGAGATTTGCAATTCAGGGTCTGCAACAAGTCATGTGCAAGTCCCTTACGTATCAAGGGAAGGAAAACACTTTTATAGAGGGGAAAAGGAAGCTGGGAGGGCTATAGTAAACAGAATCCATCTCTTTTCACTTGCTGAGTTCTTGTCAGGAAAGAAGAGGAGTCTTCCTACTTCCTGTTGGGCTCTACTATCATCATAGGGCATGAGAGCTCTCCTTTCCAGTCTCCTGATTCTATTTAATTAAAGTTTCTGTTATTATTTTTTATAGGAGAAACCAATACCACCAACACCTTGATCTTGGACTTCTACCCTCCAGAACTGTGAGTAAATAAATTTCTGTTGTTTAAGCCACACAGTCTGGGTTATTTTGTTATGACAGCTAGCCATAATTATGAAAAAAAAGAGTGTGACAAAATATGTCAATGTATCACATAAAATAGTAGTAACAATAATAAAAAAAAGCAAGAAACAGATTAAAAAGAGCTATACATTTAAATGTTATTTCTAAATAGTGGAATTAATAATTTTGATTTTGTAACAGTTTTTCTGTGTTTCTAAAAATCACTAAATAACGCCTTAAAGTGAAATAAGTTAAATGAAATATAAAAGGTTATAGTAGAAAAGTTAAACATAAAATGTTAAAAAATTAACCAAATCATAGAAAATTAATTAATTTTTCCCGAGTTAAAAGGCCATAGAAATGTTGTATGGTTGTGTATTTTATAATATAGCATATGCACATTCAAGATTGATAAAAGCTCTTTGCCATGGTATTAATCCTGACATAATGAACGTCAAGGGTGTTGCATAGTGCTGGTACCAGCACTGGAGGTTTCTCATTAATGTGTGTCAATGCACCACACAAACAGCTCTTTGCCTGGGGAAAGTTTCTTAGGGAATGTTTGAAGCCTCAGTGGACATGCATTACACTTGTTATTCAATCAGAGTTCTGCATGTTAGAGTGAGATTTGCTTTCTTAATACCTTCATTGTCTTTGCTAAGCTAAAATACACAGGGAATTGTTCACTTTAGGGAAAAGATTAATTAATTTAAGCCACAAAATTCAATTTAGCAAGGCAAAGGTCATTTGTAAACCATGTTCTGACCATCTGATTGAAAAGCTTGAGTTAGGGATCAACTAATCAAGACTATTCAAGAGAGAGGTTTTGTTTTTTTTCTTTAGAATAATAAATAGTTTGATGAGGTACACCATATATTATTTTCTTTTCTCATTTTACTACAGGTTTTCAAAAATGCTTACTTACACTTTTATTTATTCACTACACTAATGAGTATGACACTGTATTTCTCTTAAATATTTATACTTCATTCTAATTTTTAAAGCCAAGCCAAAATCCATTTATAAATAAAGCAAAAAATGTTCCAAAATTGTTATCATGTAAAAATGTCTTGTAAGCTCATATATAACAAGAATAATTTAATTTCCTTTCATTTTCTTTATCTCTCCCTCCCGCTAGTATCACAATACTCAAGGCATTTGTGTGCCAACTTTTCCCCAGAACACCTGGTCAATCCTTTACTGCCAGATGGACCTGATGATGCAAAACAAAGCAGGGAATAGTTGTAATAAATATGTCTGTGGGGGATATTGTTGGTAACATTATTAGTTGAGTGTGCCTTGACTGAAAATTGTAGCAATCCATAGTCTCCATTTATCTCTCTACAGCTAGCAAATTATTCAGAGGTATCAGAAGGCAGGATGATATAATGAAAGAGCACTGATCTGTAAGTTGGTAGATTGCATGATCTGTGCTGTTTATTCTACCTCTTTGGGTCTCACTTTTCTACCTCTAAAATGAGTGAATTAAAAATAGGGAGAATTGAGTAAGATGTTTTTGTACTTTATTCAGTTTTATGGTTCAGAGTCACAATGTGAACACAACATTTTGGCATCAGAAAACTAATAGATTTTTAAAGGTACATATAAAGTAAAAAAATATACTTTTCTACATCCTTTGGATTTTCAAAAAATTTTGAAAAATACTCCTATTTTAACAAAATTATGCTATTTTAATAAAATTTGGTGAATAGCTACTGATGGACTTTAAAAAATTATATTACTGTTGAACATTAACCATATTACTATGTGCCAGGCACCATGGCATGAGCTGAGACCCTATTAAGCACTACTAACTGGGACTGATAAATGTAGTGTTAAGAAAATAGCAGAAAGGCACCTATGCAATGAATGAGAGCAGCAGAAATGTAGATGGATGGATATGGAAGTAGAAGTCTCCTGATACATGTAAGTTGAGCAGGTTCTCACTTGTCAAGAGGGAGAGGAGTAGCATGAGAATTTAATGGAAGTATGTTTCAAATGTCAATGGGTAGATGTATGCAGGAATTAAATTACAAGAACTTTTACTCAAATAACCAAAAAGTTAATAACACAAAGGGTAAAGTTACAAAGAGACAAAAAATTAAGTGCACAGAGGCATAAGCAAATTTCAAGCGTAAAGTTAACACTTTATCAATGGATATTAATGGATTTCCAATTTCAGCTCCAATATCTAAAGTGTTTAGAAGTCATCACTTCCTTCATGATAATAAGAAATGGTTGTACAGATTAAAAATCAATGCTGTTTCTTGGACCTGTCAGAGAACTGATGTTATAAGACAAACTGCTACCATGAAATCTGGAGAGATAAGCACATACAGAGAGTTAGTGCTAATATATGCTTATCAGGAGAACTCACTGGCTGCAGTCTTGGGAAGAGGGCATATTTTATGCACTTTCTCTCTAGGCACCCACAATAAAGCTCTGAGAAATATCTAGGGTTTTATCATGGGGAAGGAAAGAGAAATAGTTCTGAAATACATCCAGTGACTTCTCCATAACAAAGTCCTACTCTACAGGGAAAACACTTAACCAGAGCCTATCCCCACTTCTAGGGCCCTCTAGATTTCCTGTCTCATTAACGGGAGAAGAAAAGCTAAGAAACACTTGTGAAAGTCACAACACAGGGAAATAGGCCATTAAAAGAATGAGATGCAATCATAATATTATAAAATGCTTCCTCTGCCCTACAACTTATCCCCATATGAACAGGGATCCAGTGGATTACAGTTGAAATAGCTGCAAGACACTACCTCTGAGAGAAGTTCTTAGGGAAGCCCTAAGTTAACAGGGGAAATTAAAATAAAGTCACCAGAGGAATTTGAAATCTATGACACCTACAACTACATTAAAGATGCCCCAGCTCCTAGCCAAACTAACATAAAACTACACGTTAAGTCCTCCTTACCTCAGTTCCTGTTACCCAGTATATCCTGTTACCCAATATATCCTGTTACCCAACACATCATGTCCAGCTTTCAACAAAATATTATTAGACATACTAAAGGCAAGAAGAAAAACCAGCCTGAAAAGAAAAAGCAAGCTGCAGAACCAAAACAGATATGATACACACTTTGAAATTATCAGGCAGGGAATTTAAAATAATTATAATTAATAAGTGAAGGGCTCTAATGACAAAGTAGACAATGTGCAAGGACAGATGAGTAATGCAAGTAGAGAGAGGAAAACTCTAAATAACAATCAAAAGCATGGTAAAAATCAAAATAAACTAACAGAAATAAAGAATGTCTTTGATGGTTTTATCATTAGATGGGACATGGTCAAGGAAAGAATCACTGAGCCTGAAGATAGCTCAATAGAAACTTCCCATACTGAAATGAAAAGAGAAAAAAAAAGAAGTGAAAATATCAGAATGGAACATCCAAGAACTGTTGGGGATTTCTAAAAGGTATCATATGTGCATATTTGGAAAACCAGAAGGAGAATAAATGGAGTAGAAGTATTTGAAATTTATAATGGCCAAGAATTTTCCAAAATTAATGACAGACACCAAACCACAGATCTAGGAAGCTCAGAGAACACCAATCAGGATAAATACCAATAAATTTATACCTAGGCATATCATATTTAAACTGCAGTAAATGAAAGACAGAAAAAATCTTGAGAAAATCCAGATGGGGAAAGTCTTACCAATAGGGTAACAAGGATAAGAATTAGAATAAGATTCTTAACAGAAACCATTTAGTCAAGAAAGGAGTGGAATGGAAACTAAAATCCTATATCAAATACAATAATCCTTCAAAAGTGAAGAAGAAAAAAAGACTGTCACAAACAAAAACCAAGAGAATTCTCTAGGGAGCAGATCTGCCCTGCAAGAAATGTTAAAATAAGTTTTTCAAATGGAAGAAAAATTGTGTAGTCAGAAGATTGGATCTATGTAAACAAACAAAGGGGACTGGAGAAGGAATAAATAAATGTAAACTATTGTTTTAAAAATTTTCTAATTCTTAATTGATTAAAAGATAACTGTATGTTTAATGTACCAAAACTAATGGTATGTTTTATTATTACAACATATGGATAGGTGAAATAATTACAACAATAACACAGGGGACAGCAAGGAAAAATTTGGCATACTTTATTATAAGCTACCTACACAACATGTGAAGCACTATAGTGTTATTTCAAGATGGAATTAGGTGAATTAAAAATGTATATTGTAAGCTCCAGGGAAACCACTATTAGTTTTGAAGAAGTGTAATTGATATGTTAAGTATTGAAAGAAAATACCAGATTTTTAAATGGGTTATTTTTCTATTTATTGTTGAGTTGTAAGTGCTACAAAATTGATTCCTGTGCTTATTTCTAAGTTATTTTTAATTTTGATATTATACTTGTTTATTTCCATTTCAAATTATTTTTTCTCTGTTGTGTGACATAAGAGCCCATTGTTCTTGAATATGGATATCAAGATGTCTAAACAGCAAGATGAAAACAAAAAAAACACCAAACTATAATTAACCCATTGTATTGTCTTTGTTCTCTTGTGAAAATCAATTGACCATAGAGTAGGGGTTTATTTCTAGATTCTAAACTATGTTCCATTGAGCTTCATGTGTACTTCTATGATTATGTAAATATGACAGTGTCTTGATTAGTGTGGTCTTATTGTAATATTTATAATAGAGAAGTATATGCCCTCCAACTTTGTTCATTCTCAAGACTATTTTGTCTGTTCTGGGTCTCTTTTCATTTCCATATGAAATTTAGACTCAGCTTGTCAGTTTCTGCCTAAAGACAGCAAGGATTTTGACAAAAATGTCTTGAATCTGTAGATCAAATTAAGTAGTTTTGCCATCCTAACAAGAGAAAGTCTTCCAAATCATTAATATAGGATTGTTCTCCTTTTATTTATATCTTTTGTAAGTTCCTTCAACAATGTTATACAATTTTCAATGTACAATCCTGCAGTTCTTTGATAAATTTATTTCTAAATATTTCATTTTTTTAAATTTTTAAAATTTTATTTTTTCTGCGGTACATGGGCCTCTCATTGTTGTGTCCTCTCCCATTGCAGAGCACAGGCTCTGGATGCACAGGCTCAGCGGCCATGGCTCACGCGCCCAGCTGCTCCGCGGCACGTGGGATCTTCCCTGACTGGGGCACGAACCCGTGTCCCCTGCATTGGCAGGTGGACTCTCAACCACTGTGCCACCAGGGAAGCCCCTAAATATTTTATTATTTTTGGTGCTATTGAAAATAGAATAATTTTTAGTTTTATTTGTAATTTTTATTATTTGTTTACAAAAATACAATTGATTTTTGTATATGGATCTTCTATCCTGAAACTTTGCTGAAATTCTTTGTTAGTCATTCTAGTACATTTAGTGGATTCCTTTCAATTTTGTATGTACAAGATCATGTCATCTGAAAATAAAGATAGCTTTACTTCTTTTCTACTTTGGAGGCTTTTTATTTATTTTTCTCATCTAAGATAAAGATAGGATAGTATCTCTAAGACAATGTTGAGTAGAAGTGGTTAGAGCAGATATATGTACATTGTTCCACATCTTAGGGGGAAAGCCTTCAGTCTTTCACCATTAAGAATGTTATTAGCTGTGAATTTTTCATAGATATCCTCATTAGGTTTAAGGAGTTCCATTCTATTTCTATTTTGTTGAGTGCTTTTATGACAAAAGGGTGTTGGATTTTCTCAAATATTTTTTGTGCATCTATTGAGATCATCACGTGTTTCTTTGTCTTTGATTCCATCTGTGGTGTATCACATTGACTGATTTTCAGATGGTAAACTCATCTTGCATTCCTGAGATAAATTCCACTTGGTCAAGGTGTATAATAGTTTTCATATGTTGCCAATTTAATCTTGTTAGTATTTTATCAAGGATATTTGCACTGAAATTCATAAGGGGTATTTTCTGTAATTCTCTCTTCATGTGATTTCTTTGGTTTTGGTATCAGGGTAACAATGTCATTATGCAGTGAGTTGGGAAGTGTTCCTTACTCATTTTTTTGGAAAGCTTTGTAAAACATTGATATTTATTTTTATTTATATCTTTTATAGAATTAAGTAGTGAAAACATCCAACACTGGGGCTTTTTTGTGTGTGTGTAGAAAGTTTTTAAATTACTGATTCAATCTCTCTGTTTGTTATAGGTCTATTCAGATTTCCTATTTCTTTTTAATCCAGTCTTGGTAGTTTATGTCTTTCTAGGAATTCATCAATTTTATGTAGACTATTTAATTTGACATATATTTGTTCACAGTCTTCCATTATAGTTATTTTTCCTTCAGAAAGATAGATAATGATGTTCTCTCTTTCATTTCTGATTTTTAGTAATACGAGTCTTCCCTCTCTTGTTTTTCTCTGGCTAGTTAAAGGTTAATCAAGTTGTTTCTTTTGAAAGAAACAACTTCCAGTTTTGTTGATTTTCTCTGTTGTTTCACTATACTCAACTTTATTTCCACTTTAATAACTAGTATTTCCTCCCTTCTGTTTGATTTTGGTTCAGTTTGTTCTCCTTTTCTCTAGGTATTTTTATAGTAGAAGTTTAGATTATTTATTTCATTTATTTTCTTTTTTAATATAGGAATTTATATCTATAAATTTTGTTAAATTTTGCTATTTTTTCCATTTACCTTAAAGTACCTTCTAAAGTACCTTGTAATCTCTTCTTTGATCCATTAGTTATTTAGAAATGTGTAATTTAATATCTATACATTTAGGAGTCTTACACTTCCTCTGTCACTGATATCTAATTTAATTCCACTGTTGTCTGAAAATGTATTTTGTATAATTTTAACCCTTTTAAGTTGATTCATACTTGTTTCATAACCTAGAACATGGTCTATTGTAGAGAACATTCCATAGTACATGACAAGAATATTCATTCTGCTCTTTTTGGGTGAGGTGTTCTCTATGTGCCTGTTAGGTCAAGTTGGTTCAGTACATTTCAAGTCTTTTATTTCCTTGTTGATCTGAAGCCTAATTTTTTTTAAATTAATTATTCAAAGTGAAAATTAAAATTTTCAACTATTATTTTTGAGTTGTCACTTTCTCCCTTCAACTTAGTCAGTTTTTGCTCCATGTATTTTTGGCACTCTATTGTAATGTGCATATATATTTATCATTGTTATGTATATCTGATAGACTGATCCTTTTATTAAAATATCCTTTTTTTGTCTCTAGTAATAGTGTTTGTCCTGAAGTCTGTTTTCTCTGACATTAGTATGTCAGCTTTCTTTGAGCTACTGTATTTTGAACCTATCTGTGCCTTCAATCCTAAATGTGTCTCCTGTAAGAAGTCATAGTTGGACATTTTTTTAAAAATCCATTACTTCAACGCCCACCTTTTGTTTAGAGTGTTAAATCCATTTACATTAATGTAATTACTGAAAAGATAGTATCTGTGTCTGCCATTTTGGAATTTGTTTTCTGAATGTCATGTCCGTTTTGTTCCATCTTCTTGCATTCATGTCTTCTTTTTGGGTTAAATAAATATTTTCTAGCATACAATTTTAATTTTCTTTTTTTACTATATTATTTTAAAATTATATTTGGTAATTTCCCCAGAGATTACAATTAACAGCTTAATTTAAACAATCTGGTTTGGATTAATACCAATTTGATTTCAACATTATACAAAAAGTTTGCTCCAATTGTATTCTATTCCTCTTTCCTTCTTTTGTTCTATCAAAATCATGAAAATTACATCTTTATATATTATAAGACCATCAAAACAGTTCTATAATTATTGCTTTATGCAGTTGTTTTTCAATTAGGTAAGGGAAGAAAGGTGTAAAAAATACATATATACTGTATTTTATATTTATGTAGGTAATTTCCTTTACCTATGATCTTGTGTGTGTGTGTGTGTGTGTGTGTGTGAGTAATTGTGTTACCATATATTGTCATTTCTTTTTACCCAGAATGATTCCCTTCAGTATTTCTTGTTACACAAGTCTTCTATTTATCTGTCTTATTGTCTGCAGATATTTTCATTTCCTTTTCATTTTTAAAGGATTGTTTTGCTGGACATAGAAATCTTGGTTGACATTCTTTTCCTTACAGGATTTTGAATATGTCATTCCATTGGCTTCTTGTCTCCCTGGGTTTTTTTTAGAATTCAGTTGTTAATCTTCTTAGGGATACCTTAAATGCAACTAATCATTTTGTTGTTGTTGTTTAAAAAATTCTCTATCTTGAGATTGGTTAAAGATGGCAGAGTAGAAGGACATGCATTTACTCCCTCTTGCGAGAGCACTGGAATCACAGCTAACTGCTGAGCAATCATGGACAGGAAGACACTGGAACTCACCAAAAAAGATATGCCACACCCAAAGACAAAGTAGAAACTGCAATGAGATGGTAGGAGGGGTGCAATCACAATAAAATCAAATTCCATAACTGCTGGGTGGGTGGCTCACAAACTGGAGAACACATACCACAGAAGTTCACCCACTGGAGTGAAGGTTCTGGGCCCCACGTTAGGCTTCCGAACATGGAGATCCGTCAATGGGGGGAGGAATTCCCAGAGAATCAGACTTTGAAAGCTAGTGGGATTTGATTGCAGGACTTTGACAGGACTGGGGGAAACAGAGACTCCACTCTTAGAGGGCACACACAAAGTAGTGTGTGCATCAGGACCCAGGAGGAAGGAGCAGTGACCCCATAGAAGACTGAACCAGACCTACCTGCTAATGTTGGTGGGTCTCCTGCAGAAGCTAGGGGTTTCTGTGTCTCAACACAGGGACAGGACACTGGCAGCAGAAGTTCTGGGAAGTATTCCTTGTCAGGAGCCCTCCCAGAGTCCGCCATTAACCCCACCAAAGAGCCTGAAGACTCCACTGCTGTGTTGCCTCAGGCCAAACAACCAACAGGGTGGGAACTCATCCCCACCCATCAGCAGACAAGCAGATTAAAGTTTTACTGAGCTATGCCTACCAAAGCAACAGCCAGCTCTACCCACTACTAGTCCCTCCCATTAGGAAGCTTGCACAAGCCTCTTAGATAGCCTCACCCACCAGAGGGAAGACAGCAGAAGCAAGAAGAATTACAATCCTGAAGCTTATGGAATGAAAACCACATTCAGAGAAAGATAGACAAAATGAAAATGCAGAAGACAAAGTACCAGATGAAGGAACAAGACAAAACCCCAGAAAAAGAACTAAATGAAATGGAGATAGGCAATCTTCCAGAAAAAGAAATCAGAGTAATGAGAGTGAAGATGATCCAGGACCTTGGAAAAAGAATGGAGGCAAAGATGGAGAAGGTGCAAGAAATGTTTAACAAAGATCTAGAAGAATTAAAGAAAAAAGAAACAGAGCTGAAAAATACAAAAACTGAAATGAAAAATACACTAGAAGGAATCAATAGCACAATAACTGAGGCAGAAGAACGCATAAGTGACCTGGAAGACAGAATGGTGGAATTCACTGCTGCAGAACAGAATAAAGAAAAAAGAATGAAAAGAAATGAAGACAGCCTAAGAGACCTCTGGGACAACATTAAACACAACAACATTCGCATTATAGGGGTCCCAGAAGGAGAAGAGAGAGGGAAAGGACCTGAGAAAATATTTGAAGAGATTATAGTTGAAAACTTCCCTACCATGGGAAAGGAAATAGTCACCCAAGTCATGAAGTGCAGAGAGTCCTAGGCAGGATAAACCCAAGGAGAAACATGCTGAGAGACATAGTAATCAAACCGACAAAATTTAAAGGCAAAGAAAAATATTAAAAACAACAAGGGAAAAATGACAAATAACATACAAGGGAAATCCCATAAGGTTTACAGCTGATTTCTCAGCAGAAACTCTACAAGCCAGAAGGGAGTGGCACGATATATTTAAAGTGATGAAAGGGAAGAACATATCACCAAGATTACTCTACCCAACAAGGATCTCATTCAGATTTAACAGAGAAATCAAAAGCCTTACAGACAAGCAAAAGTTAAGAGAATTCAGCACCACCAAACCAGGTCTACAACAAATGCTAAAGGAATTTCTCTGAGTGGGAGACACAAGAGAAGAAAAGGACCTACAAAAACAAACCCAAAATAATTAATAATATGGTAATAGGAACATGCATATCGATATTACCTTAAATGTGAATGGATTAAATGCTCCAACCAAAAGACACAGGCTCACTGAATGGATACAAAAACAAGACCCATATATATGCTGTCTAGAAGAGACCCACTTCAGGCCTAGGGACACATACAGACTGAAATTGAGGGGATGGAAAAAATATTCCCTACAAATGGGAATCAAAAGGAAGCTGGAGAAACAATACTCATATCAGATAAATAATACTTCAAAATAAAGGATGTTACAAGAGACAAGGAAGGACACTATGTAATGATCAAGGGATCAATCCAAGAAGAAGATATAACAATTATAAATATATAAGCACCCAACATAGGAGCACCTCAATACATAAGGCAACTGCTAACAGCTATAAAAGAGGAAATCGACAGTAACATAAAAATAGTGGGGGACTTTAACACCTCACTTACACCAATGGAAAGATCATCCAGACAGAAAGTTAAGACGGAAACAGAAGCTTTAAATGACACAATAGACCAGATAGATTTAATTGATATTTATTGGATATTCCATCTGAAAACAGCAGATTATAGTTTTTTTCTCAAGTGCACATGGAACAGTCTCCAGGATAGATCACATCTTGGGTCACAAATCAAGCCTTGGTAAATTTAAGAAAATTGAAATCATATCAAGCAACACTTCTGACCACAAATTGAGATTAGAAATCAATTACAGGGAAAAAACATAAAAAGAACAAACACATGGGGGCTAAACGATACGTTACTGAATAACCAAGAGATCACTGTCAAATCAAACAGGAAATATAAAATACCTAGAGACAAAAGACAATGAAAATGCAGTGATCCAAAACCTATGGGATGCAGCAAAAGCAGTTCTAAGAGGTAAGTTTATAGCAATACAAGCCTACCTCAAGAAACAAGAGAAATCTCAAATAAACAATCTAACCTTACACTTAAAGGAACTAAAGAAAGAAGAACAAACAAAACCCAAAGTTAGTAGAAGGAAAGAAATCATAAACATCAGAGCAGAAATAAATGAAATAGAAACAAAGAAAACAATAGCAGAGATCAATAAAACTAAAATTTGGTTCTTTGAGAAGATAAAACTGATAAACTTTTAGCCAGCCTCATCAAGAAAAAGAGGAAGAGGACTAAAATCAATAAAATTAGAAATGAAAAAGGAGAAGTTACAATGGACACTGCAGAAATACAAAGCATCATAAGAGACTACTGTAAGCAACTCTATGACAATAAAATGGATAACCTAGAAGAAATGGACAAATGCTTAGAAAGGTATAACCTTCCAAGACTGAATCAAGAATCAATAGAATTTATGAACAGACCAGTCACAAGTAATGAAATTGAAACTGTGATTAAAAATCTTCCAACAAACAAAAGTCCAGGGTCAGATGGCTTCACAGGTGAATTCTATCAAACATTTAGAGAAGAGTTAATGCCCTTCCTTCTCAAACTCTTCCAAAATATTGCAGAGAAAGGAACACTCCCAAACTCATTCTATGAGTTTGCTAGATACCAAAACCAGACACCATGACCCTAATGCCAAAACCAGACAAAGATACTACAAAAAAGAAAATTACAGACCAATATCACTAATGAATATAGATTCAAAAATCCTCAACAAAATACTAGCAAACAGAATCCAACAACATATTAAAAGGATCATACACCATAATCAAGTGGTATTTATCCTAGGGATGCAAGGATTCTTCAAGATATGCAAATCAATCAATGTGATACACCATATTAACAAATTGAAGAATAAAAAACATATGATTATCTCAATAAATGCAGCAAAATTTTTTGACAAAATTCAACACCTATTTATGATAAAAACTCTCCAGAAAGGGGGGATAGAGGGAACCTACCTCAACATAACAAAGGCCATATGCGACAAACCTACAGCAAACATCATTCTCAATGGTGAAAAATTGTAAGCATTTCCTCTAAGATCAGGAACAAGACAAGGATGTCCACTCTCACCACAATTATTTAACATAGTTTTGGAAGTCCTAGCCATGGCAATCAAAGAAGGAAAAGAAATAAAAGGAATACAAATTGGAAAAGAAGAAGTAAAACTGTCATGGTTTGCAGATGACATGATACTCTACATAGAAAATCCTAAAGATGCCACCAGAAAATTACTAGAGCTAATCAATGAATTTGGTAAAGTTGTAGTGTACAAAATTAATGCACAGAAATCTCTTGCATTCCTATACAATAACAATGAAAGATCAGAAAGAGAAATTAAGGAAATAATCCCATTCACCACTGCAACAAAAAGAATAAAATACCTAGGAATAAACCTACTTTAAGAGGTAAAAGACTTGTACTTAGAAAACTATAAGACACTGATGAAAGAAATCAAAGATGACACAAACGGATGGAGAGATGCACCATGTTCTTGGATTGGAGGAATCAATATTGTGAAAATGACTATACGACTCAAAGCAATATACAGATTCAATGCAATCCCTATCAAATTACCAATGGCATTTTTTACAGAAGGAGAACAAAAAATCTTAAAGCTTGTATGGAGACACAAAAGACCCTTGAGTAGCCAAAGCTTGAGGGAAGAAAATGGTGCTGGAAGAATCAGACTCCCTGACTTCAGACTTTACCACAAAGCTGCAGTAATCAAGACAATATGGTACTGGCACAAAAAACAGAAATATAGATCAATGGAACAAGATAGAAAGCCCAGAGATAAACCCACACACCTATGGTCAACTAATCTATGACAAAGTAAGGATAGGAAGGAAGGAAGGAAGGAAGGAAGGAAGGATATACAATGGAGAAAAGACAGTCTCTTTAATAAGTGCTGTTGGGAAAACTGCACAACTACATGTAAAAGAATGAAATTAGAATACTCCCTAACACCATACACAAAAATAAATTCGAAATGGATTAAAGACCTAAATGTAAGACCAGACACTATAAAACTCTTAGAGGAAAGCATAGGAAGGACACTCTTGGACATAAATCACAGCAAGAACTTTTTTGACCCACCTCCTAGAGTAATGGAAATAAAAACAAAAATAAACAAATGGGACCTAATGAAACTTAAAAGCTTTTGCACAACAAAGGAAAGTTTAAACAAGACGAAAAGACAAGCCTCAGAATGGGAGAAAATATTTGCAAATGAATCAATGGACACAGGATTAATGTCCAAAATATATAAACTGCTCATGCAGCTCAGTATTAAGAAAACAAACAACCCAATCAAAAAATGGGCGGAAAACCTAAATAGACATTTCTCCGAAGAAGACATATGGATAGCTAAGAGGCACATGAAAAGCTGGTCAACATTGTTAATTATTAGAGAAGTGCAAATCAAAACTATAATGAGGTATCACCTCACACCAGTTAGAATGGGCATCATCAGAAAATCTACAAACAACAAATGTTGGAGAGGTGTGGAGAAAAGGGAACCCTCTTGCACTGTTGGGAGGAATGTAAATTGATACAGGCACTATGGAGAATAGTATGGAGGTTCCTTAAAGAACTAAAAATAATATTACCATATGACCCAGCAATCCCACTATTGGGCATATACCCTAAGAAAACCAAAATTCAAAAAGACACATGCAACCCATTGTGCACTGCAGCACTCTTTACAATAGCCATGTCATGGAAGCAACCTCAATGCCTATTGACAGACAAATGGTTAAAGAAGATGTGGTACATATATGCAATGGAATATTACTAGCCATAAAAAAGAGTGAAACTGGGTCATTTGTAGAGATGTGGATGGACTTAGAGACTGTCATACAGAGTTAAGTAAGTTAGAAAAAGAAAAACAAATATCGTATATTAACGCATATACATGGAATCTAGAAAAATGGTACAGACGAACTGGTTTGCACAGCAGAAATAGAGACACAGATGTAGAGAAAAAACGTGGGGAAAGGGGGGAAAACAGGGGCAGGGTGGTGGTGGTGGGATGAATTGGAAGATTGGGATTGACATATATACACTAATATGTATAAAATAGCTAATAAGAATGTGCTGTATAAAAAAATAAATAAAATAAAATTCAAAAAAAATTCTCTTTCTTGACTTTTGATAGTTTGACTATGATGCATGTATATTGTGGATCTCCTCGAGTTTATCCTACTTTCAGTTTGGCAAACATTTTTTTTTCAAATGTGGAATGCTTTTTTCTATTATTTCTTCAAATATTCTTTCTGCATCCTTCTCGCTCCTCTTGAAAGTCTTATACATAGGCTGCTATGTTTAACATTGTTTCACAAGCCTCTGAGGCTCTTTTTAGTTTTCTTTTTTCTTTCTGTTCCTCAGACTGTATAATATCAGTTGACCTATATTCAAATTTCCTCTTCTTTTCCTACCAGCTAAAATCTGCTGTTCAGAATCTTTTTGATTTTTAAAAAAGTTTCATTCGTTGTACTTTTTCAACTCCAGAATTTTTATTTGATTATAGTTCTTTTTTGAAAAAAAAATTATTTTCTTTCTTTTTATTGATATTTTGTTTTTGGTGAAACATCTCTTTTATACTTTTGACATGATATCCTTTAGTTTTTGAACATATTTATAATAGCTTTTTAAAGTTGATATCTATTAAGTTCAATGTCTGGGCTTCCTTGGGGACTTTCTTTTTTTACATCTATTTTTTTTGTTTGTTTGTTTTGTATTGAAAGACAATAATATCCTGTTTCTTTGGTGTCATAATGCTTTCTTGAAGACTAGACATTTTAAATAATATAATGTGGCAAATCTTGTACTAAAATCAGTCCTCCTCTCCACCCCAAGCCAGTGTTTGTTTCTACTGTTTTTTGTTTTTGTTGCTGCTGTTTTTGTATTTAGTGACTTCCCTGGAAAATTCTGTAAATTCTGTGTTCTTTGTCATGTGCAGCCATAGAAGCCTCTATTTTCTTAGCTTAGCCAAAGATTTCTTTAAAAGCTCTGAATCAATAAGTCTCTCACACTTTACTGAGGAGCTCTGTATTTAGTTGAGCCATTCTGGAAGTTCACAGCCCTGGCTTAGACTTACCTTTCTGCTTGTTTGGAGCTTTAATATTGGTCAGAGGCAATAAATTAGGGGTTTACTTGAACTTTTCTGGACATTCCCAAAGCATTGTATATGCATATGTCTTTCTAGATCACCAAGAATGTATCCTTATTTCTAAGACCCTCATTTTCATCTCATTACTCTGATATTCCTCTAAGTTTATTGTCCAGATTTTTGATAGCCCTGATTGGTATCACTGCCTCAGGCAGCTATGATGTTAAAACAATTGCCTCAAATATATACTTTTTTTTTCATTTGACAAGTGCCCCAAGGAAAAGGCTGTTTATTCTGAGTAAACTTAAACTTAGGTCAAATAAAAACAAGCCCTGAGAATGGAGCTTTTCGGGGAGCTGCCAGACAGGTCAAATAGTGACAGTTCTCTGGGAACTGGACTTTTTGTTGAGCTCCATACTCATTCTCCTCCCTCCATTGGCTGATATATTGTGGGTTTTCATACATATGATAATATTGATATTGGATTTCATGGCTACAAAAGAGTTGAGGAGAATAAGATTTGAATAGAGTGATTTAAAATGCCACAAAAATCACTGTTCTTACAGAGATTTAGAAATTTTTCTTGAATAAACACAAATGGTTTTGATTTATTTCAAGTACTCTGAAAAGGACAAATTTTAAAAGTTTTACCATTGTTCTCATCGCTTCTATGGAGGAGTGGACTTTTGGATGTTCTTTCTGGGCCATCCTGGAAGTTCTACAGTACAATAAAATGTTAATAACCATTGTGAGAGATTTGTTCAGAGACTGTCTTATCTACCTGAGTCTGGTATTGAACATAAGATGTTTTTGAATCCTATAGAAACTAAATATTTTTTTTTCTCCCTTCTGAACTCTAAAATGGGTTTTCTAAAGAGTTATCTCTATGATCTCCTTTTTGGAACTCTATTAACTAAAGGCTAGTTATCTTTTGAAGTAAAATATCTAATTCTCTTCAGACGCTAATCTTTAAGTTGGTAGTGTGTCTTCTACTCTCCTTCACTTATATCAGTAAGAATTAACTATATTGAGCTGAAGCCAATGTCTTGAAAATAATTTTTCATATTGATATTATCTCATAAGTAAGTGGAAATTTAAAAATACCCAAGTCATGGTCAAATAAAAAATAACCATGCATTGAAGTTTGCGATCTTGACTTTTGAATTGTAAACACATTGGGAGGAGAGAGCTTGTCCCTCTCATTTAGCTCCTAGTGGTACTTTACAAGACCAACTTTCTAAACAATTCTCAGTCTCTGTTTAATCAATTATTCTTTTATTTACTTCATTTGCTGTTTAGAGAGATGAATATCTTTTGTTCTCAAGGATAGAACTAGGTACTCACTGTTTTGCATTGCTAATATCTTTCCAAACTTGTTGATACAATATAATGCACAAGTATACATATTCACTGATGATTTAATTTCACAGAGTGAATAATCCACCTTTTTCCTTATTATACAATTACTCAGGGACAATATTTTCAACACTAAGAGAAAATTGAACGCAAAATTGCTCATAAATCTCAAGCTCTATTATAAAATGTCAAAATTTCAAAGGGTACTATTTGCTTCCAATTGTCTGATCACTGTAGTTAAGTAAAACATGTTCCTATGAAGAGGTGAGGGACCAATATCTGTTTGTTTGCAAAGCAGTTAGAATAAATAAATAGAAGGATGACAGCCTTAAACTAAACATAAATAATGTTCATCTATTTTTTTCTAAATCAAATCCTTGATCTTTCAGATAGACCAAAACTGAAACAAACTTAGAAATATAAGCACTCTTTGTACAATGTTGATATTATATACAACTTAAAATTACAAAGACTAAAAGTCTGCTTAGTTTCCTAAGTCATTATAATCAAATCTTATATCAATAATCAAACACTTAATATATAAACTTTGCACCTTCATTATAATTTTTTTTTTTTTTTTTTTTTGCGGTACGCAGACCTCTCACTGTTGTGACCTCTCCCATTGTGGAGCACAGGCTCCGGACACGCAGGCTTAGTGGCCATGGCTCATGGACATAGCCACTCCGTGGCACGTGGGATCCTCCCAGACTGGGGCACGAACCCGTGTCCCCTGCATTGGCAGGCGGACTCTCAACCACTGCGCCACCAGGGAAGCCCCATTATACTTTTTGACTCATAAACAATCTGTGTTAAATTGATGAATGAAACAAACAAACAAAAATTTAGCTAAGAATGCATTGTCATTGAATGGAAGAAACTGAACTAAAACACTTCTTCAAATTTTAAAAACCAGTGTGGTTTAGATTTCTTTTATTTAAATTTAAATCATATGAAGGCAGGAAAGAAATGAGTTACCATTATTTGAAATTTTAGGTAAAATTTGAATAAGGAATTAAAATTTATGAGGCTTATTTATTCCATTCCATATATCTAAAGGTAATAAATGCATTAGAAAAATTAAGAAAATAATTTTTTAAAAAATCAAATATTTTCCAATGAAATGAAAATATTTTCAATAAAAGTTTTTTGCTTTATTTTTACTGATTCTTCTGCTGTGTACCTTAAATGTTAAAAACTGATATTGGTTATGAGCTCATGTGGAAAGCAGCTCAAATTAAATTTAATAAGCTAAATGACAAAGGGCTGTTTTTCCTAAACTGAGAAGCTGTTGTCATAAAAATGCAACATTTTTATTAGCGTCATCAAGATTGTATCAACAAAGCTTTGAATAACAGGCCTTGCATTAGAATTCATTGTTATTTTCTAATGTATCATCTGCACAAAATGGTGTTATATATTGTTTTGAGTATTGGTGATTAAAAGCAAAAAAAAAAAAAATGTAATTTCAGTTAATTTAGCTATCAACATTGTTTAAGTTCCCTGGTTTGTTCAAAACAATGCTAGATTTTGTGAGAGGTACAAAAAAAAAAAAAACAAAACCTCAATTCCTACTTATTTTCAAAGAGTTTTAATGCCAGTTTGAAAGATGTCATATAAACAGATGGCTGTAGGGAAAGGTAAAGCAAGGGAAGTTTAGATATTTAAGGTCTGAGTATCTTGAGAACTCAGAAAAGGAGGAAATGCCAGTCAGCTAGCAAATTTGTCTCACTCTGATGCTGTGCTGAAGAGAACAGGAGGCTTTAGTTCCTCATCAACCATGTGACAGCAAAATTTAGCTACCTATAACAAAAGCACAATGTCCTGGGACCTCTTCTTTTATGAGTTATTTAAAGTGCAACTCCAGCTCATGTTCAAAGTCAGGAGAGAACAATAATATTAATATAGTTACCTTATATGTGGCTCCTGTTTTGCCTCAGGTAGTAGAACAATGATATACTGTACTGTACTATTCCACCACTTCCCCTTACAATTAGTATATTCTATTAGCTGTAGCTAGCTTTTGAAAATAACTTATTATCTTTGTAAAAAGTTGAAAGAAGTAAGATGGAAAACTATTTGCCAAATAGAGAAAGCATGGACTGTTGAATTAATCAAACCTATTGAATCCCAATTCTAAAAATGTCAATCTGGTAACACTGAGTTATTTCATTCAACTTCAATTTTATCATGTCTTGAATAGAAATAATGCCTTTTGTGATTATCATTGATGGCTGTTTGTATTAAATGAGAAAAGAATAAATTGTCTAAGTAGTATTTGACACTTAATAAGTGCTTAACTCATTTTCTTCTTATTTTTAACTCTCAGCCAACATCATTTTTCACCTTTAGATTCTTTTACTATTTTTAGAACAGTGTATAAAACCTCACAACATTATTGTACTGCAGTTTCTTTTCCCCTAGGTCAACATTACTGAGATTTCTGTCCTCATCTCCTCCCTGTCTAGAGAATTTTATTATTCAATTGTTTTGGTTAAAAGGTATATATGCACATGTTATAAGTATATTTTATACTAACAAAACAAATAACAGAACTTTATTAGTAATTAACACCATTTAAAACACAGCTTTTAAAGGAAGTTATATTTCATGACTAGAGTTTTCAATGAATGATTCCTAATTACTATTGACATTATCATTTAGCTATTCCTATCACTATTCTATATTCCTTTCACTCTTCTACTAGGCATTTTACTTGTTAGCAATTCTTACTTTAATTATACTTTTAAATATCTATCAAATCTATTTCTTTTACTAAAACCAATCATTTTAGTGAAAAACTTTGGCTAAATTAAAGATTCTTTCTGTTTTGTTTATTCATATATAGCCATAATGTTGATATTATTAATTTAATACAATAGCATGACATCTTTATTTGAAATATTAGCAATTGTACTTATAATATGGCATGAAGTAATTAAAAATTTTAATGATCTTTATTATTGTTTTCAATTTTTGAATTTACTTTAGCAATTACACTTAATAGGATTCATTTTATTCTAGTTTTATTAATTGTTTTTTTATTATTACTTAGTATCACTAATTTTAATTAAATTTAATTAAACACTTCCTTATTTGTAGCTTAAAGAAAATTAGGTAAAGTAGTAATGTTTAGAAAATGTACTTTTCTTACAAAAAGGCAAAATATTAAGTTTCTAAATGTGTAATCATTTGATTTAGATAGGCTTTGAAATCAACATAATTTCCTGTTTCAGTTGTATTTCAAAACCTTTAGAAGCTGTCTAGTAAGTTCGGTGTTGACATATTAGAGTTTATAATTTATTGCTTCAATTATTCCTTGTAAATACCTATTTTTAAAATGACTTATTTTGTGATTGAAAAACAATATAACATTGTTCTCTGATTGAAAAATTAAATTGGCACTTGTCACCATAGAAACAAAGTTGAAAACAGAATTACTAAAGAAATCCAAAGAGCTTTGCAAGGAACTTGACAGATTGATTTGTTAATTTAAAGAAAGCAAACAAAATTGTGAATTTCTAAGAATTACGGTGTTTTTTAATCTAAATTTACTATATATGCTATTACTGTAAACCCATCAAATTTTTATTATTTTTTAATATTCAAGGTTTTTTTTCTGTTCCTTTCTTAATTAAAAAAACTTCAGTTAGATGATAATAATACAAATCTAGTACAAAAGCTTATTAGCTAACTGCTGTATAATGTTATCTCATTAAACAATCTTGTGATAAAACCATAATTATTTCAGTTTTATTCATGACAAACCTGAGGCTCAGAGAAGCTAAATAACACATCCAGGGTAATTCAGCTACAAAATAGACAAGAATTTGAACTTGAGTCTGTTTTTTTGCTTATTGGGTCTCATTGGAAGGAAGCTCTGAGATGGATATTAATTAGCAAAGTAATTAGGATATAAGAAGTTTATCAGTTTATCAGATGAATTAATGAATAAAATGAGGTATATCCATACAGTGGAATATTCTTCAGCAATAAAAATGAATGAAGTACTGATACATGGTGCAGCATAGAAGAACCTTGAAACGTTATGCAGAAAGAAGACAATCATTCAAAGCCCAAATATTGTATATTTCTATTTATATGAAATTTCAAGAATAAGCAAAGCTATAAAGACAGAAAATTTATTAGTGTTTGCCAAGGACTGAGGGCACTGGGGAAAAGTGTTGAATGACTACAGTTGGAAACAGAATTTCTTTTCTGAGTGATGAAAATGTTCTAAAATTGACTGGTGATGGTTGCACAATTCTGTAAATATACTAAAATCAATGAGTTCTATATTTTAAATGGATTTTTTAAAAAAGAAGTTTCTCAGAGAATGCTTCCTTTTGGGTTAAAAAAGAAGTAATATTAGGCCAAGGTATAACTTGGGATGTGTTGCAACCTCAGAAAATGCCAAACTGGAATGGCCCTTCAGAGTTGTTCCAAGATGAGGCAAGGAAGATAAAACTTTATACCACTACATCAAACAATCTTTGAATGCAGACTGCCCTTGGTTAAGGGGCTTGGTCATTGCCAAAGTAGTTCTCTATGGCCAAGGAAATTTCCAAAAAGACTGGCAGCTAAGGCTTATCAGCCAGATATATGCCAGCAACTAGAGAAATACATCCTTTAGTCTTGAAAGGATATATGTTTGTCCAGCACATCACAAAATCCACTACTCCATGCCCCGAAATCATACATTCTGTGATGCCACCCTGTCAACTAGACTATCACTTTGATCACACATGGCTGCTGTAGTTGTTGAAACAACATGGTTTTCTATCTGTAGAAGAGCTATCCTTTCTGTACTGGTAATCTAAAGCACAGCCCATATCACTGAGTTAATGTGAAAAATAAAGGAGATGGTTTAAAGTTTGGCAGCATAAAATCTTTGTTTTGAATTTCAAATCTATAGGACTTCCTTCAGATGCATTTATTCATTTAAAAACATGTAAGTAACGCTTTTGATTTTCAAATTCTTTTGCTTTTGAAATTACAATTTTAATTTTATTACATATTAAATTTTATAGTGTGGCAGAGATGAACTAGTTCTTCTTCAACAACATTTTATGCCTTCTGACATCACAGGCTATATTTCCCAGATTCTCTTACAGTTGGACTGGTCACATGACCAAGTCAAGGGAAGATGACTGATATATGCTACTTCTGATATATGCTACTTCTAGACATGACCCATGGAAAAAAGTCACACCATTATTTTCCCATGTTCTTTTTCCTTGAAAGTACTGCATTGAGGATGGTGGAGCTACAAGATGCAAGGAGTTTGGATTTTTAAACCACCACTTGTGGGAGAGCGATTCTCAAGTCAAAATGAGCTAATTTGGACTTTTTTGAATAGGAAATAAATTCATTTGGGGAGACACTAAAATTTTATCTCAGTCTACTAGTGCTATCTTGATTAATACAGGTGAAATTTGCAATTTTATTTTATGCCTGCAGAGTGTTTTTAACTTTCTGTTTTCCTTCTTAAATATACTTAAATTTCTTCAATGTGACCGTATTTAACTTATACATTATATTTACTACTGTTCTCTTAAGAAAAACAGCACTAAAAACTTATACTGATTTTACCTTTTAAAATTATTTTGTTTTATTCATAGTTTTATTTATGATGGTCAAATATTTTAAAATTATATCCCTTTTGTTTACTTGTTAATTACATATATTCTATTAATATATTTATTAATCTAAGCAATTTTCAGCTTTGTAATGAATCACAATTGATGAATGCTTCTTTGAAAGTTAATGTACAAGTGGGGTAATGGTTAATTCCATTGTGTTTTCTTCTTTTTTTACTTTAAAATGATTTTTTTGTTATCAACTAACTTCCCTCAAAATATCACAAAATGCTAAGATCCTTACTTCAATACCTTGTGTTCATTCAGGGTCTTTTGAGTACAATAAACAGGATTTCAGATCCTGCCCTCTCCCACTTCCCTATCCCCCCATTCCAGGGAAGATATGGGCTGCTTCCAGTACAACTCATAATAAGTTGTGCAGGTTGTTTGGCAAGACTGAAGATGCATTTGTAGTGAGGGGGGTAACATTTAAGATGGTCCTTGAAAATGAAAACACACCATACCAAGTAGATAAAGAAGTTGGGGCATATGTGTAGCAGGGAGAGTAGCATGGGATAAGGACACTCCAGTCTGTGGTATCCATCTGTCCAAAAGCATAGAGTTGACATATTGTATGACATGTTCAGAGAACCAAGAGTACTACAAGGTGGTTGGGGTAGAGAGGGTATGGTAGTGTGTGATGGATGAGACAATTTGTGGATGATTTTCTCTTTCAACCTTTAGAATTTGGATGTTAGATATCAACTTAAATAGTTGTTTCAATATTTTCCCTCTCTCTCTTTTTCCTTTCTAAGAGAATTGACACCATCATATGTGTATTATTGGATATGGTAGATGAATTGGGGCTAGTGTGAAAGAGATTCCATTAATTCACATAAGAGATGAGGAAGATCTGAATGAGGAGAGAGATAAATCAAAATACTTTGAAAGTTTAGCTTCAAAATGTTTCACATGGTGACCTTTCCTTTTGCTCATTTTTTTTTTTTTATAGTACTGCTTTTTCACAGTTGTCACTTAAGGAATATTTATATATTTTTTAGAGAAACATATTGGAGGCACTGTCCATGTCTATTCAGTCTCCCTTTTGTTTAGGGTGACCATATAATTTGTTGTGCTTTCAGGGATATTGGGGAAGCTATTTATAATTGAACTGACAAGAGTTTAATTATAAATAAAAACAAAAACCCTGCAGGGAAAATAGGGTAATATAAGAAGAGGATGAAAATTTTAAAAATGAATACATATAAGAATAGGATGAAAGAAAGCAAACAGGATACATATTAAAATGCAAAGTTCAATGACTTCTAAAATTCTATTGCCAAAGAATTTCCCCTCTGAGTTTTATGAATTTTTAAACTGAAAACAAGTACAATGAAATCCATTGTAATTTTTCTCTTCTGTTCTTACATCTTCATTCTCTCCTTTCTGTCTTCCAAATTTACCCTTTTCTTGTCTTTTTCTTTTTTGTCTTTCCTGATTTGTTACAATGCTTAAGGGTAGTATACGTGCTCAATTTTAAGTGCTATTTTCATTTCTTATTTCTCTTACAGTTAACTCTTCTATTGAGAAATAAATTCTGATGTCCATCTTGATTCTTAACAGTGCTGCATTAGTGTATGTGTGACTTGTAGTGAGTTGTCTCAGTTTTTTTTTGGAAAGATCACAAATTATACATAAAGAAGATGTTCATATGTATGTTAATTTATACATAGCATTAATTATATGAGCTGATATAAATGTTAAAGTTTGGAGGTTTACACTGCTACATTTTCTCAATTTGAAATATTCTGGAGTTACCACAACTTTGAATCTTACCTTGTTTTTTTTTTTTTTTTTCACTTTGAGCTAATCTCAGAGTACTAAAAAACTACCTCACCAATTCAAAGTCATAACATATAGAATATGCAAAAATATGGCATAGAAACTTTTCTTAAGTCAATACTAACATGACCAGAATATTTAACTAACATGTTAAATTACTGGTGTTCGAGAAGGTTTATATTTAAGCACAAAATATATGGCCACGCATTTGGTACTAGATTAAGATATGAAATGGGTGATTTATTCCAATCACTGGAAATATTTGAATATTAAAGACCTTATTTAGAAACAGCATACATCCATTATTTGTATAAGTGAGTAGGATGAAGTACAAGGTCACATCTCTTTGATAACTTAAATAGAACAATAACATTCAGGTTTGACTTTCTGAGGTGAATTCTGCTAGCTCGGTACAAACTGACACATGGTGAGGATAGTCAAAATATAAACAAATACAATATGAAGTCTAGGGAGGAGAGGTGTCAGAAAGAACCATTTAACAGAAAATTCTAGTGGTATTAGTTACTTTAGAATACATTGACACTTCCCTTACACAGCTATTCTTTTTAATTATAATAAATAATCATAAAGATTTTTATTTTCAAATAGGCAAATGGTCACTGGGTTTAGAACCTGTGTAATCACATTATTTATTTATTTATTTCCAAAAGCTTAAATCTAATCTTTATGAAATTTCTATTGGAGATAAATATAATAAATTCTAGAATTTTAGAAGAATGAAATATGTCAACATGGCAATTACTCATAATATATAATGCCCCAGTTTATATAATAAAATGAATCTGGAAATTCATATTTAATGTTAATACAGCTATTTCAGTTTACATACAAATTATGAACTCTTTCTATTTAACATGAATTTTTGTGTGCTATTTTCCTCCTTACAGCAAAAAATATATATAGCTCATATTTCATCTTTACTTAAATTGTTACCACTTCATTTTTGGCTTTATGGAATTGTTTGAGGATAAATCATTTTAGACTTCATGAACACTTTAGACTTCATGAATTTAGGCAACATGAATTCATTGGGTCTTATGATATTTTTATATTCAGGCTTCAAGAGAGCATATAAAAATCCAACACTTGACTAGGAAGGCCACATGCAAATCCTAGCAAGATGTCCAGGTATAGTGGTGAAATAACCTTTCTTTGCATTCTATTTTGATACCTGTTACATTTACTTCACAATGTTGTACCTATTTAAGAACATTCCAACTGTAATCTCCATGATTGATTGAAAGTCCTCAGTGCTACAATAAAGAAGCCAATATACTAGGGATATATATTTATATATTTGTATATATCTTTATTTATCTATCTTTATATTTAATCACAAAATGAAATGGATGGCTATTTTGCTTAAATATAAAGCCATATATATATATATATATATATATATATATATATAAAGATCTTTAATAGTATGTCATTTTTCAGTAGTATTCTGGAATTTTATAAAAGTCTTATGAAAATGGGGTGGTACGATTGCTAATAAATTGTATAAAAGGTCAAAGAAAAGATAAATTAAAGGGGGAATATGTATTATAGCATACAGACTGGTGGCAACATAATGTGGGATTCCATGATCAGCATTAGTGTCCAATTTCCTGTTACAACAGGGAAGATGACAGAAGTTATTTATATGATTATATGATATTTTCACATTTTAAACATCTTGAAAAAAATATCCCATAATTGCACTTCATCCTGAAAGAAAAAGAAAGAAACTATGTTATTACTTGGTTAAGAGTAACTGAAATTCAAAAAGACACATGCATCCCAATATTCATAGCAGCTTACCTACAATTGCCAAGATATGGAAGCAACCTAAGTGTTCATCAACAGATGAATGGATAAAGAAGATGTGGCATATACATAAAATGGAATACTACTCAGCCATAAAAAGGAAAGAAACTTTGCCAACATGAATGGACTTGGAGGGCATTATTCTAAGTGAAATAAGTCAGAGAAAGACAAATAGTCTGTGAGATCACTTATATGTGGAATCTAAAAGATACAGAAAACTAGTGAATATAACAAAAAAAGAAGCAGACTCACAAATATGGAGAACAAACTAGTAGTTACCAGTGCAAAGGTGGGGAGGGGGAATGCAGGGGTGGAAGAATGGGAGACACAAACTATTGGGTGTAAGATAGGCTCAAGGATGTATTTACAACATGGAGAATATAGCCAATATTCTGCAATAATTGTAAATGGAAAGAAACTTTTAAAAATAGTATAAAAAATAAGCTTCACATCCCCTTTGAGGTTAACAAAAGAATAAACTGAAAATGTGATAAAGCTGTGTGAGATATGTTTAAAATAGGTAATATTAATTAGAATAAAAAGAAATTGCTTTTTTGAAATATGTGTAACTTCTAAAAATAAAACTTTAAATTTACCTGTAATAAATAATAATAATAATAATAAAATAGGAATATAATAAATGCTTAGGAAAATTTGGGAGAATACTAACAATCCATAATGTGTATCAGAAGTGCAGTATGTATAATCTTAGATGTCAAAAGGCTACAAAATTTTATTTGTTTGTTTTCATTGCCTCCACCTCCTAAACAATGTATGCAACCAGTAGGCCATTTACTTTTCAAAAAATTTCGGATATCAAAATACAATCTTAGTGATTAATTTAAAAAATATTTGATTCTTCTTTGCATAGCTTGAGTATTATGGCTGAAGTTCAGTATTAAGGGACTTCTCTTGTATAACTGGTCAAAATATTAAGAATTAGAACTTTACTATCTTGAAGCTTATTTCAGAGGGTGTTTAAAAAGAGTTTCACAAATCATTTTCTTAGTTTCAACCAAACCTTGAAGGTTTGGATTTAATTGAAAATGTTAAAGTTTCATTTCAGGCTTCAGAGATCAAATCTTCTGAGAAAAGGACAATTTAAAGACAATTATGTTCTTTGGAATGTAATATGAAATCATCCTTATTTCCAAATTAAGGATTTCCATATTAAGATCACCTCTAGATTAGTGGCTGGTAAATAATACATTGCTGACATGTATACCTGTGGGTACCTTTAAAGTAGCTATAAGTTAATCAGTTCCCTACCTCATGCTGGCTCTCTAATGAAGAATGAGGCTTTGCTTAAATTTAAAGGGACTCAATGTTCTGACTCTTGAAATTGATCCAACTCTAGATGCATTTCTCTCTACAGCACAGTTGTGGTGATATGGTAAATCTTAGACTCATAGTCAGAAGGCTGACATTCCAGGCTGGTTCTGCTAATTTACAGGCTGTTTTATCTTGCACATCTTTATAAACCATATGGGTCTCATTACCTCTAAATCTTACAAGGCAATATTTCTACTACCTGTTCTTTAATGGGCCCTGTACATTTTTAGTTCTCTTTATTTTCAGAGGGTAATCTTAAGGATAAATTGGAATTACCTATGTCATAATAGTTGGTAAGTATATAGTGCTATACAATAATGTTTCAAAATGGATTTTTTTTCTGATTTATACAGAAACTATAAAATTCAGGGATGGTCAATGATTTTAGACTAATTCCACTGTGTGATGGCTAATATTATGTGTCAACTTGGCTGAGCCATGGTGCCCATATATGCAGTCAAACATTATTCTGGATGTTTCTGTGAGAGTGTTTTGGGATGAGATTAACATATAAGTTGTTGAACTTTGAGTAAAGCAAATTGCCTTCCATCATATGGGTGCTTCTCATCCAAATAGTTGAAGACCTGAATAGAACAACAGACTGACCTCCTCTGAGCAGTCAGTTCTGCAGCAGAAGGCCTTTGGACTTGAACTTTAGCTTCTGCTCCTCCCTAGTCTCCAGCCTGCTGGCCCAACCTGCAGATTTTGAACTTGCCAGCCTCCATGATTTTATGAGCAATTCCTTAAATTAAATCTCTTTATATATATATATATATATATATATATATATAGGCACATCCCATTTGTTCTGTTTCTCTGGAGAACACTGACTAATACACACCAGAAAAATTATACATTAAAAGTGATAGAAATTGCATTTATATATTAATATTGAAGTTTATTATTTAAAAAAAATATCATCTTTCACAACTTAGGTTTTGTATTGACTTAGTCTTTATTTGCTTATTTATGGCTCATGGTAGGTGATATTCATTTTCTCAGATAAGCAGCATTCTTAGGGTATAGCTCTTAATCAAAATAGGTCCCAAACTCCCATCCTAAGACAAAGTTCCTCCTCTTCTCTAAGTTTTAACAAGATTAGTCACTCAAAGCAGCATTCTCTCTCCTCTTCTGAATACCTTGAAATATTTCTTATGCAGAAAAGTGGTTTGTCTACTCCTTTACCAAGTTTCTTTCATGAGACTAAGACATCGTTTTAGTCCTTGGGGAGTTATTCCTCCCATTCTCAACTAATTTAATTCTCTTATTTTCTCATCTCTTTACAACATTGAATCTTCCATCCCTTGGAGGCTCTCAATAAAAATTTCCCTCCAGCCCTTTCTCCTCTGCTTCTTGGAACCCTTATGCCATTGTAAATAAAAATTCCCAATCACTCTCTACCTTTTCCACAAAGCTTTGCCACCTGCCTGTTTTGACTAAAATTTGGTTATCCCCTGAGAATACATTCTCCTGTGGCCCTCCACTTCGGAATTATTCCCATTACATTTCTTTTTCTGAATCTCTGTTATATGTACATGCTCTTGTGAGTTTCAGGCAATCTGGCTGTAAGACCCACTGCCTTTTTTCTTTTTCTTTTTCTTTTTTTTTTGCTGTACGTGGGCCTCTCACTGTTGTGGCCTCTCCCGCTGCGGAGCACAGGCTCCGGACGCGCAGGCTCAGCGGCCATGGCTCATGGACCTAGCCGTTCCATGGCATGTGGGATCTTCGCGGACCGGGGCACGAACCCGTGTCCCCTGCATTGGCAGGTGGACTTTCAACCACTGTGCCACCAGGGAGGCCCCCTTTGCCTTCTTTAATCCAGGTTGTACCCTTCATTCCATGACATCTTTCAGATAGGAATCAGAAACACTTTCTGTCATTGCTCCAAATGCCTGTGATAATTTAAGGACAGTTTAATATCCCATTTTGACAGGTCTATCACAAAACCATTCTCAAAATCATAGACTACTTGAATCGCAATGTCCGTCATACCTTGCAAGTGGAAGAGCTTAAATTTAGAAAATTTAAACTCTTGTATCCCATACATTGCCATCCTTCTAGTTTTTTCATGATTTCACTCATATTGCACTTACTCATTAACATCATAACACCTTCAATCTTTTATCCCTTCCACAAAATATCAGGTTTATCTAGGCTTCTCTGAATCAATGCTACAATGCATTTTTCTTTGATACTAGCCCTAGAGGTTAAGCACTATTGGAGGAAATTACACAGTTACGCAGACTTGTGGAAAAATAAAATATGTGGACTTAAACTATAGTCAGAATCTTAGGACCACCACGATTTCTTTTGATTTATTTTTTAAATATATCAACCTCTGATTCCCATCAAGACTATCTTCCAATCATTTACCATTCTCTTCAATACTTTGATCATTATCTGACCTCATACCTAGAGAAAATGAAGCCCTAAGTGATATCTATCACAACAATTACAGTTACACAACAGTTATCACAACAATTACAGTTAAATACATATTTCCTGTCCCTTAGTCTTAGAAGATAAAATTTACTTCATGTCTAAAGCTAATTTATATCTTCAATACACCCGTTTGACCTTACTGTGTATTAAAGTTTTTATCCTTAAGAAGAAAACAGGGGCTTCCCTGGTGGCGCAGTGGTTGAGAGTCCGCCTGCCGATGCAGGGGACACGGGTTCGTGCCCTGGTCTGGGAAGATCCCACATGCCGCGGAGCAGCTGGGCCCGTGAGCCATGGCTGCTGAGCCTGCACGTCCGGAGCCTGTGCTCCACAACGGGAGAGGCCACAGCAGTGAGAGGCTCGTGTACCACAAAAAGAAAGAAGAAAACAAAACTTAAATTGTGCCTTTACCCCCAAAGTCCTCTCAATACTGTTCTTTTATTATTCTCATCCAGCTTTTTCCCCAAAGTCCTCTCAATACTGTTCTTTTATTATTCTCATCCAGCTTTTTACAATCATGTCTACATTTCTTTATCTCAATTCTTCACTTTCCGTGGTTGCTCCAAACCCTCCATCACTTTACTAACAATGTTGTTAAAGGCACCAATGTTCACTCACTATACATCTAGGCTACATTTTCAACTCATTATCTTAGACTTTTTATACACTTGAAACTATTCCTTTCATCCTTTTTCTTTAGTTAAACACATTTATTTAAAGGCAATATCTTAGCAAAAAGTAATCTGCCTGTAAGCCTCAGTTTTTGTTATACTTTACAGGTTATTACAGAAAAACTGTAATTGTGATAATTGTTAAATATAGTATTAAGGAAGGACATAGTTCACTATGGGAGTCAGTAAGGACACCTGGAGAAATTTGCATTTAGTCTGTGACATGAAGAATGAGAGAGCATCACTTGAAATGCTCTTCTTTCTTTATTCACCTGAGGCCACACGTTCCACATTTAAATTCTCCGACACTCTCTTTTGACCTAGGAGACTATATTATTCCTCTTCCCATCTCCTAATTGCTGGGGTCCCTCAAGTTTCAGTCCATTCCTCATCATTCTGTACATATTTTCTGACTTTCATCTTCACATTTCTGACATTTTCTGACTTTCATCTTCACATTTTCTGACATTCATCATTACTCACCACTAATCATAGTAGCCCTTTACCTTGGACTGGCTATTCTCCCTCCAACTGGCCAACTTCCTTTCAATGCAAGGTCAAGATCGACTTAACCCCTCTAGGCTAAATTAGTTACAAATATTCAATTTTCCCACAAAACCTTATATATATGTCATGTCTATTTCTTTGTTTCTTCATAATTATCCATTTATTAAACTATTTTGCCTCTCAACTGTGAGTTCCTTGAAGAAAGAAATGTTTTATCTAATTTTGTTGCTTTATAATTTTAAATGATATCCAAATAGTGGGCACTATATAAATTTTTCTTAAATAAATGAATTAATATGTGGATGAGCAAGGATCTTTTTATTAAACACATTGCAATTAATTTGCAGGCCTGCTTACATGAATAATGTGTTTTAACTTCAACACACAAGGTAACAAGGGCAGGGGAGTATATGCTTGGACATGCTCAGTGGATGTAGTAAGGACTGATACTAGCCCCCAAAGAAAATGTAGGTGATGCCTTAGCAGTGAAGTCTGTCAAGAAACAGGAGAAGAGCAGTTGATGATATGCTCTTCACTATCACTCTGCTATTATTTAAATCATAAAATTGGATCACATTAGCAACACATTGTAATGCTTAAACTTTGTCAATCCCTTTTCATTTTCCTGCCTTCTTCTTTCTTTCCTCCCTCCTTCCTTCCTTTCTTTTTTCTTTCGAAGTATATTACAATAAATTTTATACATTATGACATTGCAGCCTGCTGTGGATACTCTGAGAAGAAGGATGGACCTCCACACAAAAAATTGTTTCATATGTCAAGACTGATTTCTTGGTCAAAGATATCAAGATACACAGCGGATATGTGTGAAAAAGTTTATTAATCACATAATAGGCATTTGGGGAAGAATGCACAATTTTCAAGCTAGTCTGAAAAATGGCTTAAGAGAGAAAGGAAGAGAGCCTATCTTGGGATTTTTCTTGTGATAGGGGGATGGAGCTGAGGTGAGAGTTCTTACAGGTGTTCAAGGGCTTACATGCTTTGAATCTCCCACCAGCACCAAAAAGGGAGCATTCAGACTTTCTTCTCAGCTTGCCCAGATGTAAGGCAGAGGCAAGAGGGAGCAATGAAGTTTAGAAGATGTCAGCAGTCAAACATCCAAAAATGGAGGCAGCCTCTTTATTACACACCCTAAATACTGCACATTCTGTAACACAGTCACAGTCTATTGTCAGGCCTAACAACAAAAATAGCATTAACTCTTTATATCATCCAATATTAACTTTATACTCAAATCTTTCTGATTATGTCATTTTTTTCACACTTAGTTTAATTAAAAGTTAGGATCCAATAAGGTCCACAAATTGCATTTTTATGTCTCTTAAACGTATTTTATTCTTATATATCCCTCAACCCTTTATACCTGTGTCATAGAATTATTGCTGATGTCAAATGCCCTGTAGAATGTCCCATTGTCTGAATTTTTCTAATTGTTTTGTTGTGCTGGCATTTAACTTATTCCTTTGACTTCATTATTTCTATAAACTGTAAGCTACATGTAGAGCATTGAAGAAATGTGAGTTCAACTTTATAGCTAGAATATCACATCATATTATATACATGACATCAAATCATGAGAACATGCTAGCTGCTTGCTCCACTTTGAGTGATGCTAAGATTAACTGATGGGTTCAAGTGGTAAGAGTCTGATCTCTCCACTACAATTTGAACTTTTGATTCTATAATCTTCAGTTAACCTGTGGGTGTAATTTGGCATCATGTAAATATCCATATTCCCACACTACTCAACCAAAAGTGCTCTTGATGAAATTTCTAGTCATCTTGATATTCCTAAAACAATGGACAAATCTTATCTCAACTATTGCTTAACCAAACCACAGCTTTTGACACAGTTTATTTCTCTTTTCTTCTTGTGGCATATTCTTTACTTGACTCTCAGAGTACCGTTCTTGCTTATTTCTTTTCCATCTCTGGCTCTCTGCAGATACAGATACTTTGCTGGTTTGTCCAGTTCTTCTTTTTAACTCCTAAAAATACTTCTGTTGTAAGAAGTGGTAGAAAGTGGAAGAATTTTTACAAACTCAGAGACAGAATATTCTGAAAATAGTCAGGCTGACTTGATGTTATACCTGAGCAAGATTGGAGAATGAATATTTACAAGGCTGTTTAGAAATACTGACAGGAGGAAATTATCACAAAGAAAAAGAACTGGTTCACCAAGAGCATGTCATGTAAGATTAACCTTGCTTCTTTCACTGACAGAGTTACTGGACTAAAACAGATTTTATCAAAGCGCTTGACAATGACTTTCAATGATATCCTGTAGAGAAAAGAAAAGGAAGAAATGTGTATCTATAAAAAGATAACTAAGGGGATTAGCAAATGGTAGGACAAATAATCAAAGAATTAGTTTAATGAAAACTTGTCCATTATGAGGTTTCTGGCTGGTGGATCCTAAACCAACAAATGAAAAACAAAAACAAACAAAGAAATTGGAGGATGCTGGAGCTTTCTTTCTTCTACCTAAAACAGTGATTCTCAATTAGAGAACATTTTTCTCTCATGGGATATTTGGCAGCATCTAATGATATTTTAGGTTGCCACAAGGGGTTACTACTGGAATATTGTAGGTAGAGACCAGGGATGCTGCTAAACATCCCACAATGTACAGGACAGACTTCCAAAACAAAGAATTATCCAGCCTGCCATATCAATATTGCCAAGATTAAGAGTCCTGATCTAGACTCAGTCTCTTGTGATCTCATCAGTCCCAAGGCATCAAATACTATTTAAAGGCTAATGACTCCCAAATTTAATCTCCCTGGGATTCTGACTCATAAATCTACTGCCCACTGTCTTTCTCAACTTAGATGACTAATAAATATTTTAAGCTTAATATGTACAAAAGAAATTCCTAATTCCCTCTAAACACATCCTACCCAAATCCTTCCCAATTTCAGTTAATGACAATATATTTTAAAGAAAAACAAAACAAAACAAAACAAAAAAAGGTCATCCTTGATTCTCTTTCACTCAACTCCATGTGTTTCATCACTGTTTACCATTAGTTCAACCCTCAGAGTAAAACGAGTTTTCATCACCTTCTCTGGTCCAAGCCATCATCAATTCTTGTTTAGATTATGGCAGTAGTCACCACTTGAGCTCCATGCTTTTAATCTCAAATATTTTAATTTAAGTGTCTCCTCTCATATAAACATTTCTAAATCACCTGTTACATTGTAACTCTTCTCAGCTTCCAATACATTCTGCCATAGTTTTATTTATTTTATTTATTTATAATGTACCATACATGTGACTTATCTTTTATAACATCTCTTGAGGGAGGATTTGTATTAGTTTATTTGAATGTAACAGAGTGCTCAGTACACAGTAAGTGGTTAATTAGTATTTTTTAACAGTGAATATCAGAGTAAATTCTGCAACCCCCTCTACAACATAAAATTAACGTTTAAAGTCAAAATAAGACCTTCCTATTTAGAAATGAATGTAACGAAGATTAAAATATTAAATTATTACTTTGGGTGAAATTATGGCAAGTTGAATTCAGTATTTACATCAATATTTAGGAAAAATTAGTATAGACTGCCTTATATGTTGTTCTAATTTATTTTAACAGTCAGTTATCAGCAAGAAAATATTTTAAAGACTTTGGATATTTGTAGATGCACTAAATAACATACAAGTTATAAAGGTTTATTTGTGTTTGATAGTTAAAGCTGATCATGTATAACTTTAATTAAAAGTGAGAAAATGTGTTTTCTTAATGTAGCTGCGTAATTTGAAAAGATAAAAAGAAAGTTTTATAATGAAATATGTCCCTTTTTCTTACCCAGAGACAAATGCATAATATTATGAATCATATTTTCAGTATTTCATTCATTTTAATAGAAAATACAGCCTCAGTGCCTCTTTAGTTTCCCAAATATTAATGGGACCTTTTGTCCTGTTGAAGGTATTACATTCTGATATCAGTAATTATTTCTGTTACTTGTATAATAGCTGCTATAATTAATGATTAGTTTATTGCCAAATTCAACTTATGCTTTTTAAAAAATAGAGCTAAAATTCTTCATGATCATTCATTTAAAAAGTATCCCATTTGACATCTGTGCCTGTAGCAAATTGCTAAGCTCAAAGCTTTATTTATACAAATAATTTAGATTTTATAGATTCAGTAAAAGAAACATATTAAAAGATTGATTATATGTAAAAAGCAGTTTAGAAGAAAATAATATTCAAAGACATCATTTAAAATTATTTCTATTCAAAGTAAACATATCTCTTGTCAAAATACAGTACATTGACAGTCATTTACCACTATTTTATTATTTAAAATATTATATTTCTTCACTGAATGTGCAAATACTAAGAATATTAATTTCTGTTTTTCGTTCATTCTATTCTTCCTAGTACATGACTTTGCAAGTATAAGAAATTCATTCTTACTTTCTTTTACCTGAGAAGATATCAAATAATAAATTTTTTGATCATGGCCTCAAATTAAACTAAATTTTATTACATGAGCTTTTAGTTTCCTAGTGCCATTATAGGAAAACACCACAAACTAAGTTTCTTAAAACAACAGAAATGTAATCTTTTACGATTCAGGAAGCCAGAAATCTGAAATCAAAGTGTCTTTAGTGATCGTTTCTTCTGGAGGTTCAGAGATAAAATCTGTTCCATGCCTCTCTTCTATCTCCTGGTAGTTTCTGGCAATCCTTGGCATTCCATGGCTTGTAGATCACTCCAATCACTGCCTTCATCTTCATATGGCATTTTTACTTGTGTGTCTCTGTGTTTCCAAAGCTCCCTCCCTCCCATAAGGTCACCAGTCAATTGGATTTAGAGCCCACTCTAATCCAATATGACCACATCTTAAATAATTACAACTGCAAAGACACAGTTTCCAAAAAAAGATCACATTCTGAGGTTCTGAGACATGAATTTTGTGAGACTCTATTAAATATGTAGAGGCAGTATTTAACCCAATACAGTCTTCCCTCGGTTCCCTCCCCAGAATTCATGTCTGTCTCACATGCAAAATTCATTCACCCCATCCCAACATCCCCCCAAATCTTTTAACCTGTTTCAGCATTAACTCTAAATCTGAAATCTCATCTGCCTTGGAGTCATTCTTCCCTTTCCTTGAAGGATAACACATATTTACAGCCAAGTAGTTGTATCATTCCATCTCTTGCCTGTAGAAGCCCAGAAGTCCAACAGCTTTTCATTTTATTCCTTCTCTGTTCCTTTCCATCCAAGTTGGAAGTTTTTGTTTTGTTTTGTTTTGTTTTGATGTAACACTTTGAAAACCCTTGTGGGTCATCCATGTATGTCATGGGATCCATATTTTTAGGCACAATGATTCTCCAAGATCCCTGCTGCATGATCTCATCTCTACTCCTCCCTTCTGCTGAGGTGGTTGATTGGATCCATGAGTCACACACCTAATCTCTCCAGCAGGTTGTCTAGACACCCACTAGGTGCTCCCTCCAACACATGCTTCAGCATCTTTTGCAATATATTAATAGATAGGCTAAGAATTTTTCAAGTCATTGACTTCTAGTTCCTTTCTGCTTAACAGTTTCTTCCCCAATTTATCTCTTCCCTCTCCCATTTTGCTATAAGTAGAAAGGAGAAACCAAGGCACATCTTTCACACTTTTCTTGGAACTCTCCTGAGCTAGACATTCAACCTTATTGCTTATAAATTCTATTTTCTACCCAATGCTAGAACACAATTTGGCCACATTTTTGCTACTTATTAACAAGGATCACTTTGCTTCAATGTTATTAATATGCTTCTCATTCCCATGGGAGCTCTCACCAGAAACACCTTTAAGATTTATATTTCTACCAGAATTCTGTCTATGATGATATATGTATTCTTGAAGACTAGAAGCTTTCTCTACAACTGTCCTCACTTTTTTATGACCTCCCACCTGGATGGCCTTTAACATCTGTATTTTCTACCAATAGTGTCTTCAAGGCAATCTAGACATTTTTTTATCATGAACCTCAAAACTCTTCCACCCTTTCCCCATTTTCTAATTCAAAAGTTACTTATGCAAATTAGATATCTGTTATAGAAGCACCCCAATTCCTGACACCCAACTTTGTAGCAGGGCCCTCCAGAAGAATAGAAGTAATAATATATAAATATATAGACTTAGATTTGCACTTGGATTTAGATATGGATATGGAGATATATATGTGTGTGTGTATATATATATATATATGTTTATATATATATTTTAAGGAATTAGCTTACAAAATTATGGACACTGGGAAGTCTGAAATCTGTTGGGTAGACTGGCAGTCTGAAAACTCAGGCAGGAATTGATAGTATAAACTTGAAGCAGAATGTCTTCTTCTCTGGGAAACCTCATCTCTTGCTCTTAAGGCCTTCAACTGATTGGATGAAGCCTACTCACATTACGGAGTATAACCCCTTTTACTTAAAGTCAACTGATTGTAGATGTTAACCACACATTTTGTGAAAACCTCAGTTTTCATCCTTTGTTTCTCCTTTACTCTCACACTATACCACACTCACAATACTTGTGTTACCAGATATGTGGGGTTTTCCCCCACTAAGCCATTCTCTGTGATGCCACCTGGTGTCCTACAATTTAACTCCATTGTGACACTATCTACCTGGAGGTAGCATTGGGTCTCATGGGTTAAGAGCCCAGTTCCACAAGGTTGCTCCCACCCCACTTCAGATGTCAACTGCAGGCCTAGCTTGTCACCTGTGCTTCTGACCAATTGGCTATAAATATGAGGTTCCCACGAGCTCCTCCTCAGGTTAGATTACTTTGCTAAAGAGGTCACAGAACTCAGGGAAACACTTACTTGCCTGCTGTTTAAAGGATATGATAAAGAATACAGATGAACAGTTAGATGAGGAGATACATGGGGCAAGGTCTGGGAGGATTCCGAGCACAGGAGCTTCTGTCCCTATGGAATTGGAGCGCATCACCCTCCTGACATGTGGATATGTTTACCAATCTGGAAGCTACCAAGCCCCATACTTTGGGTTTTTTTATGGAGGCTTCACCATGCAGGCATGATTGATCATTTACTCCATTTTTACCCCTCTATCTCAAGAGAATGGGGAGAGGGGTTGAAGATTCCAAGCTCCAATCATGATTTGGTCTTTCCGATGACCAGCCCTCATCCAGAAGCCCACCCAGAGTCATCTCATTAGAACAAAGACACTCCTATTACCCAGGAAACTGCAAGGATTTCAGAAGCCCTGTGTCAGGAACTGGAGTCAAAGACCAAGTATTAGAACAAAAGATGCACTTTGTGCTCTTTCCACTTAGGAAATTACAAGAGTTTCAGAAGCTCTGTACCAGGAACAGGGGACAGAGACCAATATATATTTTCTATTATCTCACACCACATCTTCAAAATATCTTCACATCAATACCTAGGTCAGTAACTGAGTATTATAGTCTAGCTAGGTTGACACATAAAATAAGCCATTCCACACAATTTAAAACTTTTGTTGTTTTTTAACATACAGATTAAAATTTTATTGTGAAACTGTTCCATGTTCAAATAAGTTTTTGAGAATAATGCATTTTCACATGCCAATTATATTGAGGCAAGTAAACATGTTATAAAATTAAAGCTTACTACACAGGATATATTTCTTCACTATTATGTTTAAAATTAAAGTTGTTTATAATACCATATTTTTTAATAACCTAAACTACAACTTTGCATATATATATTTAAATTAATTTATTTAAAAGTTAAAGTCTAAGAATTTTATAAAGTGCATTTTGTATTTAACTTTTATATTGTTAATGGTTCCAGTTTTTGTTTTTCTAAAATAACCTTTCCTTTGTTTTACGATTCTAGCTAGCCATAAGGTATTTCAACTATTCTGGTTACAAAATGGATTCATGATAGGCTTAAGTTCCATGACAAATGTTGAAAGACAGATGATCAGTTTTATAATACATACTCTGTATACATATTCTAACTATTCTCTATACATGCTCTGTGGGTAAAATAGAATAATGTTTTCTGGATCTATCTAAAATTATGGAAGTTTTAGTTTATAATTGAGTTAGTTGACTAGGAAAACATTTGTTAATAGGGAGTTATTCTCTAACTATAGTCTCTCATTTCACAGATTTAGCCTCTCAGTTAGCCTCTCATTTCACAGATTTAGGGAAGCTCATTATTTTAGTTAATACATGTTCATTTGCAGATATAACTCACAAAAATAAACAGCTTACCGTGACAGTTTATGGATGTATTCCAAAGGATATATTGTTTGATTCATTTTACAAAGTGCAAATGAGCACGTAGTAAGTGGATCTTCTTTTGAGCTTGTTACTTTTCTAATTACTGTACCTGAATTTGCCAGCCAGGAAGTAAATGATAATCGTTTTGTAGGCCAGGTGCCTCCATGCATTACATGAACTGCTTACTGCTTGGCAAGTGAAAGAAATGGGGTGTGCAGGGAGAGTTTCTAGCAGCATAACTGGACAGGGCCATTACAGTAGCATTATAAACATAAACAATCACTAGACCTCTGGATAAATACCAGTCTATTATTTTTGTTCCTTGTGAGTGGCTCTGATGGTATTATAATGCTTATATCAATATTTTGCTGTTAATAACTTCCATGTATTTTTGTGGTCTCCTCATCAGAGGAACTAAAACATTCATAAAGAATAAGTATTTATTAAATCCTTTCTCATGTCCTTAAGATGCTATTAACACTTATTACAGATATAGAAAAAATCTCTTGTGTTAAGTGAGGGGGCAATACATCATAGCAGCTGTCTAGGTAGTCTCTAAGGAAAAAGAAAACATAAAATATCTGCTTCTACTGATAAGTTCACTCCACTTACAATACTTTGCCTTTTGAGCAAGTTAACTCACTCCCCTAACTCAGTTTCCATACTATATTATAAGAATAATAATATTTATGTCCCAGGGCATAATATTGAAATAATTAATTCAGATAATATACATGAAACACTCATAATATAGCCTGGCATAAAATACTTATTAGGTATTAACTTCTAAATTTCAACATTCAGAAAGGTTTATATATATATATAGTTTTTTTTTAATTGGTGTATTCCATCATCCTCAAATTTTTCTTCAAAACACATCTTCCCATTCTTTTCCTCCTTGCCTATACTTTCCACAGTGCTTGCTAAGCTCTCTTTCTTTGTAAGCCAGAACCTCCAACACTCAGAAATGTTTCAGAGAACTCCACCTAATAGCCTTAAATGAAACCTACTTATGGTCTAATGATATTGTTTCTATCCTGGTTCCTATCCCCATTACCAAGGGGTCCATTCATTTATTTCCCTGGAGAGTTAGGGGAGTTCTTTGAGAGGGGAACAGTGGCTTTGGTTAGGCACTTTCTTTTTCTCCAGTATTGTGGCTGGACCTTAATTTTCTACCATGCTCTAAGACAATTTGTTCCCTTTCTACTTACATCTAATACTGGACTGGTATTGGTGACCTCAAATGATTTGACTACTTTGGAGTCTTTGACTTACTCTTATTCCAAAGATCATACTGAGTCACTTTAATATAATAAGTCAATCAATCCTGTAACTCATCAGATAATAAGTACCATAGAAAATGAATAAAATATAGAAAGCATATATTAATCAAGATCTAAACTAGAAGAAAAAAATCAGATTATTAAAAAAATATAAGGAATTTAATGAAGGAAATTTGTAACATGAGTAGTGAAAGGAATGAGAACCTAAATAGTGGTTAGTGAGGCAATCAAGTTTTTGTAGCTATAAAGGTGTAAGGACAAAAAGAGCAAGTAGAATTATCACAGCACAAAGACTAAGTTTACTCAATGTATTCATTTCCTAATTTGGATGTAACAAATTATTTAAAAATTTAGTGGCTTAAAATAATGTAAATTTATTCTTTTTACAGTTTTGGAGCAAGAAGTCTGAAATTGGTTTTATTAGTCGTAAATCAAGGTTATGGCAGTGCTACACTCTCTCCAGAGGCCTAGGGCAAAATTTATTTCCTTGTCTTTTCTAGCCTCTGATGCTGCATTTCTTGTATTTTATGGCTGGCAACCCCTTTCTTCATCTTTAAAGCCTCAGATAGCATCTTGTTTTACTTATTATATTGTCTTTTTCTTCTTTAATAAAACCCCCCTCTACTTCCCTTTTATAAGAACACTTGTGATTACATTTATGGTCCACCCAAATACCCCAGGATAATCTCCTTATCTCAATATTATTTATTAATTACATGTGAAAAGTCTTTTTTCCCCCCATTTAGCTAACATTTACAGATTCCAGGAATTAGGGAAGATTTTTGGATGGACATTTTCTTCCTACCACAGTCTTCCCTTTGACTCCAAAAGACTAACATCCATCCCACATGCAAAAAACATTCACCGCATCTCAACTCCCCAAACATATCAACTCACTATAGCATCATTCAATCCAAAATCTCATTTAAATATTATGAGTTCAAAAGTCCTAAACGTTGTCATCTAAAATCTTCTAAATAAGAGATGGGAGAAATTTTGTGTATGATCCATCCTAGAGCAAAAGTTCTCTCCAGCTGTGGACCTGTGAAACTAGAAAACAAATTCTCTGTTCCCAAAGTATAATGATGGCACAGACATAACATAATAGTTATTGACATTTGCATTCTAAAAGAGAGA
Source organism: Delphinapterus leucas (assembly GCF_059928025.1). Classification (NCBI taxonomy): domain Eukaryota; kingdom Metazoa; phylum Chordata; class Mammalia; order Artiodactyla; family Monodontidae; genus Delphinapterus; species Delphinapterus leucas. The sequence continues at coordinate 24,970,253 of NC_143132.1, forward strand.
AAATTAAAAGAAGAAAAAGTCACCAGTCCTAAGCAATTATGAAGTCCAATTAAGCAGACTCCATTTGGTTCAAGGTCTGAGAATAATCCTCTGTGGATCTTGATTCCATCCTCTAGGTCCATAGCTCCAGTCACTGGGTCCACGTCTCTACCCTTTGGACCTGAGGCTCTTCTCTTGAGTCATCCCTCCACTTTCTTAAAGAGTGAATATGTTTGTTGCAGCTGAGTTTTATAGTCTGTTTCTGGTCTGTAGAATTTTGAAAGTCTGATATATTTTCCTAATTTTGTCCTTTTCTTATAACTTTTAGTACAAAGTTGAACATTTCTGTCGATATAACATTCTCAAACAACTTATGGGTCTCCTGTATATGTCATGGAAATTCACTCCATTAGACAGGAGCATCTGCCTAGATAGTTCCTGAATAATCCTATCTCTATTCCTGGTTTCTTCTGAGATGGTCGAGGTGATCCATGAATCACATGCTTAATATCTTCAAAAAGACCTCTGTCTGAATGACTCTTCTAATCTTTTAATCCTTGTGAAAGGTTTAGCCGAAGGTTAGGTCACATCTTTGGATCTGTTTGGAGTATGCTCTTCTCATAGTGGATCTCCTAGTTTTAGCTTCTTTTAAAATTTGGATAGGATTATACTTTATCAAATCATTAAATCCTAGTTTATTTTTGTCTAACAGTTCTTCCTTCAATTTATCTCTTTCCTCTCACATTTTTCTGTAAGCAGCAAAAAGAATTAGGTCATACTTTCAATATTTTGCTTGGAAATATCAACTAAATATACAAATTCATTATTTACAATTTCTGCTTTCTACATAATTTTAGGATGTAATTCTGTCAAGCTCTCTACCACTCAAGATCTTTACCTTGATCATATCTGCAGAGTCTCTTTTGCCATGTAAGGTAAAATTTGAAGATTCCAAGTTATTGTTGGAGTCTTTATATATCTTCATATCCAGTGAAAGCTGAAGCCATGGTTGGGTTTGGCTAATAGCCACATAGAAGAGGCAGTGTCTGACAGAGGAAGCCCCAATGATGGGAGAGAGAAAAAATAACGTAGCTTCTCTCTTCCTTCTAGCTTTCAAAACCCCATTGGTTCCTCTCATGGAACAAACCCAGATGAAGCCTACTGGACTGGAAATTTGGAAAACAGAGCCTTAAGAGATTAGATCCCCAGAGATAAAATGCAGAATGAAATAACATCAAATGAATTGATCTGATGGCAAAAAGTTCTAGGACTGAGTCAGGGGATAGAGTGAAGAGTTTGGTGTTGTCATTTTATTTTGAATGGTCAGGAAAAAATCTCTGCTATAAGATAGCATTTAGGCAAAAGCATGAAGGAAGAGGAAAGCCATGTAATTATCTTGGGAGAGAGCATTCCAAGCAGAGGGAACAAAATGTAAAACACCTGAGGATACTTTTGAGAAAAGTCAAGGGTCATGCATGGCTTGACTTTGAAGGAAAAAATATGAGAGGATACAAAATTGCCATGAATGGTTAAGATTGTGTCTGGCATCTCTTATATTGTATAGTATATAATTTATACACTGTTCATGAGAGCCTTGAGGCCAGAGTATGAAGTATGTGTGTGATTATGTAAATTATACAAAATTTTATAGATTTTTGTAAATAATATGGATTTTCCTTTTAATAAATAGGAAGTTCTTGCTAGGTCTTGACCAGAGAAATGACATAATATGACATTTATTATAAAAGAATTACTCTGATACAACTTTGGAGAATAAACTATAGTATAAAATGACCAGTAAGAACACTAATGCAATAATTCAAGAGTGAGATTAAGGTGATTTCAACTGGCAGGAGAAGGGATGGGTACTGATTATATTATAGATATATGTTGAAGGTAGAGCCTGGAGGATTTGCTGATGAAGTGCATAAACAGTGTCAAAATAGCAGCAAAGTCTAAGATGATTTCAAAGTTTCTAGACTGGTAGTTGGAAAATACTTTTTTCATTTATTGAGAAGGAGAAATTGTGAAGGAGGCAGGCTTTGGAGGAAATATCAGAAGTTGAAATGGTTGATTTCTGAAGTAGAACAGGTCAGCGAGGGATATTCAATATTCTTTGAGAGAGTGATTGAATTTACTTACGAGGGTGCTATTGTATGAGTAGTATTAGACACTGTAAGTTAGGAGACAAAATAATCAATTATTGAGAGGGTTTAGTGAGCAGGTAGAATAAAGTGAAGTGAGGGCAAATTGAGATGCAGCTGGATTCATGAATCTTGAAGGATAGTTTTTTTCTTAAAATTATGGGAGGAATGGGGACATTTTAAAACATAGAAGTTGAAATGCCTTCCATTCTTGATCTTCATAGGATATGAAATGAAAAGCAGTTTCAGTAAAAAGGCAACGGGGAAAGTTATATTAGTAGATTATGATAAGATTTCAATTAAGAGAGGAGAAGAAATTTTGTGAGATAGACCTGAGTCCATTGATGATTTTTCTAGTTTAGGGAAAGAGTGGAGTTGTAGGAAGTTGGATTCAAGTGTGAAGGCTAACAAATCAACAAGAGAATGATAGTACAGGAAAATATATGATAGGAGCAAATCACTTTGTGTTGAGATAGAATAAAACTGTGATGTATAGGCTGTTAAATTTAATTATGAAATCTCCTTTAGCTGAGCAGTTATTCCAAATACAAAGAACTTAGTGTGGCTTAGAATGATGGACTTATAGATTAGGATAGGCATTCTATTTTCCCAAATTTTATACTCTCCAAATTCTGATAACTGCCTATTTGTAGTATTGGCTGACTACCAAGTTAATTGGAGAATGGGTCATATATTTCTTCATATCTAAATCGTTAACTGAGCCCTTATTATCAATGACAGGTCTAAATAGGAGCTGATTAAGACAAATGGTTAGATGATACTGCATCTTTTCTAACAAAAAACTCTCTACATCTCTGAGCTTTGTTTGGGGTAGTAATGTTTGGTAGCCTGTCCCTAGAAAAGACACTGTCTGAGGTTAAAGCTGAAAATGGGACTCCTTTCTCAGAGTTTCATTATGCTTATTTTGACACATTTTAATATTATCCTGGTAGAGATATGTCAGATCATTTTTGCTGATTAACCTTATAATATCAAGTGAGGTGTCTCTGTTGATTTCATATCAGAGAAATGTACCAATAATAACAATGTTAATGATAATGGTGATCTGGCCAGAAGTATCTATAGGCTGTCTTACCCTATTTGTTAGCTCCTATAACAAAGGAGATTTTAGAAAATAACTATAAAACTCATGAGGTGGCTTTTTTCACCCCACTTCATTTATATCATCATTTCTTATCTTAAAGGTATGGATAAGGCTCAGCCATATACATACAGATATTTTCTACTTTCCCATTTAGTTCATTTTAGAGCAGAGGTAAATAACCACAGAGAATATTGTTTACAGAAGTGAATGCAATAATCCCCCTCCTTATATCTATACTGTCAGATATTGTCCCCACCCACAATGCTCTGATGCATAGTCATATGACTTGTTTTGGCCAATGAGGTATGCACATGTCATGTAAGCAGAGTTGAAAAGAACTTACACATTGGCATCTACCCTCACTTGCTGCTCTTTGCAACCCTTAGGCTGTGATGTGAAAAAAACCAAGGCTACCCTACTGTATAAGGGACCACATAGTTCCAAAATGAGCCATCCCAACTGAAATCCTTAGACCAACCTGCCTACAAACTATTTGACATGTGAGGACAGTTATTCACATCATGCATCCACCAGCCAACCTGCCAGCTAATCACAGGCACATGAAAGAAGCCAGTAAGACATGACCCAGGCCAACCCAGGCAACCCACAGAATCATAAGCTAAATAAAATGATTGTTTTTTTTAAGCCACTAAATTTGGATGGTTTGTTGTACAGCAAATCCAGCTCAGACATAGTATAGTATAAAACATCATAAAAATGGATATATTATATAGGTATAATTAACTGCTATTTATCTTTCCACATCTTCCATATCTTAAAAGTAAGATGTATTAAAAATCATTTAATTTATAATAAAAAGACCTTTTAAAAGGCACTTTAGTACATAGATTTAATGTTACTTCCAAAAAATGAAATATAAGCCTTTTAGTACTATTATTTCTTAAATGGATGGGAACATATGCCTTTCATAGTAGTAGTGAAAAGATAAAAACCAGAGCGTTATGCTATTTTGTTTTTATTGCATTTGTTATAATGACATGTTGAAGTAAAAATAAGGCAATAATTTTGATACTGTTCATCTTTCTAATATTAATCATGAGTAAAAATATTTATAACATTATTAGATACAATGCAGCCATACTTGAAAGTAGTAAATAATACAATTTGTTTAAAAAGAAATTTAAAAGAGTGATAATTCCCTCCACTTTTCCCCCCAGAATAAACAGAAACAATGAGAGATACCTTATAGTCAAATAAATAAGAACAGTTAACTATTTTTATTTCTATTTGTTCTTTGCTTTTTTAAATCATGTTTAGCATCCCACATCCTTAGCACTCATATACACAATTCATAACCAGATAGCTTTGAGACAAGATGCTTTAGTTTATTACATGAAGAACAATTGTTCAGAGCTACCTCAAAGCCAACTACTGATATTACCATGCTTCTGTTTTGTATTGGAACTGTTTTGATCACTGAGAAATTATAAAGATCTAAAACATCTGTGAGTGAATACAAAGAACACCTACACCTGTACACAGAGCAATCTGAAATTTTGTGTTTTGGAGATAGGGTTTGCAAATGAATTGTCAGTCACTGGGAATATATTGTTTTTGTATTCTGTTTCTCCTGGGAATTTTCCTAGAGGGTTGTCTTATGAAGCTAGTCTACCACAAGCCTAAATCTGTATTTTTACTACTGTTTCCTTAATTAATAATTAGAAGTTATACAGCAATCACATAGCAGAAAACATTTTATTTAAAAATAAACCAGATTATGCCTATGCCTATAATACTTAAATGGTTTGCTATTGCTTTTAGGAAAAGGATAAATAACTATGACATGGTCATATATGAGCCTGGTTCTTGCTCATTTCTCATGTTCTTTTGGACTCCTTCTCCTTCCATACACAAATAGATCTTAAGTGTTTATTTTTGTTTACATTGTTGCTTTCATCCTTGCTGTCTGAACTACAACTTCAATGGAGGTATTGCATATAATCTAAGTCACTGTACTCTTTCCTGGCTCATTCTGTGACACGAAACCTCTTTCCCATTTTGCCCCAGAAATCCTATTTCTCTAAGAAAATTTCCATTTCGATTATCACCTTTAATTTATCAAAACTTATATGATATTTGCTATGAATCAGGTATATTTCTAAATGTTTTATTAATAATCTACCATTTAATCCTCATAGCTAAGTACTATTATCTCTATTTTCAGAAGTAGAAACTGAGACATAGAGAGATTTAATAATCCCCCCCAACTCCTGGTCTCAAAATGGTAGAAATGGAATTCAAAAATTATCTTCTTGTTCCAGTGTCTATGTGTTAATCACTGTGCTATTCTGCTTCTCAATGGCCTAGGAAGTCTTTCTTTAAACACCCCTTCATGGGTGGTATATGCTCGTTCTATATATTTTGAAAGCCTTCTGCATATTACCTTCGTAAATATTATCATAATATGGATCAAATTTTATTTGTGGGTATGTCCACCAATCATCTGTGAATTCCATGAATGAAGTCAATGTCTTCACCGAAAACTGGAGTTAAATTATTTTTTGAAAAATAATTTATTAGTTTTTGATAATTTTAATCCATTTTTCTATTATTAATAATTGAGCTATTTTTCATCATATCCCAAATTATATACTTCTTAAAATGTATACACTTGTTCTGTTATACCATTATTCTCCATGATACTTCTTTTCCTAGGGCCACCCTTTATATTTATTAAAAAAAATAACTTTAATATATGTTTGGTTGATTTACCATATTATCCTTTTATAAAATTTTGAAAAACAAAATTGTAGGAAATTAACTGATAATGTTTTCTTTCAGACCGAGGTCTCACGTTTCCACAAAATATTTTCAGAAAACCCTAACAGTGTAGAACACGCACAAAAATATATCTATTCCTAACTCCAACAGAGGAAGCCTGAATTTAGGTTCAAAGGAAGGAATGGGGAAAGTATGAAGAGAATAGATAACACATTGATACCTTTTAATTTGAAAAATTAAAAGAAAGAGGATAGTGTGAGATGGAGGAAGAAGTCACAGAAGAGAAGTGGAGATTATGAATAACATGGTAACAATCCCACATTATTTAATCACAGTATGCAATTTAAATGACACATAATATAAAAGGTTTGTCCTACTGTCAAAGGGAAATAATGTAATTAAAAAAATATTCCTAGTAGATTTTCTGATAATTTAAAATCCTATAAGCATAAATATATTTTAATGATAAAATTCAGTACAAATAATTCTTGTCTTCATTTGCATAGGCATAATAACCCTATTTAAGGAATCTTTTAAAATATTAAGCTTTTTTTAAGAGCTCATAATTTCAATTACAAGAATCTTTTTAACATATCTGATTTTGTTAAGAATTAACTCATTATTGGAAATTTTCCTTCTTTAAGGGGACATAGTGCATTTTACCTTGTAATTCTAAGTGAAGGATTACAAATCTTTACATTATATACTGGAATATACTAGGGATTTGAAAGAAGATGATGATATTTCCACCAAAATATTCAGTAATCCATATTTTAAGTCATTTTAATTATTTAGTTCATTAACATAAATAAATTTTTATTTAATTTTCTTCTGTGATTACAGAAATGTGTTCTACATATATATCATCAGGTTTTAATCTCCTCTCCCTTTCATTTGTCACATAAATCATTAGAAAACAAGTTATTCAGTAGGTTTGGTTAATGTAAAATTAAAATAACAGTAGGAGTAAAATAGGCAATAAAAGTTATTTTTTTTCTAATCAATCTTCTGGCAGGAAATAGTAATACATATGTTTGAGTGTATGTGATGTATACAGGTACTTTGTGAATAGGTTTTATCACAATAATAAGTTTATACATTTGGAAACATTTTCACAAATGAAGTAATTTCTCTTACAGGACTAACACGGTGTGTTGGCTGTTATTTGCTTTGATTCCTTTGTCCTGGGTACACGTTTTATAGTATTCTTCTTCTTTATACCATCTCCTGTGTAGACCTAGGGATTCTACCTGCTTTCATCTCCTTTGTAAGCCTGTCTCTTTCTGCACCTTTTCTTGGGGCTCCTATGTCTTCAAAATTTACTACATTGTAAGAGAAACAATTTCTCTCATGTCCTCAAAAGAATCAAAGAGAAGATTTCTCACTGATTAGTAAGAAGAAATATAGAAGTCAATAGCTAAATAAAGGATGCCTAAAGATGTTAGATAATGGATACCTGGTGTGTGTGTGTGTGTGTGTGTGTGTGTGTGTATGTCTGGGTTTTGCCATTTTGTTGTTTGGGTCAAATATTTAAGTGCCTCTCCATCATTCTTAAGATCTTGGTGGGATTGTCAGATTTGGAACCCTGGACCCATCTTTAATGACAATTGAATTCAATGTAGCTGCTAAAATGAGGAGTAATTATTGAAGACACATCATTAATGTGACCACTAATATAATTATTTCTTCATTTATTTGCAATATCAATATATGAATAATTTAAAAATTAATTTGCAAACGGATTCATCCAATCTGTAATATTAATTTAAGTGATAATATTAAAAAATGTGTTTTCAAAGGCAAGGAACAGATTCTCCCTTAAAGCCTCCAAAAGAAACACAGTTCTCCTAACACCTTGATTTTAACCCCATAAGATGCATCACAGATATCTGATGATGTAAATTTTAAGATAATAAATGTATGCTGTTTTTTTTTAAAGTTTATTTTTGTGCTAGGAATATTTCTGCAAATTAATAAAGGAAGAAGCATTTAGATTTAGATTTAGAGAGAAGGTTTAGAGAGAAGGATTTAGAGAGAAGGATTTAGAGAGAAGGAAAATAAATGCATACACCTGCCAGATGGTTCTAGCTTGAGAGTCATGTTTGCTTCAAAGAAGTTCCATGCTCAGATCAGCTCTTCACGATATACAAGAACATAAGAACAGCTGGTAACCATCAAGGGCTGAAACTGATAACCATTTGTGTAACACACAACTCTGGCAAAAATCTAGGTGATATATAAAATAAATCCTGATTAAAATTCAATTTATAATTTTTGAATGATTGCCAATATTGCTCCACAGCAAGGAAAAGAAATTCTAATTTTCCCAACTAGACTTTCAAAATAATTTCATAATTATACAGTTACTTACTGTACTAATATGAGGAAGTGTCATCAATAAAACCTCAAAATATTTATATATTGCCTAACAAATACAAAAATGCATAAAAATAAAAAAAATTAGACACATTTTGTCAAAATCTGAAGAGAAATTTTACCTTTTGATCCTTTACACAGCTCTGGGGTTCTAGATGTTTACCAAAAGCTTTGACTCCAGCCTTAAAGATAACTAATTTTCTATATTTTATAATTCAGTAGATAACAGCTGCATTATTCTATTACTCAAATTATGAGAAACACCTTTTTGCGTATAGTTTTTCTATTCAGTTGAATGTGTTGATGCTGTCAGTACTTGTGCTAGCAAAGTGTATTGATCAAGGAACCTGAGGACCACTTTGTGCCTCCAATTCCTAACCAAGGGCCTTGTATAAAAAGGACTCTCAATACCCATTTATTGGTGCAGGTGTGCTTGATAAAATCTGCATTTTCATGATGTCAAAACAGCTCTATGCAAAGTACAAAATTGAATCAATCACGTTTGAATGATTTTCTTCCTATAGATACACATCATTTTAGGACTGAAGGAATACAGTTGAAGCTTAACTTTGTGTTTTGTAACCACCAAAACCTTTCAAGCCCTGTTTCTACATTTGCAGAATGAACCACCTGAGTCCATGCCTTTCCAAGCAGAGGCCAAAAATGACTTTCTAGCCTTCCCTTGTAAGGAGATGATAGACATATGATCTGACACCTCTTATCAGGTCAGTAGGTATGATTTTAGGCCAGAAATAAGAGTAGAGTTCCTTATGGCAAGGGTGGGGTCAGAGACATCCCTCTTTCGGGCAGCAGTGGCAGAGGCAGAAGTGGTAACATTTGACGCTTTCAGTAGCTGCAGCAAAGATGTCTTCATGGTTGTGATGGAATATTATTTCTGACTGAGCAGGTTTTAGGCCTGATTTTCATGTCTTTATGAAGAAAAGTCATGCTTTATAATACCCTTCAATAGGCTTATTTTTCTGTTCTATTAGATCAGGTCATGTTCCTTGTAATGAAGGTCTTGACAGAGTAAACAAACTCGGAGTCATCTAATAAACTTTTCTCATTATACCTGGCAAAATGTGATGTTCAGAGACCGATTTTATTTCCATGATTCACAGCCAGGTAGGAATAAAATCAATATTAGAACCCATGTCTTTCAAATGAAAATTCTATGTATTTCCATGAAAAAACTGTACATAATGTTTTTTGTTTGTTTTAAATCCAGATGCTTCTAAATACCTAAATATCTGGATATCTTATTCTACCCCTAAATTTACAGTTCTGCAAATTTGCTTATTTTGTCTTATCAGTATAGTTAAAATTGATTTAGATGTAAATTTCTTTTGTGGTATTAAAACTACAGAGAAAGAAACCCACCACATCTTAGCAATTGTGCCAATGAAAGCTCCTCAGGTTTCTAATTATTTGCTACAGAAAAGACTAGGCTAGGTTTGCTTACCCATCAATTCAGTGAATGTGGGAGGGAGGGCGCTGGGGAAGGCTATCTACTAACCATTACTCTCTGGGCCTTTTAAAAACTGTTATAGTAAAACGATCCAAAAAATGTTTCTTTTGGGTCCACAGTTACTACGTTTTAAAGCTATTATTTCTTTAAAAAGAAATTATAAACTACAGGAAATTATTTATAGGCTCTGATCGTCCTTCTCTGTAATATGTGATTTGCTCCCCCGACCAGAAGGTCGGTTGTCTTAGGTCTTTTTAAAGATATGGATGAATGAATTTTTGAGCTGGGAATCATATTATGGTAAGCATCTTTCTCCTTGAATAATTTTCATTCTGCTCTCAGCTCTCTAATTCAGGAAATGTTAGATTAGAAACACTAGAAATTCTCAAAGGTTATAGCTGCATATGTGAAGAAAAATGATCTTAAAGATAGCTAAGGATGAAGCCACATATCAAAACTAATACTTGCACTGCCCTGAGAAGCAAAATGGCTGCCCACACACTCTATAGAGCGAGTAATATAACTCACAGGGGAGACATGATTAAATAAATCACATATATCATGGACATAGCACTACAAAGGTGTCCTTTTAGGATTTCCCTGGAAACAAGTATTGTAGGAATTTATTCTTGAGAGTTAAGTCATAGAAAATGTAGATTTTGCCTCTTAAATTTAAAAAGCATAATTCATAATATTCACACATTTACAATGTGTATTTTTCTTCTTGTTTATTTCATTTTTTTTTTTAGTTATTTCCTTTACAAATATTTATCACAGCTCTAATGCTTAAATTGCTATGTTAGCAATTAGGAAATCTAATTAAAGTGGTATAGAAAAAGATCTATCACTTATGGAATACATATTCTAGTGAGAAAGAGAAAAAATTGGCAAGGAATTATAATTACTATGATAAATGCCCAGAGAAAGGTAACAGAGAAACACATACATGAGCATCTATTATAGGCTATTGTGTTCAAGAAAAGTTTCAAATTAGATACAGTATTGAACTGAGACTTGAATCATGAATAGTACTTAGTTAGATGAAGAAACGAGAAAAATGGTTCAGGGAAAGGATACATTCAAATGGGACCTGACATTAGGCACAACTTTGAAATTTGGTAGTTGATTTGATAACATGCCAAATCACATGGCTTTTATCATTCCTGCTTTCTTTCCTAATGCCTATTTATTTTATTTTAGCAACCCTGTTGTGCATTCTACTTTTCATATATCCTGAAAAATCCTATCACCCTTCTCTTCCGCATGCCAATTCTTTAGTTAGGACCATATGATTTCTTGTTGGGATTACTAAATCAGCCTTCTAATGGATGTCTTTGTCTTGGGCTATCAGTTCCCATTTCCTCCACCCTCTTCATCTTGGATTCACCCTTCATGCTGAAGCTAGTAAAAATATTTTTAAAACACATTTAATGATCAATGTTCTCCAGTAGTTAAAATGTTTCATTGTCACCCCACTGAAGTATTTGGTTAGAATTGGAAGACTTTAGTATAAAGGTCTTGGCCATGTTTTTTGACAACCAGAAAACTTTGAGCACCTTTTCTACTTTTGGGGAATTAGCAAGGCTCTTTAAGATGTGGCCTTTTCCTGCCTTTTCATCTAGTACTATGTTATAAGCTCTCTCTTTGTTCCAACCATAAAAAAACCCAATTTTTATAACCCCTAGATACACTATTCTTTCCATGGAGGGTTTCCTATGGACTACATTTCCTTTTATCCATCTTTCTCCGATCTCTTCCTGAAAAATTCTTATGTGCCTATTTATACTCAGTTGTTGACACCTAGTCTACCAACTGCAGGTATATTTATTTGCCCTGCATCTGTACTATATCCTGATTCTCTTCATTTAATTTTTTCATAATATTTTATATGTCTCTTCCAGTTCAAACTGTGTTCACTGACCACAGGACCATTCTCATCTTCATATTTGTGTCCTAGCACAGAGAAGTCTGTAGACTTGTAAACATTCAATAAATAAAGATAAAATGAATGAATGCCTTTAATATTTTACATTATCTCAATGTTTTAATAAAAGGTATAAATTTTAAAGGTAATATTTATAAATTTTCAATATGAATTTTTTCTTTGTATAGACTACCATAATTATTTATAATAACAAACTATAAATACTATAAAATATATAACATTTTACTCTTAAAAAAGAATAATAGTGAGTTTTAATGATGTCATAAAATATTTGCACACTTTCCCAGTAAATATAAGAGTTTATTTTTTAATGGGTATAATGGACTTTTGAAATATCATTTTGAGACAAACTGCAGTGCATGGAATGCTCTTCACAAATGTGATTCCAGCATACAGGTTTATAAGCCATGCTCAGCATGCACACAACGTATTGTTGAATAATTTATACCAACACGAGGTGGTGAAAATAACTGGGAAATGAAGACCATTTCCTACTCAGATTGCATCTACTGAGGTGAAGGAAAGAACTTTTGAGGCCAGAATCTGGTAACATTTCTTTTTCTACCTGTAATTCCTTTCCCCACCCCCGCCAACATTTTTCTATTCTTTTCTTAGTTCTTCTAAATACAAGGTAAATTTAGCTTCAAAACAGTAACTAAATCTTTTATAATATTGAAAAAGTTTTTGTAATATACAAAACAAAATCTATCAGTGTAGCTATATCTATTCATATGTATGTATAGATCTCAATTTTACATATATATGAAAATGTATATTTTATATATGTATGCAATTTTTTTCATTAAATCAGAAGGTTTTTTAGTAATAATTTGCCAATTCTCTCTAGTTATAGTATTTCTGGAACAAAACATATAATCAATATTTGCTGATTGAATGTTAGGCTTATAAACATTGTTTATACTGAATAAAAACTACTTTTAATTCCTCTTTGAAGGCTGCTAATCCTACTTAGCCCTTTCCCAAGTTCTGTTCAGAAAATACTTGTCCACTTGATATTTGGTCAATCTTCTCTGGAGAACTTGATCTATCTTCAGTTAGTAACTCAGTGTGAAGGGCACTGCAGGAAGTACTCTGGGAAAAATTAAAAATAAATGGTAAATTTCCGCTTTTCACCACAATAGAATAAGAGGGCCTGGACTTAAACTCAGTCTACTGAAAAGCAAAAAGCAAACCAAAGCACCAGAACAGAATATATTAAACAATAGTTTTCAGACATTGGATAACAGGTAATAAAGATCTTTGATCCCCAACAGAAGAAAAATGAGTTAGAGGCTGTACAACCTCTTTGGATGTCTGCCTGTTGATACATTTTGGATCTCAAGCAATGAGCAATGACCTCAAACAAAGCCTAGCAGTCTCTTTGGTTGAAATGATGGAGATTCAAGAAAGCTTAAGCGTTTGAATGTCGAGGAGAGGAACTAGAAAGGAGTTATACAGAAAATGAGCTTCAGATACCTGTATATAGGCCACCTTATGTCCTTGTTGAACACTAAGTTTTGTCTGTATGGTGAAGCTCCACAAGGGTAGGCAAAAATGACATAGGAATTCTAAGATGAACAATCTCCAGATGTCCCAGAACGAATGACAATGTTTCATCTCCATCCTCACTGATTATCCGTGGTATTCAGTAGAGATACCTTGGTAGTAATGCAAAAATATATTCGGAGTAAAGTCTATTTGAGACCACCATAAACAAAGCATGAAGGAAAGCCTACTTGAGACCACCATAAACAAAGTACAAACAAAGTATGAGCTCTAAAGAGGTCAACTGGCAAGCAAATAACTTCATTATCCACAAGGAGAAAGTCCGATGATCTTTCAAATAATAAAACAATCCAGACACTTCACAATGTGTTTTGTGGTTGCACCAGAGACAGAACCAATTGCTTCCAGCCAAAATTGATTTAGATATCGAGCACCACATATACACCAAGAGAGAATGTGAGTACTTCTTGAGTGTGATAATTTCAGCCTCAGTATTGATGAAGGCCTTGTTTCTTAATAGTAGGACAATGGTATATCTCTTTTTTGAGAAATCTTTGTATTTGTATCTCCTAAATGAGCGTGTCAAATGAATGTTCTTGGAAAAATATGTCATCAAAGTAACACCATACCTATGCTCTTGTTGAAAGTTGGATGTCATAATTTGAGCCCAAGTATTGATTAAGGCCTCAAAGCTTTGCTTATTGGTGCATTTTGGCATCTGTTAGACTTTATTTAGGTAATCTACATTGTAGAGGCACAAAAGTCATTTGCCACTCTTTTTATTGTTCTATTGTGTATTCTTAGTAAATGTTGGATTTCCATTGTGTCTTTTCTCTCCTGAGTCAAGTTTTTTGTTTGTTTGTTTTTGGCAATTACTGGATAAACTTTGGGGAGGCAGGTGCTTTTCTTCACTCTACTCATAGTTATGTGTTTTTTCTCTGTAGCCCCAAATCAGTGTCATCCGTATTAGGGGACTCATCCATGGTAATTACTACTTTTTGGAGTTTAGGAACTCAGATTTAGGTTGGGTTAGAATGAACTCCTTGGCATGTTAAAAAGCCTTGGCACTCAAATCTAAAGTCTTTAATGATTTCTCTTAGAGTTGTCCAGTAGGCTGATGGTGTTGTTTGTCCATTTAAGAGAGATGAGTGCAAAGTGTTTGGGACCTCTTTTTATCAGGATTTGTGCCAAAGGGTGCTGTGTATGTCTTTTCCCTATAATCGAGAATCAGCTCATTATACACTTACGTGAAATACTTAAAAAACATTAGCCATTCAAGTCTAACCTTTTAAAAGAGTAACCATTAAAATAACCTGGAGTTTATCCCAGGAATGCAAGATTGATTTAACATTTACAGTCAATCCAAATTTTTTTTTAACATCTTTATTGGAGTATAATTGCTTTACAATGGTGTGTTAGTTTCTGCTTTATAACAAAGTGAATCAGTTATACATATACATATGTTCTCATATGTCTTCCCTCTTGCGTCTCCCTCCCTCCCACACTCCCTATCCCACCCCTCCAGGCTGTCACACAGCACCGAGCCAATATCCCTGTGCCATGCGGCTGCTTCCCACTAGCTATCTACCTTACTACATTTGTTAGTGTGTATATGTCCATGACCCTCTCTCGCCCTGTCACACCTCACCCTTCCCCCTCCCCATATCTTCAAGTCCGTTCTCCAGTAGGTCAGAATCTTTATTCCTGTCTTACCCCTAGGTTCTTCATGACATTTTTTTTTTCTTAAATTCTATATATATATATGTGTTACAATACGGTACTTGTCTTTTTCTTTCTGACTTACTTCACTCTGTATGACAGACTCTAGGTCTATCCACCTCATTACAAATAGCTCAATTTCGTTTCTTTTTATGGCTGAGTAATATTCCATTGTATATATGTGCCACATCTTCTTTATCCATTCATCCGATGATGGGCACTTAGGTTGTTTCCATCTCCGGACTATTGTAAATAGAGCTGCAATGAATATTTTGGTACATGACTCTTTTTGAATTTTGGTTTTCTCAGCGTATATGCCCAGTAGTGGGATTGCTGGGTCATATGGTAGTTCTATTTGTAGATTTTTAAGGAACCTCCATACTGTTCTCCATAGTGGCTGAACCAATTCACATTCCCACCAGCAGTGCAAGAGGGTTCCCTTTTCTCCACACCCTCTCCAGCGTTTATTGTTTTTAGATTTTTTGATGATGGCCATTCTGACTGGTGTGAGATGATATCTCATTGTAGTTTTGATTTGCATTTCTCTAATGATTAATGATGTTGAGCATTCTTTCATGTGTTTGTTGGCATTCTGTATATCTTCTTTGGAGAAATGTCTATTTAGGTCTTCTGCCCATTATTGGATTGGGTTGTTTGTTTTTTGTTACTGAGCTGCATGAGCTGCTTGTAATTTTGGAGATTAATCCTTTGTCAGTTGCTTCATTTGCAAATATTTTCTCCCATTCTAAAGGTTGTCTTTTGGTCTTGTTTATGGTTTCCTTTGCTGTGTAAAAGCTGTGAAGTTTCATTAGGTCCCATTTGTTTATTTTTGTTTTTATTTCCATTACTCTAGGAGGTGGGTCAGAAAGGATCTTGCTGTGATTTATGTCATAGAGTGTTCTGCCTATGTTTTCCTCTAAGAGTTTGATAGTTTCTGGCCTTACATTTAGGTCTTTAATCCATTTTGAGCTTACTTTTGTGTATGGTGTTAGGGAGTGATCCAATCTCATACTTTTACATGTAGCTGTCCAGTTTTCCCAGCACCACTTATTGAAGAGGCTGTCCTTTCTCCACTGTACATTCCTGCCACCTTTATCAAAGATAAGGTGTCCATATGTGCGTGGGTTTATCTCTGGGCTTTCTATCCTGTACCGTTGACCTATCTTTCTGTTTTTGTGCCAGTACCATACTGTCTTGATTACTGTAGCTTTGTAGTATAGCCTGAAGTCAGGGAGCCTGATTCCTCCAGCTCCTTTTTTCGTTCTCAAGATTGCTTTGGCTATTCGGGGTCTTTTGTGTTTCCATACAAATTGCGAAATTTTTTGTTCTAGTTCTGTGAAAAATGCCAGTGGTAGTTTGATAGGGATTGCATTGAATCTGTAGATTGCTTTGGATAGTAGAGTCATTTTCACAATGTTGATTCTTCCAATCCAAGAACATGGTATATATCTCCATCTATTTGTATCATCTTTAATTTCTTTCATCAGTGTCTTATAATTTTCTGCATACAGGTCTTTTGTCTCCTTAGGTAGGTTTATTCCTAGATATTTTATTCTTTTTGTTGCAGTGGTAAATGGGACTGTTTTCTTGATTTCACTTTCAGATTTTTCATCATTAGTATATAGGAATGCCAGAGATTTCTGTGCATTAATTTTGTATCCTGCTACTTTACCAAATTCATTGATTAGCTCTAGTAGTTTTCTGGTAGCATCTTTAGGATTCTCTATGTATAGTATCATGTCATCTGCAAACAGTGACAGCTTTACTTCTTCTTTTCCGATTTGGATTCCTTTTATTTCCTTTTCTTTTCTGATTGCTGTGGCTAAAACTTCCAAAACTATGTTGAATAAGAGTGGTGAGAGTGGGCAACCTTGTCTTGTTCCTGATCTTAGTGGAAATACTTTCAGTTTTTCACCATTGAGGATGATGTTTGCTGTGGGCTTGTCATATATGGCCTTTATTATGCTGAGGAAAGTTCCCTCTATGCCTACTTTCTGCAGGGTTTTTATCATAAATTACTGTTGAATTTTGTCAAAAGCTTTCTCTGCATCTATTGAGATGATCATAGGGTTTTTCTCCTTCAATCTGTTAATATCGTTTATCACATTGATAGATTTACGTATATTGAAGAATCCTTGCATTCCTGGAATAAACCCCATTTGATCATGGTGTATGATCCTTCTAATGTGCTGTTGGATTCTGTTTGCTAGTATTTTGTTGAGGATTTTTGCATCTATGTTTATCAGTGATATTGGCCTGTAATTTTCTTTCTTTGTGACATCCTTGTCTGGTTTTGGTATCAAGGTGATGGTGGCCTTGTAGAAGGAATTTGGGAGTGTTCCTCCCTCTGCTATATTTTGGAAGAGTTTGAGAAGGATAGGTGTTAGCTCTTCTCTAAATGTTTGATAGAATTCACCTGTGAAGCCATCTGGTCCTGGGCTTTTGTTTGTTGGAAGATTTTTAACCACAGTTTCAATTTCAGTGCTTGTGATTGCTCTGTTCATATTTTCTATTTCTTCCTGATTCAGTCTTGGCAGGTTGTGCATTTCTAAGAATTTGTCCATTTCTTCGAGATTGTCCATTTTATTGGCATAGAGTTGCTTGTAGTAATATCTCATGATCTTTTGTATTTCTGCAGTGCCAGTTGTTACTTCTCCTTTTTCATTTCTAATTCTATTGATTTGAGTCTTCTCCCTTTTTTTCTTGATTAGTCTGGCTAGTGGTTTATCTATTTTGTTTATCTTCTCAAGGAATCAGCTTTTAGTTTTATTGATCTTTGCTATTGTTTCCTTCATTTCTTTTTCATTTATTTCTGATATGATTTTTATGATTTCTTTCCTTCTGCTAGCTTTGGATTTTTTTTGTGTTCTTCTTTCTCTAATTGCTTGAGGTGCAAGGTTAGGTTGTTTATTCGAGATGTTTCCTGCTTCTTAAGGTGGGCTTGTATTGCTATAGACTTCCCCCTTAGAACTGCTTTTGCTGCATCCCATAGGTTTTGGGTCGTCGTGTCTTCATTGTTATTTGTTTCTAGGTATTTTTTTAATTTCGTCTTTGATTTCTTCAGTGATCACTTCATTATTAAGTAGTGTATTGTTTAGCCTCCATGTGTTTGTATTTTTTACAGATCTTTTCCTGTAATTGATATCTAGTCTCATGGCATTGTGGTCAGAAAAGATACTTGATACAATTTCAATTTTCTTAAATTTACTAAGGCTTCTCTTGTGACCCAAGATATGATCTATCCTGGAGAATGGTCCAAGAGCACTGGAGAAAAATGTGTATTCTGTTGTTTTTGGATGGAGTATCCTATAAATATCAATTAAGTCCATCTTGTTTAATGTATCATTTAAAGCTTGTGTTTCCTTATTTATTTTCATTTTGGATGATCTGTCCATGGGTGATAGTGGGGTGTTAAAGTCCCCTACTATGAATGTGTTACTGTCGACTTCCCCTTTTATGGCTGTTAGTATTTGCCTTATGTATTGAGGTGCTCCAATGTTGGGTGCATAAATATTTACACTTGTTATATCTTCTTCTTGGATCAATCCCTTGATCATTATGTAGTGTCCTTCTTTGTCTCTTCTAATAGTCCTTATTTTAAAGTCTATTTTGTCTGATATGAGAATTGCTACTCCAGCTTTCTTTTGGTTTCCATTTGCATGGAATATCTTTTTCCATCCCCTTACTTTCAGTCTGTATGTGTCTCTACGTCTGAAGTGGGTCTCTTGTAGACAGCATATATAAGGGTCTTGTTTTTGTATCCATTCAGCCAATCTGTGTCTTTTGGTGGGAGCATTTAGTCCATTTACATTTAAGGTAATTATTGATATGTATGTTCCTATTCCCATTTTCTAAATTGTTTTGGGTTTGTTATTATAGATCTTTTCCTTCTCTTGTGTTTCTTGTCTACAGAAGTTCCTTTAGCATTTGTTGTAAAGCTGGTTTGGTGGTGCTGAACTCTCTCAGGTTTTGTTTGTCTGTAAAGGTTTTAATTTCTCCATCAAATCTGAATGAGATCCTTGCTGGGTAGAGTAGTCTTGGTTGCAGGTTTTTCTCCTTCATCATTTTCAGGATGTCCTGCCACTCCCTTCTGGCTGTAGGGTTTCTGCTGAGAGATCAGCTGTTAACCTTATGGGGATTCCCTTGGGTGTTATTTGTTGTTTTTCTCTTGCTGCTTTTAATATGCTTTCTTTGTATTTAATTTTTGACAGTTTGATTAATATGTGTCTTGGCATATTTCTTCTTGTATTTATCTTGTATGGGACTCTCTGTGCATCCTGGAGTTGATTAACTATTTCCTTTCCCATATTAGGGAAGTTTTCAACTATAATCTCTTCAAATATTTTCTCAGTCCTTTTCTTTTTCTCTTCTTCTTCTGGAACCCTTATAATTCAAATGTTGGTGCATTTAATGTTGTCCCAGTGGTCTCTGAGACTGTCCTCAGTTCTTTTCATTCTTTATTCTTTGTTCTGCTCTGCAGTAATTATTTCCACTATTTTATCTTCCAGGTCACTTATCTGTTCTTCTGCCTCAGTTATTCTGCTATTGATCCCCTCTAGAGTACTTTTAATTTCATTTATTGTGTTGTTCATCGTTGCTTGTTTCATCTTTATTTCTTCTAGGTCCTTGTTAACTGTTTCTTGCATTTTGTCCATTCTATTTCCAAGATTTCAGATCATCCTTACTATCATTATTCTGAATTCTTTTTCAGGTAGACTGCCTATTTCCTCTTCATTTGTTAGGTCTGGTGCATTTTTATCTTGCTCCTTCATCTGCTGTGTGTTTTTCTGTCTTCTCATTTTTCTTATCTTAATGTGTTTGGTGTCTCCTTTTGCAGGCTGTAGGTTTGTAGTTCCCGCTGTTTTTGATATCTGTCTCCAGTGGCTAAGGTTGGTTCAGTGGGTTGTGTAGGCTTCCTGGTGGAGGGGACTAGTGCCTGTGTTGTGGTGGATGAGGCTGGATCTTGTCTCTCTAGTGGGCAGGTTCACGCCTGGTGGTGTGTTTTGGGGTGTCTGTGGCCTTATTATGATTTTAGGCAGCCTCTCTGCTAATGGGTGGGGTTGTGTTCCTGTTTTGCTAGTTGTTTGGCATAGGTTGTCCAGCACTGTGGCTTGCTGGTCATTGAGTGAAGCTGGGTGCTGGTGTTAAGATGGAGGTCTCTGGGAGATTTTCTCTGTTTGATATTATGTGGAGCTGGGTGGTCTCTTGTTGACCAGTGTCCTGAAGTTGGCTCTCCTACCTCAGAGGCAGAGCCCTGACTCCTGGCTGGAGCACCAAGAGCCTTTCACCCACACGGCTCAGAATAAAAGGGACAAAAAGTAGAGAGAATTAGTAGAAGTATGAGGAAAGAAAGAAGGAAAGGAGGGAAGGAAGGAAGGAAGGAAGGAAGAAAGAAAGAAAGAAAGAAAGAAAGAAAGAAAGAAGCAAAGAAGGAAAGAAGGCAAGAAGGAAAGAAAGAGGGGGAGGGAGGGAGGAAGGAAGGAGGAAAAGAAGGAAAAAAGACAGAAACAAAGAAGATACAGTAAAAATAAAATAAAGTATAATAAAGTTATTGAATTAAAAAATACTTATTTAGAAAAAAAGAAAAAAAAAGGGACGGATAGAACCTTAGGAAAAATGTTGGAAGCAAAGCTGTACAGACAAAATCTTACACAGAAGCATACACATACACCCTCACAAAAAGAGGTAAAGGGGGAAAAATCATAAATCTTGCTCTCAGAGACCACCTCCTCAATTTGGGATGATTCGTTGTCTAAAGGAGGGAAGGAAGGAAGGAAAGAAAGAAAGAAAGAACGAAGGTAAAGTATAATAAAGTTATTAAAATTAATTATTAAGAAAAAAATTTTTTTAAAAACCATGGACGGATAGAACCCTAGGACAAATGGTGGAAGCAAGACTATACAGACAAGATCTCACACAGAAGCATACACATACACATTCACAAAAAGAGGAAAAGGGAAAAAAATCATAGATCTTGCTGCTAAAGTCCACCTCCTCAATTTGGGATCATTCCTTGTCTATTCAGGTATTCCACAGATGCAGGGTATATCAAGTTGATTGTGGAGCTTTAATCCGCTGCTTCTGAGGCTGCTGGGAGTGATTTCCCTTTCTCTTCTTTGTTCTCACAGCTCACAGGGGCTCAGCTTTGGATTTGGCCCTGCCTCTGCGTGTAGGTCGCTGGAGGGCGTCTGTTTTTTGCTCAGACAGGACGGGGTTAAAGGAGCCGCTGATTCGGGGGCTCTGGTGCACTCAGGCCGGGGCGGGGGAGGGAGGGGCACTGCGTGCGGGGCGGGCCTGTGGCGGCAGAGGCCGGCGTGACGTTGCACCAGCCTGAGGCCCGCCATGCGTTCTCCCGGGGAAGTTGTCCCTGGATCCCAGGGACCTGGCAGTGGCGGGCTGCACAGGCTCCGCAGAAGAGGTGTGTGGAGAGTGACCTGTGCTCGCACACAGGCCCCTTGGTGGCGGCAGCAGCAGCCTTAGCGTCTCCCGCCCGTCTCTGGGGTCCGCGGTTTTAGCCGCGGCTCGCGCCCGTCTCTGGAGTTCCTTTAAGCAGCGCTCTTAAACCCCTCACCTTGCGCACCAGGAAACAAAGAGGGAAGAAAAAGTCTCTTGCCTCTTCAGCAGGTGCAGACTTTTCCCCGGACTCCTTCCGGGCTAGCCGTGGTGCACTAACCCCTTCAGGCTATGTTCAAGCCGCCAACCCCAGTCCTCTCCCTGCGCTCCGTCCGAAACCGAAACCCGAGCCTCAGCTCGCAGCCCCGCCCACCCCGGCAGGTCAGCAGACAAGCCTCTCGGGCTGGTGAGTGCTGGTTGGCACCGATCCTCTGTGCGGGAATCTCCCCGCTTTGCCCTCTGCACCCGTTGCTTTGCACTCCTCCGCGGCTTCGAAGCTCCCCGCTCCGCCTCCCGCAGTCTCCGCCCGCGAAGGGGCTTCCTAGTGTGTGGAAACTTTTCCTCCTTCACAGCTCCCTCCGACTGGTGCAGGTGCCGTCCCTATTCTTTTGTCTCTGTTTTTTCTTCTTTTATTTTGCCCTACCCAGGTACGTGGGGAGTTTCTTGCCTTTTGGGAGGTCTGAGGTCTTCTGCCAGCCTTCAGTAGGTGTTCTGTAGGAGTTGTTCCACGTGTAGATGTATTTCTGGTGTATCTGTGGGGAGGAAGGTGATCTCCGTGTCTTACTCTTCCGCCATCTTCAAGGTCCCCCAATCCAATTTTTGATTCATTTTATGAATAGATAAAAGTAAACCAGATGTAAGATCATTTTAACAGATGCACTAATGATAAAAGTTCTTTGACATATTGAAATTTTTGGTTACATCAGTATGCACATTTATCTCAGCTAAATGAAGTATAAAATGTGTACGTATTATTGTACATAAAATTAAACTTCCATAAGATGATTTAGAAAATGTTTCTGCAAGGAATAAAAAAAGTGTCCCTGGACTTGCTGTAACAAAAACTGGTTATTTGACATGACAAAATGTTTACAGTGGATTTGTCTTACACATTTGCTACCATTTTAAGTGGAGCCATTTGGACATATATACCACAGGAAATTAGAAAACAAGAAGAAAAAAGAAAAAGATTGAAATAACCTGAAGTGGGGAGAATCAATCAGAGAGATTATATTTTAAGCAGAGAGATTAGTTAGGGGAAATGAAATAAAGATGCATTTTAGTAAGTGAGGGAAATAATCTTTTTGAAGACTTACACAAAGTGAAAAAAATTATGAACTGTAATTGCAAACAGATTTCTTTATATTAAGTGGAGAGGCTTGTTCAATATAACATGAAAGATGTCTTTTTAACATACCATACTATTATTTGTGGAAACTGAACATGACATTACAGGTTTTAAAAATCTTTCAGTAGGTGTGTGCATTGCTTATTTTATATATATATATATGATAAAATGATATGATAAAATGTCATATGATAAAATGA
Source organism: Delphinapterus leucas (assembly GCF_059928025.1). NCBI lineage: Eukaryota > Metazoa > Chordata > Mammalia > Artiodactyla > Monodontidae > Delphinapterus > Delphinapterus leucas. The sequence goes on from NC_143132.1 coordinate 24,993,178, forward strand.
CATTTTATCAGTGCATGTAGTGCATTTACTACAATTACTGAAAAATTCAGTAACAATATTTCATACTATTGAGACTTTCATATAGTTTCCTCCTTCAAAGGGCATAGCTTATTCAGCCGAAGGTGACAAACTATATCTCCAAGAATGAACATATACCACTTTTTGAAGACAGGTGTTATCTTTCATAAAATAATCAAAATTAGTAAAAAGAAGACATTAAAATAAGATTAAGTTTACTGATTTTAATCAGAGAAGGTTGTCTGTATTTTCATTTTAATAATTTTAAAGTACATTATTATATCTTTATGGACAAAGAATAATACATTGATATTCTGAGCTCTTTCCAAAGAAGGTAACTGCAAACTTTCTTTGTCCAGTTTTAGCAAAATCCACATTGCTTCTCTGGCTGCCCAGGGTTTTATATTTGAATTAGGTCATATCATCAAAGAGTTGCAATTTATGAAATCTGACTCAATTCCAATACAAATACTTATTTTCTCCAATTTATATGGATCAATGTTATCAGAGAATCTATGAAAGTAACATTCAATTACTTTTATGCCAACAAACAATAACTCTGATTTTTCTTTGGAAATTTTTTCTCGTAGCACATCCTATGTGGCTTTTGTTTTAAGCTTCATTTTCCACAAGAAAGTGCTCACTGAACAAGTTGCAGCTGTTTGCAAGTGAAAAAAATTATAAAGATACATTTGCAATTTCCTTAATTTCTTAATTTGGAGAATAGGATTTGTTACATTTTCAAACATTTGAGAAGCTTAAAAGGAGTGGGAAAAAGGAATATAGAATTTTTAAAAATTGTATTACAATCAGATGACCAGTTTTAATTTAAAGGCTACCTGTTTTAGGGAATTTTTTTCCCTAGATGAAGTATATGAATACCATGGGTACTTTCCTACTTCCTCATTTTCTCTATCATAATGTTTGCAACAATTTATGATGATTATTTTCTTGTAATCTCCATAAGAAGTTATGTCTTATAAAATATTGTCTTTTTAAATCTTCTATGTGCAGAGTGGTTAGTAACTCTCAGACACTGTAATCTGAATGTATGTTGGATGTATGAATCATTAACATAAAAAAGATGGCAGATGTGTGAATCCGCCTATGCATATGGATAGACATTACATGACTGCACATTTCCATTCTGTGGCTGCCCTTCAGCAACTTGTGCTGCTTGAAGCAGTGTATCACCATCATGGCTACCTTTTACATTTGCCACTGTGGCTTTGATTTTTCTTTATCAACATTCCCTCACTTTGAGCAAACACATAGTCCCGTATGTTTAAAAAATACAATTAAAAGCTGAAGATATCTATATGTATGTATAAAATTTCCTGATATCCAGTTTCCAATACCCCAAACCAACTCAATTTCTGACTTCTACCCTTCGTCCCTCCTGTTCCTCTCACAATCTGATAAAACATAGCAAAATGCTTGTGTGACATTTCTACTTGGATATAAAATAAACATCTCAAACTTAGGGATAAAAACAAATACAGTTGTGATCTATACTACTGTCCTTCCATTTGTTCCTTTTTCCTTCTCAGTTAATGGAAACTTCATCTTCCAACTTTTCTGACCCAGAACGATGACTCATTATTTTTTTCCTTTTTCTTCCACAGTTCACATGCAATGTATCAGCAACTATTCTCTGTTCTATTTTTAAAATACGTCTAGAGTTCGACTCATTTTCACCATCTCCATCACTACTACCTTAGCTCAAATACAACGGTCTCTCAACTGGATTATTGCAATAGCCATCTGGATGGTCTTCCTTCTTCCCCCTTTGCCCTCATAAAGCCTAATCTCCAGAAAGCAGGTAGAAAGATCCTATTAAATTTTCAGTCAGAACACATCACTCTTATGTTCAAAACCAGTTAACAACTTCCATCTCACTCAGTATAAAACCTGAATTTCAGGCCATGGCTTACAAGGTCTTGGGCAATTGGATTCCCTGTTAAGTCTGTGATCTTATATCCTAGTATTCTCCCCTTTGCTCTCAGGGGCTCTTGGGCTCTGTCACTATTTCTTGAAAGTGCTAGCATACTTTTACCTCACAAAATTTTATTTGTTATTCCCTCTGTCCGGAAATCTTTCCTTAGATATCTGCCTGAATCAATTCTTGGCTTTTTGAGTTCTTTGTTCAAATGACATTTTATCAGTAATGCTATTTGATAACCCCTTATAAAATGATCTCCTATCTCAGTTACTCTCTATTAGTCTCAAGATGCTGTTTTTTCTTTACATATTTTTAAAATGTATTTTCTGTAATTTTACTAGGATATAATCTTGAGAACAGAGAATTTGTTTACTGCTATAAACAGAGAAATTAGAAAAATACGTCACATAATTGGTAGTTTATAATGATGAATAAAGTCTTTACACACTATGTGAACTATACATCTATAATGTCTGTTTACCTAACTGCTTGACTCCCGAGTTTATTATTAAATCTGCTTAAAATCCCTAGTCTTCATGGAAGGAAATGGGAAGAAAGCATACTGGATACTTTTGACCTCTATTTCTCACTTCCTTTTCTTTCTTCTTTCTATTTTTCCTTTCCTGAAAATGTCATCAATTTCAGGATAAGTGTAAGGTTTTTTCTTCCAATCAGCATGCTGTGTTGTATGTTCTGTATTGGGTTATCTCCATAAACAATAAAAAGCCATGGACTTGATGGATAATATCTTTTAGCTAGGTATACCCATTTCCTGATGCCTTTATACAAGCTGCAATGCTTATACAGACTGAATATAAAGGTGATAATATCAATATAATCATTGGAACCTGGTTAAAATGAACAAGTAATAGAAAAAGTAAAATTTTTGTTGGCTCATTATTCATTTTATCATTCATCAAATGTTTATGGGACCCTCCCGTGTGCCAGACCCTGTGTTGGGTAGCATAAAACAAAAGAAGTGAAGAGGTGTGTTCCTTGCATGGAACCTAGAGTTTTCTAAAGATAACAGATATTAGATCAATGCATACAAGAAAAAAAGTGTTAATGCAGAAAAATGCAGAGGGTCCTATGGAAATATATCAGTGAAACAGAATGAATGCAAAATATGTGATATTATCACAAGTGTGATAAAGGCCAATATAAGTTTGTCAAAATCACTCACTTCAACTGTATCACTTAGTACATGACAAAGCTAGAGAGGTTAAAATTGTACTTCTAAAGTAAAATAATTTCTTCATAATTTGTGATCAACCACCAATCGATCAACCACAATAGTGTTGTGAAATTATGTAAAATAGCTGTAACAGAAATTTATATTTTTATAAGTAATCACAGGAAGCACAACTGAGAGTCAATTATGTTAACATATATTTCCCATGAGAAAATATACTGTGAAAGTATTTTGAAAGTTCAACATCAAGTAGATAGTTTGTCAGGTTTTTTTACGCCACACAGAATAAATCTTATCTTTGCCAGACTAGAATAAATGTGCTAGTTCTTTTGTATTTTGACTTTTAAGTTTGTGCCACTGAATTCAACTTCTGACTAGAGGAGATAAAATAAACTCTCCAAAGAGCTGAGCCTGTCAAAGTAGATGAAAAAAACATCTCTCTCGGATGCTCAAATAATGGATGCTGCATACATAAGTAAAATCCAAGAGAAACTTCAGTTCTTCTCACATTTAAATTAAGTTTTCTTGTTCAAGCTTATGCTAGATTTCAGCATCTTTACTTAGTCACCCTAGACAGAAAAATATATTTGGATCTATAAATATTAGAGTTTTCATTGATGTGACACTGAATTTCTTTTCACCATAATGAGGCAGATTCTGGCGGAAAATAAGTGAATGAAGTATACTCAGAACTTGGTTGCTATGGAAACTAGCAATATCTTTTCCTCATGATTAGACATTGAAGTAACTGATTTTTTTTCTTTTAGTGCAAAGGAATTCATCTTAATTTTTTTTTAACTTCTAAAGTAATCTACAGTGTTTTCCTTTTGCACTAAGCTCTATGGGCTTTATCCCAGGAGTCTCTCAATTACTAACAGTTACACATTCGATAAACTTGAAACCCTATTGTTAGTCAGTTGTATGAAAAATAAGAATTCTGGGTTGTCATTTAACCCAGAATTTGCTCTGAAACAGCTGTTGTGGAAAAGAGATGACATGAAAATCCTTGCCTTCGAGGAAGTGGTTTCTGCTTATTGTATCTAACCAGTGTGTGTCTATGTGTGGACTTACACATGTACATTTATAGTATATGTGACAAGATGCATTTCTGGAAATATGCACTTTTACAAAGAATTAAACGACATTTCAGTAATTTCAAGATCTCTGAACATCAATATAATAAAAAACAAAAACTCTGCTATTAAGGCACTGTTACCTGAAAACATAGAGGAGACCTCACTACACATAAGGTAACCTATACTGTGCTTTTGCATAGATATTAATGTAAAATAATATATATCTGTTAAAGTTTTCATAAATTAAGAAACATTTAGTGTTTAGTCTTTGAAATGTGGAAGGTCAATGGTGCAAGCTTTTGGAAACTACAACTTTTGTCAACAAATTTGAGAGGCTTTTCTTTTTTCCTCCATAAATATTTCTCTCCAGGTTCAGCACATCTTATTGCACAGAAAATAGCAAATTCACTTTATCTCATTTAATATTCTTCCTGACATCGTCACCTATCTTCAAGCTTATCCTAAAGTGTGTGCTGCAAAAATTGCTATATGGCAAAAAAATGGCTATAATTTTTATATAGCCATTATAGTCAACTGGACATGTTGAAAGTAATTTCCAGGCATAACTATTCTTCTAGTTAATGTATTCGTTATTTACTGCCTACAAACACATATGTATTTGGACTACAATAATGTTAAATGCATTAACAGTGGAATAAAATTTTTTAAAAATGTCCTTTTGTCCTTTCTATGTATTTTATATTAAATTTTTCATATGAACACTCTCATCTGAAGGAGACTGATATGATTTTTAAAAATGCTTTCTCATCTTACTAACACTGTGCATAATCCTACTCCCAAGAGATAAACTCTAGTTAGTCTCTACTTTCAGTCTGAATGCCAGTTCTGGTTGAGCAGAATCTAAAACTCATTTCAAATGTCATTGAAGTCAGATAATTAACACAAACAGCTGTGTAGTGTACAAAAGAGAATCAAGGGTGTTCCGTTTCTTTATCTCAGTGACAAGACTAATCACACAATTTGAAAACTTAAGAGTCATTCAAAATCTTACTCTATCTCACTCCTTGCATGTGATCCATGAGTAAGTTATACCTTACTCATATCCATTCTTTCTTTCTCCATTCCTACTACGAATGTCAGAGATTGAAAATTAATTTTTTCTCTCCTAGGTTATGGCAATATTCACCTATTTTTCAGCACACTCGTCTGCCTCAATTTTATCTTTTATCTAGTCTACTTCCAAGGTAATCTATCTATAGGAAAATTTGGTCTCTGCTTAGATCTGCTTTAGAAATATCATTTTCCCAGAAGAAAGACTTTTTTTAGAAAATATTTGTCCCCATGTACATTTTCTAGTCACTGACACTTGAGAACTGTCTCTATCCTTTTTAAACAGTTTTATTGGAGGTTGATATGCTTCTATTCTGCTTATTTTCTCAAAACACTCATGTCCAGATCTGTGGTTCTAGATTTAACATTCCTGCATTTGAACTCATACCCTTGGTTATAAGACAAAAAATTTGAATTTTATTGGATTGCACATGTACAAATGCAGGTAAACTGCTCCTTCCTAAGGCTAAGTGAGAATGCAATTTGGGGCTGCTCGTGACATGTGGCAAAGATCTAGGCAGAGATCACTAGACTTATCATGGGTCTTCGTTATGGTATAAGGTGATGTTTGAAAAGTTAAGTTTTTAGATTGTCAGGGTCATTAATATTTAATATCATATTTTATTTATCATATTTATCAAAGAAATATCTGCACATTATTAAAAATTAAAGTTGCCCAATTAAGTTGGGATGACATCTCCAGACCCTGGACCAAATTTTCTCTTCCAATTCTACCCCTAAGAGAAAATGACTTTCAAGATTTTAAGTCTTTCTTTTGGGGTTTATCTACACATTTCTAAGTAACATACATATATCTTAATTTTCAGTTTTAGACATTTCGTATTAAATTATCTCACTGGAAGATGAACATGCTGTTCTCTTACAGTGTACCCTCATCTCCCTCTCTTATCCTACACAGTGTAAGATGTAACACTTTTCATGTTATCATTGAGTATATTTTTTTGGTTGATTTGTTAAGTCAGTATTGTGATTATATTGTTATAAACTCAAAGTAAATATAGCTGAACTGTGTACTGTAGTATGACTACATTTGCTGTCATGATTATTTTGTTTTCCCTGGAATTAATAATTGTCTGTTTTATGTACTTAATGCTTAATTTCATTCATAGTGGTCATCTTATTCTTCATAATTTATTCATCATCATTTTCTGCTAGGGAGAAAGACAAACACATCAGTGATTCTATCAGCTTCATATGCATTTTTGTTTGGAAACAAATTTCCTGAAGTCTTTTGTCATCCTGCTTCCATCTGGGCTGGTTGTCCTCTAAATCAGCTGCAGATGGTCATCCTGGGTATTTCCTAATATAATTCCTGGGAATTTCCATCCATTTCACCCCTTTCTTTCCTAATTACATGTGATTCTTTTCTGCACCTCAGTACCTCACTTTGGAGGATATTCATGTCCCTTGGGTATAAGGAATTTTCTAGTATTAATTCTTTAATATGTTTCTTCCCTTTAAGTCATCTCTTTCATTTTTATTTTAACCCCTATTATTTGGATGTTGAAATTCCAAGATAGATAATATACATATGTCCCTTACTTTTTATCTTTTGTAAGAATTTCTACTTCTAAGAATAGTTTACTATAGATATCCTCTTCTGTATTTCTTCAAAAAGTTCTCTTGAATATTACACTACCAGCACTTTCTTTCTCCAAATAATTTTTCCATGACGCCTCCCCTCATCAAATATCCTTTATTTTTTGTCCACTGTTCTCTTTCAAGGATACAGTCTCTCTCTTTTCATAGATTCAGTGATTCTTCTCTATTTGATGATATCAATATTTTCAGATGCTTTTAACTGTAAAGAACTAAAAATCTGATTGAAAATTTTGTGTTCATATCTCAGGCTTATCTACTGCTGAGCTCCACTTTAAGTAGATCAGGTAGGAACCCAGTGGTCCCAATGCAGTAAGTGGGGTAGGAAGGATATGTCAGTGTCTCTATGTCTTGTCTTTTCCATTGGTCAATTTCACACACTGGAAGCATTCAGTCTTCTGAGCAAGGGTTAGAAATATGGTCTACAGGCATTCTATAAAGTTTGTAAGAGATTATAGGGTCTTAACATTTATTACATTTACTATCATGTACTCTGTTAGGTTTTAGTTGTGGTACCTATTTTCTGCCCCCAGAGATACTTTTCGACTTTGAGGTTAGAAAATGTTAGTTTCAATCCTATAGGCTTAAGATGTGAAATTCTCAAACTTGAGAAAGAAACCAGGAGATTTAGCTGTTTTTGTAAACAGCAGGATACCTAAAGTCCTCATTTCCTGATCTTCCCCAACTTGCTTTCTTTTTGAGTTCTTCAACACCATTACTACTCAAATTTAATTTCCAGCTTCCTTAAGGCTGCTTATTTGTTGCTTGTTTATTCGTGTTCCACTTACCAAGTTTTACTGACATTTCTTACAGAATTTTATTTCTTTTCCTATTCTCTTTGTCATTGTGGAATCTTATCTTTGTTGGAAGATGTGGTGGGGTTAACTTTTTAGTGATGTTTTAGTAGAAATTGAGAATGAATTGAAGATAAATGCATGTGTTCTACCTGAATGTTTATAAGTCCTTTACTTTGTAATGAAAAATTAAGGATCAGAAATAAAAAATGACCTGCCTAAGATCTTTAAAATGTGGGCTAAGATTCAGTCCAAATATATATATATATTTTATCCTGTGCTCTTTCAAATGTAAAAAATGATGTTTATTAGAACTGTATAAATTCATTCAATTACACTACACAAGAGATGGGGCCAAAACTTCTTGGTCTCCTTTTCTTGAAAACTACAAGGGTCTGAAAAACTCTCTCTAAGATCACTATACATCTATAAAAGTTCCACTAAGCTTCATGTTGAATTCTATCTAAATGATACTTCCTGGATTTGTAATATATGCCATTCATGACCCATAAGTAACTGCAGAAACATAAAGTCAAACTGACACTACTCGGTTTCTTCTTCATGCTTAAGTTTCCCTATCTCTCTATCAGCCCTGACTCAAATCTACTCCAGGCCCATTCTGGAAATCATGGCAATAGTGAATTCCCTGTAAGCAAGTTTAATTTCAGGATTCAGAGTTCCAGAGTGAATCTTGGAGAGGGGCAATGCCACTAGTGAAGAGTATATTGTAAACCTACTGCCTTCATGATGGATGAGTATCTACCAGGATAGAGCTCTATTTTCCTGATTATTTTAGTCTCCCTTTTCTATCATTAAGAAACAAATCCCATATTTTTAGAAAATTTTTCTTTCTACTTATAGTCATGTTTCAAATGTTAACTTTATGTAATATTTCACGATGTGCTATCTGTTTTATACAGAAATAGTGGTGGCCAGAGATGAAGAAAACAGACTGTGTAAGTAAAGAAGTTTATAAGTGATCTTTTTAGAATATTAGGTGATTTTAAAACATTCAATGTGGATATGTGATTGGGCTTTTGTAAATAAAATATAAGATGTGAAAAGGAGCACAATGATGTTGACCCTGAGCTGGATATATTTCCGTGATCATAATGGAGTCAAAATGTTCACCCTTGCTGACTCAGATTGGATTTACTAAAGCAGAACCTGAGACAAGGAGTTTTGATCAAGCACCTTACTGATGGACTGCTCTCAGCAGAAAGGCTGAGAAGAACACCAGGTTTGGATAAGGAAAGAGCACAAAGCAACAACGTAGTCCCAGGAGCCAATAGCACCTTAGAGATGGTACCACATAGGATAAGTGGCCAGTCTTCTGTATCTTCATGAAAACCAGGTCTACAGGAAGGTTGGGGTAAGGGTGGGGTGGGCAGTAGTTTCCTGGGAAAACATGTCTCATTTGGCCAAGGGCTATTCTCCTGAGAAGGGAGAAGTTGTGAGTTGGTCTCAGCCAACCCTCATAGCCCCTGGGAGATGGAGAGTAGGACAGGATACCAACAGCATCCTTTACACTTGCCATGTATAATATGTGCTGCACCTTCTGGGTTTTAGCATAATTCCATGAGTCTGTTGTGCTAGAGTAACTGTGAGTAAATAGATCCCAAAAGTTGGCCATATAAATATTACTTCTCATATACATTCAAGAAACTGTAGAATTACACTTATTTTCCTTGCAAATTTCTAACAAAACTAAAGCACTAGTAAGAAAAAGACAATAGGCCACTTTATTTCAAAATAATGAAAGAAAAAGAAAGAAAGAAAGAAAGAAAGAAAGAAAGAAAGAAAGAAAGAAAGAAAAGAAAGAAAAAGAAAGAAAAAGGAAAGAAAAGGTAGTAAGGAAGGAAGGAAAGGAAGAGGGAGGAAGGAAGGAAGGAAGGAAGGAAGGAAGGAAGGAAGGAAGGAAGGAAGGAAGGAAGGAAGGAAGGGAAGAGGAAGGAAAGAAGGAAGGAAGGAAGGAGAAGGGAAGGGAAGGAAAAGAAAGGAAAGACCTCTAAGATTGTCACTAAAGAAACAAGACAATTAGCATGACTACAAATTCAAGTATTGATATATTCTGTTCAAGTATATTTTCTTCTAATCATATTTATTGATCCTATACTGGAGACAGCAATGTCTATTCAATGTGGAAAATATTCCTCTTATTCCTGGAACTTTAGTTGTGAGAAAAGGATTGAAAAGCTGGAAACAACAAGGCAGCTTTGAAAATTTCTCACTACATGATTGAGGTCTAAACTCACTTATCATCTATCCAGTGTAAACTCTAGTAACATGGTCAGGAAGACTATGGAGGCCAATCCCACACCACAACCACCTTATTTTCATAGTTGATAGAAGCTTTTCATATAGGCAATGCTAAGCTCTGCTCAGAAAATTTCATGTATTTGATAATGTATAAAAGAGTGAGAGAAGAGGATTAGAGTACATACAAGTGATACTTTCAGTGGAGTTAGCACATATTTTCTCCAATTGAAATCCAAATTAGTTTTCATTTTAAGCAGGCCATTCCTCACCTCAATGAATGTGCATTTGCAGAAAGTGAAATGTTGGAAGATGCTTTTTCAATCAGAGTACATCCTGGTTCCATTTAAAAAAATATTTAAAGCTTCATTTTGTAAATTAAATATAAGTTTTGATATGTTCTCCTTATAAAATGCAGACCCCTTTCGTCTTCCTTCAAAGACAAATTGATGCATGACTGATCAAAGTTATTGAGAAGATGAGGAGGTTATATAAGAATAACTGTGGACACTAAGCCCTCCCTTAATTTCTCTCTGACCTAGAAATTACAAATATCCCTTACAGTATTCAATGCTAGTTTCAGTAACTTTACAGAGTACTCAAAAGAACTTATTTTAAAAAATTACTAGTGAAAATTTTACTGAAACTTCTCCTTCAATATTAAGCTGCAGGGATAGTAAGAAGAAAATAATATAAATAAATATTTGAAAGCCATACAAAGCATGTATAATATTAATTAACAATTATACATATTAGAGTAATGATAACTAACATTCATTTAGTGCTTACTAAGCACTATTATAAACACTTTGCCTTGAATCATTTATTCATGACAAGAACACCAAGTGGGAGGTACTTTTATTATCCTAATATCACATTAAAACCCAGAGGTCTAAAGATAGCACGAATCATAATGTTTCCATAATATGTAGTTCCATTTTATAATAATATTAAGAATTAAGGTAATCATAACCTAAAAGTTCATTTTGAGCCATTTTAAGAAAAATACTTTCTTTCCATTTGTGAGTTGCTTTTAGATGTTCATTTCTTTTAAGTCATCTTCAAGTACACTATTTAGTATAAGATGTTACTTCCACTTGTACATTGTCTCCATAAGAAAAGATCAGATGGTAACCACATTACCTTAACGGATAATAGTGAGAGATGAATTAGGCTTTGTTGATGGAATTATTAATAATGATCAGTGAAGATAAGAATGGTCAAATATGAACATAGTCTGCATCATAACCAGGTGTTAACTGTGGTCAAACACAAGTACAGACCTCACATAACATCAATTAACTTCAGTGGTAAAAGTAGTTTGTCTAGTCTGTTACCATACATGCTTCTGTAAGATTTTCTTTGTAATTATCTAAGCAAGCAACAGGTAGAGTGGAGATTTGAGAAGTCCATGAGGAAATAAAAAAGGACTTGGTAGTTTTAACTGAGCTCTGGTTCAGTATGAAGCTGCAGTGTAATGTAGCTGCTAAATGTGGCATGAAAACTGTACTAGGAAATAGATGCAGTTAAGATCTGTACAAGTCACGGCAATGCCAGGCAGCCTCTAAAAGACTGTATTAAAGTGTTGTAAATGTATTTTACAATGATAATGGAAAGGTATAAACTATGCTGATGAAGGATCCAGAAATGCTCTTCTGGAGCATACGTTCAGCTGCATGAGATTCAAAAGATTTTACTGAACAGTTGTAACATCCCAAGTCAAGTGCTTTTTCAGAACTTTTCCATCCATTATCAATCTAATCTTTATTATGATTTTTTTGAGGTGAGCCTTATTCCCTCATTATTTTCTCATTTTATTGACAATGAAACTGGATTTCAAAACAGTGAAATAATTTGTACCAAAACTCATGAATAAGAGCAGTAAAAATAATGGCAATGATTATTATAGTGTCAGCTATAATTTATCACTGAGTGCTAGGTGAAGCTCTGTTTAATAGCTTTATGGAGCTTAAATCATTACATTCTCACTATAATCCCCAGAGAAAGTCGCTGATGAAGGCTGGAGTCTGAACATCAAGATGTGTTCTTTAACACTAAATCTTATGGCCACTTAAGTAGGTTTGAAAAAGGATACTTAGCCTAAGAAGTGTGCTTCAGTGAGAAGTAGGGCTCTGTGACTATTTGCTGTTCAATCCAGGGTATGTTGCCTTTCCTATTGGGACCTTGGTTTCTTCCTCTAAGTAGAAATGATGACTATGTCATGATGCTTTTATAAAAACTATGTATCTTCTGCTTGCCACGGACTACTTTCCTCTCTTGATAATTCTACTTGTTCTTGTCTGAATGATATTTTTTCCTAAATGTGTTTCTGCAAGATTCACAAGTTCTCCTTGAATCTCATTATATTGTTTTAATAGCTTGTTGATGTCTGGTTTCATAGACCTCTGTGATCTGTAATTTCCTTTAGAAAGTGAAATTGTTATCAAGCTTTCATTATATTTTCAGTGTTCCTTTCAAAGCTACTCTTTTCAAGCCTCTTTTGTGTATTGTCTTCCATATTAGTCTCAAAGACTTTGCATAATGTTCCCCTTTTTCTATGTATTTAATCTAATGGGTCTTTATTTTTTATGTCAGCTATTCCTTTTAAAATGTGTTTGTTCAGCATACACAGTCATCTCCTACTTGCTTGACTTTCTCATTCCATTGATATTTTCCTCATTCTGATTCTTCAACTCCACTTCAGCCATGTTACCACTACAGAGCCAAATCCTGGATATTATCAACACTTGAAATTATCGGTTACTGAAGTCATTTGTTCAGACATTTCATTCTCTGATAATAACCTCTACTTCTGCCCTATTTATACACTTATATCCTTGACACCAATCATTTAACTTACTAAGGTCAAAGATTTCATTGTTTAATTGAACTTTACATTCCAGATAGATAGATACGGTAGATAGATGAACAAAGGATACGTATACTTTGTCTTTGTTCCCTCTTTATGAAGTAAAGCTCATGGCTTATCATTTTAGTTACTGTTTTGCTAATATTCCAAACTTTATCTTTGTTTCATTGGCTTCTAATAATATTTAAAAGTCCCGGGTCTTGAGAAGATCTACAAGTTTCTGCATAACTTTGTCTTTCCCAATACCTCAAGCTTCAAATCTTGATACCTTTTCATTTTACTCTAAGTTGCAGCTATTCTGCAATTTAAAATATATATCCTTGTGGAATATTTCCAACTCATAGTCTTTACCTGCAGTTTTCTTTATCTGCATTGACCATTTTTCCTTCGGAAATATTAATTGAAATATATGTCTCATACCCTGTGTTAAAGATGTGGAACACATCAGTGAAAAAATAAATAAAGATCTCTTACCTCTTGGAACTCACATCTTAGTGGAGTAGGTACACTAACCATGATACATTAATAGATTATATAATATATTAGAGAATAATAAGTACAATGAGACAGAGGGAATAGGGCAAATTAAGGGAATCAGGAATACTAGATAAAATAGTTTTGGATTAAAATTTAAAATAGGTAAAGGAGCTAGCTATGAAAATATCTGGGAAAGAAAAAGTATTTTAGCAGAGATAACAAGGAGAGGACGTGCTATAAATCTGATATTTTTTCTTCTCTTCTTGGCTCAAAAAACTTATTTGACTAAGATCAATGAGCTCCTAGAAGAGGCAAAATAACTTTGCTATTTTTTTCCCATTTCATCTAGTAAACACGTCACATATTTAAATGCTATGTGACTCAACCTCAACATCCTTGTTGAGAGCTCTCATACCTGTCCTTATGTAAGCGAGAAGAGGAGGAGATGAAAAGGAGTGGGAAGAATGTATCTCATCTTGCTGCCCGATGACCAGAAGACCATTTACATACTGTCAGCTGGAGAATAGTTATATGGTTATTCCTAGTTGCAAGGAAAGTTGGGAAAATAATTATTATGTATGCCGTATGACTAGCTAAAAATTCTATAACAATGGAAGAAGGTGAGTATAGCTAATAAAAGACAAAGAGAAGTTTCTGCCTGTAGAATTTCATTGAAGAATTGGTTGATTGAGGATTATAACAACCTACAGGTGATTTTAAAAGTTCAGTAACAAAAAAACATTGCTCAACCAATAGAAAAGAGCACAAAAAGTGAGGAGGAGAAACAAGTAGTAGCAAAACTTATTCTGAAAACTCAAACAGACAGTACATGTATTTAATAAGGTCATTAGTTCCTGATCATGAGATGATTGAACTCAATGATTGCTTGCCCTTATGGAAAGGAAGAGAAGGTCCATTATTTGAAAGATGAGGATTATAGGTTGGTTATAAAGAACTGGATCATGTTTTTGGAGAAAAAGAGAAGATGGAAATCTGCTTTCAAGGATTTGGCAAAAGTTCATACTAAAAACAAAGTTTACTTAATGTTGAACCACCCAAGTAGCAACCTAGATAGAGTCCCACAAATCCATCTGACATGGAATACAAGTGGGGAAATCAGCCCACTAATGCCATCCCTGTTTGATTTTCTATCTTTTATTTGCAAAAAGTAAACCATCAGGACCAATGCATTAATTACTCTGATACCCATGGACCCCAATCATTTTTTATCCGGTGCTGAGATGGTTAACTATGCCCCTTTTCTATGTGCAGAGGTCTCTGGAAGATTTTGAGAGCTTATGCTGTTTAAAAAATACAAATGCCACTGACATTCAAGTTACCAATAATTTGTATTTATAATATTACATACACAGAATCAGTAATTATATATATAATCTGTTTTGTAATACACAGTCACATCCTCAATTTTTAAACTTTTGATTATGATCAACTTCAGACACAGATACTATTTAGGACACGAGAGTTTTATTCAATAATTTAAGGCAGAACATCTCATGGTGTCTTGGCATATTTTTCTCTCAATATTTTAAATAAAGGCTTCAGAATTTCAGATCTAAAGAAAGTATTCCTTCTCCATTTCCCTGCCGCCCTTTGGCAAGATTGTGTGTCCAACCATAGTGAAATACACAAGATATAATAGCCAATATTTATTAAGTGCTCATTGTAAACTAGACATTTTCCTAATTTTTGTCATATATTTATTCATTTAATCCTTAAAATAACTCTTCCAAGAAGGAATCAGTATTATTTTGTTTTTTAATATAAGAGAAATGAGGCCAAAGAGTGAAAGCAACTTGTGTAAAAATCACAAAGATAGTAAAAGGAAGAGTCAGGATTTGAATCTCAGAATTCAATTTAGCTCCATTATTATATATTGAATACAAACACTCACAAAAACAAACTTATTCACACATACATCCATATAAATACACATACATGCTTATGCACATGTAGATAAACTCATGTGCACGTTTTTTCTCTTTATTTGCCTGATAATTTATTTATAAACAAGCATAAGACATATCTTAAATTTGTAGGTGCTAATAACACATGCCACCTGAAGATAAATGTATTTCCTTGTTTTCAGTGATTTAGAAATGTTCTCGTAATAATTTCAGCAAGTGGGATACATGTTGGAGTTTTATTTAGAAGTTCAGGCAATTAAGGATTTTTAAAGTTATATCTAACACTATTCCAAATAATTTATGTCTGTCAAGGCAGTTATATTTAGGTAATTTGTTTCTGCAGTAAACACTTACTACTGAAGTTTTGAAAATGTGAGAAAAATTTAATACATATTTTTAAAAATTTTCAGAACCAAATCCAAATCTATATTGTCAACAGAAACCTTGATCCTGCCATGATTCACAGTTGACAACCAATCAATATTCTATGAAGGAATAACTGAGTGTGGTAATGAATGAATGAATAAACTATGAATATTTTAAAATGGCAGTGAAAACAACTGACAGATATCTTCTACTTTATTTTGAGAAAATGTTATTAACAAATAATTTTATAAAATACATTTCTCATCACATCAATTTTAAAATTTTACATTTTAAAATAAATGTATTAATATTAAAATGATTCTCATCTTTGCACTTAATTCCCTTCATTCTGGAGATGCTGGAAGTGTCACCTTGAAAGTTTTATATGAAGCACGATGGTCTGTACTTGGAGCTGTGAGGTTATCTATTTTCTCTCCATGATTTATCCTAATTATCTTTTAATTGGGTGTTTCAATAGGGTGTCGCTGGAATGCACAGTTCTAAAAACTTAACTCATTAAAGACGTCATTAATTATATTGTCCTTCAAGACATTTTGGATAACTTTCTCTTTTATTTAAACATCTTAAAACATCCAAAAAGAAAAAAAAAATGAGCACAGAAATATAGCAAAACCTAGAAGAGAAGACAAATGATTGCATGCTTTGTTACTGAGTGTGAAATTATATTCATCACAAGAACTTTGGAAGTAAAGAAGGAATTTTTATAAGACCTGGACTTTTTTTTCCCTTAGGACTTCTGTGTTGAGAAGGTAATTCTATTTTTTTTCCTCTTTTTTAAAAAATACTTTGGGTTTGGAAAGAACATGCTATGATTTAAAGAACATTGCTTATGAAGACACATAAACACTAGCATAAATCTGAACCCTGTGGTTTACTAGTGTATGAAACCTGTGGGGATTATGCAGACTCTCTCAGGCTCAGTTTCTTCTTGTATAAAAGGTGTCAGTAAATGAAATAAATATGTTAAAAGACCTATTGTTCTTACATACAGTAAATTATTAGTAAGCATTAGTTTCCTTGAGCCCAGAAAATTTTTTATTTCAGTTGTTTCAAAAGTTTAAGGGAAAATATCCATGACATTCTGATGTGACAAGTTGACAAAGAAAACAAAAAATAGTTTATTGTTTAAATATAAAAATATAATAATGTATTTGAAAAAAGCTGTACAGTAAAAGAATAATTCATCAAGATGATGCAAAAGATATCAAATCTATTAATATATTTTACCTCATTACATAAGAAAAAAAATTATACACACATGATTACTTCAATAGATGACAAAAGGCATATATTAGATATATTATTTAATCAAGAGACCAAATATCTATTCTAAACAAATAAAAAACATTTCCTTTCAATATTTTTCTTTAACACAAAACATGCCAATGAAAATCATAATTAAATCAAAGGTTAATTCTATCAGCATTATACTTAAATAATTTTAAAATAATGTATTAAACTGAAAAAGAAACAATTATAGTTTTGTTCATATACATGTTTCCTAATGAGAAAATTGGTACTTACTAGAATTAATGCATTTTGTAGAATGGCAGTACAGAAATGTATGTAAACAATATCCACTATATCTCTTCACTAACCAAGATAAATGTATATATACATATTTCATGAAAACAAATTTATAAATTGCTTCAATAGTTTTATTTCTTTTATTTTATTAACTTTTATTCCCTTTAATTAAAAATGACCAAACCCATGGCCATAATAAGGAAAATGGTTGCATAGTAATATAAAAGAAAATGAGTAAATGAAGAAATATATTATGATTTGGAATGCGAAAAACGTGATGTTACGAGGATTTTCCCAAGATGGCACATTTACCTATAGGTAAGTACATTTAGCTTTCATATAATTAACAATAATTTAATACAAGTTTTATTGTAATGTAAAAAAATCATTCAAAACCCTTCTAAAATATTTAAAACACAAAAATAAGAACATTTATTAAAACATAATATGTACGCAGAGAAGAGATTAGCCATACCATGTCTCGAATATATTATAAAGCTATGATGAAAAAACAAAACACGTGTTATTGTTACTGAAAGTGGGGGTGCCATTTTAAAGCCAATAAAGAGGCAAGGTTGATAAAGGAAAGTTTGCTTTATTTTGGAGGCTGGCAACCTTGGGGGGGAAGGGGAGGGTGGCCTACCGTCCGAAGGCTGACTCCCCCTCACTGACAATCAGTGGGCAAAAGCTTTAAAAGGGGGAGTTTCAGGGGTGTATAGGCAGAGGGAGGGGGATACATGTAGAAACAGCACAGTCAGCTCTTACAGTCATCTTGAAATTGGTCATGCAGTGGTCTGATCATCATCATCTTGATTGTTTTAGTACAGTTAATCTTCAGTTTCAGGGTCGGTTTGCTTCCATTTCTTTGAGGCCAGCTCTTGGAATTGTGGCAGCTTATGTCATGGCTACAGCCTGGTCATCATGTAGTTAACTTCTTCCATCTGGTTGGGGTTTTATTATCTATAAGACAGCTCAAATGATATGGCTCAGAATATTATCTAAAGCCCTTAAAGAGGAATTTAAGGTCCTTGACTCTTCGTAATGACTAAACTTGCCTGATGAATAACGATACTTGTTTTAAACAGTACCAAAAATATTTAAATGAAGCCATCACTTTGATATTGAGATATTCTCGCTTGATGAATTGTTTTACCTAACTTATTCTTCTCTTATGATGTATTCTTTCAGTGGCTCACTAGCTGTCTTGCATACTGACCCCTGACTTGGCATTCCACAGAGTTATTTTGTTTTGTTTTGTTTTTAACCTGTTTGGATTGTAGAGCAAATGCATCTTTAACGCAATCTGGAAGATTTTCTTTTATACTCTTAACACGTTTGACAATATTGCCTTCTTATCCTTCCTTTAATTAAACATGCGTATCCTCTGAGACTTTTCTATGTAACTTCTCTTCTCCTACAGTGACGGTTTCTTTGATTTTCCATCCAAGTACAAATCTTCTTCCCTTTAGGGTTTCACACTATCTGAATATTCCAGCATCTACCACTCTTTCTAGAAACTACCTACATTTTTTTTTTAATTTTCAGCATTCAAGGACATTTACAAACAGCATAGTATATATCACAAACTGCCTTAATTTTAACCCCCAGTTCTGCTAAAGACTAGTTATGTAATAATAAGCAAGTTACTGAAGTTATTTTTCCTTCAGTTACCTTATCTGTAGTGTATAGATGTTTATTGCATCTATTTCACAGTACTGCTATGTAATAATTATGTAGTTATGTTATGTAATGTTATGTAATAATGTAATAATAAGTATGTATGTAATAATGTAATAATTATGTAGTTATTGTTATAATAAGTTATGTAATGTATATGTTATATAATAATTATGTAATAGTTATGTAATAGTTATGTAATAATAAGCAAGTTACTGAAGTTATTTTTCCTTCAGTTACCTTATCTGTAGTGTATAGATGTTTATTGCATCTATTTCACAGTATTGCTATGATGATTAACTGACACATTACTATCATTATGATATTATTATTATGACTTACAGTCTTACAATTGCATTTCTGATTTACTCTAATATCCATATGGATGATCACACTCTCTGAAATATCTCCAATTAAAATTTATTATTACTGTTCAAACACACTCTATGCGCAACCCTCACAAAGATTAGAGTACTTCAGGAAGAAGTCTGATATTAAAGACTACTTCATTACCAAATAGCCTGATAGGGGTTCTGAAAGTAATATACAGTATCCTCTGGGAAACTATACTGGTTAAACCAAGTTAGTCCAGCATCCAGGGAAGATTTCTATGAAGATTATTAGATACTGTAAGGTTGACAGAAATCATATCATAAAAAAAAATCATACACAGGAAACAACATGTGAAAATGTCAGGAGGTAAGTGAGAGTATGGTATATTTAAGAATTTAGATTTACAGTCCAGTAGAGAAGGTGAGAATGAAAATAGTTGGGAATAAGATGATGAAACAAGCTGGGTACAGACAGCTTTGAAAATCCCTGAGGATGATTGTGTGCTTATAGTAAATAAGAAATATTTTAAAACAATGAGGTGTTATGTCAAATTTTTTCTCTCATTTTTTTTTGACTCACTTATTACATTAGTAATAAGTAAATGGGAACCCTCTTGCACTGTTGGTGGGAATGTAAATTGGCACAGCTACTACGGAGAACAATATGGAGGCTGCTTAAAAAGCTAAAAATAGAAATACCATATGACCCAGCAATCCCACTACTGGGCATATACCCTGAGGAAAAAAAAAATCTAAAAGAATCATGTAGAAACAAGCCTCTTAGATAGCCTCACCGACCAGAAGGCAGGCAGTAGAAGCAAGAAGAGCTACAATCCTGCAGCCTGTGGAAAAAAAAACACATTCACAGAAAGATAGACAAGATGAAAAGGCAGAGGGCTATGTATAAGATGAAGAAACAAGATGAAACCCCAGAAAAACAACTAAATAAAGTGGAGACAGGCAACCTTCCAGAAAAAGAATTCAGAATAATGATAGTGAAGATGATCCAAGATCTTGGAAAAAAATGGAGGCAAAGACCGAGAACATGCTAGAAATGTTTAACAAAGGCCTAGAGAATTAAAGAAAAAAAAACTAGAAGAATTAAAGAACAAACAAACAGAGATAAACAATACAATAACTGAAATGAAAAATACACTAGAGAGAATAACGAGGTGGAAGAACGAATAAGTGACCTGGAAGACAGAATGGTGGAATTCACTGTTGTGGAACAGAATAAAGAAAAAAGAATGAAAAGAAATGAAGACAGTCTAAGAGACCTCTGGGACAACATTCAATGTAACAACATTCTTATTATAAGAGGTCCCAGAAGGAGGATTATAGTTGAAAACTTCCCTAAAATGGAAAAGGAAATACTCACCCAAGTCCAGGAAGCACTGAGAGTCCCAGGCAGGATAAACCCAAGGAAAAACATGCTGAGACATGTAGTAATCAAACTGACAAAAATTAAAGACAAAGAAAAGTTATTGAAAGGAGCAAGAGGAAAATGACAAATGACATACAAGGGAACTCCCATGAGGTAAACAGCTGATTTTTCAGCAGAAACTCTACAAGCCTGAAGGGAATGGCATGATATATTTAAAGTGATTAAAGGGAAGAACCTACAAGCAAGATTACTCTATCCAGAAAGGAATTCATTCAGATTTGACAGAGATATAAAAGCTTTACAGAAAAGCAAAAGCTAAGTGAATTCAGCACCACAAAACCAGCTCTACAACAAATGCTAAAGGAACTTCTCTAAGTGAGAAACACAAGAGAAGTAAAGGACCTACAAAAACAAACCCATAACAATTAAGAAAATGATAATAGGAATATACACATTGATAATTACCTTAAATGTGAATGGATTAGATGTTCCAACCAAAGACACAGGCTCCTTGAATGGATACAAAAACAAGACCCATATATATGCTGTCTACAAGAGACCCACTTCAGACCTAGGGACACATAGAGACTGAAAGTGAGGGGATGGAAAAAGATATTCCATGCAAATGGAAATCAAAAGAAAGTTGGAGTAGCAATACTTAGATAAAATAGACTTTAAAATAAAGAATGTTATAAGAGACAAGGATGGACACTACATAATGATCAAGGGATCAATCCAAGAAGAAGATATTACAATTATAAATATATATGCACCCAATATAGGAGCACATCAATACATAAGGCAACTGCAAATAGCTATAAAAGAGGAAATTGACAGTAACACAATAATACTGGAGGATTTAACACCTCACTTACACCAATGGACAGATCATCCAAATAGAAAATTATTAAGGAAACACAAGCTTTAAGTGACACAATAGACCAGATGAATTTAACTGATATTTATAGGACATTCAATGCAAAAACAGCAGATTACACTTTCTTCTCAAGCGTGAACAGAACATTATCTAGCATAGATCACATCTTGGGTAACAAATCAAGCCTCAGTAAAATTAAGAAAATTGAAATCATATCAAGCATCTTTTCTGACCATAACACTGTAAGATTAGAAATCAATTACAGGGAAAAAAAACTTTAAAAACACAAACAAATAGAGGCTAAACAATGTATTACTAAATAACCAAGAGATCACAGAAGAAATCAAAGAGGAAATCAAAAAATACCTATAGACAAATTACAACGAAAACACTATGATCCAAAACCTATGCAATGCAGCAAAAGCAATTCTCAGAGGGAAGTTTATAGCAATACAGGCCTACCTCAAGAAGCAAGAAAAATCTCAAATAAACAATCTAACCTTACACCTAAAGGAACTAGAGAAAGAAGAACAAACAAAAATCAAAGTTAGTAGAAGGAAAGAAATCATAAATATCAGAGCAGAAATGAATGAAATAGAAACAAAGAAAACAATAGCAAAGATCAAGGAAACTAAAAGCTGGTTCTTTGAGAAGGTAAACAAAACTGATAAACCTTTAGCCAGCCTCATCAAGAAAAAGAGGGAGAGAACTCAAATCAAAATTAGAAATGAAAAACAAGTTACAACAGACACCACAGAAATACAAAGCATCTTAAGAGACTACTACAAGAAACTCATTGTCAATAAAATGGACAACCAGGAAGAAATGGACAAATTCTTACAAAGGTATAACCTTCCAAGACTGAGTCAGGAAGAAATAGAAAATATGAACAGACCAATCGCAAGTAATGGAATTGAAACTGTGATTAAAAATCTTCCAACAAACAAAAGTCCAGGACCAGATTGCTACATAGGTGAAATCTATCAAACATTTAGAGAAGAGCTAACAAACATCCTTCTCAAACACTTCCAAAAAATTACAGAGCAAGGAACTCTCCTAAACTCATTCTATGAGGCCACCATCACCCTGACACGAAAACTAGAAAAAGATACTACAAAAAAAGAAAATTACAGACCAATATCACTGATGAATATAGAGGCAAAAGTCCTCAACAAAATACTAGCAAACACAATCCAGCAACACACTAAAAAGATCATACACCATGATCAAGTGAGATTTATACAAGGGATGCAAGGATTCTTCAATATAGGCAAATCAATCAATGTGATACACAATATTATCAAATTGAAGAATAAAAACCATATGATCTTCTCAATAGATGCAGAAAAAGCTTTTGACAAAATTCAGCACACATTTATGATAAAAAATCTCCATAAAGTGGGTGTAGAGGGAACCTACCTCAACATAATAAAGGCCATATAAGACAAACCCACAGCCAACATCGTGCTCAATGGTGAAAAACTGAAAGCATTTCCTCTAAGATCAGGAACAAGATAAGGATGTCAACTCTCGCCACTGTTATTCAGCATAGTTTTGGAAGTCCTAGCAATGGCAATCAGAGAAGAAAAAGAAATAAAAGGAATCCAAATTGGAAAAGAAGAAGTAAAACTGTCACTTTGCAGATGACATGATATTATACATAGAAAATCCTAAGGATGCCACCAGAACACTACTAGCGCTAATCAATGAATTTTGTAAAGTTGCAGGATACAAAATTAATGCACAGAAATCACTTGCATTCCTATACACTAATGAAGAACAATCTGAAAGAGAAATTAAGGAAACGCTCCCATTTACCATTGCAACAAAAAGAATAAAATACCTAGGAATAAACCTACCTAGGGAGACAAAAGACCTGTATGCAGAAAACTATAAGACACTGATCAAAGAAATTAAAGATGATACAAACAGATGGAGAGATATACCATGTTCTTAGATTGGAGGAATCAACGATGTGAAAATGACTATACTACCCAAAGCAATCTACAGGTTCAATGCAATCTCTATCAAATTACCAGTGGCATTTTTTACAGAACTATAACAAAAACCTTAAAATTTGTATAGAGACACAAAACACCCCGAATAGCTAAAGCAGTCTTGAGAGAAAAAAACGGAGTTGGAGGAATCAGACTCCCTGACTTCAGACTATACTACAAAGCTACAGTAATCAAGCCAATATGGTACTTGCACAAAAGCAGAAATATAGATAATGGAACAAGATAGAAAGCCCAGAGATAAACCCACGTACCTATGGTCAACTAATCTATGACAAAGGAAGCAAGGATATACAATGGAGCAAAACAGTCTCTTCAATAAGTAGTGCTGGGAAAACTGGACAGCTACATGTAAAAGAATGAAATTAGAACACTCCCTAGCACCATACATAGAAATGAACTCAAAATGGATTAGAGACCTAAATGTAAGGCCAGAAACTATCAAACTCTTAGAGGAAAACATAGGAACAACATTCTTTGACATAAATCTCAGCAAGATCTTTTTTTATCCACCTCCTAGAGTAATGGAAATAAAATAAAATTAAACAAATGGGACCTAATGAATCTTAAAAGCTTTTGCAAAGCAAAGGAACTACAAACAAGATGAAAAGACAGCCCTCAGAATAGGAGAAAATATTTCCAAATGAATCAATGGACAAAGGATTAATCTCCAAAATATATAAACAGCTCAATATTAAAAACACAAAGAATCTAGTCCAAAAATAGGCAGAAGACCTAAATAGACATTTCTCCAAAGAAGACATACAGATGGCCAAGAAGCACATGAAAAGCTGCTCAACATCACTAATTATTAGAGAAATGCAAATCAAAACTACAATGAGGTATCACCTCATACCAGTTAGTGTGGGCATCATCAGAAAATCTACAAACAACAAATGCTGGAGAGAGTGTGGAGAAAAGGGAGCCCTCTTGCACTGTTTGTGGGAATGTAAATTGAAACAGACACTATGGAGAACAGTATGAAGGTTCCTTAAAAAACTAAGAATAGAATTACCATATGGCTCAGCAATCCCACTACTGGGCATATACCCTGAGAAAACCATAATTCAAAAGGACACATGCACCCCAATGTTCATTGCAACACTATTTACAATAGCCAGGTCATGGAAGCAAGTTAAATGCCCATAGACAGATGAATGGATAAAGAAGATGTGGTACATATATACAATGGAACATTACTCAACCATAAAAAGGAACGAAATTGAGTGATTTGTAGAGACGTGGATGGACCTAGAGACTGTCATACAGAGTGAAGTAAGTCTGAAAGAGAAAAATAAATATCATAAATTAACGCATATATATGGAACCTAGAAAAATGGCACAGGTGAACTGTTTTGCAGGGCAGAATTAGAGACACATATGTAGACAACAAAATATGAACACCAAGGTCGGAAAGTGGAGGGTGGGTGGGTGATGGTGTGATGAATTGGGAGATTGGGATTGACATATACACACTGATATGTATAAAATGGTTAACTGATAAGAACCTGCTGTATAAAAAATAAATAAAGTAAAATTCAAAAAATAAAAAAGAGTCATGCACCACAATGATCATTGCGGCTCTATTTACAATAGCCAGGACATGGAAGCAACCTAAGTGTCCATCGACAGATGAATGGATAAAGAAGATGTGGCACATATATAGAATGGAATATTAGCCATAAAAAGAAATGAAATTGAGTTACTTCTAGTGTGGTGGATGGACTTAGAGTCTGTCATACAGAGTGAAGTAAGTCAGAAAGAGAAAAATAAACAGTGTATAGTAACACATAATATGGAATCTAAGAAAAACAAAAATGGCTATGAAGAACCTACGGGTAGGATGGGAATAAAGACACAGACCTACTAGAGAATGGACTTGAGGATATGGGGAGGGGGAAGGGTAAGCTGGGACGAAGTGAGAGAGTGGCATGGACATATATACACAACCAAATGTAAAATAGAAAGCTAGTGGGAAGCAGCCACATAGCACAGGGAGATCAGCTGGGTGCCTTGTGGCCACCTAGAGCGGTGGGATATGGAGGGTGGGAGGGAGACGCAAGAGGGAGGGGATATGGGGTATATGTATACATATAGTACTCCAATAAAGATGTTAAAAAAAAACACAAAAAACAAAAAAACAAATAAACCAGTGAAAGGGACTTGTCTAAGTGAGAGATTATGGTGGTTTGCTCAGGAATGGAGAGAAGTGAAGTGAATAGTCTTGAAAAATGTTCAGAGGTTAGAACCCAGAAAACTTGGCACTTGATTAAATGGAGGTGGGATTTCCATCTTAACCGACTAACTGGGTACTGGATGGTGTTGCAAATTAGCAACTTCAGTTTCTTACCAACCTAATTTCCCAATTACACATAAATGCTGCCTTCACATAGCTTTTACAAACATAAAATGCACCAACTGCAATGAAGACACACACACATGTACACACACCTCCACACACAATCAAACCCTCCCCCCGCCCAAAAAAAGGAAAACACCGACTGTACTTTTTCTCATAGCATGGGGCAGAATGATTGCTATGCTCTGTAGAATGGATGGGCCCCAATTCACAGAGTGACCATTTCTAAACCTTAAAGATCAATATCCCATTATTTGCCAGGAATCACATATCATTCTAGTTTTCTCTTTCTGTTCTTTTCACTATAGCTGCTTTATAATCTTATTGGGATTTCCAAGCCTTCTATTTCTCCCTTAACTTTGGATCTATTTACTACTTCTTGATATCAATTTCTTTTCTACCTAGCCTAACACGTGGCCCATCACTTCAAACATTGCTCCAATTTAAAAGGTGCTGAAGTGACAGGTACTGGCTACCCCAGCAGCCTTTTCTTACATCTGCTGTAGATAGGGTACCTTACACATTTGTCACTTCAGGGTCTAAAAAGACTCACCTGGGACCTCCATAATAGGCAGGGTTAAGTACTTGGGTCATGTAAACAGAGTACAAATACCTTCTGCTTTTATGGATACACCAGTCAGATCCTTAATTACAGTGAATTAATCATATGATGAGAAAGAGCAGTGCAAGAAACTTTTGCGCTGTGGAATCTTGTTTCCCATCTCTAGCTTGGCCCTTAACATATAGTTACATTTCCTAAACTGACATCTGGTCTCCTTTATAAAATGAAGAGAACATTTCTACTTTGGTTATATCACAGACATGAGAATAGTAGAAAATAAATGTAAATGTTTTATAAATAATCTAAAAACTTTACAACTACAGCTCCATCAATATAGATATTCATTATATTACTATGTCAAAATGTAGATATTTAGTCTAGTAGTTATTTTTATTTCTCCCTGGCATTTTCTAGGATGCCTGGTGGTCACCGTCCTCACTTTTGTCAGTTTTTCCATGCATCCTCCCTGCTCTTTCCCCATCATTCAACATATGAAGACAGTTGGGGATGGAAAATTTAATGACTTTTTCTAAACCATACAGTCAGTTAGTGGTTGAAGCTAATCTTAAAAAAAAAAAAAAAGTCTTTGTATCTGAGGTCTAGTACAATTTTCCCACAATTCATGAGAATATTAGAAATTATATGTATGCTGCTTATAATTTATATACTCAATGCTCTTTACAATATGAGTATAAGACTATATAACAGAGAGATCCAGTATAATATAAATGGTTGACATTTATGGACAACTTAATACTGCAGCTTATTTAGATATCTATTATAGAAGAAAGAGTTACTTAACAGCTGGATAGGTCATGTGAGTTTTGTTAAATATTCAAGCCTATTCAAAGTAAAAATGAAGGGCTTCCCTGGTGACGCAGTGGTTGGGAGTCCGCCTGCTGATGCAGGGGGCGCGGGTCCGTGCCCCGGTCTGGGAAGATCCCACGTGCCGCGGAGCGGCTGGGCCCGTGAGCCATGGCCGCTGGGCCTGCGCGTCCGGAGCCTGTGCTTCGCAACGGGAGAGGTCACAGCAAGGAGACGCCCGCGTACCGTAAAAAAAAAAAAGAAAACAACAACAAAGTAAAAATGAAAATAAACATTAAGCAGGATAACAGCATCTTCACGAGTTTAGATTTTTAAAACTTGGGGAGAGATTAAAAGAAGAGCTTCAAAGTCTTGACATGTTTAGTATTTCTGAAGCCTATCAATTATTTTATCATCACTTGATACATTATACAGCAAGATCTACATATTCCCTCCCATTACATTTAATTATTTCTTAGCTCTCAAGCAGAGATGTACCTTCACAGTATATTTGAAATTGAAGAAAACACATAATCTTCAACACTTTGAAACTTTTCTCAACTTTTAAATGCATCTGTGCATTTAAGTGTTCATCTATATAATATAATCATAACTCAGGGAAGTAAATAATTATAAATTAATTTGTTTAGCCTTAAGGAAATACATTTTAAGTTAGCTAAAACTTCTCAAATTGTCAGCATTTATTTTATTTGGCAGAACTGAATACTCTATTACAAACTGAGATCTGAAAATATTTCAAATGTAGTGTGCAAGCATTATTGCACTCTGATGGCAGTTTTCATAACTGGAATATACATTACTCTGGGAGTTCTACCACCATTTGCTTTAATTTGATCCATTTAATTAAATCAAATAGTGTTATAGTCCTCAAGAGGGAAACTACTCTACTTATGATAACTCCATTAGGAATACTTGAAATATGAGTATTTTCATAGTGTACCTTAAGAGCCTGGTTAATAATGCAGTGTAAAAAAGAAGTGAACCTCCACGGATCAGTAGAAGTGCTATATTTTATGCTTCTGTTAACCAGAAAAGTGACAAGAAAGTAAAGCCAGTAAATAATCATAAGAAAAGATAATAAATATTATTTTAAAATGCCATATATAGTGCTGTAGAGTGATTTTATGTAGATCAAAATCAAAATGTGTCTTCATGGAACACATTTGCTGTTGAATGCTATTATATGTCTTGAAACACACTGGCATCCCTATTATTTAGGCTAATACTTCCTCAATTTCCATTTAGTGCTTCCAATTCAGCGCTTCATTCACCCTATGAGCATTTACTGACCACATGCTATTTGTACATCACTGTGTTACCACATGCTCTTTCTTAATCTTTATTCATCTTACCATGTCTATATGATGCTTAATCTTCTTGAGTAAACTATTCCTCTAATTGGGTTATAGTTTCTGTGAGAGAGATTTGACGTGAGGATTGTGTTGAGTATGAAGGAGTTGATGGAAGCCTTAAGAAAAATTTAAGGGAGTGGCATCGTCAGTCAGTCAAAGATCAATTTTATAGACAGCTGTTAATTTATTTTAGTTGAAATGGCAGGAGGTATGACCAGACAAATCACTAGTACAGTTTAGGTTAAAGTCTGACATGTTTAAATATTTGGATTTTAACCCACAGGGAGAAAGAGTTGAATATAAACAAGCTCTGAGCCTGACAATCAATAATTAAAAAAGGAACACAAAAATAAAACATAGTAAACCAACATTTGTAACAACATTCTGCTATTTTAAGTGAGTTATCTTATTATTTATCATCCTAATCAGGAGTGCCATAATAAGAGATTTTTAATATTTACTATCAGCATAATTATAAGAAAGGTAATTTCTCATGTTTATACACAAAAAGGAAACAGACACAAACACATACACATAATCTTTTAAATGTGTCAACCATGGTCTCTATTTCAATTGATAGAATGTCTCAGCTTTTTTGGATGCAACAATGAATTATGTGCAACCATAACAAACCCAAATTCATTTTTTTCTTGAATACATTGAGTTAACAAGGATATGCTTTCATAATTGTTAACCTCTACCCCTGTGGAAAAGATTACTTATTGAGTTCAGGGCTTATATGCAGTTCCCTTTGCCTTTAGTTTTACAGACTTCACTCATTTTCAAAGTTGCCTAAGCCAGTGCCTTTTCCCTCATGCTCTTTGATGAGATTATCTCATATGTTTATAATACAGTAAGAATCTTTTGAGACAATGGTACACTTTAGAAGGCAATTTGGCAGTTTGTTAACAAAGTTAAATATAGTCTTCCCATACTATCCAGCAATTATGTTCTTAAGTATTTCCCCAACTGATTTAAATGCTGATATACACACACACACACACGTCTGTACAGAAATAGTCATCACAGCATTATTCACAACTGCCACAAAACTGGAAGCAACCAGCTCCTGTCTAGAGTACTTTCACTTGACAATGTGCATTTGAAAACGTCAAACTTGAAAATGTTTACTTTCGTTTCTGTAATTGAAATTTTCTCCTGTATTTTGTCTATATGATGATCTTATGTGCTGAAAATCAAGAGATGGTATTTAACGTAAAAAACTGCTACTGAAAAGTGAAATACATCAAATACAGATTTATACCAAACAATGACAACTCTACTATAGCAAGTGCATTCAGACAGCTCTCACACTCTACCGCAGATCTACTCAGTCTCTGTCCTCTGGATATGTTTTTCTAATATACCCCATCTATAACTTTCCACTTTTCCACTGACCCCCAAACTGGTGGCCTGATGGTTGTCTGCTAGTTACAACATGGACTGTGATACCACGGCTCGTGCATCAAGTGGCTGGCAGAGGCAGCATCACTGAATATTTTTACCTGCCATCGCTGAAAACAGTAAGTAGTTGGAAGTCCCTTGACAGTTACATTCTGAGTGCAGTTCTTTTTATCAGTAGGCAGCTGAATGCCATCCTTGAAAAGAAGGTGCAATTACTTAGTGTATTGAAAGAATTGTCAAAGGAGTGATTGTCGTTGAGATTTAGCTGAGAGCTAAATTGAGAAGTCCATTCACCACACATGTGTCTTACATATGACTAGGTGATAGCAAGGCAGAACGTAGAAGCTCTAAGTAAAGTCCCAGTAAAGCAAAACTTGCATGTTTTAATACATTATTAATAATAATTTGTTAGAATTTTTTAAAAGAAACAGAAAACATCCACCTGGGAAGAATGGCTGCACAAGTGTGTACTGGAACTGTCTCATACAAATCTGTACATCTGGTCACCTTATATAAATACAGTGACTTTCTAAGCAGTGTAGCTCATGCTAGAGTGAAGTCACTTTCATCTTCTGATCACCTTGGTGGGTTTGGTTTCTAACTTTCAGGAAGAGGTGTTGTATGCTCAACACAAACATGTAAAGTTAGATATCTTGAGACAGTCAGGGTAAAGAGAAGATAAAGAGGGAAAAGAGAAGAGAGGGACCAGCACAGTGAGGCCTATCTGAAAGGAGGTGGGGCAGTCAGATGCACGGTATCTTGATGGCCGTAAATCAGTAATAGAAAACAAAGTTTCTCAAAGATATGTCTAAGATTTGTATGTTGCCACACCATATAAATTCAGTGTTAGCTGTGCCTCCATTGTGAAAATCAGTGATTCTCAATATTGGCAGCAAATGACTCTCACTTTGGAAGGTTATGAAGCATTCTTATGCCCAACACTTTTGTCATCCTCTTATTCAAATTCTTATTTACTTGGTTTGAGCACAAGACCTAGATAGTAATATTTTTTAAAAAAGAACCTCCAGATATCTTGACATAGGCCAATTATTGAACAGGAATGCTCAAACTTTAGCTTGCATCAGAATTTTCTAGAAAGACTTCTTAAAGCACAGGTCACTAGGTTCAGCCTCTACAGTTTTGGACTCTGTAGGTCTGGGCAAGGCCCTAACAATTTGCATTTCTAACAAGTTTCCAGGTAATACTGGTGCTACTAGTCTAGAGACCATACTTTGAGAACTACCAATCTACCTTAGTGCTTCAAAGTTTAATATGTTTACAAATCACTCGGGACTCTTGTTAACATGCAAATTTTTAATTTGTAAGTCCGGCTGTTACCTGATAAGTCACATTTCAACAAGTGCCATAGGATAATATAGCTTGTGTGGACATTAGTATTTTATTTTTAATATAGACATTGAGGTAGATAAAATGATCTCTCTAAAAGTCAATGATCAGAAGAGGTCCAGAAACCATTTCCATTATGTCTAGCTCAATGCTCCTATTATTCTATAGAAGAACTGTACCCACATTATATTACTGTCAGTTTTCCATAAAAAAATGATTTTGCATTTGAGAAAATTTAGAAATAATGAAGTCAAATTACTTATTGTGGTTTTTCTGAGAAGTTTAATGCTTACTGTGAAACTTTTATAAGTTTATTAGTATGGAACGTTATAAAACTTTTCTCATCAAGGAAATATTTTGATTAAAATCCGTATTAACATTGTACCAAACTCTACAGGGGACCCATTTTGAGAAATCTTACTCTAGTGTTTTGCCTCCCTTCAATCATCAGAGTTTGACTCAAGTAGAACAGATTTCTGAAATTTGTATTTTATTTTCTCCACATTTAAAGAGGATTAGTTTTTGAGTCTTAATAGAATTAAGGAACTGAGAATAATAATAATACTTTAAAAAAGAAATAACCCTTGCTAACTTACTCATTAGGCACTGGGCATTTTTGTCTTTATTTTCATACTCTCAGCACTTTTTACAATGCCTAAAGTAACTAAAATGGTGTACGGTGAATGATTTCATCACTGTGTATATGAATTACAGGGTATGGAGGAAACTTAAAGAGATAATTAATGATAGCAATTTAGAACCTCAAAAACTCTAAAATATTGGTTGTTAATTGGTGTCACAATAATACAAATGATACCATCAGTATAAGAAAAACAATAAAAAACAGGGTCAGATAGAATCATCCCATGTGTATAGATTCACAATTAGAGATGTGAACTTAAACCAAACAAGGTTGAATCTGCTGCCTTTTAAAAGAGTGACTAGGAATTGTTAAATTCTCTCCATCATTAGAACTATCTCTTATTAATTAAGATAAATTTTTAAAAATTACATAGAACAGAACCCCAATTCTATAAATTTTATCTGCCCTACCCAATAGTTTAGAAACCATAAAAAAAACATTAAGTGTGATGTAAAAATATGAATTCATGATGTTCTGTAAAATTACTAGTATTTCATCTTTTCCTCTGGTGAATGAGTTATATTGTATCATGCTGGGCATAGAGCATGACACTTTTGGTGTCACATATTATATATCCACATCTTTGCTAATAAAAGTCAACTGTCCTTTTACTTACAATTTGCATTAACAGCTCATCAATATAAATGAAAATGATTTATTAAAATATTACTGAGTAGAGACCGACTGGCTCAGGGGATTGATTGGTAATGGGATATGTAGTCTTTTATTTCTAGGTCACTGATTTGAATTACATTTTGGCAGAGAGTGGAGGCTATTCAGTGACATATGGTGTGTGGAATGGGGTGGTGATGTCAGTCTTATTCTCAGTAAGTGCTGTCCATTTAGGCTTCAATATTTTAAGGAAACAGCACTTGACTCTAAAGCCTGTCTCCATGGATTCACAACTTTAAAATATATATATATATATATATATATATATTTGTGTGTGTGTGTAAAGTTTGCTCATGAGAGATTAATGTTACCAAGAATAGGAAAAAAATATATTATCCACTGAAATATTTTCAATATGAAATATTTTGCATGACCTATGTGGATAGGTTTGACAATCCTGAAAACCAATCTTTCAGGAAAATGTAAGTTAACATGTTCTTTTTAGGTTTTTTTTTTTATCTTAATGACTTCAGGAAATACAGTTCTTTCAAAGTTAGACTTTATTTTACTATTAAGACATTAAGATATTTAATAGAAGTAAAATTTAAAATCTTTTGACAAGTCATAGGTCAAAAGTGTAGAATGTCACAATTGAGAAATCTCTTTATCTAAAATTATTTTATGGATGAAGAAAGTAAGCATAAAGTTAAAATGACTTCCCCAGTACCATCCAGTTGCCCTGAGCTTAGCGGAACTATAAGTTGCAGATCAAATCTCTTCTCATTGCTTGTGCCACCTCTTGTTTAAGCTGGAGTCCTAATTCATAGGAGAAATACCCTGAAAAGAATTTCCCATTCTTTTCAGGGCAAGATAAATTGAGAAAAATCTTAGGTAAAAAGATTAAAGAGGGGGCTTCCCTGGTGGTGCAGTGGTTGAGAGTCTGCCTGCCTATGCAGGGGACACGGGTTCGTGCCCCGGTCCGGGAAGATCCCACAGGTCGTGGAGCGGCTGGGCCCGTGAGCCATGGCCACTGAGCCTGCGCGTCCGGAGCCTGTACTCTGCACCTGGAGAGGCCACGAGAGTGAGAGGCCCGTGTACTGCAAAAAAAAAAAAAAAAAAAGAGGAGTATTTGAAGATGTAATGATTATATGATTATATGTAAAGCAAATGTATAATGTGCAGTCATAAAGTTTGAATTAATAAGCGAATTTAGCAAGATTGTTCAACACAATTTCAATAAACAAAAAATCAATTTTATTTCTATATATTAGCAACAGATATTTAGAAAATGCTATTTTTAAAGATGACTGTTCAATAATTACAGAAATAAATATTTAGAAATAAAGCAACTAAAAGATGTGTAAGACCTCTACACAGAAATGTATGAATCATTGTAAAATACCTAGAGAAATGGCAGTATAGGACATGTACCTGGATTGGAAGTCTAAACTTTGTACAATTGTCATTTCTCCTCAAATAAGTCTTTTGACTCAGTGCAATGTCAATCAAACTCCAGTGTATTTGGCAGGGGGTGGTGACGTGGAAGAGTGACACATTTCTTCTAATATTTTATGGAAATGCAATGAGCCAAAAATAGGGAACATAGAAAATCAAACACTGACTCTATTTAAGACATTGTCTGGCAATGACAAACAGCACTTGCTTTAAAGTGAGGTCTGGCCAGGTAATTTACTTTGAACACAGGTGCAGATCCCGTCCCTATTCTTTTGTCTCTGTTTTTTCTTTTTTCTTTTACCCTACCCAGGTACGTGGGGAATTTCTTGCCTTTTGGGAGGTCTGAGGTCTTCTGCCAGCGTTCAGTAGGTGTTCTGTCGGAGTTGTTCCACATGTAGATGTATTTCTGATGTATTTGTGGGGAGGAAGGTGATCTCTGCCTCTTACTCTTCGTCATCTTGAAGTTCCACACCGAGGGGAGATATTTTATAGATCTATGATTAGGTCTCAGTCATTTTTTTGTTTGTTTGTTTTGTTTTTTTTTTTTGCGGTACGTGGGCCTCTCACTGTTGCGGCCTCTCCCGTTGCGGAGCACAGACTCCGGACGCGCAGGCTCAGTGGCCATGGCCCACAGGCCCAGCCGCTCTGTGGCATGTGGGATCCTCCTGGACCAGGGTACGAACCCCTGTCCCCTGCATCACCAGGCGGACTCTCAACTACTGCAACACCAGGGAAGCCCCAGGTCTCAATCTTAATAAGCGTTTGACTCTAAAGTATGAGCTTCACAAGTGATTCACAGGGTTTTTTGTTTTTGTTTTTTGTCCATCTTAGGTGGACAGGATGGCAAGAGTGGGCTAGAGTTGGGTCTTTCCCTTCTCCCAGATCATTTAGATTCTAAAAAATACCTAATAGTTTAGGCTCTGGTAAGAACTTCCTAGCTCTTACATGCCTGATGCAAACTAGCAGTTAAGATAACAATTTTTTTTTTTTAATGTCCATTTAGGTATGTTTTATAATACAAATGTATCCTTCCTTCTTTCTCACAAAGTAAGCTATATGAAGCATTAATTGAAGTAATTATGTTTCTTTCATTTTATCTACTCATAGACAGGGAATCTTTATTTCAGTATTTCATGGAAAGCCACTTCTTCCCCTGTGGTAGAGGGAATTAAGCTTTATTTACTGATACTCTAAAATTTTTAAATTACTATATTTTACAAACATTACTTAATTTTCTACTCATACTATGAAGTAAATATATATTATTAGAGAAGGTTTTTTTTGTTTGTTTTAGAAAAATAATATACTATGAGATTAAGTGCATTGTTCAACATGGGACTTATTTATGATATTATTTGAAAAGATATTTATAGAATGGTACAATATTTTCTGGAGTTGAACTCCAATAGTATTATTGAATTTTAGTGCAACCA
Organism: Delphinapterus leucas; assembly: GCF_059928025.1. NCBI lineage: Eukaryota > Metazoa > Chordata > Mammalia > Artiodactyla > Monodontidae > Delphinapterus > Delphinapterus leucas. Next base: position 25,028,609 of record NC_143132.1, read on the forward strand.
GAAATATAATACAAATAAATATGGATGCTTATAAAAATTATTTCTAAATTATATTCATCACTTAATTAAAATGACTGAATGGTCTAAATACTTTAAAGAAAAAAATTGTAGTTAGGGTTTGACTAAATGCTTATTTGCTTACTCTCTTTTCTTTGACAATTATATACATGATTTTAGGATTTAGAATTAATTTGTAGATATTCACAAGCAATGCGATGTATAGACTTTTATCTATGCTGGGAAAATTATAGATGCTATTAACAAAATTTTGTGTTGCCTTTCTTGTTCACAAATTAAAAGAAAAAAGAAACATTTTTCACATAAATGCCTGTCAGCCAATAAATTATTTTATTTGTGCAGCTGAGGACTTTCCAAAGACTTTCTAACAGATTTTCCAATACGCCAAGTCTCATAACCTTATCCACATTATTGGTATTCTATGTTTCCAAAGTTTTAAAAAGTAATTTCCAAAAAAAACTATTGAAAAGCCACAGTTTAAGATGATTGCTTATTTGAACAAGTGCCTACCAAGCTATTTTTCTATAAAGAAGCTCTGAGGAACTTGTGCCACGTAACTGTTTAAGCTACAATAGAAACTTAAAAGAATAAGAGAAAACATTAATTACAGCTCATTTAAAACTTCATGACAGGCCAACACTAAAATATAATAATAGTTTAAAATGACTAACTATACAAATCTTTTCCTTTTATTTTCACAAAGGCACTTAGAGTGTCATCTAAAATTGCTCGAATATAAAATGGTTAATGCTTATAAAATTACTCATTCATTTATTCAGCAAATACGTTCTGCTCTAATTATTTAAATAATACTTGATTAAAATACATGTAAATATATTTTCATAAAGTAAAATTCTAAAGATGTCCATGATTCTATAATCTTAGCAAAGTATCCATTACAAAAGGCTTCTTTGATGTAGTTTATAAATAGGTATGTAATAGTTTTCATAGTCCTTATTCTTACTTTATAAACGCTTTTTGTGAAAAATCCTCAACCATATTTAAGTCACCTAAAAATTATGACCTGAATTTTCTATGGAGCTTTAAGGCATAAGATAACCATTTCTGATGTAAGGCATTAATCTATAGGCATAAAATCAAAATAACAGTTCATCATTTCCAGCTAATTCAGCTATGTGGGTAGATGTGTCTAAATCTCTACACAAAATTCTCATTAATTTGATTATAATAACTGAAAAAGTTGGCCCTGGAAAACAGGGATGAGTAATATTTACCAAAATATTTAACAACACAGTCATCTTTTTAACATGTTAGGTAAGCAAGTAAAAATTTAAAATTAATTCCAGATGAAGACCATGCAGCTTCAAACAAAGTCAGAGTTGTACTTAGAAAAAGTAAAGACAAGGAGTCTTCATACTACATCTAGCCACAGAATAAAAATTTTTGCTATAATTTTTACTATTCTAATATACAAACAATTTTAAACCATGAAATAATGTTTTTTCACATATAGTACTATACTTAAAGAGAAAAAAAAGAAATACTTACTGGAATTTTTTTTTTTTTTTTTTGTGGTACACGGGCCTCTCCCTGCTGTGGCCTCTCCTGTTGTGGAGCACAGGCTCCGGAAATGCAGGCTCAGCGACCATGGCTCACAGGCCCAGCTGCTGCGCGGGATGTGGGATCTTCCCGGACCAGGGCATGAACCCGTGTCCCCTGCATCAGCAGGTGGACTCTCAACCACTGCGCGACCAGGGAAGCCTACTTACTGGAATTTAACACAAAAATTTAATACAACAAATAGAAAGGTTCAGTAATATGGAGAAGGAGTTGCCCGGGTATCAGAAATAATCAGCTTAAAAATAAAATTAAAAAGACTCTACTTATAATAACAATAAAATATGTAAAGCCTTTCAGAATTAGTTTAATAAATAATATAGTCTTGAATACAAGGAAAAATGCTATAAAATTTTCATGGGGAAATTTAATAAAAATAAATGAGTAAATGAAGAAGCTCATCAGTTTTTGTGAGTCTCCTTTATGGACTCCATTTTCTATGCTTATTCCTTCAATTTGAGGTCAAGCAGTTATTGCATAAGACATCCTATTTTATCCCCAAGCATATTATTCTCTTGCATAAATTACCTTCTAGAGCATAATAAGCTCCTCTTGAGCCACAGATACTTATCTCCAACAGCATTTTGGACATGCTCACCTGGAGCCCTAGAGCTACCTGATATTTAGCATATGCAAAAATGGAACAACTCTTTAGAACACTCCAACCAGCAACTGAAAAACACGAATCATTTTAAAGTGTGCATGACACATTTATACAAATAGATAATACATTAAACTATAAAACAAGTCAAAATAAATCTCAAAAATAAAATTATACAGAATACATTTTCTTATCAGGATGCTATTAATATTGCATATGTGTTGATATTAAACACATAAACATAACTAGAAAACTTCTGTATATAGGGAATTAAGAAACATACTTCTAGCAAACCCATGGGCAAACAAGTAAATTACAATATAATTAAAATATATTTTAATGGAATAATAATACTAATATCATAATTCAAGACTTGAAATCCAGCTAAATCAGAAATTATAGGTAAATTAATAGCTGTACTTACATATATTAGAAATGAAGAAAGATAAAAATATAGGCATGAAGTATCTTTTTAGAAAATTAGAGAAGTATCAGGAAAGAAACCTCAAAAGGAATAGAAGGAAAGAAATAATAGTAATAACATAAGTGGACAAAATAGAAACAAACATAAAGTAGAGAAGATCATCAAAGCCAGGATCACTTTCTATGAAAATATTATTAAAAATTCTAAAATTGCTGAATCCCTTAGGAGATTGATCATAACTTAATATTGCATCTGGACTTCTCAGGCTTATTATGTAACCCAACATCTCAAATCCACATTCTGGATTGTAAATTTTACTTTATTGGATAATATTTTCTGTTAAGCTTATTCTTTATCTTAAATTTAAAAATAAATAAATCTTCAATAAGTAAATATTTTAGATTAAAAAGTAATATCTGTAAGTAACAAAAGTCATATATAATCCTAAGAAGAAAATTGAAATGTCAGAAGATAATTTAATGTATCAGAGGGTTGATTCTCTTAATATTTAAATATCTCTAGCAAAAATAACAAGTATCTTTATGCAAAATTATCCACTGTTACAAATATGCTATGTTTCAACAAAGGAGAGTTACAAATTTGGGATAAACTTTAAACATCTTAGTAATCTAAAATTGAAAATTAGGGAATTCCTTTGTGGTCTAGTGGTAGGACTCTATAGTGCACTGTCACTGCTGTGGACCAAGGTTCAATCTCTGGCTGGGGGGCTAAAATCCCACAAGCTGTGTGGGCTGGCCAAAAAGAAAGTAATAACAATAATAATAAAATTTTAAAAATAAAATTGAAAATTAAAACAACAAAATATATGAGTCCACAAATGGGCAACAATGTGTCGAGTGCTGGGCTATAAGATAATCAATATTCTGTTAGAGAGAAGGCAGAAGCAAATTGGTCAGAAATTTGAAAAGCTCCAGGTTTCAAGGTGCACCATTATGTAATTGTAGTTCTCCTGAGGGATTTATCAATTTTAAGAATTTTTCAGAGATCCAACTTTTGTCTTTAATGGTTATCTCTAGTGTATACTTTTCTATTTCATTGTGCTATCATCTTTATTATTTCCTTCTTTTCTTAAATTCAATAAAATAATGAAATCTTAGGTGAGCATGAAATTCCTACTTGTATTTGTTCTCTACTGCTGTGTAACAAATTACCACAAATTTTGTGGCTTAAAACAGCATCCATTCACTAGGTCACAGTTCTGTAAGTCAGAAGTCAGGCAGAGCACAGGTAGTTCTCTGCTGAGTGTCTTATAAGGCTGAAATCAAGTTGTTGGCTGAGCTTCATTTCCTTTAAGATACTCATTCTCCTCCAAGCTCATTCAAATTGTTGGCCAAATTTAGTTCCTTTTGGTTCTAGGATTGAGACATCCATTCACTTCCTGGCTGGCAGCTGGGGCCCTTATCTGCTCCTGGAGACTGTCCATATTCCTTGTCACGTCATCCCTCCATCTTCAAAGTCAGCAACAGAGCATCTTCTTTATGTAGAATTTCTCTCACGATTTAAATCTCTTCTTTAGGAAGAGTCACTATTTTTAGATTTTTATTCTTTAAACATTTTTTTAATTGAATAAAGTGTTCCTTAAATTCTGTAGTGCTTTACAATTTTCAAGATTTTCACACATATGACTTCATATAATCCTATAATAACCATTTTTTCCCCATCCTTGTATTGCCCCTCCCCACTTCCCTATCCCCACTGGTAACCACTAGTTTGTTCTCTGTATTGGTGAGTCTGCTTCTTTTTTGTTTTATTCACTAGTTGGTTGTACTTTTTAGATTCCACATATAAGTGATATCACACAGTATTTGTCTTTCTCTGTTTGACTTATTTCACTTAGCATAATGCTCTCCAAGTTCATCCATTTTGCAGCAAATGGCAACATTCCATTATTTTTTATGGCTGAGTAGTATTCCATTGTGTATATATATTATACCACATCTTCTTTATCCTGTCATATATTGATGGATGGTTAGGTTGCTTCCATACCTTGCCAATTATAAATAATGCTGCTATGAACATTGAGGTGCATTTATCTTTTCAAATTAGTGTTTTTGTTTCTTTCAGATATATACTCAGGAGTGGAAATGCTGGGTCATGTGGTAGTTCTGTTTTTAGTTTGAGAAAACTCCATACTGTTTTCCACAGTGTCTAAACCAATTTACATTCCCACCAACAATGTACAAGTGTTCCCTTTTCTCCATATCCTCATCAGCATTTGTTATTTGTGTTCCTTTTGATGATAGCCATTCTGACAGGTGTGAGGTATATTTTATTGTGGTTTTGATTTGCATTTCCCTAATGATTAGTGATGTTCAGCATCTTTTCATATGCCTGTTGGCTATCTGCATTTCCCCTTTGGAAAAATGTCTACTTGGTTCTTCTGCTCATTTTTAAATTGTGTTGTTGTTTTTTTTGATGTTGAGTTGTATGAGCTGTATATATGTTGGATGTTAACTAACCCCTTATCAATTATATGATTTGCAAATATCTTCTCCCTGTCAATAGATTGTCTTTTCATTCTGTTGATGGTTTCCTTTTCTGTGCGAAAGCTTTTAACTTTATTTAGGTCCCATATCTTTATTTTGGCTTTTGTTTCCTTTGCTTTAGGAGACGGATCAAAAAAATATTGCTGTAAATTATGTCAAAGAATATTCTGGCTATGTTTTCCTCTAGCAGTTTTATAGTATATGGTCTTACATTTATATGTTTGATCCATTTTTAGTTTATTTTTGTATATGGTGTAAGAGAATGTCTTAATTTCATTTTTTTACAAATTGCTGTCCAATTTTCCCAGAACCACTTATTGAAGAGACTAGCTTTTATCCATTTTATATTCTTGTGTCCTTTGTCATTAATTGACTGTAAGTGTGTGGGTTTATTTCTGGGCTGTCTATTCTATTCCATTGGTCTATGTGTCTGTTTTTCATGTCAGTATCATACTGTCTTGATTACTGTAGCTTTGTAGTATAGTCTGAAATCAGGGAGTGTGATTCTTCCAGGTCTGTTCTTTGTTCTCAAGATTGTTTTGGCTATTCTAGGTCTTTTGTGTTTCTATACAAATCTCAAAATTATTTGTTCTACTTCTATGAGAAATGCTATTGGTATTTTGATAGAGATTGCTTTGAATCTGTAGACTGCCTTGGTAGTATAGTCATTTTAAAAATATTAATTCTTCCAATCCAAGGACACAAGAGTCACTTTTAAAGGTGCATCTGCTTGGTAAGGCACACCCAGGATAATTTCCCTGTCTTAAAGTCGCTGTGCCATATAACATAATGTAATCACTGGTGTTATCAGCCCATCATATTTGTAAATTTCAGGCATTGTACAGGAAGTATACACCACAGGGTGGGAATCATTGGAGCAAACTTAGAATTCTGTCAGTCACACTGACTAAAAGCAAATAAAACAAAAAATGCTTAAGATATTAAACTAAAAATCATATCATGAACACACACACACATCACTGAAAATAATGACATCAAAAGATTCAAAGTTTTCATCTGCATATGACAAGATTTCTTTTTCTGTTTTCCTTTTCCATTACAGTGATTTTTATACTTTAACATTAATTAAATAATTATTATTTTATTAAAAACCCTCTTCCAACATTATTGTGGACATTTTAAGTTTTATTATGTAAATGCTATGGCAAATTTTGACTGATAACTTTATGTAAGAAAAATAAAATAATTCTAATTCAGCTAGTAGAAGAGAACCCATTTGGGGAATTCAATATATAAATGCAAACTACTTTTTTTTAAACATAGATTCACTTTGGATATAATTAAAGTGGACAGGTTGATATCACAAAACTATTGTGATAAAACCATGTATAATAAAAAAGAAAATAATATTTTTCCAATAGCCTTTCTGGTAAATCTATATTTTCATATTTGATTTTAGTTCAAATGAAAACATTCCTATCTATTTACCTCTCTGTTACATATGCCATTCATTCTGATTATTATTAAACCCAAAGCTGACTTTACTCTGCCACCCCCTCTGTTTCTAGTGGCCTCCTCTACTCAACAGTCAGATTACAAATGTTCATGGAATTGAAACTCATCTTCCCCTTAACTAAAGGAGAACAACTGGAAAGGCAGAATTGTGTAGAAAGCATACTGCAATCTGAAGCCAAATATAAGTAACTTTTCTGTGTACGTTATAATAAATCATGTGTACTCATATTCTCTTCTATTATGCAGAATTAAAAGACGTATTTCTCTATTCATATGCCACAATACTTTCATTATCATTTACAGATTTTTACTTTTTTCTATTCATTCTCATATTTTCTAAATTCCCTGCCATTACAAAAGAAAAAATAACTCTTTTAGGAATGAGATAGAAATGCAAACAAGTCTTAACTGTCATTTTAAAAATAAAATTATTTAAATAAAATTATTTAAACAGTTTTGACGGAGAATTGTTTTACTAAAAGCTTAAGAAGAACATGGTATGAATATAAAAGGATGCTTATAATAATTGTATACAAAGAAGAAATTGTTAGCAGAGTGCAAATATGGAACTTAATTATTTTATAAGTGATGAGAGACTCAATATTCTATAAGTAAAGAGATAATCCATTTTTTTCCCTTAGCAAGATAATTAGTGGTTCTTGCTTTTTCAATATAAAGACAGAAAGACAATTACAGAAAGACAATTGTTTTCTTTACCTGAAATTTCTTCTTAATCACCTAGTTATTCCTAGTTGATGAGAAGCTAAGCAGAAGAAATGGAAATTATAACACCCACATACATTAACAGGAGTGTGATATAGCAGGGGTTTTATTAAAATGTGTATTTCTTGTTTTCATTTTTAATTAACTTCTATTTTAAATGCAGGGTCTCTATTTCAAAATAATGTTGTTCCTGAGACAAAGAATAAAGGGAAAAATAAGAAAAGAGCAAATGCATAATTCAAATAAAGGCAACCAGAGAGAAAAACATAGCATTGTTTGAATATTTGTTATTAGCACTGAATTTTAATTTTTGACATGAAAGTATTTTATGTGAATATGAAGACTATGTTTACATATAGACTAGGTTTATATCAAATTTTGCTAAATATGGGATTATAGTTTTAGTTCCCAGAAAATAGTGGCTATAATACATAACTGATCTTATATATTTTTGATTATATCTTTAGGTTGATTATAATCGGTCTTAGCCATGCCATCTAAGTGGAAATGTAACCATAATATGTGTATACAGAAAGGTTTCAAATAGTTATAGATGAAAAACGATGCATTATTTGTTTCATAAAAGTATAAATGTACAAAATATAAAGCATTATCTAATTTATTATCTAATGTAAATACATGCTTAGTATTCAAACCTCATGTATTCATTTAGTGATGAACTCTCATTTTGTTTGATTTGGTATTATTTTGCAGGACATCTGACATGCCTAGCAAAAATCTTAACAAACATATTTTAAAATCTGTTTTAAATTTAGACAGGTAAAGAAAATTTTTGCCTTATCTGTCTCCACAGTTTTGGTAAACCTTATGGTTATTCTAAAAACTAAAGTAACTGAATGAAATTGATAAATATAATATCAGTGTTCCCACATAACGTTTCAAATATTTAATTCACATGTTTAAGGAAGAGCTTCTCAAATTATCTTTTAAAAATCAAATATCAAAATTTTGAAATTCTGTTCTTGTAATTAAACATTATGATTTAATTTAAAACTAAATATTTCATTTTTCCAAATATTATTTTATTTGCAAGCAATTATTTTATTGTACTGTATTATATTAATTTATGAATGCTATTACTACCTTGTTATTTTTTTAAAAGTTTTTATCAGAGTATAGTTAATTTACAATGTTGTGTTAGTAGCAGGTGTACAACAAAGTGAGTCAGTTATATATATACATATATCCACTCTTTTTTTTTTTCTGATTCTTTTCCCGTATAAGCCATTACAGATTACTGAGTAGAGTTCCCTGTGCTATACAGCAGGATCTTATTAGTTATCATTTTATACATAGTAGTGTGTATATGTCAATCTCAATCTCCCAATTTATCCCTCCCCCCTTATCTCCTGGTAACCATAAGCTTATTTTCTACATCTGTGACTCTACTTCTGTTTTGTAAATAAGTTCATTTGTACACATTTTTTTAGATTTCACATATAAGCAATAACATAAGATATTTGTCTTTCTGTGTCTGACTTACTTCACTCAGTATGACAATCTCTAGGTCCATCCATGTTTCTGCATATGACATTATTTTGTTCTTTTTTATGGCTGAGTAATATTCCATTACATATATATTTACCACATCTTCTTTTTTTAATTTAATTTTATTTATTTTTTATACAGCAGTTTCTTATTAGTCATCCATTTTATACACATCAGTGTATGCATGTCAATCCCAATTGCCCAATTCATCACACCCCTACCTCCACCACCCCGCCACTTTCCCCACTTGGTGTCCATACGTTTGTTTTCTACATCTGAGTCTCAATTTCTGTCTTGCAAACCAGTTCATCTGTACAATTTTTCTAGGTTCTACATATATGCATTAATATACAATATTTGTTTTTCTCTTTCTGACTTACTTCACTCTGTATGACAGTCTCTAGATCCATCCACATCTCAAAAAATGACCCAATTTTGTTCCTTTTTATGGCTAAGTAATATTCCATTGTATATATGTACCATATCTTCTATATCCATTCCTCTGTTGATGGACATTTAGGTTGCTTCCATGTCCTGGCTATTGTACATAGTGCTGCAATGAACATTGTGATCCATGTATCTTTTACCTTGTTATTTTTAAGGGTCTTTTGTTTGTTTTGTTTTGTTAATTAACAATTTTGAATCTGAAATATGTGTGATAAATCAGACTCACATTTCCAGTCTTAACCCATCCTTGTTATGACTTAGATCCAACGCTCTGAATTGTTGTACTCAGAACACGATCTCATATTCTTTCCCACATTTCAGTCTCCCTTCTGACTCTGCTTGCCTCCTTCAAGTGCACAGGTCACCTCCCACCCTACAGCAACTCTTCAATGTCTTCTTCTCCATCATGATTATGATAGTGAATAGAGCAGTTCTACCAATATAATGTCTCCCAAAGAGCCTCCTTTCTATAGTATGTTCCCTGTTCTCTCCTCCAACCCAAGGACAACACCTGAGGTACATTGTAGCAGATTCAAGTCAACTTCACATTATAAACTTCTCCACTTTAGAATAGTTCATATGCTGTTTTTATTAAAATTTCTAAAAGAGAGCTTCTGCACTGTTCTTTAGCCCACCAGTACCACTTTGGGGCTGGAAGTCAGTTCAGGTTGGTTAGTCCCTTTGCCCTAAAGGCCATTAAATATTTTGAATTATCATCATTTCAAGTGCAATCTAAAATGGTGAATCTTAGGTGAACATTGTTCAAGAACATCTTTCTGTTGGTAACAATTGTTAACATATTCATCTGCATTATTTCAAATTGTTAATTAAGGAATTACTTGATGCCAAGACACATATGAATCAAACTATTAAAAATTAAATACAAAGCAAAAATACTAAAAGAAGCAAGGGAAAAACAACAAATAACACACAAGGGAATCCCCATTAGGTTAACAGCTGATCTCTCAGCAGAAACTCTGCAAGACAGAAGGGAGTGGCAGGACATATTTAAAATGATGAAGGAGAAAAACCTACAACCAAGATTACTCTACCCAGCAAGGATCTCATTCAGATTTGATGGAAAAATTAAAACCTTTACAGACAAGCAAAAGCTAAGAGAATTCAGCACCACAAAACTAGCTTTACAACAAATGCTAAAGGAACTTCTCTAGGCAGGAAACACAAGAGAAGGAAAAGACTTACAATAAAAAAAAAACCCCAAAATTAAAAAAATGGGAATAGGAACATACATATCGATAATTACCTTAAATTTAAATGGATTAAATACTCCAACCAAAAGACATAAACTGGCTGAATGGTTACAACAACAAGACCTGTATATATGCTGTCTACAAGAGACCCACTTCAGACTTAAGGACACATACAGAATGAAAGTGAGAGGATGGAAAAAGATATTCCATGCAAATGGAAATCAAAAGAAAGCTGGAGTAGCAATTCTCATATCAAACAATACAAGTCTCATATCAGGCTTTAAAATAAAGACTAATACAAGACACAAAGAAAGACACTACATAATGATCAAGGGATCGATCCAAGAATAAGATATAACAATTGTAAATATTTATGCAGCCAACATAGGAACACCTCAAAACATAAGGCAAATACTAACAGCCATAAAAGGGGAAATCGACAGTAACACAATCATAGTAGGGGACTTTAACACCCCACTTTCACCAATGGAGAGATGATCCAAAATGAAAATAAACAAGGAAACACAAGCTTTAAAAGATACATTAAACAAGATGGACTAAATTGATACTTATAGGACATTCCATCCCAAAACAACAAAATACACATTCTTCTCAAGTGCTCATGGAACATTCTCCAGGATAGATCATATCTTGGGTCACAAATCAAGCCTTGGTAAATTTAAGAAAATTGAAATTGTATCAAGTATCTTTTCTGACCACAACGCTATGAGACTAGATATCAATTACAGGAAAAAATCTAAAAAATACAAACACATGGAGGATAAACAATACACTACTTAATAACCAAGAGATCACTGAAGAAATTAAAGAGGAAATCAAAAAATTCCTGGAAAGAAATGACAATGAAAACATGAAAACCCAAACCTATGGAATGCAGCAAAACAGTTCTAAGAGGGAAATTTATAGCAACACAATCCTACCTTAAGAAACAAGAAACATCTCAAATAAACAACCTAACCTTACACCTAAAGCAATTAGAGAAAGAAGAACAAGAAAGCCCCAAAGTTAGCAGAAGGAAATAAATCATAAAGATCAGATCAGAAATAAATGAAAACGAAATGAAGGAAATGATAGCAAAGATCAATAAAACAAAAAGCTGGCTCTTTGAGAAGATAAACAAAATTTATAAACCTTTAGCCAGACTCATCAAGAAAAAAAGGGAGAAGACTTAAATCAATAGAATTAGAAATGAAAAAGGAGAAATAACAACTGACACTGCAGAAATACAAAGGATCAAGAGAGATTACTACAAGCAACTCTATGCCAATAAAATGGACAACCTGGAAGAAATGGACAAATTCTTAGAAATGCACAACCTTCTGAGACTGAACGAGGAAGAAATACAAAATATGAACAGACCAGTCACAAGCACTGAAATTGAAACTGTGATTTAAAATCTTCCAACAAACAAAAACCCAGGACCAGATGGCTTCACAGGCGAATTCTATCAAACAGTTAGAGAAGAGCTAATACCTATCGTTCTCAAACTCTTCCAAAATATAACAGAGAGAGGAACATTCCCAAACTCATTCTATGAGGCCACCATCACCCTGGTACCAAAACCAGAGAAAGATGTCACAAAGAAAGAAAACTACAGGCCAATATCACTGATGAACATAGAGACAAAAATCCTCAACAAATTACTAGCAAACAGAATCCAACGGCAAATTAAAAGGATCATACACCATGATCAAGTGGGGTTTATTCCAGGAATGCAAGGATTCTTCAATATATGCAAATCAATCAATGTGATACACCTTATTAACATATTGAAGGAGAAAAACCGTATGCTCATCTCAATCGATGCAGAGAAAGCTTTCGACAAAATTCAACACCCATTCATGTTAAAAACCCTGCAGTAAGTAGGCATAGAGGGAACTTTCCTCAACATAATAAAGACCATATATGACAAACCCACAGCCAACATCGTCCTCAATGGTGAGAAACTGAAGCCATTTCCACTAAGATCAAGAATAAGATCAGGTTGCCGACTCTCACCACTATTATTCAACATAGTTTTGGAAGTTTTAGCCACAGCAATCAGAAAAAAAAAAAAAAGAAATAAAAGGAATCCAAATCAGAAAAGAAGTAAAGCTGTCACTGTTTGCAGATGACATGATACTATACATAAAGAATCCTAAAGATGCTACCAGAAAGCTACTAGAGCTAATCAATGAATTTGGTAAAGTAGCAGGATACAAAATTAATGCAAAAAATCTCTAGCATTCCTATACACTAATGATGAAAAATCTGAAAGTGAAATTAAGAAAACACTCCCATTTACCATTGCAACAAAAAGAATAAAATATCTAGGAATAAACCTACCTAACAGGACAAAAGACCTGTATGCAGAAAATTATAAGACACTGATGAAAGAAATTAAAGATGATACAAATAGATGGAGAGATATACCATGTTCTTGGATTGGAAGAATCAACATTGTGAAAATGACTCTACTACCCAAAGCAATCTACAGGTTCAATGCAATCCCTATCAAACTACCACTCGCATTTTTCACAGAACTAGATCAAAAAATTTCACAATTTGAAGGGAAACACAAAAGACCCCGAATAGTCAAAGCAATCTTGAGAACGGAAAACTGAGCTGGAGGAATCAGGCTCCCACACTTCAGACTATACTACAAAGCTACAGTAATCAAGACAGTATGCTACTGGCACAAAAACAGAAATATAGATCAATGGAACAGGATACAAAGCCCAGAGATAAACCCACGCACTTATGGTCACCTTATCTTTGATAAAGGAGGCAAGAATATACAGTGGAGAAAAGGCAGCCTCTTCAATAAGTGATGCTTCGAAAACTGGACAGGTACATGTAAAAGTATGAAATTGGAACACTCCCTAACACCATACACAAAAATAAGCTCAAAATGGGTTAAAGACGCATTTTGTAAGGCCAAAAGTATAAAAGTAAGGTCAGACAGTATAAAACTCTTAAAGGAAAACATAGGCAGAACACTCTATGACATAAATCACAGCATGATCCTTTTTGACCCACCTCCTAGAGTAATGGAAATAAAAACAAAAATAAACAAATGGGACCTAATGAAAGTTAAAAGCTTCTGCACAGCAAAGGAAGCCATAAACAAGACCAAAAGACAACCCTCAGTATGGGAGCAAATATTTGAAAATGAAGCAACTGACAAAGGATTAATCTACAAAATTTACAAGCAGCTCATGCAGCTCAATATCAAATAAAAAACAACGCAATGCAAAAATGGGCAGAAGACCTAAACAGACATTTCTCCAAAGAAGATATACAGATTGCCAACACACACATGAAAGAATGCTCAACATCATTAATCATTAGAGAAATGTAAATCAAAACTGCAGTGAGATATCATTTCACACTGGTCAGAAGGGCCATTATCAAAAAATCTACAAACAATAAATGCTGGAGAGGGTGTGGAGAAAAGGGAACCCTCTTGCACTGTTGGTAGGAATGTATATTGATACAACCTCTCTGGAGAACAGTATGGGTGTTTGTTAGAAAACTAAAAATAGAACTACCATACAACCCAGCAATCCCACTACTGAGCATATACCCTGAGAAAGCCATAATTCAAAGAGTCATGTACCAAAATGTTCATTGCAACTCTACTTACAATAGGCAGGACATTGAAGCAACCTAAGTGTCCATCAACAGATGAATGGATAAAGAAGATGTGGCACATATATACAATGGAATATTACTCAGCCATAAAAAGAAATTAAATTGAGTTATTTTTAGTGAGGTGGATGGACCTAGTGTCTGTCATACAGAGTGAAGTAAGTTAGAAAGAGAAAAAACAAATACCGTATGCTAACACATATATATGGAATCTAAGGAAAAAAAAAAAAGGTCATGAAAAACCTAGGGGCAAGATGGGAATAAAGACACAGACCTACTAGAGAATAGACTTGAGAGTATGGGGAGGGGGACGGGTAGGCTGTGACAAAATGAGAGAGTGACATGGACATATATACACTACCAAACGTAAAATAGATAGCTAGTGGGAAGCAGCAGCATGGCACAGGGAGATCAGCTCAGTGCTTTGTTACCACCTAGAGGGGTGGGATTGGTAGAGTGGGAGGGAGGGAGAGGCAAGAGGGAAGAGATATGGGAACATATGTATATGTATAACTGATTCACTTTGTTATAAAGCAGAAACTAACACACCATTATAAAGCAGTTATACTCCAATAAAGATGTTAAAAAAAAAAAAGTAATTACATGACAAAATCATTTGAGAAATTCAAAGCAATGTTCTTTAAGATATATGTGGCTGTTTAACATATTTTCATTAGGGAGTGAACTTTTAAATCTATAAATAATTTTATTGAGTAATGAAGTATTAGAAGCATTCATTCAACCATAAGTTTGTGGGGAAACCACTCTTCTGAATGTTCAATACTATTTGCTAGGTTTTATTAAGTTCACAATAAATTTCAAATATCATAAGAGATTCTGATAATGAAACACATAAAATTACTTTGGGTAGAGAAAGGAATAAATTGCAGTTTAAACTGAATGCATATAGCAATGTAGAACTTCATTTTTTGAAAAATTTATGAGTAACTGTATAATCTAAGATTTTATAATGAAGAAGGACCACTGAGGTGTGAGTCAGCAAATATGGTTTCTGATGTTGATTTTTTACTGATTAGCTGTAGTCTCAGTAATTCACTTAACTATTTAAATATTGTTTTCCTAGAACATAAAATGAGGGGAAATTTGATTAGATAATTTCTCTTTTAGCTCTACTATCTCACACACACACACAGACACACACTCCCTGTTAGTGAGATTTAGCTGGGAAGAGAGTAGAGCAGAATAACTGATACCATGAGAGGCTTTGAATTTTAGATTTGATTTTCTTTTTGACCCGGTCATAGTAAGAAACAGAATCAAGTGGAGACAAACATATCTATGACCTTGTAAGTGTTGGGGTAGGAGTTTAATTAGAGATTATAGAAACCCACCTGGAAGAGATGTTGCCTTCTATAATATTTCAAAACTATGAAATTTAGCTTTCATGTAAACAAATATGTTAAAACTTGGTATATATTTCATGCTTAGTCAATGGCTAAAATGCCACTAAACCAAATTTGGAAAATTATTTTATGTAAAAGGATGAGTTCAGAGTAGGTCCTCAATATGCATTGAATGTTCATATAAATAATATTATTTAGAATTATTATGACCTTGTAAAAATTGATTCTAAAAGATTCTTAAAAGATGAAGTTAGTCCCTTTATTTTAATTTATAATCAAATTACTGAATACCTTTTTATTCTTTAATAAATATTCTAACATAACTTTTCAACTTTTGACCAGATACATTCCAATACATTTCCTTCATTATAAATCTTTTCTCAAATTTAATTTAGAATATTTCTGTTCACTCTAAATTTCCATGAAAAAGTTCACATACTACAAGGTTATTTTGACTTACTCATATAAAATGAAGGGAAATTGTAAAAGAAACCATAGTATTTGACATTGCAAAGCAATCCAGGGACAGTGCAAAAAACAACTCGTTCATTCATTTATGTATTTATTAATTTTAAAAGTTCTTTTTATGAAGCTTATATTCCAGGGAGGTAAACACAATAAGTAGAGCCCTTATACACAAACAAATTTCACAGTATTTTCGAAAATATGTGTTTTGGAAAAATCAGAGCAGAGTAAATTAGACCATGGGCACTCACAGCTGGGCATTTGCCCTTTAAATTTCATTTTAAAAACATAACTAAAATGATATATTTTTCTATAGAAATATCAGTTCTCTGAGAACAGATATTTTTAAATTGTCATTTAATTTATTCCAGTCTTAGTCATAATGTTTTCTATTGAGGAATTCAAAAAAATCTGTTTGTCATATTCAGAGATCAAGTAAGTAAACAGAAGGAAACAGCCTAAAAACCTTTTTCCAACACACATGCAGTAGACAAATAAAATAGCTATTTGCTGACTGTTACCTAGTTCCTAACTTACTAAAATGGACAGGTGTAAAATAAACTCATTTTTTGACAAACATGTTTGATCTTAAGGAACTAACTTTGAATGAAAGAAATTTTTAGTGTAAGAAATGCATTTTCCCATGTGAATTCTTTTATGAATATTAGTCTCCTGTAGAATATATCACCAAATGTAAAAGTTTTAATTTATCTAGGATCCTCTACTTGGCACATAATCAAATATATGCTTTCGAGTAAATCCAGCAGTGGTATTCTGGCTTATGGAGCTTGAAGGGAAAATAGCTGATAAGGGAAGTGTTGGGGGGGAATAGGAGAAAAGAAAGAATTAGGAATCGTCCATGAAAGTTAAGTTTTTAAAGGTCTATACTTTATCACTTTACGTGTTTTAAACATGAATAAAAACTCAAGACTTTATGATGACTAAAACTATTCTAGACATTAACATTCTGGCCAAAGAACCCCAAATAGCAAATGAATCATTGCTCCAAAATGCAGTGCATTTAATCATAGAAAAAAAGAACTCTCTTCCTGTAACTGATGAAATAATGGTCCCCTCAGAATTTTCTGTTTAGTTTTATTTAGAAAATTTGATGCTTTTACAAAAGAGGTGGGACTCAAGATCATTAAAAGGAATATTTAATGGAAGTTGAAGTATCTTCTATAAATTAAATGAGGTTCTTGAAGACTTAAAAGTCATATAAGTCGAAGCAGTTATAACATCAATATTTTAGTTGTCAACTAAATGTTATTGGACATGGTTAGTGTCACTATTAAAAAAAATTAAGAAACTGTTTTGAAACCATGGACTCTCTTTTAAAGGAACTGGTGGAAGAAGAATCAGCTACAATTAAGAGTGGAAAGATGAAATTTTACTTAGTTAAAAATATATATGTTGGGCTTCCCTGGTGGTGCAGAGGTTGAGAGCCCGCCTGCCGATGCAGGGGACACGGGTTCGTGCCCCGGTCCCGGAAGATCCCACGTGCTGTGGAGCGGCTGGGCCCGTGAGCCATGGCCTCTGAGCCTGCGTGTCCGGAGCCTGTGCGTCCGGAGCCTGTGCTCCGCAACGGGAGAGGCCACGACAGTGAGGGGCCCGTGTACCACAATAAAATAAAATAAATTAAAAATATATATATATATATATATATGTTCTTACAGCAAATCCTTTGTGAAGGTTAAAAAAATCTTTAAAGTAAATATATATATACATATATATATATATATATGTTATAACAGGGACTTAATTTTGAAAGGTTAAGATTGCTTGCGGAGTAGTTTTGTAGAAAAATCAGTTTGCCTTTGGAATAATTTCTGGAACATTTAACATTCAATAAATAACATTACAAGTGAAAATTTTACTGTCCAAAGTTGAATTCTCCAGAGTAGTTATTAAATAAATAACATGAAACAAGCTTTTAGAATGATTCTGGAGCTTAGTCTTCAGCTGTGCAGGAAAGGTGATGAAAAAAATATGTTGAGAGCATAAAATTTCTCAGAGTATGAGATCTTTGGGCAAAAGCTGCATTTTTCACATATTGCTAATTTCTGCCTATTTATGGTTTACGCTTGTTATGAGATGTTCAAAGGGCAAGAATTTATGCTAAAACCCTCTTTTTAAGGCACAGCATAAATATATTTATTAGCCAGGAGCATACCATACTCTTTATTCATTAGATTCATTACACTGTTACACAAACACAGAGATGTATATGTATGTATATGTGTATATGTATATTATATATCAATTAGCTTAGACTTGTATTATACAGAAATGCGATCTGCTAAAAATATGGAACTCAATTTTCTTTTAAATATGTAAACTAGCAGGACATTGCAAAATGGCTTTTTATGATACTTAGCTTCTTTAATAGGTTTAAAATCCATTTCAGTTCTTAACAAAATGTTTCACTGGAAACTTTAATTCAAACATGTATTCTTTTCTAGGTACTTGGTGTTTATTGAGCAGTCTGATAATACACAGGCAAAGATGTTGTACTACATGTGCCTTTATCTCACCTATTAGTACACCCACATATATTACTATGTTCTAGTTTATATGTAAAAATGTTATCCACAATTAAGATTTTGTATTTGCATTCTAAAGAAATAATTTTTATCTCCCAAAATATGAATAGTCCTGGGAAGAAGAAATGATGCACAGGCAAATGTTAAGTTAGAAGAAAAAGAACAATGGATAAAATTTCTTGGTATAAAAATAAGTTATGTTCAATAGTTATTTTCATGAAAAGTTGCTAGCGAATATATCCATTGGGCAGCTTTTTAATTATTGGAACTTAATACAGTGTTATTCCTTAACTTTGAAGTAAGAAATGCAGACCGACATTTTTATCTATGTATGTTTCTCTACAGATATTTTGGAAAGTAAGAACTGTGCTTTTCCTTATATTTGTTTAGGAAAATATACTAATTAGAGTAATTATTCCCAGAAGAAGCACATAGGGAGATTCAAAATATAGTAGATTAAGTATTAGAGAGGAAATTTCTTTAGCTCAGACCTGGCAGAAGTTATTTCCTGTGTTAGAGGCATGGATATGTGTCTTTCTTCCTTCATGGAACAAAGCTAGATTGAAAGTGAACTGCTACCAAGGCATCCTGAATTTGGAATAAGTAATGCATTCCTGATGCAATGGCATGAACTAGTCATTTTTAATTGTATTACCTGACAGAATTTCATCTATCTACTTAGAGACATAGCATATTAGTCTATAACTTGTGCCTAAATTAAAGAATTTCTAAAGCTCTAAGTATCAGAACTGAATAAAGATCTAGGCCAGTTCTCTAATCTCCCTTATTATCCCACTAATTGATTGTGTAGCTTTTGTGTAAACACTTTTTTATGATTTAAAACTTAATAATGTTGGATAGTAATATTGGCATATTAATAATGCATTTCAAAAACGCTGTCCTTAGAGCACCCGCAAACTTGGGAGATGTGAGTGGTGTTATTACCATTTTACAGATGTGAAGTTGAATTTCAGTACAAAATCATTGTTTAATAAAGACCAAATTTCCCTGTTGTACTGTTAACTATTGGTCACAATTAATTTAATTGATTTGGAAAACAATATGATTATTGATTAGTATATCATTATTTAAAATACATTGTATCCCTTTTGTGCATATTGTTCCAATTATTATCCTTATCAATAAAAAAAGAAAAAAGGAAAAATACTTTATTTCCCTTAGTTAGTCATCTCCTGTTTACTCCAAACTTTCTCTTAACTTCATGGTTTCTAATATATCATTCTCTCATGCCTTTATTCAAAAACACTTAATATTACCTTATTATATTCTATTCCTTACATTCTGTTCTGGGGTCACAAATGTAAACCAGACAGACATGGCTCCTCTCCTAATGAATATACTTTCTTCTGATCATGCTACATAATGAATAAGGAAACAAAAAAATACTGTGACAGAAAATGTCAATAAGTTCTTTGAAGCATGTAACCAGGATTCTGTAATAGAGACTAATGGGCCCAGCACAGGCGGAGAGCCACTTTAAATTAGGAAGTGCTTTATGTCAGGAGAGAATATCTAAAATGAAAAATGAAAGGTGAGAGAAAGTCAAGCATGGGGTTAGCCATGAGCAAAATATTCTAGTCAGAGAAACAGTAAATACAAGAAATCTTCTCAATCCTGGTTACTCACCTTTTAACACATTCCTTATCGATATGTGAGGGCTAGAAATAAAGACAGAGTTTCAGGAAGAATTTAATCAGCATGTTCTTCCCGTTTTTCTTTCTGTTGCTATATTTTTTATCAATGCACTTCAAAATAATTAGTTTTAGTTTTGGTGTTAGCCTAACCATTTTTCTATCATATTCGGTCACAATGAATACATAGTATAATGGATATAGCATGTATGAAGTGTAACATATATATGTTTATTTAGAAAGAAGGTATAGCAAAATAATTAGGATCATGGATTCTAGTCCCAGATGGGTATATTTACAAAAATATCATGTATTTAACTAAAATTAATAAATAGAAGTTAATATTTAAAACTTAATTTAGGGCTTCCCTGGTGGCGCAGTGGTTGAGAGTCCGCCTGCCGATGCAGGGGACACGGGTTTGTGTCCCGGCCCGGGGGGATCCCACATGCTGCGGAGCGGCTGGGTCCGTGAGCCATGGATGCTGAGCCTGTGCGTCCGGAGCTTGTTGCTCCACAACGGGAGAGGACACAGCAGTGAGAGGCCCACGTACTGCAAAAAAAAAAAAAAAAAAAAAAAAACCAACTTAATTTAATTTTAATAATTTTCATTAATTTTTATTAAAGTAATTAAATATACTTAATTTGTAATTACAATGTGTCCAAGACATATTTTCCATTTGTAGTGATTTTGGGGGGGACAATTTTTATTTTAATTTTTCCCATTCTCTACAGTGTCAATTCCAGCTATAGGTAGGCCAAAGAGGAGACTGAGACACAAAGTAGTAATAGCTGAGAGAGAATGGACAGACACAAGTCTTATGAAGAAGAACAGGGATTTTTTAGCCAATAGCTGAAGAAAAAAAGCCAGTGAGATAAAACAAGATTCACTGAGGTTCACAGAGCTGGAACCTAGGCAAAGTAAAAAGTGAATATAGAAAGTCAATCTGTATGCAAACTGATGTGGTGAATGTGGATGCAGCAAGAGGAAGAATAGCTTGGAGCCAGAAGATCAGTATCAGAGAAATGCTGTGAAATTCAAGTCCAAATGACTGTGTTTTCTAAGATTTCCATATCAGCTCCCAGGAAACACATATCGTGGTTGACTGTTGACCATGTGACACGATTCACATGATCTCAACTACTGTGTCACATAGTCTTTCTTTCCCTTTCTTCCTCCCTCTCTTCCTTCCTTCCTTCCTTCTTTTCTCCCTCCCTCTCTCCTTTTCCCTCTCCCTCTCTCTTTCTTTCAATAGATTTTTTTTACAGCAAATTTAATTAGACTCACAGCAAAATTGAATGGAAGATACAAAGATTTTCCATGTGCCCACTACCCACACATATGCATTACCTATTCCAATATCAGCATCCCCCCCCAGAGTGGTACATTTATTACAATTGGTGAACCTACATTGACACATCATTATCTTACAAAGTACCTAGTTTGCATTAAGTTTTACTCTTGGTGTTGCACATTCTATGAATTTTAACAAATTTATAATATGTATCCACCATTATAGTGTCACACAGAGTAGTTGTACTGCTCTAAAAATCCTCTGTGTTCTGCCTATTTATCTCTGACCCCAACCCGACGCCCCTCCCATCCCTGACAACCACTGATCTTTTCACTGTCTCCATAGTTTTGCCTTTTCCAGAATGTCATATAGTTGGTATCATACAGCATTTTCAGATTGGTTTCTTTCAATTAGTAATATGCATTTAAGACTTCTCCATCTCTTTTCATGGCTTGACAGCTCGTTTCTTTAGTGTTGAATAGTAATTCATTGTCTAGATTTGCCACAGTTTATCCATTCTTCTACTGAAGGATATCTTTGTTGCTTCTGAGTTTTGGTGATTAGGAATAAAACTGCTAAAAAACATCTGTGTGCAGGTTTCTGTGTGGACATAAGATTTCGGTTCCTTTGGATGAGTACCAAGGATCATGACTGCTAAAATTTATGGTAAGAGTGTGATAACTGCCAGCTGTCTTCCAAAGTGGCTGTACCATTTTGCATCCCCATCAGAAATGAATGAGAGTTCTTGTTGCTCTACATCCTCATCAGCATTTGGTGCTGTCAGTGTTCTGTATTTTGGCCATTTTAATAAGTGTGTAGTGGTCTCACTTTATTTTGAAATCAGAGTAATATATGTGTTACCTATATATGCTAAACTGTTAGCATTGTAGACATAAGAATTTTTTTTTATTCAACTAACCATTATACTTAACCCTGTGCGGTCTCTTCCTTGTTACACTGACTGCTTTTCCTAAATAATTTTTTTAATTTGCTCATCTTCTATTACTTTTATAGATGCAAGAAATTTAAAACATAACTAAACTAGTAACACTTCCCTCCTCCAAATTAATTAGTCACCCTTTTTGTCAATGCTAGTGGAGACTTTCCTGACTTTCACATAAAGTTTCCTGAATGTTTTTATTTACCAATAAAAAGAAAACCACCTTTGTATTTTTCACCTTGCATCCTCTTATGATCAGTAGCACTCTACATTGTTTATTCTTAAACAGATGAACTTTATGTTAATCATGCTCTCTCCCTATTTTCATAAAACTTTTTTTTCAAATAGTTATTTTAAAAACTCCAGGGTTGGTATCCCATTCATAATTTTTATAAAGATACAACATTTTTATAGATAGTAGATGTTCATGCATGCATAATAAGTTTTTAACACATTTTATTACCTTTCCATTTTTATTCTCATAATGGGCTCTTTACTCTTCTAACAGATCCAGTTGTTTATAATTGACTCATTAAAAACCTAGCTTATTTTAATGCCTTAACCTTAGCTAGTGGGAGTTCCTTTTAGTTAGCATATCATACATCTTTGAGATAACACTTACTTTCATCAAAAACAAAAGTGTTTTAGACTATTTTAGTTTTCTTTGTTCCAAATGCGTGACATGCTCCCCAATTATTCTGCATTCTTCCCTTTCATTCCCAACCACCCTTGAAGTTGCGTGGAAGCCATGTGATAGTTTTCACCAATATATTGTAAGTGAAAGTGTTGTGGATGCCCATGCAGTGATGATTCCATTGATAAAAACCATAGGCAGATAAAGTAGTATAGATAAGGTAGTATTATACAAGAAGGATGTATCTTCCATTCCTAAGTCACCAAGAAGAGTCCAAACCAATCTTGCATGAAAAAAGAAAAAAATGGTGTTTTCATACCTGGGATTCAGGGTTTACATTCAACTAAAATTGCATTGCTGAAATAGAGAAATGGTTTGAAATCATCAGTGAATACAGAAAGAAAAAAAGACATTGAAGCAATGAAGCAATTAAGAAATAAACAATTACAGAGATTATTATTCTAGAATTGGAAACACAGACAAACATAAGATTACCATAAGAGTGCTAATTGTTATGTATATAATTATTTAATTTAATACTCACAGTGGTATGATTTCACCATTGCTATTGACACTTTATACATGAAGAAACAGAAGTATTTTTGCCAAAGCCTCATGGTGGCACAAAGTTAGGACAAAAATTTGCAACTACTGGAATCTAAATCTAGTGTTTATGAGAATATGATGATTTGCTTGAATGGATTAAGTCAAAATGGTGAAAGCTCAGATACCCTCTTATTCCCATATTTTCAAAAAGAAACCATGTAAACACCAAAAGGACAGGTTGTGTATGCATAGCAAATATGTTGCTATAACAGACAACAAAATTAAAACTAAAATCTATTTGGGCTATTAAAAAAACATATTTGTCACAATCCAGTTTTTTTTTTTTATCTTTGGAAATGACCTGATAAAGGAGAGTGGTAACCTGAGGAATATGGAATTCACACTCCTGATTCACTCTAATCTGTTACACATCTAAATTTTTCCCACAACACTCATGTCCAACTTTATTTTATCACATTATCAGTTATTACTTGCTGATTGCCCAATTTAATGGATATATTATCATATTATCTTAATAGACATATTTTAGAATGTGACACTGTAAATTACCTTTCCTTCTGGAAACTTTCCTCTGCCAATTGATTTACACGATACCTCTTGCTTTATTTAAGATAGAGGCTAAGCTTCTGTAATATAGAAATCAAAAAAAAAAAAGTAAAAAGAGAAAAGAAAAGAAAGAGTGGCTTTTTATTTCTCTCCCTCATGTAAATCCAAAGGCAGTCAGGAAAATTCCATGATGAACAGATAGCTTTGCTCCATTAGGTGGTCCATAGACCTACATTTCACCTTTTTTATCATCCCACCATTTCCTAAATGTTGCCTTTATCCAGATTGCCAAAGCCGGATCACCATCTGTATGTTCATGCTCCAGCCTATGGGAAGATGAATTGAGTGGAAGGCAAAAACCACCTTTAAGTAAAATTATTATTTATCTGCCATTGAACAAAATGTAGTCCTATAGCCACATTTTCCTTAAAGGGAGGCTGGAAAATGTAGTGTCTACCAAGATGGCCAAGGAGCCATCTAAAATTCACAGTTTAATAATAAAGTAATAAGATGAACAAGGGTCAATGGATACTGGGAAGAAGTTAACAGTCTCTGGTACATTACACTTTCCATCTTTTTACTTAGAATTCCATCATTTGAATTCCTTGGGCATCTTGTTTTTATCTGTTCACTCACAAAATAAGACTGTTCCTTCTCTTGACCCTCATGATTTACTCACCTTGATGTCAGCCTTCTGTAGTGTGTCTACTCCATGCTTAGTGGATGAAGAGCTAAGGATTACATTTCCAGTCTTCTTTACTACTTGGTGTTTTTAAAATTACATCATGTAAACACCCATGTGTGGCATTTGTAAAGCAGAATTAAACTAGCTTAGGTGGAGTCTATGATTTGGTTTCTGCTGCTTCTTTCTGAGAGTTGGTTTACCTGTGACACTGTGGCAAGGATCCAATATCATTTCCTAGCTTCATGGGTAGTGAGAATTTTGACACCAAGCATGGTTTAGTGCTCAGCTGTTATGACTGTGCCTATAGTCAATAGTTTTGGAAAACACGTAGCAATCCCTGGGTCATGGCAAAGGAAATTTACGGATGGAGACATGTTTATAGGACCCTTTGATTGTCAGTGGTATATAGGATTGATATCACACAACCTTGGCATGGAAACATATCTCTGAAACCCAAGGAATTTTCTGAAGTGTTTCATAATACCAGCACAATCAGGGAAAAATGTAATAGAATATTGTATGAACCTCACGCAAGCAGGATCTGAAAATGTTCTACTCTTTCAAATATATTTTGGGTTTTACTGTCAGTAAAATGATACTGAGAAGCTAAGAGGTTGGCAGAGGGGCAGGAAAGAAACATGAAATGAACAATAAAAAAATTTACAAACAGCAAATATATTTGGTTTCATGACAAGCTGAATAAATGAGAGCTATCAAGTTGCTATAGATAGAATTTACCCACACCCTTTTTATTACATCTAGTGTTATCTAGCTAGCTAGTTAGCCATAAAATCTATAATAATAATAACTTTCCTCTGAAATTTTATATGAAACATTTTGGTAGTATAACACATGACTTAATATTCCATTCTTTAGTTCCAGGATGTTTGTTTAGACTAAGAGAGGGGAAACAAACATCATTCAAAATGGTTTCAATGGCTAATCATTCTTCTATTTAAGGAAGGCGATAAGTACTCCTTTATTAAAGGAAGTATAGTTACATTTATTGTAGAAAGTATAGTTACATTATCTTAGAAGGGAGACTACCTCTAGTATTTTATTACAAGTTGGAAGTTTAACTAAGAAAGGGATTGTATGTTTGGGGGCTCTGTGTTGCCAGTCATTGTGAGAACTACAGCAATGATGAAGATTTTGTTACCCAAGTCTCTCCAAAGCTCCTGTAAGTATGTTTCAATGTAAATTTATTTAGAAGGTTAAATATAATATTTTCCAGAATCTCTCAAAACTTTGCTGCCTGTAACATAACTTTTGCCAAGCACTTATTTATGCCTGAGATTTGAAAGGTGAAACTGAATATCAGGTGATAAAAGCTGTGTTTCATTTGCTTTTCTGACGGAATTAATGGTGCTGGTGACATTTGTGTCTGTAGGTGTGGAGCTTTAATGGAGGTCACATTGGCCAGATCTTATCTTCAAAGATGTTGAGTGCTACAGTGCAGTCATCTATTTTGCTGATGTGGATCCTAACAAGGATCTGGGAACCCACCATTGTGGCTGCAGCTTTCTGGGTGCTCAGCTTCTTGGTCCTGGCAGGTACAGGAGATCACATGGTAGACTGGATACATTGTTTTGTTTCTTTGTTTGGGGAATTTGGAAAGCTTAATTTGGAAACTGCTTCTTCTGGCCTTATAACAACTGTGTGTATCACAACATCTAATTGACTTATATCAGTTTCTGTTTTTAACTAGTTTTAGGATGAAATAAACAGGCTTTCAAATGACCTCCAGTGATCTCTACCTTCAGGTAGTCACACTCTTGTGTAACCCTCTTCCCTTGAATGTTCATGGGGCTTGAGACTTACTTCAGCAAAAGTTATGGAGCATCACTTCCATGATTGGATTACACAGGATTTTGACTTCTGTCTTACCCGCAGACTCACTGTGGTCTCTCTCCCTCGTTGTCTTTGATAAAACACACTGCTCCATTGTGAGTTGCCATATAAATAAGCCCATGTGTCTAGGAACTGAGGGCAGCCTCCAGCCAACAACCAACAAAAGCAGAGGTCCTCAGTCCAACAACAAACAAAGAACCATGTTATTCCAACAACCAGATCAGCTTGGAAGTGGATCCTTCCCCATTAGATATCTGAGGTAAGACAAAAGGCTCAACTGGAACCTTGGCTGCAGCCTTTTGGAGATCCTGAAGGAGAATACTCA
Organism: Delphinapterus leucas; assembly: GCF_059928025.1. Taxonomy (NCBI): domain Eukaryota; kingdom Metazoa; phylum Chordata; class Mammalia; order Artiodactyla; family Monodontidae; genus Delphinapterus; species Delphinapterus leucas. The sequence continues at coordinate 25,055,617 of NC_143132.1, forward strand.
GATAAACCATGCTAGACTCCTTTCACACAAAAACTGTGAGATAATAAATACATATTCTTATAAACTGCTAGTGTGTGGCAATTTCTTACACAGCAATAGATAACTAATGCACATAGCTGTTTTTGTCTATTAAAATGCATCATCAATAAAATAAATAATGCCATGACATCTCTTTGAATTGACAATTTTTTTTTTTTTTTTTTTTTTGAGGAACGCGGGCCTCTCACTGTTGTGGCCTCTCCTGTTGCGGAGCACAGGCTCCGGATGCGCAGGCTCAGCGACCATGGCACACGGGCCCAGCTGCTCCTCAGCATGTGGGATCCTCCCGGACCGAGGCTCGAACCCATGTCCCCTGCATTGGCAGGCGGTCTCTCAACCACTGTGCCACCAGGGAAGCCCTGAATTGACAATTTTGAAATTTATTTATTCACCTCAATTTTTTCCATAGTGCCTGTCATAGAGTCGCTGCCTCTGAACAACTCCCCGTAATCTGCCCTACTCCCTTTTATAATAGTCTAAGGAAAATTTATTTTGTACATCAAACTAAGCATCAGGTAAACACCATGTAGATGTCTTTAAACTTTGAAATATGTTTCCTGATATTAATGAGAATACTGTCAACAAAGGTGTACATGAAGGTCAAATGTTTCAAAACGCCCTGTTGCGCAAATTAAATTATTTCACCTGAGCAGTGGTAGTAAAAGAGGATAAATGTCAGAAAAAAATTGAGTTAAAAATTTGCCAGATTTTATGCACAATTTTTTAAAAATAGATATTTCTAAAATATAAACAATGCATCCAGCAAAACTTATTGTTTCCTAAAAAAATTAATATTGAAAAATAATGGATTGTGGAATGACAATGTGTTTGAGTTACAGTTATTTAATAAGGGACTCAGATCTGAATTACGAGTTACTGCATCTTGCTACTTAAAGGAACAAATGCTTGAAGATCCAATCCTGATGTGAAACTTTCTATTTGATAGACATGTTTGGATTCATTTTCATTAACTACTGCTACTTTTAGCCTGAGCTGGTAAGTAACACATTGAATATGTGCTGGGATATGTTGTCAGAAAAACTGATTTTGTCTCATCTACAAGGTCGTTTTTGTGTTAATTTCCATTCTGAAACTAAGGAATTAATTTATTTGAATATGTTTTGATTATTTTTTGACAACTCAAAATGCTTATTTTGAGTTCTTTCAGGATATTCATCTGGATGTTTGGTTGTATAGCAAAATAATTAAAACTTTTTTTTCTATATGTCAGTCAGCATTAGCTTTTATATAGTGATTTAATGTCAACAGTTTCAGTAAAATGCAGTAGAATCCATGCTTATATTACCTTATTCATAAATGGTATTCCTTCAATTTCCCTTATCAAACTTACAAAATTATTACAATTGAATCCATTTTTATTACAAATCCAGGTCTCTTCATAAATTCACAGATATCCATTTAACTACCAATATGTTTATGGGTAGGTGTTAGTTGTTAAATATAAATGTACATACTGCTACATATAAAATTTGTGAGGTGTTTTTCACAAATATTTAAGTTTAAATGAAGTAAAGTTTAATATTAGTCTAATATTAATAAACTAAACCTATAGCTTAATAGTAGAACACCAAAATATGCAGAAGGAAAATAGAAGGAATCAACTAATATAGCTAAGAGCAGAAATAATTGAAATGCAAAATGGACATTTAAAACAGGAAACCAATCAAATATGGGTTTTCTACCACCCTCTCTCCACAAAACAAAACAAAACAAAAACACAGAGACCTGTAAAAAGAAAGAAGTCAGCAATAATACTAGGAACAACAATAGAAACATGATTACAGGAAAGCAGAGTTTATAAAGTAAATAAGAAAGTATTATGCTCAAGTATATGACAGTAAAAAGTTAGGTGATATTGATTAATTTTTACAAAGATGTAACATAAACTGATTCAGGGTAGTAAAGGAAATTACACGATACTTTAGAAGACTACAGGCCAATCTCACTCATGGACAGAGATGTAAAAATTCAAAGAAAATAGCACAGTATTTGCTTCTTCAAGTAAGATTAAAGTCAACCTTATTCGTTTCTATTTTTTCAGTTATTGTTTCTATCAATAAGATCGTATGATTCTGTTCATAAAAATATGTGATTTTAAAAATTAAATTTATTTGTACAGATTGCAGATTTTTCTTTTCTATTGTCAAGGGTTTATTTATTTATTTTTTTACCACTTTTTAATGTTGCTGTTGTTAAATTAGAACACAGCTATAGAACTTTGCACTTTACAATAGTTATAAATCAGCTACTTTATACTGGTTTTTATTATTTTATCTTATCTCTGTAATTTTATATCTTCTTAGATTTTTCCAAATATACAGTTGTACCTTTACAGATAAAATATGGTCTATACTAATTATGTCCATTATTTTTTTGTTGTTCTACTTATTAGAAACTCATGTGAATATTGTATAATAATCTTAACATTGGCCATTCAGTTCTTGCTCCTTAAACATATTTGTAATTTAAGATAATATTAATTGCAGATTGTAGAAAATTTTTTATTATATTTAAGTAGATTTAATTTATTTCTATTTTATTTAGTGTGTTTACTAGGAATGACTGCTGTATTGTATAAAGTGACTTCACTCTCTTTTGTCAACATCATAAAATTTTCTTCCTATAATCTGATGATGTTATCAATTATACTAAAATATTTTATGTTTTTGGACTATACCTGAGCAATTGAGATAAATGTTACTGGTATTTGTGTATTACTCATTTGAAAGACCATTGGGTTCTATTTTTTAGTAGCTTATATTTTTTCCTCAAAGTTTATAAGTAAGATTATTTCAAAGTTTTCAAAATTGTGTTTCATGTATTATGGTGTTAAATGTATAAAATAAATTGGGATTTGTGTATTCCTGAGCTGCTAACTAAAATTTATCCACTCTTTTTTCTTTCTTTGTGACTTCAAACTTAGATAAATTACTTAGCTTCTCTGAACTTCCAAAAGTGAGGGCAATATTGCCTATCTTTCAGGTAGTGATACAATTTTTTTATTGAAGTATAGTTTCTGTACAATATTATATAAGTTAAAGGTGTACAATAGTGATTCACAATTTTTAAAGTTCATTCTCCGTTTATAGTTATTATAAATTTTGTACAATGTATCCTTGTACCTTATTTTACACCTAATAGTTTGTACCTCTTACTCTCCTACCCCTACATTGACATTCTTCTCTTCCCTCTCCCCACTGGTAACCACTAGTTTGTTCTCTATATCTGTGAGTCTTCTTCTTTTTTGTTATATTCATTAGTCTGTTGTATTTTTTAGATTCCACATCTAAGTGATATCATACAATATTTGACTTTATGTCTGACTTATTTCACTGAGCATAATGCCCTCCTAACCCATCCATTTGGGTGAAAATGGTACAATTTCATTCTTTCTAATGGCTGAGTAGTATTCCATTGTGAATGTGTGTGTGTGTGTGTATATATATGTATATATATATATATAACATATATATTATATATATGTATATATATATATTATATATATATATATATCATATATCACATCTTATTTATCCATTCATCTGTTGATGGACATTTAGATTGCTTTCATATCTTGGCAATTATAAATGATGTTGCTATGAACATTGAGGTGCATGTATCTTTTCAAGTTAGTGTTTTTGGGTTTTTTTTCAGATATACACACAGGAGTGGAATTGCTGGTCCATATGGTAGTTCTATTTTTAATGTTTGGAGAAACCTCCCTACTGTTTTCCACAGTGGCTGGACCAATTTACACTCCCACCAAGAGTGTACAAGGAGTCCTTTTTCTCCATATCTTCATCAACATTTGTTATTTGTGTTCTTTATGATAACAGCAAGAGTGAGTTTGTATTTTATTGTGGTTTTGATTTTCATTTACCTGATGATTAGTGATGTTGAACTTCTTTTCATGTGCCGCTTGGCCATCTGCATTGGGAAAAATGTCTACTCAGTTCTTCTGCCCATTTTAAAATTGAATTCTTTGGGTTTTTTTTGATGTTGAGTTTTATGTTGAATATTAATCTCTTATCAGTCATATCATTTGCAAACATTTTCTCCTATTCAACAGGTTGTCTTTTCATTTTGTCAATGGTTTACTTTGCTGTGTAAAAGCTTTTAAATTTAATTAGGTCCCATCTGTTTACTTTTGTTTTTATTTCCTTTACATTAGGAGATGGATCCAAAAAAAAAATTGCTGTGACTTAGGTCAATGAGGGTTCTGCCTTTTTTCCTCTAGGAATTCCTCATATCCAGTCTTATATTTAGGTCTTTTATCCATTTAAAAATGCATAAGATTCTCTATAATTTGTGTCACATAACAGGAACTCAATATAATTTCCTATACCCCTGCCATTTCATATTTTCTTTAAATATTATATAAATTATTTAATTTATGTATTAATGGTTGTATGTCTTTTTCTTTAATAAAAGAGTTTGACTCAAGATAGCCTCATCCACCAGAGGGCAGACAGCAGTAGCAAGAAGAACTACAGTTCAGCAGCCTGTGGAACAAAAACCATATTCACAGAAATATAGACAAGATGAAAAGGCAGAGGGCTATGTAACAGATGAAGGAACAAGATAAAGCACCAGAAAAACAACTAAATGAAGTGGAGATAGGCAAACATCCAGAAAAAGAATTCAGAATAATGATAGTGAAGATGATCCAGGACCACAGAAAAACAATGGATGTAAAGATTGAGAAGGTGAAAGAAATGTTTAAAAAGACCTAGAAGAATTAAAGAACAAACAAACAGAGATGAACAATACAATAAATGACATGAAAACTACACAAGAAGGAATCAATAGCAGAATAACTGAGGCAGAAGAATGGATGAGTGACCTGGAAGACAGAATGATGAAATTCACTGCTGCAGAACAGAATAAAGAAAACAAGAATGAAAAGAAATGAAGACAGCCTAAGAGACCTGTGACAATATTAAGTGCAACAACATTTGCCTTATAGGGGTCCCAAAAGGAGAAGAGAGAGAGAGGACCAGAGAAAATATTTGAAGAGATTATAGTCCAAAATTTCCCTGACATGGGAAAAGAAATATCCACCCAAGTCCAGGAAGCACAGCAGTCCCATACAGGATAAACCCAAGGAGAAACACACCGAGACACATAGTAATCAAATTGGCAAAAATTAAAGACAAAGAAAAATTCTTGAAAGCAGCAAGGGAAAAATGACAAACAACATTCAACAGAACTCCCATAAGGTTAACAGGTGATTTCTCGTCAGAACCTCTACAAGCCAGAAGGGAGTGGCATGATATACTTAAAGTGGTGAAAGAGAAGAAGGTACAAGCAAGATTACTGTACCCGGCAAGGATCTCATTCAGATTCCATGGAGAAATCAAAAGCTTTACAGACAAGCAAAAGCTAAGAGAATTCAGCAAAACAAAACCAGCTCTACAACAAATGCTAAAGGAATTTCTCTAAGTGGGAAACACAGAGAAGAAAAGAACATACAAAAACAAACACATAACAATTAAGAAAATGGTAATAGGAACATACATATCAACAATTACCTTAAATGTGAATAGATTAAATGCTCCAACAAAAAGTCACAGGCTTGCTGAATGGATACAAAACCAAGAGCCAAATATATGCTGTCTACAAGAGACCCACTTCAGACCTAAGGACACATAGAGCCTGAAAGTGAGGGGATGGTAAAAAAATATTCCATGCAAATAGAAATCAAAAGAAGCTGGAGTAGCAATACTCATATAAGATAAAATAGACTTTAAAATAAAGAATGTTACAAGATACAAGGAAGGACACTACATAATGATCAAGGGATCAATCCAAGAAGAAGATATAACAATTATAAATATATATGCACCCAAAATAGTAGCACCTCAATGCATAAGGCAACTGCTAACAGCTGTAAAAGAGGAAATTGATAGTAACACAGTAAGAGTGGGGCACTATAACACCTCACTTACACCAATGGACAGATCATACAAAATGAAAATAAATAAGGAAACAAAAGCTTTAAATGACACAATAGACCAGATAGATTTAACTGATATTTATAAGACCTTCCATCCAAAAACAGCAGATTACACTTTCTCCTCAAGTGCGCACAGAATATTCTCCAGGATAAATCACATCTTGGGTTACAAATCAAGCCTCATTAAATTTAAGAAAATTGAAATCATATCAAGCATCTTTTCTGACCACAACGCTATGAGATTAGAAATGAATTACAGAGGAAAAAACGTAAAAAACAGAAACACATGGAGGTTAAACACTACGTTACTAATTAACCAAGAGATCACTGAAGAAATCAAAGAGGAAATCAAAAAAGTTCCTAGAGACAAATAACAATGAAAACACAACAATCCAAAACCTATGGGATGCAGAAAAAGCAGTTCTAAGAGGGAAGTTTATAGCTTTACAAGCCTACCTCAAGAAACAATATAAGCCTCAAATAAATAATCTAACCTTACACCTAAAGGAACTAGAGAAAGAACAAACAAAACCCAAAGTTAGCAGAAGGAAAGAAATCATAAAGATCAGAGCAGAAATGAGTGAAAGAGAAACAAAGAAAACAATAGCAAAGATCAATAAAACTAAAAGCTGGTTCTTGGAGAAGATACACAAAATTGATAAACCATTAGCCAGACTCATCAAGAAAAAGAGGGAGAAGACTCAAGTCAGTAAAATTAGAAATGAAAAAGGAGAAGTTACAACAGACATCACAGAAATACAAAGCATCCTAAGAGACTACTATAAGCAGCACTATGCCAATAAAATGAACAACTTCGGGCTTCCCTGGTGGCACAGTGGTTGAGATTTTGCCTGCCGATGCAGGGGGCCTGGGTTCGTGCCCCGGTCTGGGAGGATCCCACATGCTGCAGAGCAGCTGGGCCCATGAGCCATGGCTGCTGGGCCTGCGCGTCCGGAGCCTGTACCCCGCAATGGGAGAGGCCACAAGAGCGAGAGGCCCCTGTACCGCAAAAAAAAAAAAAAAAAAAAAAAACGTACTTAAAATGAACAACTTAGAAGAAATGGACAAATTCTTAGAAAGGTATAACCTTCCAAGACTGAGCCAGGAAGAAATAGAGAATATGAACAGACCAGTCACAAGTAATGAAATTGAAACTGTGATTAAAAATCTTCCAACAGGGCTTCCCGGGTGGTGCAGTGGTTGAGAGTCTGCCTGCTGATGCAGGGGACACGGGTTTGTGCCCCAGTCCAGGAAGATCCTACATGCCACGGAGCGGCTGGACCCGTGAGCCATGGCTGCTGAGCCTACGCATCTGGAGCCTGTGCTCCGCAACGGGAGAGGCCACAACAGTGAGACGCCCGTGTACTGCAAAAAAAAAATATCTTCCAACAAACAAAAGACCAGGACCGGATGGCTTCACAGGTGAATTCTATCAAACATTTAGAGAAGAGCTAACTCCCATCCTTCTCAACCTCTTCCAAAAAATTGCAGAGGAAGGAACACTCCCAAACTCCTTCTATGAGGTCACCATTACCCTGATACCAAAACCAGACAAAGATACTACAAAAAAAGAAAATTACAGGCCAATATCACTGGTGAATATAGATGCAAAAATCCTCAACAAAACACTAGCAAACAGAACCCAATAACACATTAAAAGGATCATACACCATGATCAAGTGGGATTTATCCCAGGGATACAAGGATTCTTCAATATATGCAAATCAATCAATGTTATACACCACATTAACAAATTAAATAAGAAAAACCATATGATCATCTCAATAGATGCAGAAAAATCTCTTGACAAAATTCATCACCCATTTATGGTAAAAACTCTCCAGAAAGTGGGCAGAGAGGAAACCTACCTCAACATAATAAAGACCATATAAGACCCACAGCAAACAACATTCTCAATGGTGAAAAAGTGAAAGCATTTCCTCTAGAATCAGGAACAAGACAAGGATGTCCACTCTCACTGCTATTATTCAACATAGTTTTGCAAGTCCTAGCCTTGGCAATCAGAGAAGAAAAAGAAGTAAAAGGAATACAAATTGGAAAAGAAGAAGTAAAACTGTCAGTGTTTGCAGATGACATGATATTATACATAGAGAATCCTAAAGATGCCACCAGAAAACTACTAGAGCTAATCAGTGAATTTGGTAGAGTTGCAGGATAAAAAATTTATGCACAGAAATCTCTTGCATTCCTATACACTAATGAAAAATCTGAAAGAGAAATTAAGAAAACACTCCCATTTACCACTGCAACAAAAATAATAAAATACCTAGGAATAAACCTATCTAGGGAGACAAAAGTGCTGTATGCAGAAAACTGTAAAACACTGATGAATGAAATTAAAGATAATACAAACAGATGGAGAGATATACCATGGTCTTGGATTGGAAGAATCAATATTGTGAAAATGACTCTACTACCCAAAGCAATCTGCAGCTTCAGTGCAATCCCTATCAAATTACCAATGACACTTTTTACAGAACTAGAATGAAAAAATCTTAAAATTTGTATGGAGACACAAAAGACCCCGAATAGCTAAAGCAGTCTTGAGGAAAAAAACAGAGCTGGAGGAATCAGACTCTCTGACTTCAGACTATACTACAAAGCTACAGTAATCAAGACAAGATGGTACTGGCACAAAAACAGAAACATAGATCAATGGAACAAGATAGAAAGCCCAGAGATAAACCCACACATCTATGGTTAACTAATCTATGACAAAGGATGCAAGGATATTCAATGGAGAAAAGACAGCCTCTTCAATAATTGTTGCTGGGAAAACTGGACAGCTACATGTAAAAGAATGAAATTAGAACACTCCTTAGCACCATACACAAAAATAAACTCAAAATGGATTAGAGACCTAAATGTAAGGCCAGACACTGTAAAATCCTTAGAGGAAAACATAGGAAGAACACTCTTTGACATAAATCACAGTAAGATTTTTTTTGATCCACCTCCTAGAGTAAGGGAAATAAAAACAAAAATAAACAAATGGGACCTAATGAAACTTAAAAGCTTCTGCTCAGCAAAGGAAACCATAAACAAGATGAAAAGACAATCCTCAGAATGGGAGAAAATATTTGCAAATGAATCAATGGACAAAGGATTAATCTCCAAAATACATAAACAGCACATGCAGCTCAACATTAAAGAAACAAACAACCCAATCCAAAAATAGGCAGAAGACCTAAATAGACATTTCTCCAAAGAAGACATACAGATGGCCAAGAAGCACATGAAATGCTGCTCAACATCACTAATTATAAGAGAAATGCAGATCAAAACTGCAATGAGTTATCACCTCACACCAGTTAGAATGGGCTTCATCAGAAAATCTACAAACAACAAATGCTGGAGAGGGTGTGGAGAAAAGGGAACCCTCTTACACTGTTGGTGGGAATGTAAACTGATATAGCCACTATGGAGAGCAGCATGGATGTTCCTTAAAAAAGTAAAAATAGAATTACCATATGATCCAGCAATCCCACTACTGGGCATATACCCAGAGAAAACCATAATTCAGAAACACACATGCACCCCAATGTTCATTGCAGTAGTATTTACAATAGCCAGGTCATGGAAACAACCTAAATACCCATCGACAGATGAATGGATAAAGAAGATGTGGTACATATATACAATGGAATATTACTCAGTCATAAAAAGGAATGAAATTGGGTCATTTGTTGAGACGTGGATGGATCTAGAGACTGTCATACAGATTGAAGTAAGTCAGAAAGAGAAAAACAAATATCATACATTAACGCATATATGTGGAACCTAGAAAAATGGTGCAGATGAACCAGTTTGCAGGGCAGAAATTGAGACACAGATGTAGAGAACAAACATATGGACACCAAGGGAGAAAAGCCGCAGGGGCGTGGGGGTGGTGGTGTGATGAATTGGGCATTTGGGATTGACATGTATACATTAATGTGTATAAAATTGATGACTAATAAGAACCTGCTGTATAAAAAAAATAAAAAGAAATTAGAAAAAACCTTAAAAAAAAAAGAGTTTGACTCTTGGAAATAGTTTAAATTCATAATGATAAACCGTGGAATTAATGTTGATAATCATGATATAGAATCTCATTTCTTATTGAAAAATGCTGAAAATAGGGGTGAAAAGCATCATGATTAATAAGGTATTTTTTGTAAAACTTATGAACATATTCTAAAGGCAAGATCCAAAAGAGTGCAATAAAAGTTTGGACCTTTAGTAACATCTTCGAATTAGCGATAGCACCTTTGATTTATTACCTTGAAACCATAAGGCAAGGTCTGACCATCTTTTTCAAGGTATTCAAGTGTTCATTTGGATTGAAATTATTGTTAGCTTGTTTAATACAAACATGGCATAGGGAGCTCAGCTTGGTGCTTTGTGACCACCTAGAGGGGCGGGATAGGTAGGGTGAGAGGGAGACGCAAGAGGGAGGGGATATGGGGATATATGCATACGTAAAGCTGATTCACTTTTTTATACATCAGCAACTAACACAACAGTGTAAAGCAATTATACTCCAATAAAGATGTTAAAAGAAAAAAAGATGCTTCTAGGATAATCAATTTCTTATGTGGCTCTTAAGGAAAATTAATAGTTCTATTTTGGTATAACTGATCTTCAGCATTCTCTCCTTAATCTGGCCATATTTTCACCTAATTAAAACCACAGGTAACATAAGCCTTTCACATCACAAAGGGAACTCTTATGGGTAACTTTCTTATAAGTAGGAAAGATTTCACTCATACTTCTGAAGCTTCATCTCAACTTTCCTAATGGTGCAGAAGGAAACCAGGAGACTGCTGTGAATCTTGTATGAAGTTCCTAGGGTTTGGAAAGGATAAGTAAAATACATTCCTACTCACCTAAATGAGGGAGAAAAATGAGAAAAGATATGATAAGACTATATTCCTTGAAGCTCTACAATACATTTTTAGTTGCTTGTTAATGTAATGGCACAATCTCAGAATCTCTGGCCCTAGCAGAATTGACTCATTTCACCACCAAATCAAGTTCAATGCATTATTGTTTAAAAATCTTTTTGTATGATAAAATTTTTAGCTCTAGTTTAGAAGGTGCCAAATGGATTTTAGATTCCTTTGGGGGACTGATGTCTGCTGATTACGATGGCCTAACAGAAAATCACATGATGGTACTCTTTCCTCTATACAGCAATAGTGGTAAAATTACTAAATACGAATTTTAAATTAAGAATTTTAGGTGGGAGTTTGTTTAATTATACTGTGTATAAGGATTCTGAACAAGAGATTGTATGTTTTTGAGTTAAGTGACTTAGTGCCCAAAGTAGCTGAACATTAGTTATGGCATTTTCCTCAACTCCATTGCCATAATAAATAAAGGACCAGCCACAACACAGATCCTTAAGTGTATAACAAAGGAAATTCAGGTTAAAGGAAAAAACGAAGCATACCAAAGTTAACCAAAGCAAACAAACATTTCTAAGCAATTAGAAGGAAGAAACTTCTGTAGAAACCTAGAGATCATAATTCACTATGAAAAATTAATTTGAGAAAGATTAGAGGAGGCAAATACAAGATATAAAAAAGCTGACTTCTCCATGAGCCAATATAGCACTCCTACCTCCACTCTCCCACAAACGCCCCCAAACAGAGACACTCAGATGAGGAGTGAGAGAAAAATGACAATGAGAAAAATAATTGTACTCAATGTTGACAAGTCACCTGGCAAAAGTTTGGAAAATTATCATTAGATAAATATCGTAAGATAATTTTGAAAATTGTCATTAGATGTTAGATAATAGAGGATAGATAGATAAATGATAGATGATAAATGATGGATAGATAGATGTTTGGATTGGGTAAACTTCATCTAATTCTGATAATTAAGATTATATTTCTAGAGGGAGAAAAACCATGTATGCTATCAATGCATTCCCTAAAATGTCTGTCTTACGCAATTTTGCTTTGCTTTATTTTTACTGACTGTGCTGTATATTAAACCTCAATCCATTACTACCCTTTTACTCCTGAAACCACTGACATATATAAATAAATGTCAGACGGCCCCCAGGAGCATATTTGCCTTAATAAAAATCACCATGTTCCAGAGGGACTGGGCCTCTATAGACAAGAAGTAGGAGTCCGTGTAAACTAGAGAATGAAGAATATGGCTGAGAAAGTTATCATTTGGGATCCTTATGTCACTTAAAAACTGATTTAAACATATAATGTTTGCCTCATGGCATTAAAATGGTTTCCATTAGGGGAACTCTCTTTCTGTTGGAAGAATTATTAAAGGTTTTCTTTTTTCTGTCTGATTACTCATCATTTTAGAGGCAATTAATAGATTTCACTACAACTATAGATAGTTTAAGATTAATAGCATATAGTTTATCATGTTATATGATATCCATATAAAAGCTGAATTTGAGAAAGAAATATAATTATGCATTTACCTTTCCTAAAAATATGTCAAACTTGGAATAAATCATTATAAAGGTTTTTAGAGAAGGATATTAACATGAATACTGACTCAGAAAATAGTGTTTAGATGAGTTTTTGATAGTTTTCTACAACATGGCCTATGGTAGAACTGATTGGTGATTTCTAGGTGCTAATCTGTGCACTACTACTGAGCCTAATACAGGCATACCTCACAGATATTGTGCGTTCGGTTCCAGACCACCACAATAAAGAGAAAATCACGATAAGGTGTGTTGCACTGATATTTTGGTTTCCCAGTGCATATAAAAGTTATGTTTACACTAAACTCCAGTCTATTAAGTGTATAATACAATTAAGTCTAATAAAATAATGTACATACCTTAATTAAAAAATACTTTATTGCTAAAAAATGCTGTCATCTGAGCCTTCAGTGAGTCATAATCTTTTTGCTGGTGGAGGATCTTGCCTCTGTGTTGAGGTTTGCTGACTGATCTGGGTGGTAGTTGCTAAGATTGGGGTGGCTGTGGTGATTTCTTAAAACAAGACGATAATGAAGTTTGCCACATCAATTGACTCTTCCTTTCATGAACAATTTCTCCATAGCATGCAATGCTGTTTGATAGTCTTGTGCCTACTGTAGAACTTCTTTCAAAATTGGAGTCAATCCTCTCAAACCCTGCTGCTGCTTTATCAACTAAGTTTATGTAATATTCTAAATTCATTGCTCTCATTTCAACAATCTTAATAGAATCATCACTGGAAGTAGTTTACATCTTATGAAACCAATTTCTTTGCTCATCCGTAAGATGCAACTCCATATCTGTTAAAATTGTATCATGAGATTGCAGCAATTCAGTCACATCTTCTGACTCCACTTCTAATTCTACTTCTCTTGCTATTTCTACCACATCTGCAGTTACTTCCTCACTGAGGTCTTGAATCCTTCAATGTCATCCATAAGGGTTGGGCCAACTACTTCCAAACTCTTATTAATGTTGATACTTTGACCTCTTTCCATGAATCAGAAATGTTTTTAATGGCATCTAGAATAGTGACTCCTTACCAGAAGGTTTTCCATTGATTTTGCCCAGATCCATCAGAGGAATCAGTATCTACAGCAACTACAGTTTTACAAAGTGTACATTTTGAATAATAAGATTTGAAAGTCGAAATTACTCATTGATCCATAGGCTGCAGAATGTATGTTGTGTTAGCAGACTTGAAAACAACATTAATCTTGGTGTACATCTCCATCAGAGCTCTTGAGTGACCAGGTACATTGTCAATGAGCAGTAATATTTTGAAAGGACTCTTTTTCTTAGCAGTGGGTCTCAACAGTGGGCTTAAAATATTCAGTAAACCACGATGTAAACAGATGCATTGTCATCCAGGCCTGGTTGTTCCATTTATGGAGCACAGGCAGAGTAGATTTAGCACAATCCTTAAGGGCCCTAGGATTTCCAGAGTGGTAAATGAGCATTGGCTTCAAACTTAAAGTCATCAGCTGTATTAGCCCCTAGCAAGAGAGGCAAACTATACTTTGAAGCTATGAAGCCAGACATTGACTTTTCCTCTTCAGCTCTGAAAGTCCAAGATAACATCTTCCTTCAATATAAGGTTGTTTGTCTACATTGAAACTCTATTGTTCAGTGTAGCCACCTTCACTAATTATCTGAGCTAGACCTTCTAGATAACTTGCTGCAGCTTCCACATCAGCATTTGCTTCTTCACCTTGTACTTTCATGTTATAGAGACAATTTATTTCCTTAAATCTCACGAACCAACCTCAGCTAGCTTCAAATTTTCTTCTGCAGCTTCCTCACCTCTCTCAGCCTTCATTGAATTAGAGACATTTAGGGACAGTTAGGACCTTGCTCTGGATAAGACTTTGGTTTAAGGGAATGTTTGGCTGGTTTGATCTTCTATCCAGACCACTAAAACTTTGTCCATAAGGGTAATAAGCCTGTTTCTCTTTCTTACCATTAGAGTGTTGACTAGAGTAGTACTTTCAATTTCCTTCAAGAACTTTTCCTTTGCATTCACAACTTGTTTAACTGTTTAACACATCGGGCCTAGCTTTTGACATATCTAGACTTTCAAAATGCCTTCCTCACTAAGCTTAATCATTTTTATCTTTTGATTTAATGTGAGAAACGTGTGACTTTTCCTTTCACTTGAACAATTAGAGGGCATTGTAGGGTCATTAATTGGCCTAATTTCAATATTATTGTGTCTCAGGGAATAGGGAGACCCAAGGAAAGGGAGAGAGACAAAAGAAAGACCAGTCTGTGGAGCAATCAGAACACATGCAACATTTATTAAATTTGCCCTCTTATATGGACATGGTTCATGGTGCCTCAAACCAATTACAATAGTAACATCAAAGATCACTTATCACAGATTACTGTAACAAATTTATCAGTAATGAAAAAGTTTGAAATATTGCAAGAATTACCAAAATATGACACAGATGTGAAGTGAGCAAATGCTGTTGGAAAAATGGCACAGGTAGACCTGGGTGAATAAAAACTGTACATTTAAATAATTCATAAATTATCATACACTTATTCCATAATATTTATTTTTATTGCTTTCATACCTACAGTGATGATTAATTACATTGTTTTAGTCAAGATTTTCACACAATCTTTTTGTTAAACACAGAAGTAGATAAACATATATTTTGTATGCTATTGTAATATTATTAATGGTAACCAATATACACTAAATAATTATTGACATCTTAAATTCAAAAAACTGTTTTCTTTTTCCTCCAGAGATGATTTGCTCTGCACTTAAGGATTTTCCATTGCATCACTAAACTTTTTAGTACATCTTATATGCTATATATAACAAATTTAATTGGCTTAACAAGATTAGTTATCAATCTTATAATCTTATGTTGTGTCTGACAACAGTTTAAGGTCAAGTTTGATATATGTTTTATTAATTTGTACTATCTTTGGATATATGCAAAAAATACTGTTATAATTTTTGAATTATTTAAAAGAATATTTCCTACCTTAATCACTATGCTGCTCAAAATCATTTCCAAAATTTAAAAAATATATAAATATTAATAATGAGCAGAGTTTTAAATTATACAAGAGCTTTAACATGATATTAACCTGAAAGAAGTGTACAGCCATATAAGCAAAGATTGTGCTAGACTCCTTAAAGCCATTTTTGGAAAACTTGGTTGCAGATAGTGTTAATTATTTTCATGATTTTTTATAAACATCTGAGTATCTCTAGAATCCTCCTATTCCTGCTTCCTTTGTTTCCCATTTTCCTCTTCCCTGTTGCAGCCTTAGCCTCCATCCCACACCACTGTTCGCCATATTCACATGGTAGCCATGGGGCAGAAATAAATGACTAAATTACCCCACTCTAATACATCTATAAGCTAGTGTCTAGTGCTTCTACTGACATAAAGGAAATTTTTCCCCTTTCCTCCACATTGTGTGACACAAAGCCCCCATCTATTCCCTATGGTACTGCCTAACCCTGGTAATGTCTTAAATCAGTTTTACTCAAAGTATTCACTCCTTAGTAAAAGATTTATCAGGCAAAATCCACTGACACTTAGGTCCCATTTATTTATTTTTGTTTACATTTTCATTACTCTCAGAGGTTGGTCAGAAAAGATCTGGCTGCAATTTATGTCAGAGAGTGTTCTACCGATGCTTTCCTTTAAGAGTTTTATAGCATTTAGGTATTTAATCCATTTTGAGTTTATTTTTTGTGTATGGTATTAGCGAGTGCTCTAATTTCATTCTTCTACAGGTAGCTGTCTAGTTTTTCCAGTACCACTTATTGAAGAGGATATCTTTTCTCCATTGTACAATATATTCCTTCCTGTTTTGTCATAGATTAGTTGACCATAGGTGCATGGATAAGGACCTACTGTATAGCACAGGGAACTCTACTCAATACTCTGTAATGACCTATATGGGAAATAAATCTAAAAATAGAGTGGATATATGTATTTGTATAACTGATTCTCTTTTCTGTACTCCTGAAACTAACACAACATTATAAGTCAACTATACTCCAATAAAAAAACAAATTCACTGACACGACTTCTGAAAGTCAAGTACTTTAACCAAGACAAACTTGACCAACTCTACATTTTTCCAAAAATTCCCTGAAGACTACTTTATTTATACAAAAGTCTCCACCTCACTACTTTTCCACTAATGTATAAATCCCAGGGTGATAACAATTTAGTTTCAAGGTAGTAGGATTCTTTCTACAGATGTATCTAGAAAGGCCTACATGTTGAAAGGAGAAAACAAAAACAAACAAAACCTTAAGTCTGAAACATAAGTGATAAGAGTGGTTTTAATAATAGTGGCAAAAAAAGCACACAATTATTGAATCCCTAATTTCACATGGGGAAACTGGTCCATAATCAATTTTATTCTCTTACTGCCTATGCCTAGGTTACTCATGTCTTGTAATGAAGAAATGCAATAACTTCTCCATTTCACCAAGGGGACATTTATTTCTTTACTGCATCTGGCCTATAACCCAGAGTGGTCCCGTCAATTAGAAGTGGCTCTGTAAACAGATAATTTCCTTCAAAGGAGAAACTTGAGTACTTGGCATAAATTGCCAGTTAATTATTTTATTTGAAAAATGATAATGATTCTATTAAGTTTACAAACTTTTTAGTGATTTTTTTAAAAAGTGATGTCCAGCACTTACCTGAGTTATCTCAGTGTACATATAATCTTATGACGTGGTAGTCCTAAGCAATTTTCTTACCCATCTCCAATCACTAAAAAAATAGAATAAAGATTTATTATTTTATCAAGTATCAACATATTTTTCTATTGACCTTTAAAGTAAAATGCACCTTATTGCATTGATAATGAAAATTATCTGATTATTATATGAAATTGTGCCAAAGGGAAAAGGAAGAGGAATAGTTAAGGAGGAATCATGACCAAACCCAGAAATAGCAAACTTACGTTAAAAATCAGACTTGTAAAGAGATTAGCAATATTATATTGTACCTAGGTATTGCACTTAGCCAATAAGTGTTGAATATGTAATCAGCAAAGCATAAAATATAAGAATGAGGCAAACTTTGGTTTCTCTTGCAAATCTAAACTTAGTGGCCGTGGAAATATTTCTTGATCATTTTTGAAGCTTACATATGTCCCTATGCAAAATTGGCATATTAACACTGAATTCCTAAGCTTTTATGAATGTTATGTAAAAATGTGTTTTAAAGAACTTAGTATAATAACTACAAGGGCACAGTAACATCTGTGGGTCTTTTTTTGCTGTCTAATAATTTGATACCCTTGAAAATTAATGTTCATTCAATATTTCCTCATTATTTATTTAGAGAGTAGGATGAAGGCTGTATAGAAGGAAAACAGGAAAAGAAAGATCACTGCTAGTATCATTTAGCTTTCACAATTAGCAAGAGCTAGTCAGTGCTGAGTTTAAGAATATATACCCCACCTACCTCAAAAAAGATCTGAAGTTAACAGTACTTTCCTTTCTATTAATATAGGTTAATGCATATCTATTGCTACTTGATTATATTGCTTAAGATCTCACTTTCCATCTCCAATCCAAAAGCTCATAAAATTATTTCTTCCATCTATGCATTGCACACTTCCTGAGAAAGCCTCTGGGAAAGTATAGTTTTCTCCAATGAGTTATAGTTTCACAGATATTTAACATCCAGTGGTATTTTAGAAAACATCTAGATTACAGATTCTGAATTCTCTGAAATTCAGGCTCCCAAGACACAGACAAGCGAAGAGGAAGGGCAAGGAAGGAATAAGAGGGCAAACAAGCCCTCAGATTAACTGAAATTACAGAGAAATCTACTCCTTTGAATTCTGAGAAATATGCTATTTACATTAATTAAACAGTGTACAAATAAAATTTTCCAAAATTTTGACCATCAATTCAAAACCCTACCCTTAGTTAAGAAGTAGAACTCCATAAGAATGACTAGAAAAAATGCATGTTATAGTAACATGAAATAACGTCAACTCTTGGGATGGTATGTATTCTTTGAAGTATTTGTTTAATAGAAAAATTGTGCTCTGTTAAAAATAAAATATCACTTATCCTTCTTTTATATATACAGAATATTTATTTAGTCTATTTTATCTCATTTTAATTTGAATTTTTTAAGGATCCTGAAACAGGAGAAAGACTACTTGTTCTAGACTAGAGTTTTCAGAATAAGATTTATTTGCTGGTTATGCTATTTGCTAGCTCTGTGGCTTTTGGTAAATTAGTGACTTTTCTGAGCTTTATTTCCCTACTGTAATAATTACTGCTCAGTACATCTTACAGAAGTATTAAGTTCAAAAAAGAAATGGTACCCACTTTAGAAACTACAAAGTTTTTTAAATTATAAAACACAATGTTTAATACTTTAATCTTTATCAAAATATGTGTATAAAATTTGGACTTCTTTTAGATTTTATAAAAATTTTAACAGACCTATTCTTTTCAATTGAAATTTCAATTTCAAAAGAAATTTTGTTATAATGTGAAATGAAAAATTGGAGTCAAATTAGAACTGCTAAAGTAAAAAAAAAATCTTTATGGAACTGGAGTATAAATTTGTCTTTAAGGAGGACTCATGTTTAGGTTGGGGTGGTTTAAAAACCATGCCCTTGAATTGTTTCATAACAAGTAAATATTTTATAAAATTATATTTGTCTTTCTTATTATAACACAAAACCTATTTTATCTAATAGATTATAAATATTACCATCTATAAAGTCATTTTTGCAAGGAACCTACAGATATTTTGAGCTCACATTGAAATTTTGTGAGTATATGTATGTGCATGGGTGTGTGTGGGGTGTGTGTGTTTGAGTGTGTATGTGTTTCCCTGTGAGAAAGAAATTTGGTTTAGCCTTGATCCGAGATATAGGGCACTTTAAATTCATCCAGTGCCATTAAAGAAGTGTATTTTAAATCAGTTTGATTTTATCAAGGAAATTGATTTTGCCCTCATACAAATGTAGGAATGATTTACAATGAGTGTCTTTATCTCATAAAATAACTAAATGAGTTTTATGCTTCAAGAGTACTTAAATCATACCAGTTCCTCCATTTATGCAACAATTTGTGCTTTCAGCGTTACAAGCATAATGTTAAAATCTGTTATTTTAGGTATCTTTTTTATATACGCATTGTTTATAACTCAGTTTAATCTAATTACTCTTTGTTGTATTTTCTAAACCCAGTTGTATATTTATCACCAAAGGTCTTATCTACATCACCATTATCATTAATCACTTGTGAATTACTTGGCTTCTTAAGCATTTTATAGCCTCCTTTTCATTTGCTGTCTGCTCTTCCCTCAGAATTAGCTAAACCAAGTGTTTTCAATTTAGTGTAGCTTTTTCAGTAAAATACTTCAAAACTCTATCAGTCTTTTCTGTATTTGAGCAAATAATCTTATATATTTATCACTGCTATAATTATAAAACAATTTTGTTGACTAGTGACCTTAAATTCAGTAGAAAATCACAAAAAATCCAAATGAAGTAGTAAAACTTGAATTTTTTTTTTGATAATTGGAAAGATGTCTCTTGATTGCAATTATTTGTGGCTCTTTGGCATGGTAAGGCTTGGGAAGTCACGTTTACTTTTTATTTTGAGCTTCCAACTGACATGTCTGACTAAATGTGAGCTGCTATCAGGTGTCAGAATACAAACACAATTACATCAATGAGCTAGGTGCAGATGCTGGCAGATGTTAGGGGAAAACAGTGGCTGCTCTCTTGAGTTTAAAGAGATTTCTGAAAAATGACACTACAGTATAAAGGCACACTGAGGCATTTTGTGACTCACTCTTTTTCTGTAAATGAGGATCTGTCATGGCAACAAGTTTCAAAATTTTGCAGTCATAGATTCTTAGAGCTATAGGGCAGGTATTTAGAGAAAATCTTTTTCAAGTTCCTTAATATAATGATGAAAATTTAGAGACATTTGTTCTGAAGCTAATTAGCTATAGGGTGAAGCTGATGAGCCTAAGCTTTGAGCAGGCTCCAGCATCGTCACAGAGTCATGGGTGTTTGCCAGGGGCATCTGCCTGTTGTTCTGAGAATGGTCTACTCTTTCTACAGGCAGCTGGTCATCAGGGGTCATCACAGTAGTTTCCTTCCAGGCTTTCTGAAAGCTGGTAAAGGCCTCTTTTACCAGCACTTTGACAGCCCTTTTGTTGGTCGTATGTGATTAAGTAATAAATTCATCCTCTTTTAAATAACTAGAACTGTTTCTGTTTTCCTGAAATAATATAACTTTTATATCATAGTTCTGAGTGTGTTTCCCACAACTTATTGAGAGCAAGAACTGATTGAGATTTATTATATTTTTCAGTTAGAATAGAATAATGGAAAATATGTATTGAAGCAGTTTGAGGCCAAAATGTTGGATTTACATAAACATATATGAAGCTTTAAAAGGACTCTTTACATGAGAAATATATATAGATTTTCTATAGTGTATATTAATATAAAATGTATTATTGATATTTCACATTATCAAATTTTCTGGCTCAATTAAAAGTTTATAGTATGCCATCAAACTTATGTGTGTGTATACACACACACATGCACACGTACACACACACACACACACACACACACATATACACAATTTATTGAATAGTTACCATGGACCAAGATGCTGTCATAAATTCTTTTCACTTATTAACTCATTTAATTTTCAAAAAGGTCCTATTTGTACATTTTTATTCATTTTGCATCTAAAAAATATGAAGAACAGAATGACATTTATAAATTAATGTTTCAAAAGCAGAAATTAAACCTATTCAGTCTATCTCCTGAAATAATGTTCTTACCCACAATTCATACTATCCCTTATAATCTCTTTATTAGTGAAGAGTTTGTCCCCAAATATAATCATTTAGGAATACAATCTAACATTTATTTTATCACATTTTATGCAGACATAAATATTAGTTATAAAATATATTTTGGGGGGATTTATTTTATGTATGTTAGAAATCAAAATAGAAAGGTGGTTGTATTCATTGATTAAAAAAAAGAAGAGGAAAAAGAAAGAAGAGAATCCCTCAACAACAACAAAAATATAAACTATATAATTCTGATTGAAATTGTTGTGTGTGAGAAATTGAGTTGAAATTTTATTTTGAAAAAGAGGTAGATATTAAATACATTATCTTTTGAAAGCATGTATTATAACTTTTCCTAATATATATTTTGAAAACAGGAATATTGATCTTAAATAAGGAGTAGGGATTTAGAATGCATAGATCTGTAGGTAAATAGAAAGTCCACAGCAAATTTTGCTATTTGTATTCTTCTTCTTCATAGCACTTATAGGAGTAAAACAATGGAAGCCTGGAAGCACTGGGGATAAGAATCTGTGGACACATTTCTAGAAGAAAGCCTCTCTCACAGGTGAGACTTTTTAAAAGATCTCCTGTTGGTCTTTGATGGTGCCATTTCTTGATGGCCTGTCTAATCTACTCCAATCATAGTGGAAATTGGAAGAGCAGAAGGAATTGCAAGCATCATCTGTTGGCTGCTTATAAGATTTCTTTTTGAAATATCACAGAGTGCTCTCTCCTTAACCTTCCGTTGTTGCTTCAAATAATGTTATAATTGTAGACACCTGCTCCTTGCAACAACAAATCCAGGTATCAAATGTCTATGGAGAGTATATGGGAAGAAATTTGTTGACAAACTCAGCTGCAGTGTCATTTTTCATTATGAATAGCATCATGATACATGATTTAATGCTATATTTCACTAAGACTTAAGTTCACATAACATAGAGATCAAAAAAGCTTTTCTGTATTCTGATTTTCTCATAATCTTAAAAGACAGAATGAGTGACCATCTCATAAGCAGCCCTCCCATGGGTTTCCCTGTGATCAGGTGCTGCCTTGTTCTAGTCTATTCTAAAAAGCACTGTCAACAAGTAAGTTAAAGTGATATTATTATTGGGCTAATATTGACTTTGGTCTAAGTATATATCTATATGTGTATATAGATATATATGTATACATATATATATATATTTATTGGATATCACAAATGCCAATGCAAATTATTTGCTACATAACTCACAACTAAATGTGGCACATTTCCCCAATTCTCTGACTTAAGGAATTAACAATTAGTAAATCTTATGTTTTGAGAGCTGAGATTCAATAAAGGCAAAAAAAAACTACTGCCATTAGTAACCACAAACATTTTAGATGACTTAACTCACATATTTTCCTCGTTCTATGAAAGCTGTGCCAAAAAAAATGTAAAGATATCTAGACATTTTCTGATCTGAAAAAAATAAAAGCCAGTGAATGATGTTATATGTTTGGAAGAACAGCACTTCTACACTATCACTTTTTTGGGGGGAATCACCTTAAACTTTTATGATTACCTTTAAGATAATTTATAAAAATTCATATTCCACTTTGTCCTATAAATATGTATGTATATATTATAAATGCATATTATACATATATATCTTACTTATATTGTATATGTTTATATATACATCTATAAAACACATGCACACACATACACACATATTTATTTCTATCTATATATCTATTTGGTTGTTTTAATACAAGTAGTCTATGAATTGAAACATCTGAAACAGAAAGTTAACTTGTGAAATATTCTATAGAATATCAATAGGGTATTAACTTATAATATACCCTAATTTAATTGTATGTCTATTTGAGTTAAATTCTATCAATCACAAAGGAAAAAAAAAAAAAAAAGCAATGTGACTCAACAGAAAGAGATTTAAAGGAATAGGAATAACAAAGGAACTTATCCAAAGTGCAGTTTGTACTATTTTGAGGTTCAATTCATCAATTTTCAAGGTGTTAACTTCAGAAGAATGGAGAAAACAGCAACAAGGGCTATATGTAAAAACTAACCTTTACAAGGATGGATTTACTTTTAAAATACCACTTGGAACAACAAAATGAGGATGTGGTTCTTGTTATTTTGAACAACCAGCTAAGAACTCCAGTGCTATATTATTCAGATGAAACATTATCAAGTAAGGAAGATGGCAGATTGCAAACATGGCCACAGCATCTCCCTTCCTTCTCATCTCCCCTACACAATTATTTTCAGCTTCTGCTTTCAAGAGGTGACAGTTATTTGCCACTTTCACCATAGCCATGTGATTTACCATTAACAATGGGAAAGTAGCAAATGTAGCACAAGCAGAGACTTGAGAAGTCCTTGCAGCTTAGGTCTTGTTCTCTTAATGCACCTGTAACCCTGTAGTCAAGTGAATAAATGTAGGCTAGCCTGGTGGGCAATAAACAATTACATGGAGAAGGGTCCCAGTCAACAGAACTCCCAGCCAAGGCTTTCATAAACCAATGGCTTCAACCAACAATCCGATAGCTTACCACAGGCACAGGTGCCAAAAGAATGACTTAATTAAGCCCAACCCAAATCGCCAGTCTGCAGAATCGTGAGCTGAACTAATGTTTGTTGTTAGGAACCATTAAATTTGGAAAATTATATTTAGCAAATGTATAATAAATGTCAGAAAGCCTGAAGATATATAATTGTTCAAGGTGAATCGCATTCAAGCTACCAGTATAATACATTATCATGGATCCTCATAAGACATCTTGTACAAGCTGAAGCCAATCCTAGAGCATATACAGGCAAATTTTGCAGATACAGATTTAGATGCACACACACACACACACACACACACAAAACACTGAAAGCTACTAGGATGATACCTTGCAGTGAGTTCTCACAAGAACTTTCATACGTTATATATACCTGAGGAGTAATATATATTAACAAATTTATGCTCCCTTGATCTGAATTTCCAAACCTAACTTTGATTTGCTTTTGCAACAGTCAATTTTCTGAGGGAAATGGATGAAAGAAGAATGTAAAATATGAAAAATAAGTGTGACTCAATGATTTCCAATAAAGTTAAATGTTAATTATGTGTCACTTTACATTACTCAGAGAAACCCTTCCAGTGTGTAGCTTATATGTACATATATGTATATACATGTGTACATATTTATCTCTATGTCTATATCTGCAAAATTTCATGTGATACAAACTCATAAGTATCTATGATTCTGATAAGAAGATGAGAGATAATAAAATCTAGGAATAACAATCTAGGAAATGTGTTCTCAACATTTTCTAAAACTCTTATTCTTTATATTTCTCTCTAGGCTTGCCTATATTCATCTCACATACATTTATCTCACCTGACCTCCTCAGAGGATGATTTTATTTAGAGAAAGATTGGAGTCATTCTCTAAAAATTTTGAAACAAAATTAAATTTCTTAGGTTTAGAAGTATCATATACAAAAAAGAGGAATATGATAGTACAGTTTGAAGGGTTTTGTTTTATTTTGCTTTGTTTTCCTAGGCTACTTTACCATTAACAAAGCTCATATAAATAAAAGTGATGCTTATCAGATAAACTCATCTAAGCATAAGAAATGTATACAAATTTAAGAAACAGCTATTCTATAAAAGATAGTGTGTTCAAATAGATAGCAATGGTAACAGATGATTTTGCCTTACTGAATATTGCTGTGATCATAGTACAGCTAAGTAAGGTCTATTGTCAATGAGATTAATTATGTAGCATTCCATTTAAATTCATATTGGCAATCTATCAATTATAAAGCAATTTCTTGTCTTGGGATCAAATTATTATCCTTCATACACACATAAATTTGTTTCTGGGGTCCTAGGTAATTACCACTAACTAAGTGCATTAGTGAGTAAAACTAAGCTATGTAAATGAACAACTTAACATTTAATTATAAACTAATGCATAACAGAACTTTATTTTTTTATTAATTTTTATCGGAGTATAGTGACTTCAGAATGTTGCAGTAGTTTCTGCTGTACTGCAAAGTGAATCAGTTATACATATACATATATCCCCTCTTTTTTAGATTTCCTTCCCATTTAGGTCACCACAGAGCACTGAGTAGAGTTCCCTGTGCTATACAGTAGGTTCTCATTAGTTATCTATTTTATACATAGTTGTGTATATACATCAATCCCTATCTCCCAATTCATCCCATCCTCCCCTTTCCCCTTGGTACCCATAAGTTTGTTCTCTATGTCTGTGTCTCTATTTCTGCTTTGTAAGGAAGTTCATCTGTACCATTTTTCTAGATTCCACATACAAGTGATATTACACTATTATTTTTTCTTCTTTTTCTGACTTACTTCACTATGTACGACAGTCTCTAGGTCCATCCACATCCCTGCAAATGGCACAATTTCATTCCTTTTTATGGCTGAATAATATTCTATTGTATATATGTACCACATCTTCTTTATCCATTCCTCTGTTGATGGACATTTAGGTTGCTTCCATGTCCAAGTCAAAAATGGGCAGAAGACCTAAATAGACATTTCTCCAAAGAAGACATATAGATAACCAACAAACACATGAAAAGATGCTCAACATCACTAATTTTTAGAGAACAGCAAATCAAAACTAAAATGAGGTATCACCTCATACCGGTCAGTATGGTCATCATCAAAAGAAATCTACAAACAATAAATGCTGGAGAGAGTGTGGAGAAAAGGGAATCCTCCTACTCTCTTGGTGGGAATGAAAATTGGTACAGCCACTAAGGAGAACAGTATGGAGGTTCCTTAAAAAGAAACTAAAAATAGAGTTACCAAATGACCCAGCAATCCCACTCCTGGGCATATATCCAGTGAAAACCATAATTCAAAAAGATACATGGACCCCAGTGTTCATTGCAGCACTATTTACAATAGCCAGGACATGGAAACAACCTAAATGTCCATGAATTTAAGAAAATACAAGATCCTTTAATATTAAGATATATAATTTCATTCATATTTTCAGGCTTATTTATTGGTGTCCAAAAATGCTGAAGTTCTGAATTAATAAGCACAAAATTAAAGACAAAGTTTTATTATAGTTTGTAAATATTGGGACTTTTAAAGATATTAAAATTTAGTATAGGCAGGACTTCCAGTATGGTGGACTAAGGGGCATAATGAATGCTTTCCCCAGCAAAATAGCTAATTATTTAAAAAAATCATTTAAAGTCTCTGTAAATTGTCAAAGTCATATAGCAAATGGAGAATCATTCAATTAAGAAAATCTACTAGTCTCAGTAAGAATAGTAGCCAGTCTGTGACATTTGAATCATGATCCCCTGCATTACTTTGTGTTTTGGGAGCTCTACCCTAGGACTCTACCCTAGGCAAAAGATGGGGGGCTACTTTTCTCATCCCCTCAAGCTCATGTTGCAGAAGCTGTATGCCAGGCAGGTGTGGTAGAGAGGATCTGTCATCCCTTTCCCCACCCAGCCCTTACTCCTTAGATATGAAGCTCTGCAGCAGGCAGAGAAAACAGGGTCCCTGGTCACCAAACACTATCTTATTCAAAGGATACAGATTCCATATCAGGAACGGCAAACCAAGAAGACCAGGGGCTGCCACCTACCCCCCCACACCACCAACAAAGACTGCCATCTAATACAATGGCAGTCTCAGTTGGGAAATGTTGGTGTCCATCTCCAGCTCCAGTGCAGTGGCAGTTCTGACCAGAAGGAGAGCCTGGACTTAAGGACACCAAGTTCCTCAGATCTGCTTGAGAGGATTGACTTCATTTGGAAGAATGGTGAAACTTCATAACTAAGATCATCATCAAAACTACTGGAGATCTTGGTGGAAAGCAATTTAGAGGAAGCTGGTAGTTCAGTGATAGGAGCAAAAGAGCTGAGTAGCCAGAATTTTAATAGAGAAAGCTTTAAAAAAAGAAAGAAAGAAACATAACCTAAGAGGAGCTGTCCTGGGATCATAGCCAACCTTGGGGACTAGGACGTCTATACACATACTCAGGGGTGATCAGAGTGGGAACATGTGGCAGAAGTTAGAGTGTTCCTCAGGCTGCACGTTGACCCATCAACACAGGGCACATGACTCACTGGCTTAAGGGGTTTAAACAAGACTTCTGATGAAACACTGACTGAACAATAAGCTTCTCAGAGCCAGAGATGACTCCAAGAGCTTAAAAAGGAAAGTCATCCACAAGCGTGACAGCCTGGAAAGGTGCGCTTGCCCCAGGCTGCATGCACCCTCTCAGGAGCAATCAGAGAGGGCATTGCCAAGCCTTGGATGAACAAGGTGAAAAATATCACCTCCCTAAACAATGATAGCAGCCTCCAAGACACATGAATATTCCAACAATAAAACGTTCAAATCTAACTAACTAAGGACTCGCCCTCTTTCTCAAGTGCAACCTTCAAATAATAAGTGGCAATAGTGACTGACAAAGGATGAACCCTGGCTAGCCAGGCTAAAGATAAAAACAAGGAAATATTAATGCAAAATTTATCATAGTCCTAAATGTAAGAAGTAAAATGATGAAACTCTCAGGGGAAACATAGGAGTAGTTCCTTAGATACAACACCAAAAACCACAGATGACAAAGAAATAGAACTACATCAGAACTTAAAACTTTTGTGCTACAAACAAAGCCATGAAGAAAGTGAAAAGGCAGTCCCTATAATGGGGGGGGGCAGATATTTGGAAATCATATATCTGATAAGGGATTTGTATTCAAAATATATAAACACTTTTTATAACTCAATAATACAAAGAGAAATAACTCAGTTGAAAATGGACACATGATTTCATTAAACATTATTCCAAAGAAGATATAAAAATGGCCAATAAGCACACATAAAAGTTCAAAACATCATTAGTCATTAAAGAGAGGCAGATCAAAATCACAATGAGATACTACTTCATGCTGTAATAAAAATGACAGAGAATGACAAGTGTGGTTGAGGATGTGGAGAAATTGGAGCTCTCATACATTGCTAGTGGGAACGTAAAAGTGTGCAGCCACTCTGGAAGAAAGTTCACCTTTTTTCTAGGTATATATCCAAGAGAAACAAAATCCTATGACCACACAAAAACTTGTACATGAATGTTTATAACAACATTATTCTTAATAGCTTGAAAGTAGAACCAGCAAATTCCAATTGACTGATCAGTGGGCAATTAAATGTGGATATCCATTAATGGAATATTACTCAAAAATAAAAAAGGAATGAAATAGGTGTTACAATGTGGATAAACCTTGAAAACACAATACTAAGTGAGAGAAGCCATTCAAAAAAGATGACATGTGGTATGCTTCTATTAATATGAAAAGACAAAATAGGTAAATCTATAGAGAAAGAAATTAGATTATTGGTAATGGATGTCAGATTTCTTTTAAAGGTATGAAAATATTCTAAAATTAGATTAGGGTGTTGATTACACAAAGCTGTGAAAATGCTAAAAAACATGAAATTGTACATTTTAAATAAATGGGTGAGTTCATGGTATATGAATTATATCCTAATAAAGCTGTTAACAAAAAAAAACTATAGCAGTTATGATTATTAATCATTTTATGAAGGAAGTGAATGCTGCTCTAAATATTTTAAGTGAGAAATAAAGTGTTTTGTTTTTCTGTTTTGGTAAATTAAATTATTTATTTCCATCAGGATAATTGCCAAATTAAAATGTACTCAATGCAGCAGCTCTCAAGCTAGTTTCTTAACACCCACTAAACTATTTATGAAAATACAGAAGTAAATGAAAACTCAAGGTACAAAACTAATAAACAACCAAAAATGAGATTGAGAAACACATTGCCAAAAATTCAAAGAAACATAGATTTTTCTTAAGGCATTGAAGTTTGAATTGAAATAAAATGTTATACAAAATTTGCCTCATAAAACATAGCTTAACTGCAGGAGAAAAAAAGGAAAATAAACTGTAACTTCTCCAGAGCTCTCAATGCTCAAAAATGTATCTTGGGGATGGAGGCATCTGGGAATGGTCCATGTCTGGGATGAATTAGAGTGAAAATAATGGAAACTTTGGAAAATAACAGAGTAAATAAAATACTTCCATGCAAACAGGAAATCAGGATCAGATGTAATTAGAAGAAATAAGTGCTCTTTCAAATACAAATTATCATTGGCATAACTTTGGATTTCCTTCCAAAGAATAAAGAATAAGTGTTTAAGCCATCATTCTCTGGAACTTAGAAGATGAATACTACTTGTTCCTAGTTAAATTTTGCTTCTCATAAACAAAAACAAGAAAAATTATGAAAATGATGATAGGGAAATCATCACTGATGATAGAACCAATAAACAAAAAAGAAGTATTATTTAAAAGAAGATAATGAATAATATAAACAACAGAAAGAATTTTTCCATGGTGGAAGAAACATCAGTATGTTGGCTTAGATGGACTTTGGGATAAAAATGCCAGGAATGAACTGCAGATCTGCCAATTTCTAAAATTGCAACCATGTGCAAATCTTAGTCACTACAAGCTTCAGTTCACTCATCTGTAAAATGATGACAACAGAGACAAGTAGATTAAAGTTTTACTGCACTCTGCCCACCAGAGCAACAGCCAGCTCTACCCACCACAAACCTCTCCCATCAGGAAACTTGCACAACCCTCTTAGACAGCCTCATCAAACAGAGGGCAGACAGCAGAAGAAAGAAGAATTACAATCCAGCAGACTAGGGTACATAAACCACATTCACAGAGAGATAGACAAGATGAAAAGGCAGGGGGCTATGTACCAGATGAAGGAACAAGATAAAACCCCAGAAAAACAACTAAATGAAGGGGAGCTAGGCAACCTTCAAGAAAAATAATTCAGAATAATGATAGTGAAGATGATTCAGGACTTCGGAAAAAGAGTGGAGGCAAAGATCGAGAAGATGTAAGGAAGTTTAACAACAATCTAGAAGAATTAAAGAACAAACAAACAGAGAAGAACAAGACAATAAGTGAAATGAAAAATACACTAGAAGGAATCAATAGCAGAATAACTGAAGCAGAACGGATAAGTGATCTGGATGACAGAATGGTGGAATTCACTGCTGCAGAACAGAATAAAGAAAAAAAGAATGAAAAGAAATGAAGACAGCCTAAGAGACCTCTGGGACAACATTAAGTGCAACAACATTTGCATTATAGGGGTCCCAGAAGGAGAAGAGAAAGAGAAAGGACCCGAGAAAATATTTGAAGAGATTATAGTTGAAAACGTACATAACATGGGATAGAAAATAGCCATCCAAGTCCAGGAAGTGCAGAGAGTCCCATACAGGATAAACCCAAGGAGAAACATGCCAAGACACATAGTAATCAAATTGGGAAAAATTAAATACAAAGAAATATTATTGAAAGCAGCAAAGGAAAAATGACAAATAACATACAAGGGAACTCCAAAAGGTTAACAGGTGATTTCTCTGCAGAAATTCTACAAGCCAGAAGGGAGTGGCATGACATATTTAAAGTGATGAAAGGGAAGAACCTACAACCAAGTTTACTCTTCCTAGCAAGGATCTCATTCAGATTTGATTAGAGAAAAGAAAAGCTTTACAGACAAGCAAAAGCTAAGAGAATTCAGCACCACCAAACCAGCTCTACAACAAATGCTAAAGGAACTTCTTTTTTTTTTTTTCTTTTGCGGTACATGGGCCTCTCACTGTTGTGGCCTCTCCCATTGTGGATCACAGGCTCTGGACGCGCAGGCTCAGTGGCCATGGCTCACGGGCCCAGCCGCTCTGCAGCATGTGGGATCTTCCCGGACCGGGTCATGAACCCATGTCCCCTGCATCAGCAGGCGGACTCTCAACCACTGCACCACCAGGGAAGCCCTAAAGGAACTTCTTTAAGTGGACAGCACAAGAGAAGAAAAGACCTACAAAAACAAACCCATTACAATTAAAAACATGGTCATAGGAACATACATATTGGAAATTACCTTAAATGTGAATGGATTAAATGCTCCAACAAAAAGACACAGACTCGTTGAATGGATACAAAAACAAGACCCATATATATGCTGTCTAGAAGAGACCCACTTCAGACCTAGAGACACATACAGACTGAAAGTGAGGGAATGGAAAAAGGTATATCATGCAAATGGAAATCAAAAGAAAGCTGGAGTAGCAATTCTCATATCAGAAAAAATAGACTTTAAAATAAAGATTATTACAAGAGACAAAGAAGGACACTACATAATGATTAAGGGATCAATCCAAGAAGAAGATATAACAATTGTAAATATTTATGCACCCAACATAGGAGCACCTCAATACATAAGGCAAATGCTAACAGCCATAAAAGGGGAAATTGATAGTAACACAATCATAGTAAGGGTCTTTAACACACCACTTTCACCAATGGACAGATCATCCAAAATGAAAACAAATAAGGAAACACAAGCTTTAA
The DNA here is from genome assembly GCF_059928025.1 of Delphinapterus leucas. NCBI lineage: Eukaryota > Metazoa > Chordata > Mammalia > Artiodactyla > Monodontidae > Delphinapterus > Delphinapterus leucas. The sequence goes on from NC_143132.1 coordinate 25,087,399, forward strand.
ATGATACATTAAACAAGATGGACTTCACTGATATTTATAGGCCATGCCAACCCAAAACAAGAAAATACTCTTTCTTCTCAGGTGCTCATGGAACATTCTACAGGATAGATTACATCTTGGGCCACAAATCAAGACTCAGTAAGTTTAAGAAAACTGAAATCATATCAAGCATCGTTTTCTGACCACAATGCTATGAAATTAGATATCAATTACAGGGAAAAAAGGTAAAAAACACAAACACGTGGAGGCTAAACAATACGTTACTAATAACCAAGAGATCACTGAAGAAATCAAAGAGGAAATCAAAAAATACCTAGAGACAAATGACAATGAAAACACAATGATCCAAAACCTATGGGATACAGCAAAAGCAGTTCTAAGAGGGAAGTTTATAGTAATACAAGCCTAATTCAAAAAACAAGAAAATTCTCAAATAAACAATCTAACCTTAAACCTAAATGAACTAGAGAAAGAAGAACAAACAAAAACCCAAAGTTAACAGAAGGAAAGAAATCATAAAGTTCAGAGCAGAAATAAATGAAATAGAAACAAAGAAAAAATAGCAAAGGTCAATACAACTAAACGCTGGTTCTTTGAGAAGATAAACAAAGTTGATAAACCATTAGCCAAGCTCATCAAGAAAAAGAGGGAGAAGACTCAAATCACTAAAATTAGAAATGAAAAAGGAGAAGTTAAAACAGACACTGCAGAAATACAAAGTATCCTAAGAAATTACTACAAGGAACTCTACACCAATAAAATGAACAACTTGGAAGAAATGGACAAATTTTTAGAAATGCTCAACCTTCCGAGACTGAAGCAGGAAGAAATAGAAAATATGAACAGACCAATCACAAGTAACGAAATTGAAACTGTGATTAAAAATCTTCCAACAAACAAAAGTTCAGGACCAGATGGCTTCACAGCTGAATTCTATCAAACATTTAGAGAAGAGCTTACAGCCATCCTTCTCAAACTCTTCCAAAAAATTGCAGAGGAAGGAACACTCCCAAACTCCTTCTATGAGACCACCATCACCCTGATACCAAAACCAGACAAAGATACTACAAATAAAAAATTACAGACCAATATCACTGATGAATATTGATACAAAAATCCTCAACAAAATACTAGCAAACAGAATCCAACAGCACATTAAAAGTATCATACACCATGATCAAGTGGAATTTATCCCAGGGATGCAAGAATTCTTCAATATACACAAATCTATCAATGTGATACACCATATTAACAAATTGAAGAAGAAAACACATATGATCATCTCAATAGATGCAGAGAAAGCTTTTGACAAAATTCAACACCGATTTATGATAAAAAATCTCCAGAAAGTGGGCAGAGAGGGAACCTACGTCAACATAATAACGGCCATATATGACAAACCCACAACAAACATTATTCTCAATGGTGAAAAACTGAAACCATTTCCTCTAAGATCAGGAAAGGTTGTCTACTCTCACCACTATTATTCAACATAGTTTTGGAAGTCCTAGCCATGGCAATCAGAGAAGAAAAAGAAATAAAAGGAATCCAAATCAGAAAGGAAGAAATAAAGCTGTCACTGTTTGCAGATGACATGATACTATACATAGAGAATCCTAAAGATGCCACCAGAAAACTACTACAACTAATCAATGACTTTGGTAAATTTGCAGGATACAAAATTAATGCACAGAAATCTCTTGCATTCTTATACACTATTGATGAAAAATTTAAAAGAGAAACTAAGGAAACACTCACATTTACCACTGCAATGAAAAGAATAAAATACCTAGGAATAAACCTACCTAGAGAGACAAAAGACCTGTATGCAGAAAACTATAAGACACTGATGAAGGAAATCAGATGATACAAACAGATGGAGAGATATACTATGTTCTTGGATTGGAAGAATCAACATTGTGAAAATGATTATATTACCCAAAGCAATCTACAGATTCAATTCAATCCCTATCAAATTACCAATGATATTTTTTGCAGAATTAGAACAAAACATGTTAAAATTTGTATGGAGGCACAAAAGACCCCGAATAGCCAAACAGTCTTGAGGGAAAACCACGGAGCTGGAGGAATCAGACTCCCTGACTTCAAATTGTACTACAAAGCTACAGTAATGAAGACAAGATGGTACTGGCACAAAAACAGAGATCAATGGAACACGATAGAAAGTCCAGAGGTAAACCCACACACCTATGGTCAACTAATCTATGACAAAGGAGGCAAGGATACACAATGGAGCAAAGACAGTCTCTTCAATAAGTGTTGCTGGGAAAACTGGACAGCTACATGTAAAAGAATGAAATTAGAACACTCCCTAACACCACACACAAAAATAAACTCAAAATGGAATAGAGACCTAAATGTGAGGCTGGACACTATAAAACTCTTAGAGGAAAACATAGGAAGAACACTCTCTGACATAAGTCACAGCAAAATCTTTTTTGATCCACCTCTTAGAGTAATGGAAATAAAAATAAACAAATGGGACCTAATGAAATTTAAACTTTTGCAAAGCCAAGAAAACTACAAACAAGACAAAAAGACAATCCTCAGAATGGGAGAAAATATTTGCAAATGAATCAATGGACAAAAGATTAATCTATGAAATATATAATCAGCTCATACAGATCAATATTAAAAAAAAAACAAAAACCCCATCCAAAAATGGGCAGAAGACCTAAATAGACATTTCTCCAAAGAAGACATACAGATGGCCAAGAAGCACATGAATAGCTGCTCAACATCACTAATTATTAGAGAAATGTGAGTCCAAACTACAATGAGGTATCACCTCACACCAGTTAGAATTGGCATCATCAGAAAATCTACAAACAAAAAATGCTGAAGAGGGTGTGGATAAAATGGAAACTTCTTGCACTGTTGGTGGGAATGTAAATTGAAACAGCCACTATGGAGAACAGTATGGAGGATCCTTAAAACCTAAAAATAGAATTACCATATGATCCAGCAATCCCACTACTGGGTGTATACCCAGAGAAAACCAAAATTCAAAAAGACACATGCACCCAATATTCATTGCAGCATTATTTACAATAGCCAGGTCATGGAGGCAACCTAAATGCCCATCAACAGACAAATGGATAAAGAAGGTGTGGTACATATATACAATAGAATATTACTCAGCCATAAAAAGTGATGAAATTGGGTCATTTGTAGAGATATGGATGAATGTAGAGACTGTCATACAGAGTGAAGTAAGTGGGAACCTAGAGAAATGATATAGAGAAACCAGTTTGCAGGGCAGAAATTGAGACACAGATGTAGAGAACAAATGTATCAACACCATGGGGGGAAAGTGGCGGGGGTGGTCGTGGTGATGGTGGGATGAATTGGGAAACTGGGATTGACATGTATACACTAATATGTATAAAATGGATAACTAATAAGAACCTGCTGTATTAAAAATATAAATAAAATTAAATTAAAATTATAAGATAAAAGCAAACATTTGTCCAAAAGAGAAAGAATCATCCCAGCTCAGGAGCACGTAATAAAGTTGGCCTCACTTGCAAAAAAAAAAAGAAAGTGATAAGTGACAGAGGAAGATAAATAATGCAAAAAGGGGATACATCGTGCTGGGGGGAGTGTGGTGAGAAGCATGCATTGAGAAGGTAATATATGAGCAAAGAGTTGAAGGAGATGAGGAAGAAGCGAGCCATGTGGACCCATGTTGAAAGTGCTTCCCAAGGAGAGGTAAAAGCAGGTGCAATGGTTCTGAGATGGGAGGAGGTCTGAGCTGCTAGAAGAATAGTAAGGAGGCCAGGATGGAGCAGAGTGAGCAAGTGCAGGCAGCGGGCCAGAGAATGATGGGGAGCAGAACCCCGGGCCTTATAAGGACTCTGGGACAAGAAGTACTGGAAGGTTTTGAGCAGAAGAACACCATGATCGCACTCCTTCTGGCTGCCAGGCAGACAAGGACTCGGGGGCAAGTGCAGACACAGGGAGAACAGTGAAGCCCCTGTTGTTATGACTCAGGTTCAAGACTATCTGGACAGTTGTAGTGCACTTCTGGTGAGAAGTGGTTGGTTTCCAGATACACTCTAAAGGAGGGCCAATAGCATTTGTTGATGGATTAGTTGTAAAATAGGAGAGAAAGTAGACTCCAGGGTATTGGGTGAGTGGCCCTCCACCAGCCTTGCTTCTGGATTCATGCCCTTATGCAGTGCCTTCCTCTTGAACCTGGGCTAAGCCAGGGGACTTGACTTAAGCAGTACATGTGGCAAAAGTGATGCTGGGCCAGCTCTGGACCTAAACCTTCAAAGGGCATGGCAGCTTCTGCTTTTCTGTGGCTGGGAACCTGGATGCACCATGTCTGGGAAGGAACATGTTGAGAGGCCTCGTACAGAAGGAGAGGCCCTGAGCCGACACGGAGGATGGAAGCTCAGTCAGCCCAGTCCCCAGCTCACCCTCCAACTAAGGTCAGCACACCAGTGACTACCAGTGAGAGCAGCAGGAAAACGACTCAGAGAAGCCAAGTCTCACTGACAGAGTTGTAAGCAAATAAAACAGTTGTTGTCAAAGCTGCTAAGGTTTAGGGTGGTTTGTTATTCTGTGATATGTGAAAAAAAGAACCCAAGAATTCTGGTCTGAGCATCCAGAAGAATGGAGTGAGCATTAGCTAGATGGAGTAGGCAGATAGTTAACAGGTTTGAAGGGAAATCTTGGGTGGAAAGATTAAAATCTTACTACTTCTAAATGGAAAAGAATGTTTGTTTTTCTTAATAGAGTAGAAGAACAATATCCTCAATTTCTGAAAGCACTGTTGGATTTTCCAAGGCCAGGAAAGGTCATTTTAGGAGCAGCTCTTTGGATCTTCAAGATAATAGCCACAGCAGAGGGTAAAGGAATTGTTTAGATTCTTTTCTTTCAGCTTCTGAAGCTCTGTTGACAATCAGTGAAACACCCATGGCAGTTTGAGGTAGAGCCTAGTTTTTCTGGCTTTGCCGCTGTGGTTTCAGGGCTTCAATGACTCTACCATGTAAAGGAGCAACCACAGTGCTTGCTTTCCCTCCTGCTTTCCACAGCAGATCACAAAGAATCGCCCTGGGCTTGGCTGATGGGCTTCTGGAAGCTGAGTGTGAAGCCTTGGAGGGAGGCCCTTGCCAGTTTTCGATTTAATCCTTCCTGTGGCCGTACACTTCAGAGACTGCAGCATGTGGGAAAAGAAAAACTGCCTGGTCAGTTTGGTTAGCCTGTGGGTCACTGATGATACACATCTGGGCTAATACCTTGTGAATTTTCCCCAAATTAAGTGTTGGGAAAAGGCAGTGTATTGCTTAAGAATTCTAACTCTCCCAGAATAAATATTAATGTAAAAGGAGAAAAGAAAATGATAACAATTGTAACCTCACAGAGTTTGGGGGGAGAATTAGGTAAGTCACTAATTATACATCATTTAGCATAGTATATGGCATATAGGTAAGAATTTTAAAGAAAGTAAATATTATTATCCAGAAAAATACATGTAAAAATATTCTTGCCTTTTTACACAGTTTAAAAGAGATTGAACTATCAAAATTTTCTTGACTTATCCAAACATTAAGTAAAACGTTTAGGCCCAAAATAATGAAAATTGGTCTATATTCACTAATACTCTCAGCAACATCAAGAGCCAGATGTTAAGGAACAAATTTATAGTGTAAAAAATTTAATTGTGATGAAACACTGTAATTTTATTGAGTTACAAACAGTTTGAACACTTCAAAAGAGTTGACATATATATATATATATATATACACATGTTAAACTATTTAAAGTAAATATGGAAACCCAAAATACATAATTTATTCAGCATTTTAACAATTAAAATTATATTGCTTAAAGACTTAAATGTCACTAATCATATTTACTCTATAAAAAACAGGACATATTGCTTCCAAAATAATTAAAGAAGCAAAATCTGTAATTTAACTACAAAACAAACAAGAAACAATAGAAAAAGTGGAAAAACACAAAGCAACAAAGATAATAAAGGAAGAGAAAAGCGTTAAAATTGTAAATATCAGCATTTTAATCTTCCTAATAAAGATCCGAGTCTCAACTTAAGTTTTTATTTATAAAGGAAATGTTACTCTTTGCATTTTATAACAAATAAACCTAAATCAAATTGAATCAAATATTAAAAATAAGTGAATGGGGCTTCCCTGGTGGCACAGTGGTTGAAAGTCTGTCTGCCGATGCAGGGGACACGGGTTCGTGACCCGGTCTGGGAAGATCCCACATGCCGTGGAGCAGCTGGGCCTGTGAGCCATGGCCGCTGAGCCTGTGCATCCGGAGCCTGTGCTCTGCAACGGGAGAGGACACAACAGTGAGAGGCCCGCGTACCGCAAAAAAAAAAAAAAAAAAAAAAATGGATTACATATTGTAGTTCTTATAACTATTGTTATTAGAAAAATTCATGGAAACAAATGTTAAAATAAATAGTCATTTGAACTGAAAAAAAGACAAAATAAATCTTTTAGATTTCAAAATCTATAAACAAAAACTTAAAAATGAAATAAGATTTTATATAAATATAGATACATTTATATGGGAATGTTATTTTTGACAAAAAATTAAGGAAAATGAAAATAAGATTAGAAAACTAAATATTATAATGAATGTTTCATTTAATACTGTATTATGGAAATGTTAAAATACAAATATGTCCAAGAGAAAATAAAGTGCATGTGAGTCAAGATAACAAGTTAACTTTATTAGTTGCATTGGAAAAAATGGATAAACATTTTTACTGTGGGAATAGCATTTCTCAGTGAGAATTCTTAATAGTCTAACAATTATTGTTGACAAGGTTATGTTATACGGTACATTATACTGAAATCACAGACTTCTAGTGGGGAAAATTTGACAAGTTCTCAAATTTATTTGGAGAATTTAAGTACTCAGTATGCTTGGGGAATAACTTCTGTAGTTTGATATGTCCAGATGAAGTAAAAAATACATTGAAATCTCAATTTTTTTTGTTTGTATAATTTTTTATTTTTCTTTTTTAACATGGCATTATACAAAAACATGATCAATTTTTTTTTAATCATGAATTGGGAATGGAAGACAATGAGCTATAATAGCATATCTAGATAGACAAAAGATAATAAAATATAAACAAAAAGTTTTTATTAGTATTCATGCATTTACTACTCTTTGCTCACTAAGAGTAATTTTGACAATAAGTACTTGGTACTTGAACATACACACACACACACACACACACACACACACACCAGTTGTTACAGTTTACTATGCAAATCAAATTAATCAGAGCATGGTGGGATAGAGGTAGAAATGGGGATTTGTAGGCACAGATGTAGTTAAGAAAAAAGTGAAAAGAAATATCAAAAGGAAGAAAAGCAGAAGGGCACATAGACAGTTCATCTGAGTACTGCTTCCTTTTTGAAGGCTGGGATGGGGCAATATGGAGTTAGAAATTTATTCTGACCACATTTTGTGAGATGATCCAGGTCTTTGTACTCACAAGTACTTCCGGTTGAAATCATAGTTTGCTTCTGTCTAGACCTCAACTGACAGTACACTTTTAGCAGAGCTGATAGACTATGGGAATTTAGTGGTAAAGTAGAAGGGTCACCATGACTCAACCTGATGGGTTTGAGAATAACACCTGCAAGCTAGATGGGCACTGAAGTGAGAATGTAGGGATTGGAATTGAAATTTTTGAGAAAATGTCCTTTTCAGGATCGGATGATACATGTACTGAAAAAATAGAATTAAGGAGTAAATATGACCTCAGTAAAAATTTGGAGGAAGCACAAAAACCTCCTCTATGAATTTACCAACTGAAAATTTACCCTTTATTTTGTCCCAAAGTACTTGCTATTTCTTATAAAATTGGAATCATTTTGAAAGTGCAGTAGAAACTGGTGATAGATATTATGGGACTTGTTCAAAAATTAATTTTTTCATATGTCTTATTGAAAAAAGTAACACTCCATTTGTACCAAAAATATTTTAGAAGAATAACATATAAAAATTAAAAAAAAATTAAATAGAGGTAAATGTATTATATTGATTATATCAACATAGGTGCTAGGATCTGAACTGTTTTTCCCAAAGTTCATATGTTGAAGCCCTAACACCCAGTGTGATGGAATTTGGAGGTGGTGCCTTTGCGATATAGTTAAGTTTAGAAGAGGTCACAAGGGTGGGGACCCATGATAGGATTTGTGTCCTAATAATAATAGACAATAGAGAGCTCATTCTCCCTCCACCATGTGGGTACATAGCCAGAAGGTGAGTATATGCAAGCTGGGAAGAGAGCTCTCAGGAGAAGGTGACCATATTGGTAATCTGTTCTCAGACGCTCAGAACTGTGAGAAAATAAGCATATCACCAGAACTGTGAGAAAATAAGCTTCTGTTAAGCCACCAGTCTATAGTTTTTTGCTATGGTAGCCTAAGTAGATGAAGCCAATACAGTAAGAAAGAATTTTGTCAACATGATGAAATGCCCCTGAAAGAGAAATAAGTAAATTTGATAAATTAAAATGAATTGTACAGGGAGTTTTCATTTAAAATAAACATGCAAAGTAGTGAGATATATAAAATAAACACAAATTTATACAAGATCTAAATATAGGTAGATTTGCCTATCAAGTTGCCAAAAGTAAATTTAAAAATATGCATATCTATCATCTATCTATCTATCTATTGGGTTGGGCTCAGTCACTACTTATTGGTATGTGAATAAGTAACATTTCTGGAGTGAAATTTGGTAATATGTAATGTGGCTAAGAGATCATGTCATGGTTGTCCACTTAAAAATGTAATGGATTTTTTGATATTTCTCCTTTTATTCAGACTTTAGAGCACTGTGTGTTGGTGGGGAAGGGGATAAAAATGAAAAGTTTCTCAATACACTCTGCAAAGTATTTTAATAGAATCCCTGAGACTTTAGAATACTATCGATCAAAATTATTCATAAAATATTTGCCAAACTCCTTCATTTGTGGACTTAATTTAGATCATATGAAGAAGGATGAGAAGGGCATTCTGAAGATTAACTGCATGAGCAATGGTGTATGAGCAAAGCCATGACATGTTGAGGATCATAATGAGATTGATCCTCTAGAAAGTCCTACAGATTATATAAGGAGAAAATTGTGAATTGGTAAAGTAAGCCTTACATATGAATAGCCTGAGTAATTCTTGTAATAAATTTCCTGTTACTATGCCTGAGTAGATGATAAAGATTATAACACTCAGAACTCAAGTAGAATATTTAATTTCCTTCTTTAATTTTAAGGGGCCAAAAAATTTAAACTTCAGACCATCACAGTAGAAATATAAGTATAGGCTGCTACTATCAAAATAAAAATGCATATTAATCTATGCATTCAAGGGTATGGACAACTGAGCTCTACTCTTAGCATTCATCGGACAGCGTCAGTTAACAATGAGATATCCCTTCATCCTAGACCACAGAACTCCTTTGACTACAGCAGTTCTACTACTATCATACTGAATTGGAAGGTAGACATCTCTGATAAGGCTAGGATCTCCAGTGAATTAGGTGTACCATACTCTCATTCTTCTGAGGTCTTTTATTCTGTGTTGGACACTAATATGGAAGCTGGATTCAGTCTTCATTGAACAAAGAACTTACTCATCATTGTTGCTATTCTTGTCTTTTATTTCCAGTACCAAATTCTTTATTCTCTATTTGCTGGCACTCAAAGTCTCTTCTCTTGCTCCATTCTATTCAAGGACATGGGAAAAATTCCAATAAATTAGGTATGTAAAATGTGAAAAGGAAAACAATAATGTTAAGATTATAGTTCTAATAGACTAGCTAACAGTCTTTAGGAGTGTGAGAAAAATATACAGCTCTTGCAACACAAATTCATTCATCAGAATATTATCTTGTTACATGAAGAAATCCACTTCTTCAGCTTTGTCCTCTCAAGTGTACCTACTTCTCCATTATCTTAGCAATCACCCATGAAGTAGAGTCTTCAAGTTTGACTATTCATCTGATGCAGAAACATTACTTTGGTAGACTAAGTTTTTCACTGGTATTAGATGTTTGATTTGTAATGAGGGCTGTATCATTTACTTAGGATCAATTGAATACACCAGATATATTCAAACTAACAGTTTTTGAAAGGATAAAAATTGACTTCTTTCTTATAACATGGTAATACAGAGGTAGACATTTGGAAGGTAAACTAGCTCAGGATCTTGTGTTTCATTGCTTTACAGTCTTAGATAATGCCTTGAGATCTAAGATGGTACCTCTGAAATCCTGCCATCATAGTGCACAATTCTAGCAATAACGAGGAGGTGCATTCTTTTTTTTTTTTTTTTTTTTTGACAAAGTACTCCAACAACATTCTATGGACTACTTTACATCTATTGCATTCCAAACTTAATAGTATGACCATACGTACCTAAAATTGAAGATGGGAAATGTAAGCTTTATATAAATGTTACTGAATCAAAATATGTTTTGCCACTAATGAAGATGACAAATATGGCTGTTAAGAGAAAATGAATTGTCTCTGACAAAGATCTCCTTACTATTTATCTGAGACACATATCAAAGAGTAAGAAGACTCCTAAATTTATATTTTGGGGGCATGAACAAAAACTCCAAATATTCACAATCATGTACTTAAGTAGAGAACTTAACAATTTGGCATTTTTTAAGTGGTCTTGAAATGAATAAACTAAAAATTCTCTAACCCCATACACGTGTGATATGTTCATTCCTTAAGTATCTCCAACACAGCTCAATGATTTCTTTATACTGGAATAATGATCCTCTGTTGTCTGGAATGAATATTTGATTTTTCTTTTTATCTATATATCATGTGTGGATTAGGTAGAATAAGGATCCTCAAAGATGTCCACATCCTAATCCCCCAAACCTGTCAAAATGCTAATTTATATGACAAAAAGGTTTTTGCAGAGCTGATTAAATTAATGACCTTGAGATAGGAAGGTTATTCTGTATTATCACATTGGGGCCAATGTAATCAGAAGAATAATTACAAGAAGGATGCAGGAGTATCAGAGTAAGAGAAAAAGAAATTTGAGATACTACACGGATGGCTTTGAAGAGAGAGGAAGGGATCATGAGAAAAAGAATGCAGGCAGACTCAGAAGTTGGAAAAGGCAAGGGCACAGATTGTTCCCTAGAACTCCAGAAGGAATGAATCCCTGCTATCACCTTGATTTCAGCGCAGAGAAACCTCTGACATACATAACTGTCAAAGTACAAATTTGTTTTTTGTTAAGTCACTAAGTTTGTGATAATTATTTACCTCAGCAGTTGGAAACTAAAACAACTTAAATGGGCAAAGAAAATTTAGTATATTTCCTGAAACATATATAATTTTTCTTTGGATGACTATTCTTTTAGGGTAAAGAGGAGAACTGAACTTCCCAATTAATTACATTTCAGTTTCTTCCATGTAAATGGTCTCTTTCTAATTATTGTTCAGAGTTTCATATCATCCGTCCCCCTTTGACCACCTAATTACCTCCAAGATGTTATAGTGATATATTTGGGGGCCTAAGAGCAGTGGGGTAAAGGAGTCACAGATCTACTATTGGCTCATGGTTTGTCTAATTTGTTCACTGAACTGGAACCTATGAGCTGGGCCTGGCTCAGCCCTTCAGTCATAATGTTGGAAATCTATTTGAATCTGATCACACATAGTGTGGACACTATTTGTTGCCTTTAAATTTGTTGTCCGTGGACCCTCTCAGCTCATATATGACCATGCTCCAAACTTAAGCATGCATGAACTTCTGAGTCACCTGCACATCACTCACAGCCTCTCAGAAGCCATGAGTTCTTCCACAGACTCATTCAATTAGACACCTTCCTTGGGCAGTATTTCTTTATTACTACATACCAGGTAATTGTCCCAAGATGAGAATGAGGATGTGAGCTTCATTAAGAAGGTTACATATCTCCAGACTATTCTCAGGAAAGTTAACTATTAACTCTGATGTCCTTGGCTTCCTTAAAATATATCTGGTTTGTTTTTTTCACACTGCAATGAAGAAGAAGAAGAAGAAGAAGAAGAAGAAGAAGAAGAAGAAGAAGAAGAAGAAGTAGAAGAAGAAGAAGCAGAAGGAGGAGGAGGAGGAGGAGGAGGAGGAGGAAGAAGAAGAAGAAGAAGAAGAAGAAGAAGAAGAAGAAGAAGAAGAAGAAGGAGGAGGAGGAGGAGGAGGAGGAGGAGGAGAAAACAGAAATAGAATATGGATTCTGACCTCTTTGAGCAAATGTTTTATCATTCTCTCTTCCCTTTTCCTCTGTGTACTGTACAGCAATGCATACGTTTTACAGCTGCCTCTTTGTCCCTATGAAATTCTTTCTATATGACACCCTGATTCTTCTTTTCCTGTGTAACGTTTTTCAAACTATGCTTCTGATAAGAAAAAGTCACTTCATGAACTTGGATCACTCTTTTCTTTCTGGGAAATACCTATCTCCTAAATAGTGTTTCACTATGGTTTGAAAAATAAAATCAATTTCAAGACTAAAGTTACGATGACTCTTTTCTTGTTGGCAATTTTCATCTTGCTCTTGAAGGGATGCATGACATTTATTTAATAATTTGGATCTGCAAATCTACTGATATGAAAATACATCTCCAAAGATATCAAAGCATACTGTTCTTATACCCATACTTTGGAATAGATGGCTACTTATTTCCTTTTTATGGTGTCTCTGCTCATACTTCCTTAATATTGGACTTTCCAATATACTGGTAAAATAATTTATTAATACCTTCCAGTTTATTCTTTTCTATCTTAAAAACATTCAGGGTATAAATGTTCAAAGCATATCCACAAAATTAAATCTGTTTTAAGGTAATTTTACTTTGAACTTTATCTTATAGGAAGCAGAGTCATTGAAGATTACTGAAATTGGAAATGGCATTTTGAAAGCATTACTTTAGAAAGATTAATCCATTGGTCAAAAGTAGAACAATTTGGACTTCCCTGGTGGCACAATGGTTAAGAATCCACCTGCCAATGCAGGAGACACAGGTTCAAGCCCTGAGCCGGGAAGATCCCAAATGCCATGGGGCAACTAAGCCCCTGCGCCACAACTACTGAAGCCAGCATGCCTAGAGCCCGTGCTCCACAACAAAGAGAAGCCACTGCAATGAGAAGTCCGTGCACTGCAACAAAGAGTAGCCCCCTCTCGCAGCAACTAGAGAAAACCCACGCACAACAATGAAGACCCAACGCAGCCAAAAATAAATTAAAAAAAAAAAGAACAATTTGAGTGTGATTCAAAATATCTTAAATTTCCATCACTAAATAAATGTTTTGGAAGACATTAGGTGAAAAATTTAGATATGGCTGGAAAAGTATTTGAAGCGGAAAGAGTACATAATCAAATGTTTACATATATTTTAAATTATTAATGCACTTAAATTATAAAATGTATAATTATTTTTATTTTTTTTTTGCTATGCGGGCCTCTCACTGTTGTGGCCTCCCCTGTTTCAGAGCACAGGCTCTGGACATGCAGGCTCAGCGGCCATGGCTCAAGGGCCCAGCCACTCTGCGGCATGTGGGATCTTCCTGGACTGGGGCACGAACCCGTGTCCCCTGCATAAGCAGGCGGACTCTCAACCACTGCGCCATCAGGGAAGCCCTAAAATGTATAATTTTTAAAAATTATACTTAAAATATATTTCCTCAGAATTATAATAAACAAAAAAAATATTATTTGAATGGTATGTAGTAAGATTTGAAAGCCAATTTCAATATCCTTACACACTCTATAATAAATGATCTCTCTAATGAATAAATTATTTAGTTTTATAGTTGCTACTGAGAGTGTTTTAAATAGTTTACTGATAAAACTGTCCAGATTGTAGAATTAATTGAATCACTTAAATGTGTATATATTTTTGTTTACGTGTCTGTGTTCAACAAATTAAACAAAATAACTTATTCAGCAAAGACTTTTTAAGCCACTATAGCATGATAAAATGAATGAAATTGCCAACTCTCATCTGTCCAATTATTATACAGAAAGATGGATAAGTGATAGAAATTATATTATATGGTATTGTATTGATGTTAACAAGAAATCACTTCCCATCTGACTTTTACTCTCTTCATACTCACAGTCTGGAGAAAGTTTAGTTAAGTTTTTTTTTTTCTTACCTCACTTTAAAACAGATGTCTGTACAATAATATTAGCTAGCTCTGAAAATGAATATGAAAAAACACAATATCCAGAAGAGGAATTTTATATGAAAGCAAATTTTTTAAAGTTGTTAATTTGATTTTCAGTGTAATTACTGATGCCATGAACTCTTTCACACTTTTCCAATTTCATACAACTTAATTCTCAGTGTAATTATTGGTTGTCCTAAGTGGACCCCCTGGCAACTTTCTGCCTCATTTCTACAGTGCTCGTAAATCAGTCATGATTTCAAATCATCAACTCTGTCTGCAACAAGATGCATAGCAGTGATAAAGCAATGTAAATTTGTTTTAAAATGCCAATTTTCATGGACATTTTCTGCTAATAGGTCAGGCTTGTTGTACACTGAAAGCATGGTTTACGCCCTGTAGTAATTTCTAAAACATCAATCTATATTTGTCCCCTTTGGAAAGTTCAATTCTGCTTGATGGATCATGGAGGTTACACAAATTTAGTATTTTGTGTCACGCTTGACTCTTTCTTTTGGAACAAGAAATGTAAATTCACTTCTATTTTATTTGCACAAACTTCCTCCTGCATAAATACTCCATACTTAGACCAAAATAAACTAAAATTTCTGGGTTTACCCATGCCATGTGAGAAAATCAAATTTGTGTTTGTTTTCAGTGTGCAGTTATTTAGAAAGAAAATTTAAACTATTAATAATAATAAATAAAATAATAATAAATGCAAACATTACAATGAATTCAATTTGAGGGAAGGATATAAAATTTACTTCTCTATATATAAGTAAGTATAGCAATAATATTCACATACCCCTATATATCTGTACCTATACAAACATGCATATGTACATTTATATAAATAATATGATAAATGGATAGAATGGCATAGATAGGAAATTCATGCATACATACATATATGTATATATGTATACACATATTTTTCCTTTATAAACAGCTATTACTAATTTTTCAGGTTGTCTCTATGATTGATCAGGCTACCATCATGAGTTACACATGAAATCAAGTAACAATTTAACCTTGAACTCAGAAATCATTGAAATTGGTTTTACTGAGAACACAATTCCAATATCTGTAAACTTCTGCATATTTAAAAGACATAGAAAAATACTCTATAATTGTTTACTACGATCTTTTAAAAAAATTGTTTTTGATTCTGATGGTAATGGCATCAACTTAAATACTTAAAGTTTTGGAAATCACCAAATACTATTTGAATTTTCAAAATGCTAACTCTTTCTTATATGTAAGCCTGCTGCCTCTGACATTAAAGCCATTGATTTCAAAGAACAAAGTAAAGAGAAAGGTTTAGAAAAATTTACTGGCAGAGAATGTCAGCACTCAAGAAAAAAAGGATGAGAGCATACATGTTTGTATTTAAAGAAGAATAGGCAGTATGCTTCAATATAAAGACATCTGGAACAATGGTTGGGAGACCTGAGTTATAGTTACACATCTATCAACTGTTTACACAGGACTGAATAAATAAATTTGACTTAATATCCAAAATTGCAAAAAGTGGAAGATGCCAACATCATCACAAGTTGTGTATAGAGCACAAGTTGATGTTGCTTTGAGGACCAAATGATAATCATATAAATAGGCATTTTAAAACAAATATTTTTATATAGCCACTTTCCATAGTGTGTTTTTCTATTTCACTGCATGATAAATTTTTCTCAATCAATTTTCATCATGTTTTAATAACTAAGAATGAGATCAACTGTTGAATTATATATCTTGTCTGAGAAGCACTGCTTAATGGCAAAGCTCAAGATTCATATAAATTTTCTCAGAGATAAAGAACAAATGAGGGCCACAGAAACAAACCAAAAAAAAAAAAAAAAGGTAAGTTCAGGGATCAGATGACAGATCTGGAAAAAAAGTTATTAGAAGATTAAGCATGAGACTGTATGATAAACTGTGAGCTATGCAAAAATAAATAAATAAATAAAGGCTGTTATCTATCTTACCACTTAAAAATTAAAGCGTCAAAAATAATATTAGAAGTATTTCAACAGGAAGAGATTTTGGTATGCATGTGGTTTGGAGAGTTTTCTAGTAATCAATATCCATGATGAACAAGGTTTAAGTGTGAATTATTTCCAGGGTTAAAGTATTCATTTATCTACAAGTAAGTTTTTCTACTGGTTCAGCTAGAAACTCAAATTTTCTATCAATAGTAGGAATACAATCAGATTGCTCCCAAGATCTGCTTCCACTTCTAAAGAAACATGGATCTTCCAAACCTGATTATAAAGTTCCTTTTGTTTAGGGCTTGATTCTATTCTGATATGGAGATGAATCCTAGTCCTGTGTCTTGGAAGTCAATTATGGTGAAAGCATTTCCAATGCAACACAATGATTTTCCAAGGGATAAAGATGTATGTGTTTATGAGGAAAATAAATTTTGAATTTCCGTGGCTATAAAAGATGTGAAATGGTTAAGCTTTCAGTGCTATCATAGTAAGGTTTTTCAAAAAGACCTGATGTTTTGTCAATATTCATTCAAGCTTCTCAGTGTCACTGGAGTAAAAATAATAAAGTTCTGTTGCAGCAAGGACAGGAAGGAAAAAAAATGATTGATTCTTCCATTATTCAATGACAGCTATTATAAAGCAGACAATAAAAATGGCAATTAGATGTTTGGTCTAAAGGGGAAATATATGAGATTGTGTAAGAGTTTAGTGAGTGGAGATAAATGTCTGAAGATACAAAAAGAAAACAAAATACTCAAAACCAAATATGTCTCACTCCATGATAAGAATACTATGCTCATTTTATTAAGTACAGCAAATGATATGTATTTTTTCTTTCTTCTTTTTAAAAGCCACATCTCAATTTACTATAAGATAAAAATGTGAAACAATTTTGCAAGTTTCACTGAAAAATAATTTGAATAACATTTTAAAATTTACAAAGAATTTCACAAACATTTTATCAGTTCATTAGAACTATGTTAGACTCATCCTGTAACTATTCCATTTTATAGGAATAGAAATCAAATGGCAGAAAAGTTGAATGAATTACCAATGATGTTTAACTGGAAACAATGCTAGAATTCAGGCTTTCTGAAAATTACCTCACATTACATCTATTTCCTTAAACACACACACACACACACACACACAAACTCTCTCCTTCTCTCTCACTCTCTTTATCTGTATGCATATATATATCTCTGTGGTGGATATAATTGACTTTTGACAAATTTTATGGAGTAAGTGTGCCAGTTAGAGTAAAAATGAAGATACATATACTTAAATAAAATTGTTTCAGGATCGTTTAAAAAGCTGAGACAAAGTGAGAGAGTGGCATGGACTTATATATACTACCAAATGTAAAATAGATAGCTAGTGGGAAGCAGCTGCATAGCACAGGGACCGCATAGCTTTGTGACCACCTAGAGGGGTGGGATAGGGAGGGTGGGAAGGAGATGCAAGAGGAAGGAGATATGGAGATATGTGTATATGTATATGTATAGCTGATTCACTTTGTTATAAAGCAGAAACTAACACTCCATTGTAAAACAATTATAGTCCAATAAAGATGTTAAAAAAACTATGCATATATAACATACATAAATGAACCTAACAAAAGATACATTTATATGGTTTGTGAACAAGGATTTTCTCAGTTGGATATTTAATGCATTAACTAGCTTAGAGTCATGTACATAGTTACAAATGTGTAATCAGTAATTTTTTATTATATGGACTTAAAACACAAGAAAGAAGAATGTAAAAGAGAATAAAAAACACAAGAGTAGACTTCCCTGGTGATGCAGTGGTTAAGAATCTGCCTGCCAATGCAAGGGACATGGGTTCAAGACCTGGTCCAGGAGATCCCACATGCCACGGAGTAGCTAAGTCCATGCGCCACAACTACTGAGCCTGTGTGCACAGCTACTGAAGCCCGTGCACCTAGAGCCTGTGCTCCACAACAAGAGAAGCCCCCGTAGTGAGAAGACCTTGCACCACAACAAAGAATAGCCCCTGCTTGCTGCAAGTAGAGACAGCCTGCGTGTAGTGGCGAGGACCCAACACAGCCAAAAATAAATAAATAAATAAAAATTTAAAAATAAATAAAATTTTAAAAAATACAAGAGTAACTTCATCTCTATTCCAATTTGGAGGCATTTATTCATTCATTTTACAAATAAAAACGTAACATTCATTGTGAGAGACCCTGTAAGATGCTAAAGATAAAATAAGCACAATGCCTGCTCTCATGGAGATTACAGTCTAATAAGGAAAATAGATGTTGAATAAATGAATCAAGTGTTATCAAGAAGTGCAGTTGCTACTGGACTGTACTTTAACTAGTCTTGAAAATGAGAAAAAGATTACTAGAAAAAAAATTAGCAGGTGTTAACCAGAAAATGTGGGAAGAACACTGGAAGAACAAAAAATGGCAAAGTAAAGTAACTGAGGAAGGAGATAGAAAAATCCACTTGAGGAAATAAAAAAGGCCCAGCATTGGATGGATCTTAAATGACAAGGGAGGAAGAAGCACAAAGTGAGTCTTAAGAAAGATAAAAAATCAATCAGGAAATGACATTTAGTGTTTAGCATTTTCCTTAAGGGCAAAGGGAAAACATTCTATTACGTTAAACAGTGAATCCACATGAACAAATTACTGCTTTTAATAGAACCACTCTAGGTCCAGTGTGTATAGTAAATTAAAAGGGGACAATGCATTCACTGAATTTCTCATTGGTAAACTGTGTTTATGTGAACAAAGTCCATAGATGTGATTTTTGAATCACAGTGCTCTAGAATTTGCCTCCGTTCTCACTATTCTTTCCTATCTTCTTGACACTGAGTTGGATGTTAGTTACTATTTCTCATTATGCCTCTGGTATTGTTTTCTAATTGGAGAATTAAGAAGTAAAATATTGCTTTATCCTCTGCCTGTAACAGAAAATGAGAAAGTAAAGATATACTAAAATGCCCATATATTTTGAGAAAGGTGAGTGAAGAATGTTGGTATGTGATTAATATTCAAAACTAATTTGTACATAAAGAGTACAACTAAAACAGATATTTTGAGACCATTACAGTTGACTAAATAAATTACCTGTCTGTATCATTTGAAGTTTTAATCCTGATATTCACATTTAGGAAAGTCTGCCTGTATATGAGAGAGATGTGGTAATATGAGGAAGAAAATGACTGGGTGAGGGGAATTGTTGTTGCTGCTTTACTTTTTCCTTTTCAGGTGAGAAACACTAGACTCTGTTGAAATCATTATGGGAAAAAAACAGGTGAGAGAGTGAGGTTGAAGACATAATAAAAAGAGGAAAATTATACAATTTTTGTAGAAAGATGGAGGGATTGGGATCCAAGGAATAAATGGATGAGATGGTGCTTGGTAGAAGGAAGGAAACTTCATCTATTATAAAAAGGGAAATGGGATCCTATGATTTTAGTAATTACTCAATATATTGAATAATCTATAATTTTACTTTTGTTACCTTTGATCAAGTATAATTATCTTGAATTTATCTTCTTTCACTCTTTTATTACTTTTTCTCTCAGAATGCCTTCAAACTCTATCCATGTACATTGGATCAGGTATGCAATATCACTGATAAACATAGATGCAAAAATCCCCAACAAAATATTAGCAGACAGAATCCAACAGCACATTAAGAGGATCATACACGATGATCAGATGGGGTTTATTCCAGGAATGCAAGGGTTCTTCAATATATGCAAATCAATCAATGTGATACACCATATTAACAAACTGAAGGAGAGAAACCATATGGTCATCTCAATAGATGCAGAGAAAGCTTTCGACAAAACTCAACACCCATTTATGATAAAAACCCTGCAGAAAGTAAGCCTAGAGGGAACCTTCCTCAACATAATAAAGGCCACATATGACAAACCCACAGCCAACATTGTCCTCAATGGTGAAAAACTGAAAACATTTCTACTAAGATCAGGAACAAGAAAAGGTTGCCCACTCTCACCACTATTATTCAACATAGTTTTGGAAGTTTTAGCCACAGCAATCAGAGAAGAAAAGGAAATAAAGGAATCCAAATCAGAAAGGAAGAAGTAAAGCTGTCACTGTTTGCAGATGACATGATACTATACATAGAGAATCCTAAAGATGCTACCAGAAAACTACTAGAGCTAATCAATGAATTTGGTAAAGTAGCAGGATACAAAGTTAATGCACAGAAATCTCTGGCATACCTATACACTAATGATGAAAAATCTGAAAGTGAAATCAAGAAAACACTCCCATTTACCATTGCAACAAAAAGAATAAAATATCTAGGAATAAACCTACCTAAGGAGACAAAAGACTTGTATGCAGAAAATTATAAGACACTGATGAAAGAAATTAAAGATGACACAAATAGATGGAGAGATATACCATGTTCTTGGATAGGAAGAATCAAGACTGTGAAAATGACTCTACTATCCAAAGCAATCTACAGATTCAATGCAATCCCTATCAAACTACCACTGGCAGTTTTCACAGAACTAGAACAAAAAATTTCACAACTTGTATGGAAACATAAAAGACCCTGTATAGCCAAAGCAATCTTGAGAATGAGAAATGGAGCTGGAGGAATCAGGCTCCCTGACTTCAGACTATACTACAAAGCTACAGTCATCAAGAGAGTATGGTACTGGCACAGAAACAGAAATATAGATCAATGGAACAGGATAGAGAGCCCAGAGATAAACCCACACACATGGTCACCTTATCTTTGATAAAGGAGGCAGGAATGTACAGTGGAGAAAGGACAGCCTCTTCAATAAGTGGTGCTAGGAAAGCTGGACAGGTACATGTAAAAGTATGAGATTAGATCACTCCCTAACAGCATACACAAAAGTAAGCTCAAAATGGATTAAAGACCTAAATGTAAGGCCAGAAACTATCAAACTCTCAGAGGAAAACATAGGCAGAACACTCTATGACATAAATCACAGCAAGATCCTTTTTGACCCACCTCCTAGAGAAATGGAAATAAAAACAAAAATAAAGAAATGGGACCTAATGAAACTTCAAAGCTTTTGCACAGCAAAGGAAACCATAAACAAGACCAAAAGACAACCCTCAGAATGGGAGAAAATATTGGCAAATGAAGCAACTGACAAAGGATTCATCTCCAAAATTTACAAGCAGCTCATGCAGCTCAATAACAAAAAAACAAACAACCCAATCCAAATATGGGCAGAAGACCTAAATAGACATTTCTCCAAAGTAGATATACAGAATGCAAACAAATGCATGAAAGAATGCTCAACATCATTAATCATTAGAGAAATGCAAATCAAAACTATAATGAGATATCATCTCACACCAGTCAGAATGGCCATCATCAAAAAGTCTAGAAACAATAAATGCTGGAGAGGGTGCAGAGAAAAGGGAACACTCTTGCACTGCTGGTGGGAATATGAATTGGTACAGCCACTATGGAGAACAGTATGGAGATTCCTTAAAAAACTACAAATAGGGGCTCCCTGGTGGCACAGTGGTTGAGAGTCCACCTGCCGATGCAGGGGACATGGGTTCGTGCCCCGGTCCGGGAGGATCCCACATGCTGCAGAGCAGCTGGGCCCGTGAGCCATTGCCACTGAGCCTGTGCATCTGTAGCCTGTGCTCCGCAACGGGAGAGGCCACAACAGTGAGAGGCCCACGTACCACAAAAAAAACCAAAACAAAACAACAAATAAAACAAAACTACAAATAGAACTACTATATGATCCAGCAATCCCACGACTGGGCATATACCCTGAGAAAACCATAATTCAAAAAGAGTCATGTACTAAAATGTTCATTGCAGCTCTATTTACAATAGCCAGGAGATGGAAACAACCTAAGTGTCCATCATCGGATGAATGGATAAAGAAGATGTGGCACATATATACAATGGAATATTACTCAGCCATAAAAAGAAACAAAATTGAGTTATTTGTAGTGAGGTGGATGGACCTAGAGTCTGTCATAAAAAGTGAAGTAAGTCAGAAAGAGAAAGACAAATACCGTATGCTAACACATATATATGGAATCTAAGGAAAAAAAATGTCATGAGGAACCTAGGGGTAATACAGGAATAAAGACACAGACCTACTAGAAAATGGACTTGAGGATATGGGAGGGGGAAGGGTAACCTGTGACAAAGTGAGAGAGTGGCATGGACATATATACACTACCAAATGTAAAATAGATAGCTAGTGGGAAGCAGCCACATAACACAGGGAGATCAGCTAGGTGGTTTGTGACCACCTAGAGGGGTGGGATAGGGAGGGTGGGAGGGAGGGAGACGCAAGAGGGAAGAGATATGGGAACATATGTATATGTATAACTGATTCACTTTGTTATAAAGGAGAAACTCACACACCATTGTTAAGCAATTATACTCCAAACAAGATGTAAAATAAATAAATAAGTAAAATAAAATTATCTTATCTTTCCCTGGGAAAACTGATTTTACTGATGACTAATCTTTTAAAATCCTAGGCAATATTTTTCATTTAAATTTATTTTTAAATGCAAATCTTAAAATTATCTAATTTTTTAAGAATAACTTTGTTTTTATTTTTGTCTGAAACTTTTTATATAATGAGTGATTTGAGCCAGTAGTAATAACATTTTATGCATTAAATGGCAACAACATCAAAGTTTCATACATTTGGACAAATATTGCTAAATAAATTAAATGATAAAATATACTAGCAATATGAGTTATTCTTAGCTAGCTGGAGATGGAGAGCTTAACTTTCTAGTTCCAGCAGCTCTGAAAAAATTGAAGTTAACTATTCATGGAAGAAAAACTTCAGTACCTATCCAAGCGTACTATTTAAATGGTGCATCATTTCAGACTATAACTTCTTTGTTCTATTTAATTTATTTACACAAAATACTTTCAGCATTTTATATACATTTTCTGCACAAAGTTTTTAACTAACTGCCCTAGGATAAGAACCACCAAAGTAATGTCATTCAGCACAGTCCACTGTCCTTGAATTGGGCTGGTTTCTAATGAATGTCATTGCCTCTTGTTTCCACTCCAATACTCTGGGAAACTCCCGTTCTTGGAAGAAACTTTGTCACACTTATTAGGGTGGCTTTTTCCTCATTCCGTCTCATATCATTTTCACAGTGTGGCTGCAGCAGTTCCAGCCATCAACTTCTGGCAGGGCAGAAACTGACCATATCCACAGAACCTGCAACATAGATGTGGGGGTAAAATATAAAGTTCTAATCATTCCGTAAAAGACTTCGTCTTCATTTACATTAACCAGCACTGAATCACATGCTGCCTGTGTAAACCAATGGTAGTAATCAGAAAATAGGCATCTTTCCAAGAGGAGTAATATCCACCTTCTAGTACATTGACTTCCATATTGATTCAGGCTACATTGCCTATTTTAACAAATAAGCCAAAAATATACAATGGAAAAAAAAAGAAACAATAGAAATCATCCACTTCACATATAATAATCCTCAGTTTTTCACAAAAGAGGGAGTGTCCTGTTGTATGCAAATAGTCTCTTGACCAGTAGCATCATTGTCACCTGGGAACTTGTCATGAATGCACATTCTCAGACCCAGCCGAGGCCTAATGAACAAGAAACCCTAGTGATCTGTGATTGAACAAGGTCTTCGGGTGATTCTGATGCACACTATATTTGAGAAAATGATGGAAGCTTTGCCCATATTAACATGTGACTCCCAAGGTCAGCACAGTGATCAACCAGCTGGTGGGAAGGCAACCAGCCTGGATAAGCATGAGAGGGATATGTTCTAGACCAGACCTGGGGTTGGCACAAATAACTCCCATTCATTTTCACTGTATAAAACTCAGTCACATGGCCACACACAATTGTAAGGCAGAATGGGAAATATAGTCACGCTCTGGCTTTAGGGAAAAGAATAAGCATGTTTTGGTGAGAAGTTAGTAGTCTTTTCTACAACCTCCCTCTCCCTGCTCTGTACACACAACTTTGTTCACATTCTACAGTGCCTTACTCCATTCTTCTACAAGGTTGCTACCTGTGCTACTCTTGCTAATAATGTTCTTATTAATTGTTCAATTTTGTCCTTTATTTTTAGTTGTTTAATTACTACTCATCCTCCAGATCCCATCTCAAATAACATTTCTTCATGAAAGCAACTATATGATTTCCTCTCATAGCATATGTTCATAGTACTGTGTTGCTTTCTGTTATACTAATAGTTATGACTTGATGTTACCTCTTTATAATTATTTAAATTATGATGTGTCTCCTCTGCTTGAAATCTAGGTCCAAGTATGGTTTTATTCACCTAATATCATCACACCTAACACATTGCTTGGAAATATTAGA
The DNA here is from genome assembly GCF_059928025.1 of Delphinapterus leucas. Taxonomy (NCBI): domain Eukaryota; kingdom Metazoa; phylum Chordata; class Mammalia; order Artiodactyla; family Monodontidae; genus Delphinapterus; species Delphinapterus leucas. The sequence goes on from NC_143132.1 coordinate 25,111,955, forward strand.
AACTCGATAATTTGCTTCTGATGAATATACTTTAAGGATATATGTACAGTCATATATGTATATTTGAGTTAGAATTGGCTGTGCATGTTTTATATGCATTAAGATATCTAGATAGAATTATTTTCATAAAACAAAAAGAAAAACTGAGCAGTTTTGCTTCTTTATACCAAAATGAAAAATAGTATAAAATATAAATGACAATGGCCACTTTTTTCCTATATACCCTTTATTGTGAACCATACTGTTTCCCCTTTAAATTTTCTCCTTATTAACAATTCTCTTCTCCATTTTTCATGATTAAAAAGCAGCTGTGCTTTAAAACCTAGCTCCTCTCTTTCAATTTGCAACTCCTATTGAGATAGGGATAGCTGAAAACAAATTTGCCTTAGAAAAGAATATTGAATCCTGATGTGAAGGAGAGAAAAGTGAGAGCATTTAATGTTAAAGCATAGAGGCCAGTTCTGAATCTGAGATATTAATTTATACCATCCCTTTAGGAGGTTTGATGTCCCATTCCTGGGATCCTACTTCTCTGAATTGTAATATTTATAAAAATAGGATGAATGATGTCCAACAGCCTTAGAAGCAATATTCCTTATAAATTTGTATCTGACTTAAAATTAGTTGTTTCTGATGTATAATAATGTCTATCTAAATGTTCAGCTGGAAATCCTGAATACCAAGAAACCAGAAACATAGCAATTCTTGTTATAATCATCACGCACCATGGAAATATAAACTTGAAAAAGGTCAGTGTTGTAGAGGAGGACTCTGCTATTTTTCAGACATCTAAGGCACTTTGACTTATTACCTCATTTCATAACAAAGGTTGTACATGAATTCCAAATGATTGGGTTTGAATTTCCTATCAAGGTGATGCTCCAACTAATTAACCCATCCTCGTGGTAATTTTAAACCTATCACCTGACAGTTATTTGATATCCTTCACAGGTTATGTGGAAAGGAAAGAAATGTCAACCTGTATTTATATTCTAACAAAAGGTGATGGAAAAAGTTATGACACAATCAGTACTGTCATTAGTTATTTTTTCTTTTAGCAGAACTTACAAAGTGTGAATTAATGTTTATAGAAACCAAAAATATTAACCCATGAAATAGACAGTTTTATGATATTGCCTACCTGCTCATGCATCAGACCAACAAAAAGCAATTTATAATTTTCTAGCTATATTATATCTTAGTCACAGCAACCAAATGTTTGAACTACATTGAAAGTGGCTACTAGAGCCATAATTTTGGTCACTGTGACCTATGCCACAGTGATTGATAGGTAAAATTGGATTTTTACTATGAAAGTCTCAATCCATTTAGGTCAAACGAGTGAAAGGAATGCATTGACCAATTGGAGTTTGAGTAACCATAGCTCTATATCCATGACTCATCCTGACACTATGTAGTGATAGTCTAGAGGCAAAGGGGAATTTTTTTCTACATAATTCTATTCTCTATGCTTGTTTAAATGTAGACTGTCCTGGTAGATTCTACAGGAAAAAGAAGTGTACCAGGAAATACCCAGGGGATACATTTTCCAGATGACATTATGCTACACAAGTAAAAGGTAAATTTCCCTGAACTAAGACAGAATGCAATTTGTTGTCTCAACCGCTTTGTTAAACTTCATTTAAATTACATTTGATGCTTCCCAAATGAATCTTCACTCCTGTGATTTTTGTACTTTGAAGCATTAGCATTGCTTCTGCACCTTTTTGTTTGCTGTCCAGTTTGTTTTAAATAAAAATTTCAGGTTCTCAAAAGAACCTAATACACTCTGTTACTTTCGTTTTCACATTTTCTTTTGTTATCTTTGAAGTATGTGTTGGTGGGTGGGAATGGAATTATAAATATATTTACATGTAGAAGTAGTAGTTATTTTCTGAGGTTACAGAAAAATACAGAATTTTTTTTAAATACAGAAAAGATAAAAAGATTACAGAAAGTGTATGGTATATGTGGAATGTGGATGAGTAAATGTAAGTATGTTGAACAAATAGAATAGCATTTGAAAAGCCTGAATAATTTTCAAAGCCATGTCAGATAAACACATTAATAGTGTATGTGTACGTATATGTGTGTGTGTGTGTGTCTACATTCAAATCAAATCATCTCATGATTTATTTGGTGCCTACAGTGTGCTTATTTATTATTTCAGTCTTTTCTACATTAAATAAATATAAAATAAAATCAGTTATTAATATAAAATATAGTTATTAATTCCAAATAAGTTCATTTTGTTCATGTTAGGGATGTTTGCATATTTTATTCTTAATTGATCATATATTTTCAATTCAAGGTGAGAGACTATTCAACAAAATTACAGAATTTCTTTGGAATACTACAAAATTAAGTGTTTTTTACAAATCTAAGAAGGAAGCAGTGATCTTTACTTTTCCCATAGACCTCATTCATGTGATTTTTTAAAAAATGACATTTTACATGCTTAACTGAGACTGAGACATTTCTTGACTTGGAAATATATACTGACGTGAGACCATATTGAAAATAATAGACAATATATTGGACTAGTCTAAGTGATTACAATGGGGACAGCACAAACAAAGGTAACAATATGAGTATGAGAAAGAATGGCATATCATTTGAATAAATGTATTTTATTTAGTATGTGTCTGTTTAAATAACCCCTCTGCCCTGCTACTATAAAAACGAAGTGCTTGTTACCTACCGTCAAAATCAAAAGAGGCATTTTTATACGTCAAAAGCTGCCACATTTTTTTTCTTCACTATTAAAAGCCATCTACTGTAACATGAAGCAAAATCTTTAAGCTTTCTAACACTCCTCTGGGCTCCCTCCAAAAAGCAATTTATATCGGCTGGCAAGGTCATTAAGGAAACTGGTCAAAATGCAGGTGGGAAATGCAACCCTGTTGGGTAGAGTCTTAAATGCTTTCATTTATCAGGAACACAAGGTCATATCAATGGTGTTGAGTATTAAACTGATTTTCCGAGAATTCTATGGCAGTTGCCAACTTGAGATGGTCTAAAATATGTTATAAATGTAAGTCTGCAGGTATATTTCTTATAAGTATGTGTAAATATATATATACATATAATCTATATGTATGTAAATATTCTAATGATGATATAAGTTTATTTCAAAATCAATATGAGGCCAAATATTCTTCTGCAAAATAATATTGCAGCAGGTTGTATACTCATGGCAATTTTAATAAGACTTTTCTTCTACTCGTTGATTTCTAATATTCTGAGCTTCTCTTGGAAAATTTACTAAAATACCCTGACCTATATTCCATGTGCCCAGTATAGTGAGTTCCTGGTAGAGAAGAAACTACACACATACACACACACATGCACACACACACACACACACAGGGTTACATATACTGGGTTTTTCTGGAAGGCCTGCAGAAATGCTTCAGCGCCTTTTGAGGCAATGTGCTTGGGAATATTAGGGCTTGATAGAGACAATATCCTTGTTGTTGAATGGACAGCCTTGACCAAATCAAGTTTCTAAAATTAATGCCAGATCTCTAGAAAACAGAGAAACTGAAGTGGAATTCTCTTATAATTATTTTTCCTTCTGTCTTTTTGATTCCCTCATTAATCCTGTGCTCATATGAATCTTCTTGGTGTACCTTGTTGCCTCCCAGACTTCTCTAATAATAGCCCACTCCGGCCAGTCTCTCACTTGAGCCTTATTCCTTCTTCTTCCTAGTCTCCCTGTTCTCAACTCTCTCCCACCTCCAACCACTGTTTAAAAAAAAAAGTGAAAGAAACACATACTTACATACATATGTTTTTAGTCCATGCCCTTGAATATGCTAGTTATTACCAGCGACAACCCTCCTTCCAATATGTCATGTATAATCATTCAGATAAAAATTTTCAAGGCCAGATTAAGAGGTGCACACCATTAGGTATAAAAGAAGTTACAAGGAAATATTGCACAACACAAGGAATATAGTCAACTTTCCCAAATTTGCTAACTTTTCTATAGTTATTACAGTTATAATAACTATAAATGGAGTACAATCCTTAAAAATTCTGAATCACTATATTGCACACTCATAACTTATATAATATTGTACATCAACTATACATCAGTTGAATATATATATATATATATATTTATTTATTTATCTATTTATTTCTTAGTGTGTACCATTAAGGAAGACAGATTTTTATCCTTAAATTTTAGAGGTTCAGATATTTTGATACAAAAGTGAAAGGGGTATTTTGTTGAATTACAACATAAGTCATAATGAAGATAAATATTCTGTGATTGACTAAAACAAAAAACCTGTGACATGGAATCTCAGAAAAAAACATTTAACAAAATACAGAGGCATTAAGTTACATGGGATGACTGAAAAATGTGAGTAGTTGAGGGCAGTTGGGGGGGAGTACTCGTGGCATGATATGTCAGTTTGGTTCCTCTGTGAAGCTGTCACCAAGATGGCATTAGAAAATGATGAGATTTATTTGAGGATAAAGAGTTAGGAAACAGAAATAGGTGACGTGAGCCATCAGCCACCTGTGAAAGAGAGAAGGAAAGGAGAAGGATTGGGTAGAAAGAGCCTCAGAGTGCAGCAAACCCTGAAAAAGACCCAGCCAGACTGGGGAAGTGTCTCGAGAGAAAGATTACCTATTTGAGGAGCCCTGCGTCAAACAGCAATGGTCTGGATTTGATGCTCGTCACTGTGTTGCAGGCAGACCAGGAGAAGCATGAATTTAGGATGAAAGTTGATGCTGAACCACGGCGGAAACAGTGGGTGGCTTTGAGCAGACTACACTCATCACAGCAGCTCTTCTTGAAAGATTTCAACAGGACCCTCACCCCTACCGCACAGGGCTGGGAGTTATCCATAAACACTGAGCTGCACAGAAGATTTCAAAATTACATATTAAAATATTGTGCTGAAGTGAGTATAATATTTAGCTATTCTATGCTATTAATTTAATATGTAGCCCTGTTGGTTTTTTAAATGAAAGAAACTTTATACAAACTCTTGATTTTTTTTTAAAGTATAAGCATTGTGGTCTTTACTCATATTTGACAAAGAGTGACAAATATGAGAAGCAGAGAAATCTTTCAATACTTGTTCCCCATGAATGGATTTAAAATACCCTACAAACTGAGCTCAATGTATATTTTCTATCTCAAATCCTAAAACCTCTGCAAAAGAAATTTATAGTTTCATTTTAAATTGTATTCATCATCCTCTGAGCATTTTTCCCCTTATAGTTTTGCTCATGATATTCTTACAAACACAGCGTACCTTCAGTTGAGGAAATCAGAAATTTCTAAAACTTTTGTGAAGTGTTTCTGGATTTTTCTAGATTATCAGAACTTAATGCATCTTTCTCTGCATCCAAGTAGTATTTTTCTTATGCCCTTTAAATTGCATATTTACACATGCACATCTTTTTTACTAGAAGTTTGGTCTTATTTCTTGAAAGTATTTCAAAGACTGAAAAATTAGCATATACATGTTCTATATGTTAAGTTACTTGGCATAAACTAGAAAATATCAATTTTTCAATGAAAAATTATGAACTAAGAAATATTGATCAAGTCCATAATGACCTAAAAAATCTATTATTTAAAAATAGTTCTAGGGCTTCCCTGGTGGCGCAATGGTTAAAAATCCACCTGCCAATGCAGGGGACACAGGTTCGAGCCCTGGTCCTGGAAGATCCCACATTCTGTGGAGCAACTAAGCTCGTGCGCCACAACTACTAAGCCTGCATGCTAGAGCCCATGAGCCACAGCTACTGAGCCCGCATGCCACAACTACTGAAGCCCACGTGCCTAGAGCCTGTGCTCCGCAATGAGAACCCCATGCACCGCAATGAAGAGTAGCCCCTGCTCGCTGCAACTAGAGAAAGCCCGCGTGCAGCAACGAAGACCCAACACAGCCAAAAATAAAATAAATAAAATAAATAAATAAAAAATAAATTAATTAATTAAAATGTCTCTAAAAGTTTGTTGTTCTCCCTGAAACTTGTACTGCAGTAATTATGTCGTAGCAAGTGACAACACACAGATTATAGGAACTGTCATTTATGAGAGTTGATTTTTTGACCCTATTTTCCATGAGATTATCTCAGTGAAAAAAAGAAAAAATTAGAGTAACTAATGGACTTGGTGATGTTGAGGTGTTCTGTGACTTTCCTAAGAGTAGTCTCAGTACTACTCTTTCCTGAGTTAGTCTCAATAATGAGGTAAAAACTGAAACCTGACCAAAGTGTATTAAGCTAGAAGCTGTCAATCACTTCATTGACTCTGAATCTTTGCCAATCAGGACAATGATCCTGAACTAGAAAAGCTCCAGAGAGAATCTACTATGGGCTAGACATATAAATATAAGCAAAACAAAATAAAACAAGAAACTACAAGTTATGAAAAAAAAGGAAGATATTTCATGAAAAGGATTTACCATTTAATAATGAATTCTGATATATTTTGCATAGAATCAGATATTTGATGTAAAAGATAAAGAGAGTGAATTTATTTGGATTTCAGTGAAGAACAGAGACACAAGAACACCTCCTGCAGGAAATATAGGTGATGTTCATGTTTTGTGGAGAGCCAGTATGGACTGTATACAGCTGATGATCTATCTATTTAACACAAACAGCATTGTTAGACCCTCTAGAAATTAATACAATACTTCTGAAGATTCCAAACTTGAAAATTAATCAGAAAAATTATCATTTTTCTTTTGCTTGTTGCTGTGATTGGTTTGTTTTTCCTATTCAAGATAGTTTGACTTGAATTATTTTCTTCTTTTTAGTTAAAGGAACAAGAAAACTGAAGCTTACAGGGAATTAATTATGAAAATGAGGACAAATTGTATTTGTAAAACTTGTGGTGACTCAATTTCTCTAACAAAAGCAGCAAGTGTGGTACATAATCTAAAAATAATCAGTCTACCATAACATACTGATAGAACATGCTTAACTTTTAAGTCAAATATTTAAGTAGGAGAAAAGAAAACCATCTGTATCGTAATATGTCATGCCCTTAGCCCCCCCAGTAAAAAAGGGTGGCACCTTATATTGAAACAATTCATATTATGGGACATGCTATTGATTACTTTATATTTTTAAGCAAGCTTATTGGGATATAATTTATGACCGGGAATTTATTCATTTAAATTGCAAAATTCAATGTTTTTTTAGTATATTTACAGAGTTGTGCAGCCATCACCATAATCTAATGTTTGAATCTTTTCATCATCTCCCCAAATTAGCCTTGCATCCATGACCAGTCACTCCTCATTATACTCCTTGCTCCCTCTCAACCCTGGCCCCTGACCCAATTCTAAGCAACCACTAATCTACTTTTTGCCTCTGCAGTTTTGCCTACACAGGATAGTCCATCTAAAGAGAATTACACAAGTTGTTTAAGCAACTGTCTTAATTTTAAGGGAATTGAAACTTCTGGCTTAGATTACTAATATTTGATTGCCACCTTGGGAGTTGCTTATATTTGGCATATATGATATTTTTTCCACTTTCTTTAAAATGATTACAGTATTACAGCTAATATTCTTTGTATAATACATATTATATCAATTAATTATACTTTAGTAGTTTTTCATCATGAGGCTTTGGGATTAAATCACCCCAGTAATATCTCTTTGAGAGCCAATGGGAAAAGAGAAATGTTTCTAAGTTATTATCTGAATTAAAAAGGAAAATTACTCATTGTTCATTACTGATTAAAGAATGAAAACATATAAGAATATCATCACTATCTAGACTTAACCTGTTTTTCCAGTGCTCCTATGAGGTAAGTACAGGTTCTAGCAAGGACGTGACTGTACAGCCAGGCATCTGGAAGGGGCAAGTTTGGAAGACTGAAAACAATAATGTATGAAATAGTAGAATGAGAATGAGAATGCACCAGGGTAGTGGGCCCAAAGCAAGTGGATCATTGTATACCATATCATCACCTACCAGAAAGTGTCTACTACAGTGGAGACACTGGGAAACTAAATGAAAAAGATGATTCATTTGAAGGAGATCAGGCAGTACTTGTCCTCAGTCCTCCTATGCTCTTATAATGGGGTGGTAGTGACTGGGTTGGAAACTATGAATGGGCTTATTAGCATGTGCTTCCTCTCATCAGAATAATGTAAGTACTAACACTATTAAATGTCTGACCTGTGAGTATCAGAAATTAACACTGAACATTCAGCATTACCATTGCATGAGAAAAGCATCCACTTGAAGTCTTGTTTTTCTTTTTTTTTTAATATCTTTATTGGAGTATAATTGGTTTACAATGGTGTGTTAGTTTCTGCTTTATAGCAAAGTGAATCAGTTATACATATACATATGTTCCCATATCTCTTCCCTCTTGCATCTCCCTCTGAAGTCTTTTTAATAACATGGACTCATAAACCTTGCATCTAATGGGGGTTACTGTTAATAGTAATGGAGCATTAATTTTCTCCTATCCTGGAGAATGAAGTAATTCATCTTTTCGAGATTCATACATAGATTGGATCTTGTTTTGCCTCCTCTGTATGCTTCTGCCAGGGTTTTCCACATGGCTGAGATTCTGCAAAATTACACCTTGGACCAAAGGAGCCAGTTATGATTAAGGATTCTGACAATGGATAAACGAAAAAGGAATTCATTGGTCACATGCTATCTATCACCCAGAAGTTATCGGCCTGATAGTATGTGGGATGACCTTTCAACTCGAATTTCAACCTGAGCACATTTTGCAGGGTTGTCCATCTGTCCTCTGGAATGCAATGCAAATGTTGAACCAGTTGAGATTATATGATGTTGTATCTCCAAGAGCTAGAATGCAAAGGAAAAGAAGGGATGGAAGTAGAATCGACTCCACTCATTATCACTCTCTGTGATCCATTTGAGAAGTTTATGCTTCCTAATCCTGCAACTTTATACCTTGAAGGGTTGCAGGTCATGGTCCCCAGGTGGGATGAAGTGTGTGTGGGAGAAGTTTATACCTATGGATGCAATCAGAATTCCCCTTATCCTAGTACTATAACTGCCATCTAGTACTTTTGGGCCTCAGGTTGATCAAACATCAAGCCCAGAGGAGTTACTAGGCCATGGCTCTCAACAGTGATTATCATGTAGAGCTAAAGTTCCTGCAACATAATGGGGGCAGGAAGCAATATGTCTGAACTTGAGCCATTAATTGCCATGCTCCATGGGGCATCCCTGTCTGGTGACAGCAGTAAACAGCAATTGCAGTCACAAGGCAGTGTAAACAGGGCTCAGGCACAGGCAACCTGTCTACACAGGCAGGATTGCTGACTAAAGATACAGGAAATATAGAATGGGTAGTAGAGAAGGAAAATGATTAATGTTCATTATGGTCTCAGAACACAGATGGTTTCACTAACCTTTCACTTTATGGCTTTTTAGAGATTGTAGCAACCACCCTCATTTATTCAATTCAGGCTGCTATAACAAAAATACCATAGACTAAGTGGCTTAAGCATTTATTTATTCTATTTCTGTAGGCTAGAAACCTGAGATCAGGGTGCCTGTGTAGTTGGGTTCTTGGTGAGGGCCTTCTTCCTGGTTTGCAGATGGCAGCCATCTTGCTACATCCTCCCATGGCAGAGGGAGATCTTTCTTGTATCTCCACTTATAATGGCACTAATTCTGTTCATGAGGGTTCCACCCTCATAACTTAAGTACCTCTCAAAGGCCCTTCCTCCAAAGGGAGGAGACTAGGGATTTATTGGAGACTAGGAATTCAACATGTGAAGTTGAAGGGACACAATCTGTCCATACACCCCCTAAAGTAACAGAGAGCACTAAATATGGTATGCATGAAGATTGAAACTAACAAACAGTGAGTTGTAATGTTTCCCACCCAATATCTGCTCACACCACTTCAGAATTTATCTTTAGCTTCTGTGGATAGTTTCCCACATGCTGTGTGCTGACAGGTTCCTATCTCAAGCTCCTGTATATTCCTCTGTTTCTTTGCATGAGGGCTGTAGCGGCCACCACAAGACCACAGTCTGCCATACGCAAGTCATTCTGAAATTGTGCTTCTTTTCATTCTCCTTAGGCTAGCCATCCAATGACAAGACACAGGAGTCAGTAGAAAATACCCAGACCTCCCCCACGCCCCCAACCTCAGCTTCTTAAGGGAAAGTCTGATGTGTGTTACATGGTTTCTCCAAAAGTTCACAGTGGGATTGAGCCCGAGTTGTTAACACTGCTGTTAGTTAATGGATTCTTTATTAATTTTTCTCCCTTTCACATCTTATAATCACCACTGCCTCACTTGCTCTTCCTAGGAAATAAACTGCCTGAAATCAAGTCTTGCTTCAGTGTCTGCTTTGTGGTGGGAATCCACACAGAAGCAGTATGGCTGTTTGGAATTATTTATCAAATTTTTATCATTCTGATCAGTGTAATTTTTAGCATGATCTCATTTGGAGAATAAAGTTTTGTGTAGCTTGTGTCATTAAAATTTTGATTCACATCCCCAAAGCAATAATATTGTTTCAGATATTAGGGTAATAGATGGCAGTAAACAAAACAGAAACCTGATTTTCAGTATTTCAGTAAGGGTGGTAGTCAGTAAATGTGCTGGTCAGAACTATTCTTTAAAAGTTGTTATCAGTTTGGATTTTCAAAATTGTACAACAATTTACCTTTACAACAGATTCCCTTGTTTTGGAAATATTTTCAAATTGTAATATTCTTTAAGAGAAATATAAAATAACCTTATAGTATTCCTGGGAAAAATAACAAACCATGGTGTCATTCATCTAAATACAGATGTTGCAGACTAAAATGCTATGTATTCTCCTTATTATATGTAATGTTTAGTAGATCCATGTCCTTGAAAGATTAAAGAAATAATATTTTACCCACAATAGAGAATTACATAGATGTGAGAGAGGACAGGTTTCTAGCTCAGCTGATATGGGCAACAGCAGTTGAATGGAGTAATTGGACTGCTTGTAAAGCTGTGTAGGAAAATATGCAACACAATAAACACAATACCTGTCTTAGTTAATTTGTGCATAGAAATTGGGTGAAGAAAACTTCCAGACCATCACCAAATATACTGTGGCTAAGAACTGAGGCTCTGAAGAACAATTAATTCACCCAGAAACAGCCTAAAGTTAGGGTGAAAATAAGATGAGGAAGAACAAAAACCTTGACCTACATTAAAACCTTCGTAGTTCAAATGGGACACTCCAAACTCTATGCTAAGTCATGTGCATATCCCAGGCTGCACTTAGAAAGGTATGTCTGAGGCTGTCTTTGTCCTAAGGGAGAGCAGAGAGCATGTACGGGCCAGAATCAAATCTCTCTAATTGTTATCCTGCTATAAAATTAATTATAACAATTTATAAAGCTAAGATAACCATTTTTTAATTACAATTATTTTTCGGTCAAAAACACTAGATTGGACTAAGCATTGAACATCTGTTTCTTCTTTGAATATATATAATATATATATAATATATATATTTATATATAAATATATATATGTACTGAATATATATATAAATACTCAAGTACATATATAATATATAGAGAGAGAGAGAGAAAAAGAGACAGAGGCTCACAGAAGATCCTAGCATGTAGGCAAACTTCCCTACCTCCTTTCTAAGACTCCCCATATTTAATTCTGCCTCATTTCTCATGAGGAGAAGAATCTCTGAACTGACCATTTCAATTTATAACAAAGAGTCAGGAAACCTAACAATCAGGAGACACATGAGTGAGGTTGAGGATCCAAGGACAGTCTACAAATCCAATTTTCAGGCTAGAAAACTAGACCTTTCCTATGGAACACAATAAAAAAATAGACAAATATAAAATCTAGAAAAAAATCAGCCATAACAGAAGATGATAGTATGAATGTCAAAGAAAAGCTTTAAGAAATTATCAATTTTTTATCTTAGTTTAAGTAAAAAAAACATTGACACTCTGAGAAAAATAACAAGATCATTTTACAGACAGATACAAAAATAGAGGTGGATGTGATTAGGACAGATTGTCAGGAAACCACAAAGACAACATAATTAAACATTATAACACGTTAGTAGAGAATATGAAATGTGTGTTGAGGAAAATAAAAATTGTTCTCAGGTCATAGAGGGAAAAAATAGAGGAATAAAAAGTAAAAGACAAAAATGAAGAGAAGAGGAAAAACAGAGCTCTAAATGAGAACTGAGCACAACTTTTATTATGCATGTTTGAAATGAAAGAAAGATATAAATTTGAAATTCTAATTTTCTCTTGCAAATAGCTTCCCAATGCCAACATTTATTTTTTAGAATGCTTTAATATGCAAATCACATTTAGAAAAATGCCTTTAGTTTGTTTCATTGAGGGGAGGTTCTAAGCAAATCATGAAATACATGAGGCAGTGTTTAGTACTGCCTCCTTCCTACTATTCTGTGTTTTCTGGGGTCAAAAGGTTTTCATATTAATTTCAGTTTCCTAATTGGGTTCTTAGTCTCTGGGGTAGCTTGATTAAATATTTAATCTCTGATTAAATATTTCAGGACATCTCATTCTCCTCAGTGGCTTCTAGTTACTCAAGTACCTGGTCTCTGCTTGGAGACATCTGAAAAAAGAAACTATTACCGCTATGTTGAATGGAAATATCTCCCCTACACACATGCACAAAGATAAAACAAGGATTTTAGAGGAAGGCTCTTCAGTATCTTAACAAAGGGCCTCATATTTGCTCACTAATTTCATTAATATGTCATATGGAATAAATTTTTCAATAAGTATACTTTCCCAAACCACACTTCTTTATGGAGCATTGCTGCAAATTATAGGAAATCATTTCTTTTTTAATGGTATTTCATTAAGTTGTTTTATGTTTTAAATTATTCTTTCACCTATATTTTCATCATCATTAGATTAGATTGACAAGCAGTGACTAGGGAAAACACAAAATATAAAAGTATTCATGCTTCCATGCTCAAACAAGAAACTGCCATTGGTACACACACACACACACACACACACACACACACACATACACAAAGAGAGATTTGTTAAGAATGTAAAATCAGGCAAGATCTTGAAAATCTATATCTAATTACCTTTTCTTCTCATGAAAACATTCTCCTTTTGAAAAATAATTATCTCCTCATCAAATGAAAGTGTCATGCAAACATTATAGTAAAATAATTTATATATGTCAACTTGCTTTAATCTAGGAATTGATATTTTGGAGATTTTTGATCCATTGTGCTAGATATATTTTCTTTAGAATATGTCTGTATAAAAAAACATAATTGTCAGAGATATGCACACAGATTGACCTAAGTTGGGTGGAAATTACAAATATGGTAATTAATGCATGTTTCTTGTGCAGATTTTTTCCTGTTGATTTTTGAAATGACAATGATATAAAACTACCATTGAAATGAAATATTGAAAATGTCCAAATTACTTCATTAAAGCCTGATTCATATTTTGGAAAAAAATGAATTATCTTTGCAAATCAACTGATAGTATGACCCTAGATAAAAAAAAAAAAACTTTAAAATATTTGACAAAATATACAATCACTCTCTTTAAACTTCTGTTGCCTGATATCTTATAAATTAATTGACGGCAGAGAATGCTTCTTATTTACCTTGTTTTACACCATGCCCAACACATCATAAGTACTAAATAACTGTTGAATGAAATAAAATGTTGTATAAATTAATATACTAATTTATGTCTTACTATCTACATTCCTTCTCCTCCTATGCACCCCCTTCTCTCTCCAGAAAAACAAAACATTGTTGGAAAAATAGGAGGTGACATCAAAACTTAATTTATTCCATATTCATGATCTCTAAATTTGATTTTGTTTTGGATCATCAATATTTTTATTAGTCTCTTGTTGTACCTCTTAAACCCTCATTTCTTCTCATGCCATAATCTTGTGACTGAATGAATAACCCTCATTCAACTGAGCTCATTTCCTAGTTTATTGAGAAAAGATTGAGATAATCTGTCATTAAATAGCTCATTAACTCTTATAATATTTTCCTCAGTGTATAAGTAACCTTTTTTTAATTTCTTTCATCCTTACCTATTATATGAAATTAAGAGAAAGAGAGAACACTTCAAATAAATACACAAATTTTTCTATTTCAATAAGAAGCTGAATTTATCTTCTTCCTTTCTAAATACATTTCACTTTCCCACTATTATGTTTACATCTGTAGTACTTTTCATTTGTATTTTACAAAGCCAGACAATTTAGAGTTATTGTTTACTATTCCAGTGTTTTAATCCTCACATTAAATTTGTTTCCTTGCTTTAGTGTTTCTATTTCTGAAATGTCACTCTTGTCCCATAATCTTGCATTTAGAATGATAATAGGAATTAAAAGGAATAGATACACCATACAGAAAAGTGGTCATTAACAAATCAGTCATTTTGAAGAACTTCATAGGAAATATGGAAGACAAAATTGGAATAAGAGAGAAATCAGCTTAGAGGAAAAATTGCAGTCTGAATCATGCATAAGAGAAAGCTACTGTGAACATTAAAGGTGTTTGCTGATGTTAATTATTTGAAGATTAACTATTTTGAAGAACATGGGTGTTCTATTTCTTCTAATGGCCTACTTAAAAGTCAAGACACTTTGTGCTGGCCTGTGTCCTACCTTGTATTTTAAGGAAGGGACAGCCAGTATCTCTATGTGTTTAGTAACCCTACTTTTGAACTCAACATTTCAAGTTAGCTCCTATATAGAGGGCATGAACTATTTTATGAGCAAGGTGTGCAAAGTCTCTAAGACTGAAATTGCCTCATGGAAGGCTTGGGAACATTAACAGAGGTGGACACTTGTATATTTCACAAACTAAGACTGCCTCTAATGGAGTTAGTTAGCCACTAACTCTCTCCTTCTCCCAGGGTTAGAGAATCAGACTGGAATTTCTGAGCACCAATGACACATTAGACTCCAGAGGAAGCTTAAAAGGAAAACATAACAGAAGAAATAAAACAGAAATAAAAGAAGTAATTCATGGACACAATGTGAGACAAGTTAAATAGGAATTTCTAGGAATGGTGTCCAATCATCATTATGTTTAAAATTTCCCAGATGGTTCTAATGTCCAGTTGGGATTCAGAACCACTGAGTTGGATAGTTCAGTGGTTTCATCCATGATATTAACAGAAGAATTTGGCACATGTGTTTCTCCTCAAGAGCGCTGCCCACACTGGCCATCTTTCTGTAGTTAGAGTACGATAATAGTGCCAGAAGTTTGCCACAAAGTGATAGGATACAAGAAAAAGGCAGTTCAGCATTTGTGGTGAACAGCAATAAAAAAATCTGTGAGAGTTATTTTCATAGAATGGAACAGTATCAACTGCACTACTAAAGGAATAACAATGACTGAGACCTGAATATGTACATCCAGAGATAAAAATTTCTCATTTATAAAAATTGTATCCTCATGTCCCAGAAGATATTTTGGATTATTTAAATGAGATTTATAGCTACTCATCATTGTTCCTGACACACTGTGTACTAAATATCAGTATCAATATCCAACTTTTGTTGTGTGAGGTCTGTTTGACTGTACTTAGAAGGGATATCACTTGTTTATATATTTTTAAAATCTTAAATCTGTGACTTTTTGTACTTAAAATATCACTAACTCTTTCGAGATATTTCTCAAAATGAACATGACAGACTTGCCCTCCATAGATTTCTTTCCTGGAATTCTCTCAGAAGTGGTTTGTCATGGAAATGATATTTAGGAAAAGCCTGGAACAACGAGAAGGTCTGCAATGATCCTGTAAAAAATTGCAATAGTGAAAACATGAGAGACAATGAAATAATTCAACAAACCACAGGGCAGAGGCTCTGAAAATTTTAATGAACACTAGGTGTAAGCAACTAGTTAGGCTGAATGTAATGACTAAGCATCACCCCTGAGTAAAAAATAACTTACAGTAATTAGTTTCCCAGAAAGGTTTTATCAATTAGGGATATATTCAGCAGCACATAACAGAAATCTAGAATAACGCTGACTTTTAAAAAGGAGGATTATTTTTCTCATGCACATGCAACTTTGAGATAGGCAGATGGCATTCTTTCAGCAGCTCAGTGATGTTAGGGTCAGTTTCTCTTTGACTATGTTTACAGTTTCAAGATGGCTTCTGAAATCTCTAGTAAAGTGGAGAAAGAAAACTAGTGGCCCGGCCAAATATCACACTCCATTACACAGCATATTTAAGTAAGACAATAAAGTTTGGGAAGAAGACTAAAACATTAGACCCTTGTAGCAGAACAGGGAATCAAAAACCATAATCTACACTAGATTTATGTCAAAGCAGATAGTGACGATCAATGGGTATAATACAGACTATAAAATCAAGCATGCTTGTGCTGTATCCCTACCTACAACCACAGGCAAAAATAAACTCCAAGTGTATTAAATAATTAAATAAGAAGGGAAAACTATAAAACTTTTAGAGGACAATATCTTCATGATTTCTTCATAGTGATTTCTCAAAAGAGGTAAAAAGTATGCAAGACATAAATAAACATATGGATAAATCCATTAGTATTAAAACTATAACTTTTTGTTTAAATACCAACTATAAAGAGTAAAAATGCAAATCATAGATCAGAATAAGCTATATTAATCACATAACTGATGGATTATTTTCTACTTTATATAGATATGAAGAATTCATACAAAAAATTAAGAATAGGATAAAAGACAAATAATCAAAGAAAGAAAGAGACAAGCATCATGAGCTAGTATCCAATAGAAGAGACAGGGATGGTCTATAGACCTTTGGGACTATTAATATTCATAAAAGTACAATCTAAAATTAATACGAAATGCCATTTTACTCCCTTGATATTGGCAGAACTGGAAGTCAGGTAACGGAAGACATTAACGTGGTGATGGAGGGAAAGTCTGTCAACCACTGCTGGTTCATGTGAAAGTGGGACCCTTACTTTAGGAGAGTTTGACATTGTAGCTCAAGTGTAGAGTAGTGCTGCCAGCTTCCAGGAAACACAGCTGCTTGCTTAGTCATGTGAATTTTTCTGGAGAGGTCTGTGGAACCACTGTGCTAAAGAACAGTCTATTAGGAGAGCAAAAGATGAGAAATGTGTTATTTAACTCTAGTCTCCTGTCTTTCTTCAGTCAAAATTCATCACATTCCACACTAAATTTGAGGCCCTTCAGAGTGTTATGAGGCCTTCAGAGCTTTTGTGATTTGGTTGGGTTAGATGATGCCATTGCTACCAACTTGCTCACAACAGAGGTTTTTGATGGTGAGATGATGGTGGAGGCTCTCCAATTCTGGTATCAGTACATCTGAGGAGGTGTATATTTTGGTCCAGTTCACCTAATAAAGTTACACATTTGCATCCCAGCAACTCCACTCCTAGATAAACATCTGCATATGCAATCTAGGAGCTATATAAATAGGAGCTTTGCTCAGAAAGAACTGAGAAAAGAAAAAGGATAAAAAACAAACCAAAATCCCTTAAATGTGTGTCAAGAGTAGATGGGATAGGAAAGGCGGAAAGAAATGAATAAACAACAGCTACAGACATTACTCTAGAGGAATATCACAAAATTGATCCCGAGCAAAGAACCAAATCACAAGAGTGCACACAATATGATTGCATTTAAATATCAAGTTCAAAATCTGACAAAAAGAAATACATTATTTATACAAAAATACAGAATTTAGAATAGGATTTAATTCTTGGAGTGAAGGAAATAGATATAATTGGAAAATTTCCTATAGGAGTTTCTGAGGTAGTAAGAATATACTAGTTCTTAAGCCATATAGTGGTGTTATATAGTGATGGTTTATTATTAATTATACTAATTGTAGTTTTATGCATTTTTCATATATAATAGACATCTCAAAACTATAGTTATCTAGTAGAATAATCAATGATGTGATTAAAATTGTTAAATGTTAAATAATGGTTTATTAGTTCTGAATGCTTATTAGAAGAATAACTCAAAGAACTTGAGACAATTATAACTTTCTTTATTGCTTTTCCATTAGATTGAACCCTAAATAAATATAACTCTAATGCTTTGGAGAAACATTTGAAAACTAATAGCAGCAGTGAATTTGTTACCTTTTGACTGTACTTTTGGCAATAAGTTGACCCTCCAAATACATTTATGAACTAATGCTTCAATTTATCAGTAAATTCTTCAGATATCCTATTTGGGATGAGTCATGTTGCTATCGTCTCATTGCCAGTAAAATAAATATAACAGTGCGCCCACATTGAATAGTTAGTAAACTTACCTAAGAGTAATTTGAATTAGAGTATTTTAGACTAAAATAGAATTTTGTCTTACTCATTAAATTTCTGAGATTGTACATTTCACCTATTTAGTGGGCATATTGGTAATAATTGGGCTAGGACAAGTAGAATGCTTTTAGACAGATTGTAACTGATTAATTTGACAAGCGATTAAAAGTATGACAGCTCTATTAAAGTTATTTTAAATGCAATTACTGAAAAAAATATTTGAGTGGTTCTTCCAATAGTGCTAAAATCTCTTAAAAGAAAATAAGACATAATGTGATAAAATAATAAAAGAAAGAGGGTAACATCATTTACACAATAGGTCAACGTGTCCCAGAGACACTAAGTTTAAGATTGACTTTTGGATGCAGAGAGCATGGGCAAATCATATAATCACTTTGCAATTGCCCTTATTTATCTAATGTGGAAAATTATACTTATCTTTTAAGATTAAATAAATAACATACATTGTAACTACACAGTTGACGTTTAGTAAGAATCATATTCATAATAGTAAATAGAATACCTTGATAATAATTATAAACAATAATACATTAATTTCAAAACAAATCATCAATTCCTTTTTGGTTCTCCAAAACATTAGTATTATGTTTCTTTAGAGTTAAAATTAATAGAAAAACTAATTAAATAAAAAGTGACGATCTTCTAGTTTAAGGGGGTGTTCATGTTTTTCTGCATAAATTAAACATACTAAACTAATAAAGCTTTTTTTAAAGAGGGAATACATGAGAAACTTAAATCTGTCCAAACGACTGACAAGTCAAATGTAATTTATTTCATTTTTTATCTTAAGTTATTCATCGCATTTTTATTGATGGAACTCACATATACTCTTATTCAACAAAAAATAAAATAACAAAATAAGAAATAGAAAAACAAAAGTTATATTTCACACTGGTTGCTATTTCCAGTTATATGGGGTGAAGGAAATTAAGATGATACAGATGTATACATAAAAGTGACTACCTTAAATGGATGTTTAGTAATTATCAAATCTTATATATTACTTTTATTTGCAATAACATTTCAATCATTATTAATGCATTCCTCCATTAATGCATTCAACTAGCCTGCTTTGTGAACAACATGAATTGTATCTGCCTGTTCTTAGCCATCCTAAATGAAAAAGAGTGTTTGTTAAGTAACTACTGCTTTAAAACTATCTTCTACACACCCATTCCTTTCCCAACCTAATTGATTCTTCAAATCCCTCTTATGTGGGAATTTCAGTGCTGACTTTATGAAAAATATTGGTCAAAAGTAAATGTGAGTCCCAATTTTTCTAACTGTAAATCCAAGTAATATTTCTGCTGGAATACTGGTTATTTAAGGTAAGATACAATATATAAGAAAGTCATTATAAACAATAAGCTAAAACTAGGATAAAGGCCCTGTATTAAAACTTTCTCCATGCTTGCTGAAATCAGGCAAGAAAAATTTCACTGAGGGGCAGATGGATATTTTGGTCGGTGTCCAGATGGTAGCAGGAGTAGATTGATTTCCTAAGGCAACTCCCTCAAACCTCATTTTACTGAGAAAGCTTGGATTTATTTTTTTCTGTGTTGGTGATGTTTCCTTAAAAAACACAAATAGATAATCTTCAAATGATTTCTCTTTCCAGCCAGGAAGTGTCTTACTATATGATTTCAGTGTTTTTGTGTGGCTGTTTTTGTCACTTTGATAACATGAAAGGGATTATGCACACAGCGCTGCCCAGGATGAATTTAGCAATGAAGATCAGTAAATGTTCAGCTTTTTACTCACAATCTGCTGTCCCTATGCTCATGGATTGTCCCATTATTGATAGCTAGCTGTTAACGTTTCTGTGAGAAATTCCAGAGAACACTTTGTGTTGAAAAGTTTCAACATAAATATAGACGGAGATCTTAATTATATTTTATCTTATTTTTAAATTAATTTTACCATCGATTCATCCAACTGGTTAGATCATTAAAATTAAAACAGTGAATAGTCAACCTCCAGTACCTGCGTACAACAGACCATTTTTCTAACGCCAACTCTCCCACTGTAACACACACAGGTGAGCACTGGCTTTCAGCATTTGTGTTTTCTTCCAGAGATTTATTTATGGAATATGCAATAAAACGCAAGCCTATATTTTTAGTTTTCCTCTTTTTTCACACAATAGAACTCACACTCTACACGTTATTCAGCTTATTTCATTCAATAAGTATTTTGGAGACCTCTCTATATCAGAATAGAAAAATATTCCCCATTGTATTTGACAAGTGCATAGCATTTTATTATATGAATGTGAATTAACTTATATAACCAGTATCCAAGCATTGATTACATAATTGTTTCTCATCTTTTGTTAATACAAGCAATGCTCCAATGAATAATCTTGTACAAATATAATTTCAGGCATGCTATTATATCTTTCAAGTGGATCCTCAGATATGACATGGTATTTCCATTAGTGAATGTCACAGACATTTCCAAATATCTGTAGATATTTTCAGTCCTAAGAATTGCACCAATCTGCACAGCCACCAGCAATATATTAAAGTTCTTATTTCCCTAGTGCCTTTATAAGTGTATTATTAAACATTTACTTTTTTGTCAATTTGATACACCAGTCACTCTCAATTCTGTTAGACCCAATGCTTCTTTTTTATTAAAGAAAAATTGTAATGCTCTCCTGTACTGTGCTGCAGTGAAACTCATTCTGTACCTTTGTATCTACATAATTTTATAACTAAATCAATACAATGCTCTAACTTTAATATAAGGGGAAATAGAAAATAACTTTTAAGAAAATGTGTAAATATGTAAATACACAGATGTGGCCACATAAGTCATAATTAAGTAGTCAGGTGTGTGTACTAAGTTGAATTAAGGAACAGAGATGTGTTGGGTTAGTAACTCAGATACCTCCCGTGGAGTTGACATGGTTGATGTGATAGTGGAAAATTGAATAGCTCTTGATAAAGTTACAAACACAAATTAGACACTTCTATTGATTCATAGAGTAGTTCTATTACTGCGATATTCAAAGAAATATGAATCCTCTGATCCCAATATTTAGTGAAAATATATAAATTTGATAGAGGTTCTAGGTTCAGATAATTATAAATAACTCTTCAATGTATGAATATGTGGCAAGATATTTGAAAACTGTGAAATACCAGTTTTTTAAAGTTTTATGTGTCTAACCACTAATTACGGGGAATTTTGCAACAATGTCTCCTATCTCTGAATATCTGTGTCCCTTAAATCATTTTACCAACTAAAAATATTCCCCCAGACTTTTAATATTTTCCATTGGTAATTAAAGCTGATATGATAGACAAAAATGGTATCTTCCCAGAGCTTTAATTTTTAATCATTTTACTATGAGAGAACTTGATATTTTTCCATAGATTTAAAAGCTGTTTGTTTCCTTTTTGTGAACTTCAGTTTAACACTTTACTCATATTTATTAGGTAGTTGGTACTTTTTTAATCAATTTCCATGTATAATAGAGATCAGCTCTTTGTGACAGAAGTTGCAATCCTTTCTCAGTTTTTCTTCATTTTTGAACCTAATCGTTTTTGGTTTTTTTTCTAGGCCTTTGTGTGTTTGATTGTTTTCTCTTCTGCTTATTTTCAGATTATTTTGATAATATTTTTACTATGTTTCACTCTTGATTATCAGTAGAAGAATTACATTTTATAAATTTCCTCTGAGCACAGTTTAAGCTGCATTCTCTAGATAATGTGTTCATTTTTGATGTATGCTAAAGTCTGGAATGTCAATTTTTTTTTCCTCCAACCACAAAATTGCTTAGATAGCATTTTGAAATTTTCATAGGCCAGAGGTGTTTCAAAACCTCACCTCTCTTAATATATTTACATTTAATATAGTGCTGGTGGATATGCAGATTGGTGCAATTTTTAGGACTGGAAATATCTATAGATATTTGGAAATATCTGTGACATATACTAATGTAAATGTCATTTCACATCTGACGACCCACTTGTCAGATTTGTATTTTGTTATAAATTTCTAATTGTATGCACTGTGATGACAAAATATTTTTGTGCTGATCATACATTTTGTGTAAATTATTAATGATTTCTTTATGGCCTAATACATAAGAACATACCACACCGCTCCCTATTGATAGATACCGAATTAGTTAAGTTGTTTACATATGTATCATTGTTAGTGTATCTTCTCAGTTCACCATTTATTTATATTATATGAATCAGTCATTATAAACAATGAAAAAGTAACATGTTTTCTCTTACACATCCCTCCTCTTCCTCTCTTATTGAAAACCTTAGTTACGAATAATAGGCTTTTAGTGTTTACTTTGTACCTTTAAATATGCTTATATTTCTACTACTCTACTTGCTGGTTTTAAGTTACGGTTTGAACCTGCTCTTAGGAATTGGACATTTAGCAAGCGTTATCTATCTCCTACTCACTTTCTCCTACCTCACCCAACTTTTAAAAATGTATCATTTCTACAAAGTCAAGGCATATGACACTTACATTAAACTTGATGTACAGATAGATATATTTCACAGCTAATATTCTCAATACTGAGAAGAATTATTTTGTCATAGTTTTCCCAGTCATAGTTTGTCCTATTGTAGTCTCCCTAAAAAAGAATCATGAAATAAGATTTCCTAAGTTTTCCCATGTTCATACCTGTATATCGTGGCATTTTGTTCACTGTAGATCTGAGTAATCTCCTACTAAGCATTGACCTTCCTTCAGATAACAACCAGAAACTACAGATAATTTTTTGCAAGATCTGAAGACCCTGGATCAGGAACATATGTAGACAGAGTCTGGAAAACAGTTAATACTTGGAGGAAGGGCTAACAATAGAAAGGTTTCTTGTTTTTATAACCATTAGCCTGAGAGAAAATAACAGTCAATTCTGTGCATAGAGGCTAAAACTCTGATACAAAACATGTACTCTTTCCAGAGGTAAGACCTGAAGGACAAAAGCTAAAGCAAGCACAACAGCTGGAAAATGAGAAGGGGATTCATGGAAAGAAGACATTCTGAGTTCAGAAGTCTCCAAATCTCCATTTAAACTCTGTCAAAATATCTGTCACTGAACCAGGCATGTGTGGTGCAGACTTAACTCACCCAGCTGAAATTAAAAAAAAAAAAAACTAAATCGAGATTTAAGTTTCTGCTAAAGAAAGTGAGTTTGCGGTTTGAGCCCAATCAAGCTAAGTGCCTGCTAAAACAAAGAAAAAGAAGATTCTTCAGAGGAATATGGCAGAATACAAGGTCTCTATATTCAAGCTAAAATACAGAATTCATTAAAATATGAATAATAAAAATCAGGAAACACAATCAACCAAGGTTGTGATAGGTTGTTATAATTAGCAAACACAGATTTCAAGGCAGCTAATGTCACTATGCCCATTCTAAAGAAAAATATACTCACACTGAATAAAAAGATAAGCTACTGGGGAAATAAACAATATTAAAAAAGAACCAAATGGAAATATAGAATCTAAAAAGATGATATCTGCAATAAATAATCTACATATGGGCTTAACAGCAGAATATGGATGACAGGAGAAGGAGGCATTAAACAAGGAAATAATCCAATAAAATCATCTAGTCTGAAAAACAATGAAAAATCTGAAAAAAAAAAAAAAACCACAGATTCAGCAAACTCTGCAATCCTATCAAACAGATTAACAAGTGCTGGGGACTTCCCTGGCAGTCCAGTGGTTAGGGCTCTGCATTTCCACTGCAGGGGTACATGTTAGATCCTTATCAGGGAACTAAGATCCTGCATGCCATGCCATGCAGCCAAAATAAAGAAAAAAAATACTAACTTGGATTTCAAGATGTAAAGAAGAAAGAAAAAATGAGAAACCATTTTCATTTTTTATTTTTTTCGATCAACCCAGTAACCTCCAAGGAGGATAAATATGAAGGAAATCACTTCTCTGCTCTTCATAGTCAAATGACTGAAAAACATAGATAGTTAAATTTAAAAAATCTGAATTTAAATCTATAGAGGTCAGAAAACCATGAAACAATATCTCTAAAGTGCTAAGAGAAAGTAACTTTAAACCTAGAGCTCTATATTCAAGGAAAATATTTCTTAAGAGTGAAGGCAAAAATAATGGTGTCTTTAGATAAAAGAATACTAAGAGAATTAGTTGTCCACAGGATTGTATTTCAAAAAAAACCAAAAAAGATAAGGACAATTATTTGGGCTGAAGAGAAATGAAAATGATACATAGACTCCAATCTTTAAGGGGGAAAGAAGAGCATCAGAAATCACAAATATCCAGGTAAATATAAAAGACTACTATTCCTCTAAGTTCATTTAAAAAACTATATCATCATTTAAAACAAAACCTATATCAATATTTTATGAATGTTTTAATGTATATAGATGTAATCTCTCTGAAATCTAAAGCATAAAGAACGGGTTGAATAACAGGAACTTTGATCATTGTATTCTACAAGTTTTCATTTTACTTTCAATGAAACAATATTCACTCTAAATAAATGGAAATTTTAAGGATGTATATTTTAATTTCTACAGAAACCTACTTCTACAGTGTTACCCAAAGTTATCTGCTTGGATAATGAGGGTTTCTATTTTTTCAAATTTATTAATAACAGAATCAAATAATTCCTTTAAATGGAGAAAGACATATACACTAGAATTTTTCTAAAGATAAATTATCTTTTAAAAAATTTTAGTTTGCATTTCCACATCTATAGTTCTCTTTGTAGATTTTACCTTCTTATATTTTGTAATACCTATAACACTTTGTGATGATAATTTGTATACTTGATCTTGTAAGTGAAATTTTCTCTTTCACACTGACTTCCTTATGAATATATTGAAGTAGAATATTGGGACCTTCATGTTGATCTTTACGCATCTCCAGAATAGTTACTTCCAATTGCTTAGTCTTGTTTATCCTAATAACTGTGGCAATTCCTGGATTTTTCTCCATAAAGTTACAACTGAATTTCATTCTAACTGGAGTACCTTCTGTCTTGCTTCCATTAAATACTCGTAAGTATCTTTGCCAAAATACAATATTATTTTCTTCTGGGCCCTTGATCACTGATCAGTGGTACAGCTTCAGATGCAATGAATAGCAGGACTAAAATTCAGGAGCTCTAAATTCTTCCTTCCATCTCTCCCTTCCTCTCTTCCTGTCTTTCTAATAAATTTATTAGAGGTATAATTTACATATTGCATTTTTTTAGCCTCTTTTTTTCCATTTCATTTAATTTTCCAGTATCAATTCTCTTTATTTTTTTCTGTTTTTTCTTCCCCAGCATCTTTTATTTTTCCCTCCCAGTAATTCATTCAATTTTATCTTTATGTGTCATTGTTTTATTTTCTCTTCTTTCCTTAGGATTGGTGGCTTACATATTTCATCCCCTTATTCTCATTCTCTCTCTTTCTCTCTGTACTTTTTAAATTAAGATAACAGCTCCATTCATTTTATTTAAACCACTGCAAAATATTTTATTATGATTTTATTTTCTCTGTATTCATATTTCTGTATTTTCTGTTAGTCTTCACTATGTTAGTATGTTTTTATTCTCCTTTTTATCTTCTATATTAAAATGGCTTTGTGTCAATAGTTTTTAGTTCCTTTGTATTACTAATCATAACAAATTGGAGTTTCCTGGATTGAAGACGTTCCCTGCGGAGTGGATTGGGAAGGTGTCTACATAGCCTTCCTCTTTTCTACTGTCTCAGAAGCCATGTGGTTGATTCTTTGTATAGCCATGTTGTCCATATTTCTCTTTTTTTTTTTTTTTTTTGCTGTACACGGACCTGTCAATGTTGTGGCCTCTCCCGTTGCGGAGCACAGGCTCCAGATGCGCAGGCTCAGTGGCCATGTCTCATGGGCCCAGCCGCTCTGCGATATGTGGGATCTTCCCGGACCGGGGCACGAACCCGTGTCCCCTGCATTGGTAGGCAGACTCTCAACCACTGCGCCACCAGGGAAGCCCCATATTTCTCTTAATCCAATTGGTGCAGGGCCAGGAGCAAGTGCTTTGCTTTTCCACATTATGATAAGATGCTTATCTACAGGACACTAAATTTCTGTTGGTGATATCTGAGATATCCTGCTGCTCAGCCCATCCACACAGCTTGTGAGCGAACTCAGCTATGAAGAGACTTACAGCCAGTTTTGAGTGCAGGAATTATATTTGTGTCTCAGTTTCACTAAAATTTGTGTTGACCATATTATTTGTTTGTTTGCTTTCTTATATTTTTTGTGTTGCTTTTGTTCTTTCCCTGGGAAATAAAGAGGAAAATGTTGACTCACAGAGTCATTTTTACACTGAAATTTGATACTATTGTACATTCATATAAGGGCATTGTTTTGTTTTCTTCTTAAAATGAAATGAGTGTACTATGCTGATTTCCTTTTAAAAAATGTGGCATTTTAGTCATCTTGTGATCTGGATCACCTCAAAAGAAACTACCTATTTTATGAGTAAAGTCTTATGGCATCATTTGAAGCAGGATATTGGACTTAATTGGGCATTTTCTTTTTCAGGGATATACATCAACTCTATTAATAAAAAATAAGAGGTAAATTTTTATAATGAATCAAACTCTCTTGAATGTTTTCCTCCAATTTGAGGTGAGAGCCAGTAGTAATTTAAACTGTCCACATTGTAGGAGAAAAGAGTTTTTGAGGGATTAACAGTGGCATAAGTTATTTCTTTTTCAATTAGCATGCTAAACTTTTCCTGATAAGTTAAGGATCAAAATAACTCCTAATTCTGAATCAGTAACCTAAATATGACGTTTTATTCATTTCACCCAACTTAAAAAATAAATAAATCTTATTTTAATTTACAGAGAGTTCTCATGTGTTGGAGATGCATTTCTATAAAACATGCATAATATTCAAAACATATACTGCTTGTTCACATTTACTGCTATCTTTTGTAGAAGAGAGATCAATTATCAACTGACTGAAGTTTTAAAAGAGAAAGATAAAGAGCAAAACCCAAGGAAACTTCACACTAACACATAATTGGAAATAGAATTTTAATGTTTTCCAAAGAGACAATTGTAGCTTTTCTTACATGCAGCAGACATTTTCATTGAATAGTTTCTGTGGTAATAAATTGTATATTTAGGGGGACCTTGAAGATGGCGGAAGAGTAAGACGCGGAGATCGCCTTCCTCCCCACGGATACACCAGAAATACATCTACACGTGGAAACAACTCTTACAGAACACCTACTGAAGGCTGGCAGAAGACCTCAGACCTCCCAAAAGGCAAGAAACTCCCCACGTACCTGGGTAGGGCAAAAGAAAAAAAGAAAAAACAGAGACAAAAGAATAAGGACGGAACCTGCACCAGTGGGAGGGAGCTGTGAAGGAGGAAAAGTTTCCACACACTAGGAAGCCCCTCCGCGGGCGGAGACTGCGGGAGGAGGAGGGGGGAGCTTCGGGACCGCGGAGTAGTGCACAGCGACGGGTGCGGAGGGCAAAGCGGGGAGATTCCCGCACAGAGGATCGGTGCTGACCGGCACTCACCAGCCCGAGAGGCTTGTCTGCTCACCCGCCGGGGCGGGCGGGGCTGCAAGCTGAGGCTCGGGTTTCGGTTTTGGACGGAGCGCAGGGAGAGGACTGGGGTTGGCGGCTTGAACATAGCCTGAAGGGGTTAGTGCACCACGACTAGCCGGGAGGGAGTTCGGGGAAAAGCCTGCACCTGCCGAAGAGGCAAGAGACTTTTTCTTCCCTCTTTGTTTCCTGGTGCGCGAGGAGAGGGGTTTAAGAGCGCTGCTTAAAGGAACTCCAGAGACGGGCGCGAGCCGCGGCTAAAAGCGCGAACCCCAGAGACGGGCGCGAGCCGCGGCTAAAAGCGCGGACCCCAGAGACGGGCGGGAGACGCTAAGGCTGCTGTTGCCGCCACCAAGGGGCCTGTGTGCGAGCACAGGTCACTCTCCACACCCCTCTTCCGCGGAGCCTGTGCAGCCCGCCACCGCCAGGTTCCCGGGAACCAGGGACAACTTCCCCGGGAGAACGCACGACGGGCCTCAGGCTGGTGCAACGTCACACCGGCCTCTGCCGCAACGTCACGCCGCCTCTGACGCCGCAGGCCCGCCCCGCACGCAGTGCCCCTCCTTCCCCCCGCTCACCCCCGGCCTGAGTGAGCCAGAGCCCCCGAATCAGCGGCCCCTTTAACCCTGTCCTGTCTGAGCAAAAAACAGACGCCCTCCAGCGACCTACACGCAGAGGCAGGGCCAAATCCAAAGCTGAGCTCCTGTGAGCTGTGAGAACAAAGAAGAGAAAGGGAAATCTCTCCCAGCAGCCTCAGAAGCAGCGGATTAAAGCTCCACAATCAACTTGATATACCCTGCATCTGTGGAATACCTGAATAGACAAGGAATGATCCCAAATTGAAGAGGTGGAATTTAGGAGCGAGATCTATGATTTTTTTCCCTTTTCCTCTTTTTGTGAATGTGTACGTGTATGCTTATGTGTGAGATCTTGTCTGTATACTCTTGCTTCCACCACTTGTCCTAGGGCTCTATCCGTCCATGGTTTTTTAAAAAAAATTTTTTTCTCAATAATTAATTTTAATTGTAATAACTTTATTATAATTTACCTTCGTTCTTTCTTTCTTTCTTTCCGTCCTTCCCTCCTTTAGACAACGAATCACCCCAAATTGAGGAGGTGGTCTCTGAGAGCAAGATTTATGATTTTTCCCCCTTTACCTCTTTTTGTGAAGGTGTATGTGTATGCTTCTGTATAAGATTTTCTCTGTATAGCTTTGCTTCCAACATTTGTCCTAAGGTTCTATCCGTCCCTTTTTTTTTTTTCTAAATATTTTTAATTCAATAACTATATTATACTTTATTTTATTTTTACTG
Organism: Delphinapterus leucas; assembly: GCF_059928025.1. NCBI lineage: Eukaryota > Metazoa > Chordata > Mammalia > Artiodactyla > Monodontidae > Delphinapterus > Delphinapterus leucas. The sequence continues at coordinate 25,141,137 of NC_143132.1, forward strand.
TATCTTCTTTCTTTCTGTCTTTTTTCCTTCTTTCCCTCCTTCCTTCCTTCCTTCCTCCCTCCCTCCCTCCTTTCTTTCCTTCTTTGCTTCTTTCTTCCTTCCTTTCCTCCTTTCCTTCTTTCTTTCCTCATACTTCTACTAATTCTACTTTTTCTCCCTTTTATTCTGAGCCGTGTGGATGAAAGGCTCTTGGTGCTCCAGCCAGGAGTCAGGGCTCTGCCTCTGAGGTAGGAGAGCCAACTTCAGGACACTGGTCAACAAGAGACCTCCCAGCTCCACATAATATTAAACGGTGGAAATCTCCCAGTGACCTCCATCTTAACACCAGCACCCAGGTTCACTCAACGACCAGCAAGCCACAGTGCTAGACAACCTATGCCAAACAACTAGCAAAACAGGAACACAACCCCACCCATTAGCAGAGAGGCTGCCTAAAATCATAATAAGGCCACAGACACCCCAAAACACACCACCAGGCGTGAACCTGCCCACTAGAGAGACAAGATCCAGCCTCATCCACCACAACACAGGCACTAGTCCCCTCCACCAGGAAGCCTACACAACCCACTGAAACAACCTTAGCCACTGGAGACAAACATCAAAAACAACGGGAACTACGAACGTGCAGCCTGCAAAAAGGAGACCCCAAACACAGTAAGATAAGCAAAATGAGAAGACAGAAAAACACACAGCAGATGAAGGAGCAAGATAAAAATGCACCAGACCTAACAAATGAAGAGGAAATAGGCAGTCTACCTGAAAAAGAATTCAGAATAATGATAGTAAGGATGATCCAAAATCTTGGAAGTAGAATGGACAAAATGCAAGAAACAGTTAACAAGGACCTAGAAGAAATAAAGATGAAACAAGCAATGATGAACAACGCAATAAATGAAATTAAAAGTACTCTAGATGGGATCAATAACAGAATAACTGAGGCAGAAGAACGGATAAGTGACCTGGAAGATAAAATAGTGGAAATAACTACTGCAGAGCAGAATAAAGAAAAAAGAATGAAAAGAACTGAGGACAGTCTCAGAGACCTCTGGGACAACATTAAACGCACCAACACTCGAATTATAGGGGTTCCAGAAGAAGAAGAGAAAAAGAAAGGGACTGAGAAAATATTTGAAGAGATTATAGTTGAAAACTTCCCTAATATGGGAAAGGAAATAGTTAATCAAGTCCAGGAAGCACAGAGAGTCCCATACAGGATAAATACAAGGAGAAATACGCCAAGACACATATTAATCAAACTGTCAAAAATTAAATACAAAGAAAGCATATTAAAAGCAGCAAGGGAAAAACAACAAATAACACACAAGGGAATCCCCATAAGGTTAACAGCTGATCTCTCAGCAGAAACCCTACAAGCCAGAAGGGAGTGGCAGGACATACTGAAAGTGATGAAGGAGAAAAACGTGCAACCAAGACTACTCTACCCAGCAAGGATCTCATTCAGATTTGATGGAGAAATTAAAACCTTTACAGACAAGCAAAAGCTGAGAGAGTTTAGCACCACCAAACCAGCTTTACAACAAATGCTAAAGGAACTTCTCTAGACAAGGAACACAAGAGAAGGAAAAGACCTATAATAACGAACCCAACACAATATAGAAAATGGGAATAGGAACATACATATTGATAATTACCTTAAATGTAAATGGACTAAATGCTCCCACCAAAAGACACAGATTGGCTGAATGGATACAAAAACAAGACCCTTATATATGCTGTCTACAAGAGACCCACTTCAGACGTAGAGACACATACAGACTGAAAATAAGGGGATGGAAAAAGATATTCCATGCAAATGGAAACCAAAAGAAAGCTGGAGTAGCAATTCTCATATCAGACAAAATAGACTTTAAAATAAGGACTATTACAAGAGACAAAGAAGGACACTACATAATGATCAAGGGATTGATCCAAGAAGAAGATATAACAATTGTAAATATTTATGCACCCAACATAGGAGCACCTCAATACATAAGGCAAATACTAACAGCCATAAAAGGGGAGATTGACAGTAACACATTCATAGTAGGGGACTTTAACACCCCACTTTCACCCATGGACAGATCATCCAAAATGAAAATAAATAAGGAAACACAAGCTTTAAATGATACATTAAACAAGATGGACTTAATTGATATTTATAGGACACTCCATCCAAAAACAACAGAATACACATTTTTCTCAAGTGCTCATGGAACATTCTCCAGGATAGATCATATCTTGGGTCACAAATCAAGCCTTGGTAAATTTAAGAAAATTGAAATTGTATCAAGTATCTTTTCTGACCACAACGCCATGAGACTAGATATCAATTGCAGGAAAAGATCTGTAAAAAATACAAACACATGGAGGCTAAACAATACACTACTTAATAATGAAGTGATCACTGAAGAAATCAAAGAGGAAATAAAAAAATACCTAGAAACAAATGACAATGGAGACACAACGACCCAAAACTTATGGGATGCAGCAAAAGCAGTTCTAAGGGGGAAGTTTATAGCAATACAAGCCCACCTTAAGAAGCAGGAAACATCTCGAATAAACAACCTAACCTTGCACCTCAAGCAATTAGAGAAAGAAGAACAAAAAAACCCCAAAGCTAGCAGAAGGAAAGAAATCATAAAAATCATATCAGAAATAAATGAAAAAGAAATGAAGGAAACGATAGCAAAGATCAATAAAACTAAAAGCTGGTTCTTTGAGAAGATAAACAAAATAGATAAACCACTAGCCAGACTCATCAAGAAAAAAAGGGAGAAGACTCAAATCAATAGAATTAGAAATGAAAAAGGAGAAGTAACAACTGACACTGCAGAAATAAAAAAAATCATGAGAGATTACTACAAGCAACTCTATGCCAATAAAATGGACAATCTGGAAGAAATGGACAAATTCTTAGAAATGCACAACCTGCCAAGACTGAATCAGGAAGAAATAGAAAATATGAACAGACCAATCACAAGCACTGAAATTGAAACTGTGATTAAAAATCTTCCAACAAACAAAAGCCCAGGACCAGATGGCTTCACAGGTGAATTCTATCAAACGTTTAGAGAAGAGCTAACACCTATCCTTCTCAAACTCTTCCAAAATATAGCAGAGGGAGGAACACTCCCAAATTCCTTCTACAAGGCCACCATCACCTTGATACCAAAACTAGACAAGGATGTCACAAAGAAAGAAAACTACAGGCCAATATCACTGATGAACATAGATGCAAAAATCCTCAACAAAATACTAGCAAACAGAATCCAACAGCACATTAAAAGGATCATACACCCTGATCAAGTGGGGTTTATTCCAGGAATGCAAGGATTCTTCAATATACGCAAATCTATCAATGTGATAAACCATATTAACAAATTGAAGGAGAAAAGCCATATGATCATCTCAATAGATGCAGAGAAAGCTTTCAACAAAATTCAACACCCACTTATGATAAAAACCCTGCAGAAAGTAGGCATAGAGGGAACTTTCCTCAACATAATAAAGGCCATATATGACAAGCCCACAGCAAACATCATCCTCAATGGTGAAAAACTGAAAGCATTTCCAATAAGATCAGGAACAAGACAAGGTTGCCCATTCTCACCACTCTTATTCAACATAGTTTTGGAAGTTTTAGCCACAGCAATCAGAAAAGAAAAGGAAATAAAAGGAATCCAAATCGGAAAAGAAGAAGTAAAGCTGTCACTGTTTGCAGATGACATGATACTATACATAGAGAATCCTAAAGATGCTACCAGAAAACTACTAGAGCTAATCAATGAATTTGGTAAAGTAGCAGGATACAAAGATAATGCACAGAAATCTCTGGCATTCCTATATACTAATGATGAAAAATCTGAAAGTGAAATCAAGAAAACACTCCCATTTACCATTGCAACAAAAAGAATAAAATATCTAGGAATAAACCTACCTAAGGAGACAAAAGACCTGTATGCAGAAAATTATAAGACACTGATGAAAGAAATTAAAGATGATACAAATAGATGGAGAGATATACCATGTTCTTGGATGGGAAGAATCAACATTGTGAAAATGACTCTACTACCCAAAGCAATCTACAGATTCAATGCAATCCCTATCAAACTACCACTGGCATTTTTCACAGAACTAGAACAAAAAATTTCACAATTTGTATGGAAACACAAAAGACCCCGAATAGCCAAAGCAATCTTGAGAACGAAAAAAGGAGCTGGAGGAATCAGGCTCCCTGACTTCAGACTATACTACAAAGCTACAGTAATCAAGACAGTATGGTACTGGCACAAAAACAGAAAGATTGATCAATGGAACAGGATAGAAAGCCCAGAGATAAACCCACGCACATATGGACACCTTATCTTTGATAAAGGTGGCAGGAATGTACAGTGGAGAAAGGACAGCCTCTTCAATAAATGGTGCTGGGAAAACTGGACAGGTACATGTAAAAGTATGAGATTGGATCACTCCCTAACACCATACACAAAAATAAGCTCAAAATGGATTAAAGACCTAAATGTAAGGCCAGAAACTATCAAACTCTTAGAGGAAAACATAGGCAGAACACTCTATGACATAAATCGCAGCAAGATCCTTTCTGACCCACCTCCTAGAGTAATGGAAATAAAAACAAAAATAAACAAATGGGACCTAATGAAACTTCAAAGCTTTTGCACAGCAAAGGAAACCATAATCAAGACCAAAAGACAACCCTCAGAATGGGAGAAAATATTTGCAAATGAAGCAACTGACAAAGGATTAATCTCCAAAATATACAAGCAGCTCATGCAGCTCAATACCAAAAAAACAAACAACCCAATCCAAAAATGGGCAGAAGACCCAAATAGACATTTCTCCAAAGAAGATATACAGAATGCCAACAAACACATGAAAGAATGCTCAACATCATTAATCATTAGAGAAATGCAAATCAAAACTACAATGAGATATCATCTCACACCAGTCAGAATGGCCATCATCAAAAAATCTAGAAACAATAAATGCTGGAGAGGGTGTGGAGAAAAGGGAACACTCTTGCACTGCTGGTGGGAATGTGAATTGGTTCAGCCACTATGGAGAACAGTATGGAGGTTCCTTAAAAAACTACAAATAGAATTACCATATGACCCAGCAATCCCACTACTGGGCATATACCCTGAGAAACCCAAAATTCAAAAAGAGTCATGTACCAAAATGTTCATTGCAGCTCTATTTACAATAGCCCGGAGATGGAAACAACCTAAGCGCCCATCATCGGATGAATGGATAAAGAAGATGTGGCACATATATACAATGGAATATTACTCAGCCTTAAAAAGAAATGAAATTGAGCTATTTGTAATGAGATGGATAGACCTAGAGTCTGTCATACAGAGTGAAGTAAGTCAGAAAGAAAAAGACAAAACCGTATGCTAACACATATATATGGAATTTAAGGGGGAAAAAAATGTCATGAAGAACCTAGGGGTAAGACAGGAATAAACACGCAGACCTACTGGAGAACGGACTTGAGGATATGGGGAGGGGGAAGGGTGAGCTTTGACAGGGCGAGAGAGAGTCATGGACATATACACACTAACAAACGTAGTAAGGTAGATAGCTAGGGGGAAGCAGCCGCAAGGCACAGGGATATTAGCTCGGTGCTTTGTGACAGCCTGGAGGGGTGGGATAGGGAGAGTGGGAGGGAGGGAGACGCAAGAGGGAAGACATATGGGAACATATGTATATGTATAACTGATTCACTTCGTTATAAAGCAGAAACTAACACACCATTGTAAAGCAATTATACCCCAATAAAGACGTTTAAAAAAATAAAAAATAAAAATAAAAAAAAAATAATAATAAATTGTATATTTACAAGGGCTTTGTTTGCAGTGTCCCTATGAGAGGATACATCAAGTTCAGAAGCATCAATAAAAGTGATTTTAATATCCAGGAAAATACTGATGCAGCTGTTTGTTTTCCAGCAGTGCCAGTGACTCATAAATAACAAAGTAACGCAGGCATACCTTGGGCAAAGTGGCTATATTATCCTTTCTATGGCTCTAATACCGGTAAATCAGTTACTGACTTCAGATTTCTTAGAAAATCTGCCTGCTAGTTCCAGACAATGTTCAAGCCTAAAACAATAACACCAGAAACGAAATCACTTACCAAATAAATGATTACTTCTAAGTTAAATGAAGTTGAATTACTTTTTAACAGTCATAGAAATTTTGGGTTATTTGAGAGTTTTAAGGTCTAGTTATTTAAAGAAGAGGAATGTTTAATCAGCCTCACCTGGAAAGAGTCAACAAAAATGGAAATTTAAACCAAGGAGGCCATGCACCCCCATAATGGAGAAAATAATAATATCTTGAATTTAATTAGTTGCTCTTCAAAGAGGTTAACATTTTTATATGTCTTCATTAAATCCCTATTATACGTGTAGATGTAGATATTCTTGCCCCAGGGGAAATAGGCACTTTTATTCGTAGTCATAGAGTCAAATGGAATCCGAACCAAAATATAAGAATATCAACTCCCAGTCTAGAGCTATATTAAGACTATACTGTGTTACATTTTATATTCAGACTATACCGTGTTATATTTTTAAATAGGAAGAATTTTTCTTGCCACTGTCCACCTCACCCAAGGCTCCTTGACTATGTATAAAAGACTGTTCACATAGGTTCCTGGAGAAGTTTACCTCCTTGGGTAGTTTTCTATAAACAACTCCCACACCTTTTATTAAGTCCCTACTTATGTCCTCTATTCAACAAGTATATTCCTCAGCTACATTTTTTAGCTTGTAAAGCCTTTGTGATTTTCTCCCTTTTCATTACAACACCATTTTTCCCTTTGTCTCTAAAAAAGTCACACTGAAAAACTTTCATTAGTCACAATTTTACTGCTAATTTTCCAGGGAAAAATAAATTGCCTAAATATACGTCCTTAACTTTAAAATATTCAGTAACATTTAAGGCCTGGCTATGGTGAAAACATAACGTAACATAACATAACAAAAAAGCAGTTTGTTTTCCAGATTCCTTTTCTTTGCTTTCTGTACCCTTTGCCTCCTTTTATCTGTCCATAGTGATATGTACTTCTCTCCTTTCTTATTGTTCTTAGCCTTTCCTTCTCTATGGGAAAAAAAGGTTACATATTATTTTACATTTTAATTTGGAAATTATTTCAACATTTCTCACCTTCCAAGGGTATTTTTTTCTTATAAGCTTTAATTCCTGCTAAAGGAGTTGAATGTCAACATACTTCCCCAGTAGTCCTGAAATCAAAGCCCACGGAGCCTGCATTGTCTGCCTGTATACCAAGACTCTTTTCCTACTAGCTGTTCTAGTTGTTATGCATTACTCCCTACAAAGTTCTTCAAAATTATCATGAATAAAATCATTATCATGGTGAATATTAGTCTCACTGAAAGAAAAATTATATTGACATTAAATATTTCATTTTAAAGTAGCCTAAGTACATTTCACAAGCCAGATCTTATGTTGAATGCTATTATTTGTTTCAGTTATAACAATAGATGGCATGATAGGAGGAGAAATATCTGTGTGTTTCTTTAAGAAGAGTCAGAGTTGATGAGATTACTGGGTTAGAAAAAGGAAGCTAGTTACTGAATTATAAATTCCATGATTGGATCTGTTTGGTTCTCTCTCCTCTGAGTGCAATGCAGGGCCATTAAACACTTCTGTTCACCCTCTGGATCTGAGTGTTCCATATCAATCACTTTATCGGCAGGTTTTTTTACTGTTCTAGAACACTGAATCTCTGGGGAGAGTTTATTATAAAGAAAAATCAAGAAACAGTAAATCTTCATCTATTTCTGCTAAAAGAAATTGTATCAGAAGTCATTTTTCTGGTAAGTTTAATATAGACATCAATATGCACAGCTGTCACCTTGTAACTTTGATATTTTTATGTATAAAATCAAAGTGGTTTATCTGTGAGATTATTTCAGAGTGGCTGTAAAAGACAAACTTACCTAAGTAAATGTTTTGAAAAATATAACCTTCCCTTGTCAAGTTTTCAACAAAGAGACAGATGATTAAAGTTTTTTAATATTCAGACCTCAAATTTAAAATCATATATTGTTTTACAGAGTTGTGTTTAGGGTATTTCTTATAGAGATATAATAGATATTTTTGAACCACTCCCTTTTTAATTCATTGAATTGAGTACTCTGAATTTATCTCCACCCATATCTAGTATCAATAACAGTTTCTAGTGTAGAACAGTCTTAAAAATAATACCGAAGATCCAATTTGCCCCTATCATGTGCCGTATGAATCTTATGTTTGATCTCCTATTCCATGCCATCTAAATACAGATATTTCTATTCCCATTTCACTGACAGTGAAACTGAGACTCAGAACTGCAATGTGAATTACCAAAATTCACACAAAAAACTAGCCTTTGGTTTCACTGATTTTTTTTTTGCTATTGATTTTCTGTTTATAATTTTATTGATTTCTGCTCTAATTTTTAATATTTCCTTCTGTTTGTTTTAGGCTTGCATTGCTTTATTTCTCTTATTTTCTTGAGATGGAAACTTAGACTATTGCTTGTAGATTTTTCTTCTTTTCAAATATACACATACATTGTCATAGGTTTCTTTGTGAGCACTGGTTTCACAGCATCCCATGTATTTTGATAAATTGTATTTTCATTTTCATTTAGTTCAAATTATTTTTTAAATTTCTTTTGAGACTTCTTCTTTGACCTATGTGTTATTTTGAAATGTGTGTTTAATCTCCAAATATTTTTGAATTTTCCAGCTATCTTTCTAGTCTAATTCCATTATTATCTGAGAACATACTTTATAGAATTTATATTGTATTAAATTTGTTGAGGTATGTTTTACAGCCCAGTATTTGTTTTGTCACTGTGTATGCTTGACGTGAGCTTGAGAAGAATGTGTATTCTGCTGTTATTTTATGAAATATTTTATTTTATTTTTAATTAATTATTTGTTTATTTTTGGCTACGTTGGGTCTTCGTTCCTGTGCATGGGCTTTCTCTAGTTGCGGTGAGCAGGGGCTACTCTTCGTTGTGGTGCGCGGGCTTCTCATTGCAGTGGCTTCTTTTGTTGCGGATTATGGACTCTAGGTGTGCGGGCTTCAGTAGTTGTGGCACACGGGCTCAGTAGTTGTGGCTTGTGGGCTCTAGAGTGCAGGCTCAGTAGTTGTGGCACATGGGCTTAGTTGCTCTGCGGCATATGGGATCTTCCTGGAGCAGGGATCGAACCCATGTCCCTGCATTGGCAGGTGGATTCTTAATCACTGTGCCACCAGGGGAGTCCCTATGAAGTATTTTATAAATGTCACTTAGATTCCTTTGATTGGTGTTGCTGTTCAATTTAACTATATCCTTCCTAATTTTCTGCCTACTTGATCTCTCAATTACTGATGGAGGAGTTTTGAAATGTTCAAATCTAGTGGATTGGTTTGCTGCTTCTTGCAGTGCTATCACATTTTTGCCTCACATATTTTGATGTTCTGTTGTTAAATGCGTATAAGTTAAGGATCAGAATGTCTTCATGGAGAATCAAAACCTTTATCATTATGTAATGATCTTTTTTCTCCCTAATCATTTTGCTCATCCTGAAGTAGCTTTGTCTGAGATTAATGTGATTATTCCAGGTTTCTTTTGAATAGTGTTACCATGGTACATTTTTCTCCACCTCTTTACTTTTAATTGCTCTGTGCTTTTATATTGTAAATGGGTTTCTCGTAGCCAATGTATAGCTGTTTTTTTTTTTAATATCCACCTGAAAATCTCAACTTCTTAATTGGCATATTTAGACCATTTATATTGAAAGTGATCATTAACATCATTGAATTATTATCTACCATATTTTTAACTGTTTTCTATTCATTATACCTCTTTCCTTCTTTTATATCTTTTCTTTTTTTCTGCTTCCCTGGTTTTAATGAGCATTTAATGTCATTCCATTTTCTTTCTTCTCTTAGCATATCAAGTTTACTTCTTTGTCATATACATTTAGTGATTGGCCTAGAGTTTGCAATATACTTGTACAGCAAATCTAAGTCCACTTTCAAGTAACACCATACCACTTCATGGCTAGTTCAGGTAACTTAGATTATTCCCCATTACCTCCTTCCAGTCCCTTTTAACTTTGCTATCATTCATTTCACTTATCTATAAGAACATACATTATTTCTGTTATTTTTAACTAACAGTTACCTATAAAAGCAAATAAATAAGTTTTTTTTTTACCTTCATTTATTCCTTTGCTGATACTCTTACTTTCTTTATATAGGTATGATTTTCTGTTCTATATCATTTTTCTTCTCTCATAAGAACTTCAGAGAGATGTTTCTTGTAAGGCAAGACTACAAGTAACACATTCTCTCAGTTTTTGTTTAACTGAGAAAATCCTTTATTTCTCTGTCAATTTTGAATGATACTTTTGCTGGATACAGTGTTCTAGATTGGTAGGTTTTTATGTTCAACACTTTAAATATTTCACTTCACTCTTTTCTTGCTTGTATGGTTCCTGATTTTTAAAAATCTGATCCTTGTTCTTCTATAAGTAAGGTTTATCTTGCCTTCTGCCCTCCCCCCAGCTTATTGGCTTATTTCAAGATTTCTCTTTGTCTTTGGTTTTCTCTAATTTGAATACGATATGCCTAACTGTAGAATTTTTTGGTATTTATCCTGCTTGGTGTCCTATGAGCTTTCTGTACCTGTGGTTTAGCGGCTATCATTAGTTTGGGGGAATTTTCACACATTGTTGCTTCAAATATTTATTTTGCTCCTTTCTCATTTTCTTCTTCTAATATTCCCTTTACACATATATGTGTTTGATAATAGTCCCACAGTTATTGAATATCCTTTTCCATTTTTTATTCTTTTTTCTCTCTTTGCTTTCATTTTGGGAGGTTTCTTTAATATATTGTGAACTCACTGATTCATACTTTAGCTTTTTTCAGTCTACTGATGAGCCCATCAAAGGCATTTTTAATTTGTGCAATAATGGTTTTGTTTCTTTTATTTTCTTTCATTCTATCTTAGAGTTTTCATCTCTCTGCTTAAATTATCAACCTATTATTTTATGTTGTCTCCTTTTCCACTAAAGCCCTTAACATATTAATCATAGCTATTTAAATTCTCTATCTCATATTTACAAAATCTTTGTCACATTTGAGTCTGGCACTAATGTTTGCTTTTTCCCTCCAGACTTTGCTTTTCCTTGTCTTTTAGCATGCATTATATATTTTTTGAAGCCATACATGATGAATTGGGAAAAGGGAACTAAAGTAGATAGGTTTTTACTGTAAGATTATATATATATATATATATATATATATATATATAGCTAGGAGTTGGGCTGTGTTTAATGTTTTCTGTAGCTGTAGGTGTTAGAGACTTCAGTTTCTTCTAGTTTTCTATTTTATTTTTCCACCTCTGATGTCCTTGGGTTTTGAATTTCCCTAATAACTCTTTTTTAATTAAAGTCTTTGTATGTTGTTCTCTTAGTAGTAATCTTCTCTGTTATTATAGTGGAACCCATTTCATATGGTGTGAAGGTGTTGGGCCGTGAAAGCGTTCTCTAATGTTACCATTAAATCTTAGTTTTTTCTTGGTCCTGGGACCTGTGACTTTAGGAAATGTTTCTTAGCCATTGTTTTTCCTTTCCTGTGTGAAACAGTAGGTTAGAGGCAATTGGAGTTGTCTAATTACTCATCCCCAGGTCAGATAGAGCTCTACTAAAATAATTTTGCTTAGAATGGAGTCCTTTGTTATGGAGACCATTCTGGAAATATTTCAAAATTTTTACTTTCCCTCTGAACATTTTTCAACATATTGACTTTTCCCTTTATCATGCCCACAAGAGGAGAGAGTTTTCTCTAAACTTTACCATCAGAACCTGGTAAAGCTCTGGAGGTAATACAATAGTGTGGCACCATCATTCATGGCTGGACACCCAGGAATTTCTCATAGTCAAGTTGTTCCACACTCATCTTTCAGCAATTTGTCAGTTACCATTAAGTGTCTCTCTCTACCAGTTGCTGATCCCAGTGGTATCTGTTCCAAGTAAACTGATCTTGACTGTGATTTCTGTATTTGCCTGTTTTTCCAGATTTCAGGGTGTCATTGTGCCCTGCAACTTCAATTTTCTGATAGATCTAAAAAATTTGAGTTTTAGTTTGTTCAACTTTTTGTAGTGAGAACAAGAGTGATGACTTCTAAAAGTTCTTTATATACTATAGCTGAAACAGGAAGTCTGACCTAACACTTGTATTGAATGATACAAGTGGCTTTTAACATTTAAGGTTGACGATTGTGAACCATTTTAAGCCAAGTCAAGTGGTTATATAATAACAAAAGAATAGTAATGAATAAAATTTTGAACTTTTTTTCAAAATTGATAGTTCAGGTTTTTTTTCGTTTGCTAGTGTATTTCATTCCTACTAATTTGTATATTAATGAAAGCAGGTTTGCATCTTATTCTTATTTGTTATCTTCGCAACAATTAGCACTGGATAAAATAGATGTAGGTTGATCTGAATCAAAATGAAATAAATTATGTTGAAATGTGCACTTTGCTCTAATTATTACCTTACCATTCCATACAGAGATCGGTACAGTAAGAAGATCTTTGCTTATTTGGGGCAAATATGAACAATGATGTTTAAGTGACTTTCTTCTATTTCATTAGGAAAAACCATCATAAACCAAACCAAACAATCTAATTATATTTAATTTATATGTTATTGTGCTCACTCCTCCAATAATAGATTTATATAAGCTCATAGACATCCTCCAAGCCATTTATGATTTAAATGTATATAGTATTGTTAATGTTAATATTAATCATAACTGTAAATTGTCAAATAGGCGTACATGCCCTTGTTTCCTTTTCATTTTATAAGAAAGAAATTTTTTACTTTTGTCATTTAAGGAAATTGACACCTGGATGTCCTCAACTCCCTCTCTGCACTGCCATTCTCTGGGAAATCAAAGCAAATAATTTCCATGTTTTCTTTGTCATTTTTTTTGACATTCACCATTTTTTAGCAGTTTCAGCAATAAAATTCGGTTCTCTGAAATAACAAAAAATTTTTCACATATAGGAAATCAAGTATTCTAGAACAAAATAGTAGGTGCTTGTTTTTCCTTTCTTTTCAAAAAATATATATTTATATATTGATAAGTATACATATATTTGTATACACATATATATATCTATATTCTAATTTACATGATCATATAGTGTAGACACACACATATATGCACACATTAAGAGTAGCATAGTTACTTAAGCTAGAATATGAAATATACCTCTATGTTTATAGCTATACCTCTCTGAATGAAAGGAAATATGCTAGTCTCTGTTATTGCAATTCTAAATCACATTTAAACATGCAGCCTGTTTTTAATTTATACTGATAAGCATCAAATGGATGAAGGAAACATATTATAGAAGTAATTAAATTCAATGGTAGTTTTTTTCCAAATATCAGAAGAAAGAGGTCCTGCACTGAAACTGTTTTGTTTTTTTGGGTTTTTTTGAGCAGAGGCAGTCATATACACTATACATCTACTTTCAATTAATTTCTAAGCAATGCAAGAATAACTCTTTCTTCTTTTTTTCCTTAAATTTAAAGCAGAATTAATAGCATGTTGAACCTTTCCGAATATTGCAAAACAGGGTAATTATGCATGTGGCTAATTGTGGTAATTGTGACAGGTGTGTGTGTACAAATACAACCCAAACTCAGCTTTATGAAATCATCTCTTTCTATTAAAATGGAATGCATCAAAAAGGAAAATGAAATATCTAAATCCATCTCTTTCCTCATGGCTAGCAAATCTAACTCCAGTCTCTCATGAAGCACCATCTGCTCTCTCAAGCATATTTATAGATAAGGCTTATCCAAACAGAGGGGATTATGAGGAAGCAAAAAGAAACAATAATAAAAGTAGCTTAATGAAATTCTATGACAAACTAGAAAGGAAGACTACATCATCTTTTAAAATAAAATCTTTGAGCCTCCAGTATCCAAAACCAACATTTATTGGAAAACATGTATTTATCCTAAATATATGCCATCCCAGAGTTGCTGATGTAAATGAGACTTGGCCAGAAACTTTCATTCATGAGGTAATCAAATGATGCTTTACCTATTATACCTAACTTTCTATAAACAAGTTACTGACAAAGTTGAAATATGTCACATTATTGAAAAGTTTATTGTACTGATCTATTGATGTAAGTTACAATTTACTTTATTGTATTTTCTTTTTCCCTGGGGGATGAAATTTGCAAGTGTTCTTTTTACCTTGGCTTTGAATTCCTTTACATCATTCCCATCTTTAAACTACATTAATACCTTGGTAAGTTAACATAAATAACTGACAAGGTATAATGACTTGTTTAACTTATAAACACATAACTGGAAGACTATTACTATCCATCAACATTGTGACTGTTCCTGCAGTGTTCTCTCATGAAGGAGGACTATACATACTTGCTCCATGGGAAGCACGATGAATTATGATCTGAAATTGTAGAGAAAGGCAGTCTTGTGCAGTCAGGCTTGGATACCACCATACTCGTCCCCACCCCCCCAGCCCCACACACACTGCCTGCCTGCCCGCCCACTTGGCCACATCGGAACAGGCCTCAGGCCTGGATTACTTCACTGATAAAAGATAAAGGCCCCTTACAGCCTGTGCTGAACTTATGGCCTTCTGTGGGACTATCATTCCCAGTTTCAGACGTAAGGTGTACTCTCTTGTTATGCTTAAATGTGTGTGTCATCCAGCACCCAGCTGACTCCACTATTTCCGTCTCCTGCTTGGAGGGGATGAGATTCTTCTGCTGCAGTACAAGAGGAATGTGTGCAGAAGAATTGCCCTGCATCAGCCGTCAGGAGGGACTTGCTGACCGTGGGGGACCAATGCCCACTACTGAAGCTGATCTTGCTCTGTCTCTTTATGTGAGTCAAACTGCTTCATCCAGTTCTTGACTGTGTTGTGTTTTCCTTGGTGACTTTGATACCAGGAGTCAATGGGCAGAAGCACTTGGACTCTATAATAGACAATAGGTGCCACTTGTTTAACACAAATGATCCAAAGAAGCTTTACTAGCCATTATATGAATTCCCATTGTCTTTTTTTCCCAGCCTCTGTGATTGAGGAAGCCAGTGTTGAAATAAAGTTGAGATCCCTAAGTGGTAACGAGTGATGCTGTACCCTATCCCACAGTGGGTATGCAATGTAAGCAAGAAATCAACTGTCTATGTTCGAACTAGAGAACTTTTCTGTTTTATGTTTTGTTTTGCTTTGTTTACAACCATTGGTATCCTGGGGTTTCCTAAATGATATAAGAATGGAACCTGCCATAGAAATATTTGAAATAGTAATTTTAAGTACCACTATTTTCCATTTTACTCACTGGGTTTTATCACACTTACCTCTTTGTTATATATATCATACAATTTTTTTCAAACACACCAAGTTTACTTTCAGTGTTCCTAAACTTGCTCTATCTTTGTTCGGAATGTTGTTGCTCTAGATACCTACAATCTCGTTTTCTCATTGCAGTTCTCTGTTCAAAAACACCTTTCCAGAGAGGCCGTCCTTGACCACTCTATTAATGAGCCCCCTTACCCGGTTAGTCTATCACTATACTTAATTTTGTCTAACAACTTATGCATTTTACACCTTCGTTGTGCTGTGCACTCACAAAAATTTAAAAAGAGATTTTTCTCTGTTCTTACTTATCATTATGACTCCGGTGCCTGGAACAGTTTCTGACATGTACTTGATAAGTGCACACACATACACACACACGTAATGGGATGAATAAATGCACAGATTGCTTTGAAATATAATATATTCACAGGTCATGAAGGAAGTGTTACTATAGCTGATTTTCATAAATGGACTGCATCTACAGCTTATAATTAGCACTGTGGCTGGAGGGAAAGAAGACCTTGGGCAGAGACAAAACAGGTTCCAAAAGCTGGAAGTGAGGTGTAACACAATATCTGAAGTTCTTTATTCAGAGGTAAGTTTGAATGGGAAAGACAAAAAATTTTTGCTAATGAGGAAGTATGGAAGAGGAATGACCACGTAGGAAGAAACCCAAGAATTTTAGTTTTTTTTAAAAGAAATAGTTGTGAAAGATTTCCATTTGCATTTGCCGACACTAAAAATGAACTATTCAAAAACGAAATGGGGAAAGCAATCTCATTTACAGTAGCATCAAAAGGAATAAAATATTTAGGAATATACTAGAGAATGGACTTGAGGATACGGGGAGGGGAAAGGGTAAGCTGGGACAAGGTGAGAGAGTGGCATGGACATATATGCACTACCAAATATAAAATAGATAGCTAGTGGGAAGCAGCCACATAGCACAGGGAGATCAGCTCTGTCCTTTGTGACCACCTAGAGGAGTGGGATAGGGAGGGTGGGAAGGAGATGCAAGAGGAAGGAGATATGGAGATATATGTATATGTATATGTATAGCTGATTCACTTTGTTATAAAGCAGAAACTAACACACCATTGTAAAACAATTATACTCCAATAAAGATGTTTAAAAAAAATTAGGAATAATCTTAACCAAAGAGGGGAAAAACTTATACACTAAAAACTACAAAACATTAATGAAAATACAAATAAATGGAAAGACATTTCATATTTATGGATTGGAAGACAATCTTTGCTGTTTCAATTTAGAATATATATTCTTGGCTTTTATAGGCATTTTCCAAATGTTATGGTTGCCTTTGGAAGTCAAATGGCTTTTGGAGTGTGGGAACATTGTACATCTGATTTTCAGTGGATATCTACTTTTGGAAAGTACTCATTATTTGGTTGTTTTCTATTAGATGTTGACATTTAGTTCTTGGACTGCTCTCCTTTTCTATTAGATATTACACCTAAATAGATATTGGCAACCAGACTTTACCGAATGATTCTTCTAAGTCAGTATTCAGTGTCAAAAATAAAAATGTTTTTGAAGTTTTTCCAGAACACTTCCTTAAAGTTTCATCCTTAAAAGTTTCTGTGCTGCACACTATGAATTGGCTATGCAAGAACCCTGCACAACATTCTCCCTGACCTTCCTCCACTAAAAAGGCTAGTAAGCTAAAATGTTTACTTTTCCTGCTGTCCTTCCACATAGCATGAGCAGGTGACACAGTTCAAGCTAATAAAATATAGGTAAAAGACTGAGGTCTTCCTTTCCTAATATAAAATCATAGCCAAACTAAGAGAAAATAGTTTACCTTTTTTCTTCTTCCTGTGTGATGCATAGATATTCTTTCTGGAAATACAGCAGCCATTTTGAGAGCAGAGGAGAAAATTGTAGAGGACAGCAAAGGAGAAACGTAGAGAGAAGTTTTCCACGTCTGGACATCTTGTTATGAAAGATAAGTAAACCTTTGTTTGTTTCTGTTGGGCTTTCTGGCATTTGCAGTAAATGGTAATAACTTATTTAATATGTTCTCCATCCCCATGTTTTATATTTTTGTTTGTTTGTACTTTGTTTTGGACATTTTTTAATATCAATCGTTTAGGAACAAGGTGACATTGACATGAAGTGATCATCCTTCTAGTCAGAAAGGACTAAAGCCTTATATGTTCCTCCATAGGCCAGTCTCTGACTCAACATTGATTTGACTTCTCTCTTCCCACACTCTCAAAGACATCATTTAAATGACTATTTTTAAAATATTTTAAATTTTTAGAGAGGGGAGGATGGCAGTTAAAGTTTACTAATTGTCAATTATGTTTCAGAATTTCTGCTAAATCATTTATGTATTGTATTGTATTGTAACAATGTCTTGAGATAATTATACTTTCAAGTGACCAAGGAAGTGGGAAACAGTCTCAGAGATCAATCTGTCTTAACATGAGACCACCAATATAGAGTCAAAAGATTTCAAAGTAGTGTTTCTCCAAGTGCATTCTCCAGACCGTCAGCATCAGTTTTGCTTGAGAACTTTCTAGTAATGCAAATTCTTGGACTTCACCCCAAACTACTAAATCAGAAACTGTGTATGAAGCCCAACCATCTGTGTTTAACAAGTTCACACAAAAGTTAGAGAACCAGAGTTTAAAAGCAACAAATCCCAGTGTTTGCATATAAAGTGTAACTAGAAAATTTAAAGCATAAAGCCTCAATCAATTTTTAAAGTATTAAAAAAGTTGTCTAATACTGTGGTTTTCCAAATAAGGGTACATCAACTATGACAACACTGCAGCTGTGATGGGCTATGGTTTCTAAATTAGGCCAATATAAACCCAGTACATGTGGAGAACTATTTAAATAAAATCCTATATTTTCAAGACTTTTGGTAAGAGGTTTAATGTCAGCAAAAGGACCAAGCACTAAAAGAATTATGCTACTGGAACTAATTTACCATCAAGATAAAGCATTAAAAGCCAGCAGGGATTGTGGAGGAGCTTGTTGTATTACAGCTTGTACATTAGACCTACCAAGAAAATACTAGTCTTTAGCTTAAAGCTTAGTTGCATGCTGGAAAGAAACAGCTTAATTGAATTTTTAAGTCCCAGAACAGGTAATATGTTAATTTGAGATTGTCAAAATATCATTTGGGTTATATCATTCATTTGCCATTATAAACAGGAAGGTCTGGATCTATTCACAGGACCTGCAATTTTAATCCCTAGTTTTTAAGAAAGTAAAGCTTTAGGCTCAGACCTAGAAAACTACTTCTTTTTTTCTCCAAAACTAATTGTATACCTTTATATTTATTTCCTTGATTTGAAAACTTTTTTCTAGGCCTTCTTCAAGTTATCTCCATGTTGTATCCCCATATCTGTCTCTTATGACTGCCATGTATGAGCTCTTTTAAAGCGAAATTGGGCTCTTCATCATATATTAAGCTTTCTGACACATAAACTTCTTCATCTCTTTGGTTTTCTTTACTATTTTTTTTTTAATCATTCTCTTTTCTTGGCTAATTGTAACTTTCTGGCGCGACACTAGATAGAACCATTCAGTCATCACTTCATCTGAATTTAAAAGCACTTGACATTAGGAAATCATTATTATTAACATAAATGTGCCACATTTTTACCATTTTCCATAGATTCCAACAGCTTTTAACTTTTAAGTCATTTTCTGTGTATGATATTTTTCCTCATATTGATTATAAAGACTTTGCTGGCAGGGGTTTACATATCTTTAAATATTAAGTGATGTATCCTACATGGGAAAAATAGCTGATAATTGTTATACATAAATTATAATATTTTATTATTTTCCAAAAATAATTTTTATGTGAGTTTTTATAATTGTTTCTGAGAGACTATATGACTGTCCCCTAGGTTAAACATTATTACCTTCCAGCCTGGGAGATCCAGCTATTTCCTAAAACTTAAAAATAATTTGTGTGACTATTTAAACTTTTAAATCTTGAGTTTTCTTTGAGAATATGTACTTTAATGATGAATGCAAATGACATGCTAATGCATGTTTATTATAATTAGTTTGTCCATTTGACTGACGTTATTTCCATGCATATATTGGAGAATTAAGTGCACATACCTCAGAAACTGGAAAACAAAAGATTTCTTAAAATGACAACATTATTTTACCACACTTTTCATTACAGCCAAATTTTTGTTGCTATTTTTCTTTGAGAGAAAATTGCTAAACATAATGGATTATAACAGAAAACAAGATTTTACTTTTTAGATATATCATTTTTTTCCTCCTTTTACTTTTGTTTCCATTTTTTTTCCTATTTTATTCCAAAAGAATCAAAGGAAGGTGCATTTCAGATATATAAGTAATTTTTTCTTTTAAACAGACACAGGGATATATATATGTAAATATATATACATTTGACCACTTTTAAAAGGGAAGAAAATAAAGGGTATATGGTGTGGAAAACAGGGTGAAAACAGGTTTTTTAAGATGGAAAAATAACAATTAGCATGATCATGCTATAGGGAATGATTAATTGGAGAGGACAGTAAGTTATGATAGAGTAGCTAGTAGGAAGAATTTCTGGAACACCAAAAATAGTATTAGTGATTACTGGAATTTTCAAACCTTTTTTCCAATAGTAATGTTTTTATTTTCTTTAAAAAATTTTTTTTCCAAGTCTCTTAACATGGATTTTTAAAAACATTCTAAAAAAACATTCTTGTCTCCTAAACAAATCATGTACTTCAAATTTTTCCAATTAAAATAGCTTTCCTTCAAAAGCTATTGTCTATATTTAGCTTGTTTTTTCCCTTATAAGAAAAGCTATTTAGAGTATTTGCAAGCCTTTCATTTTCTTTATCAAAGTGACTCTTGGAGTGCCTCTTTATGCAACAGTGTTATTACTGTGATATAAACTTTAATTATTTCTATTGGCATATTTGAATCCATTAACAAAATAAGAGAATAGGTAAAATAAATCATAAAAACATAACTTCCATTGGAATGAAGACTGCATTAACATACTTCCCCAGTCCCCATATCTGGGTTTATAATTATTTTTAGTCACTATATTGTGGTTTGGATTAACAGGTTCTTACTAATTTTTAAGTAACTCAAAGCTACAAAACTGTCCTCTTTATTTTAACTTTCTGCAAAAAATATTAGAGGACATTTTGTACATAAAAACACTAAATGTTTATTTGAAATGGAATTTAATATTTTACACTTTTACTCTCTGATATAATAACGAATTTCTTTAACACACACGGAACATGATTGATTACCACTGTGAAGGAAATCTGAGTTGTTTATGTACATTTTCTCCACAAATCCATATATTTCATGTGTAAAAAAAATTTATGTGGCTCCTTTTAGATGCAAGTGATTGAGCTACATGCCAAAGACAACAGGTGAGCATCGCTGTTTCAACAGAGCATCACTACACTATGACGTTGAGAACATTGTGCTTTATAAAGTTTTATGTGAAGTGATGCGAAGAAATTGTTTTTTCCTATACATTTCATATTTTTCTAATTATTAATTTAAAATTTCATCTTTATTTTTAGAGCTGAGTGAACAGTAATGCTAAACTTGTATTTGTGAAGAGGGCATACGTGTAGGAGGAATAAACTGAGTCAGAATAGGGTAGCATTGTCAAAATGTTTGGAAAGAATGTTTTCTATCTAGAACTGCAGGCTCTGCTGGAACTTAAGTGAATATCAAATTTGTGGCAAAACTGTTGCTAACAAATTATTATCTGCTTAGGGAGGAAATGGGAAAATACAGCTGGCATGCCTTTGTAAAACTATATATATTTTAGACAATGCAGTTTACAACTAAGTTAACATGAATAGTCTATGACAACTGTGAATAAAGGCCACTTTTAATTGTTAGAAACCAGGTCAAAAGATAATTGGAACAATAGTTCTGCCTTTGAGGAATCATAAAATAATGTAGAGAGTCTAAATAAAGTTAAAAGCTTATTAAATGATAAATGATGGGAAGATTTGAAAGACCATATAAAAATGGCTGTAATGTTGTGGAAGGTGTCTGATGGAAAGAAAGTGGAACTATTAATAACAAATGACTTGCAAACATTTTAAATAGAAGACAACTGACATACAAAGTACTATATATCTTAATCTGCAACCGTTAACAGATTAATATGGCAAGTTGTATAACAAAATCAGAGTATCTATTAAAAATGCAATGCTATTTATCAAAGTTTAATGCTGAAACATGAAAACAGAAACACTAAATATATGTATTTTAAGAGAATTATAATTTTTTTCATGCTTCTGTAAGATTGGCAATTTTCAAGCAATGCTAAGTAGACAGTATACAAAATGCATTGTCGTAAAATATTTTGCTGATGAATAACACATTGGTCTATGTGTTGTTGTTCATTGTTGGGAATGTATTATTCCCAACATTGTGGAGAATGTATTATTTACTTTCAGGAAATAATTGAAATACAACATGTATCAAAATATGCTTATATTTTTACATGCCTAATGAATGATCAAGTTTTATGTCATTGTTTTTTTATATGATCTCTTTATCATATGTTTTTATTATATGCTAAATATTGTCATAATTCTTTCAGAAATATTGTAAAATCAAAACTGTTGACCCATTTGATCTTTTAAAGTAGGAGTAATATTTTATTGAATATAGTTAGAAAGAAATTATGAAATTGAACTCTTTAAAATAATTTAAAGAAAAAAGCAAAGAGGACACTGAAAAGATTTCCTTTCTGGGGTAAAAATAACATTTTTAAAAAGTTATGGTGATTTGGATGGTGCACAACTTTGCTTAATGAGAACAGTAGAAAATTAACATTTATATTAATAGTTTGATAATATATTGCTAAATGAAGATTTACATTCTTATACAAAATATTTAGCAAAATTAAACAAGTTTCACAATCACTACTGAAGTGAAATAAACTAGTTATTGTAGAGACAACTAAATGTGTAAGTAAATTTTAATACGTTGTATTAGTCAGGGTCCTTCAGAGAAAAAGAACCGATAGGATTTGTGTATATATATAGAGAGAGATTTATTTCAAGGAGTTGGTTCACGCAATTCTAGAGGCTGCCAAGTCCAAAATCTGCAGGATAGGCCAGCAGACTGAAAAAGCTGATGCTGCAGCTCAAGTTCAAAGCCTGTCTCCTTCCTTCTTTCTTCAGAGAGGTGTATCTTTTGTTCTATTCAGGCCTTCATCTGACTGGATAGGCTCACCCACATTATGGAAGGCAATCTTCTTTACTCAAAGGGCATTGATTTAAATGTTACTCTTATCAAAAACACCCCACAGAAACATCCAGAATAACAATTGAGCACCTATCAGAGCACCATGGCCCAGCCGAGTTGACACATAAAATTATCACATATGTGATATAAAAATTATCCTAAAAATTAGATTTTACCAGAATTATATTCAGGTAAGCTTCATATAAGATTAAGATTATTAGCTATTACATTAAAAGAGAGTTCACAACTGTACTTCCTGGAGGAAATCTTAAAGGATTCAGGAATTAAATCAAACCCCTATTTGTGAATTCTACATATTTTCTTTATCTATTATAAAGATATGCAGGCTACGGCCTTCTGCTGGAGAAAATCTATCAAAAAATCTTGGAGGAAACCCAAATATCATTAATTCTGGACCCTCAGATTTGTCCAAGTCCATCTCTTCATCTACTTGGTATTCTTTCTCATCGTCAACATTTCCAAATACTCTCTCCTCAAAGCATCCATCCTACCAGCATTCTTTCAGCTTTGCTTTCCATGCATAGAGGAAATGTAGGCTATCAAATGAGAAATATCCCCTCATCTCCCTTACAATGTATCCAAGACTGTATTTAATAGATGCCCACCTGATATTTCCCCCTTGTTCTTTAACAATGAGAGATATTCCCTCCTTTAAACAGCTGAGTTCCATGTGTGTCCCCTGAACATCATTGCTTCCTGTCTTCTCAAGGACCTTACACTATTCAATTTCTTTTCCTAAAACTTCAATTGCCCCCTTTATAATGTTTTCTTCCTATCTGTATTTACACGTTTAAGACTCTTGTATAGTTACTAGTATAACCCTCCCTTGAACACACATCTTACATCCATGACCTTATCCCTTCCTGTCCAATTTTATCGTGTAACTTCTTGGAAAAAACACGTACAATTGGTTTTCCACTTTCTCCCCTCCATCTCATTCCTTTGTGATCAGCTGCCCCACTGCCTGCTAGACATTTCACCTGTATGTGATATGCATACCTAAAAACCAACTGTACTAAACTAAATAAATAAAATAACCTTCCTGCACAATCCATTCATCCTTCTCTCATGTTCCCTAAGTCAGGGAGAGGCATCACCATTTACCAGAGCTAATATCCCATTGTCAACATGATCTCTTTCTTCTCTCTTATCCTTGCATCTATTTGGACACCATATCCACTTATTCTGCCTATTATCTGCCTCCGTCCTCACTGTCATTATCCTAATGCATCAACTCTTTTTTTAAAACAGTTTTACTTCTTTCTTTTCTATCTGTATTCTTTTTTTTTTTTTTTTCTTTTCTTGGTTGCGTTGGGTCTTCGTTGCTGTGCGCGGGCTTTCTCTAGTCATGTTGAGGGGGAGCTACTCTTCATTGCAGTGCGCAAGCTTCTCATTGTGGTGGCTTCTCTTGTTGCAGAGCATGGGCTCTAGGTGTGCAGGCTTCAGTAGTTGTGGCTCGTGGGCTTTGTTGCTCCACGGCATGTGGGATCTTCCCAGAACAGAGCTCGAACCCATGTCCCCTGCAGTTGCAGGCAGATTCTTAACCACTGTGCCACCAGGGAAGCCTGAATACATCAACTCTTGCTTGGACTGTTGGATAACTTCCCAACTGACCTCACTATTGCATAGAAACTAGTTTATTATTGAAAAAAAAAAAGAGAGAGAACATTATTGCCTTTTAATTCCTTCTTCATAACACTTTTCTAAGACAGATGCTTGATGCAGAAGAAAATTGATGCAACAAAACAAAATGTTCTAGACCTTCAGACAAACCACCCTTTTAACTTTATGTATATTCATGAGGGAAACTACTAAAGAACAATACAGGGTCTCATCTAGTGTCCCTGGAAAGAGCAGAAGACATCTACCAGTCTTTCTGGACATGATAGCTGTGTGCCTCAAATAAGCTGCTTTTCAATGTTAGAGTGGGGTCAGTAGAAGTAAGCTCATATCTTTGCCAAGGTCAGTTCTAGAGTAAGCATTTCTAGAACTGACCAGTAGTTCCAGACTAAGCACGTAGCAAAATTTCTAGTTCTGTATTTTGAATCAATTCTTCATTTTTCACATTAACTCATGAAATAATTTTGTCCTTAATATTTATCTATGGACACCCTGAGTACCTCTTTGACAATGTCTTATGGAACACTTATAATATCTGGAACTTAGTATTATAGAATGCTGAAAAATGAGAATGTTTGTGTCCTTGTCATACATACTTCGCACCAGGGTCAGATTTTACAATATTTTCTTAATAAGTTGTCAGCATCATTCAATAGCCTTTATAATCTGCCTGCTGCTTATTTCTGCCTTATGTTGTCATCCTCAATCTGGAGGTCTTCCTCCCACACAGATCTACTTTCAGTTCTAGAAGTATCCACAACTCTGTCTCACCTTCAGGCTTTTATTTATGTTGTTTCTTCTACTTCAAGCACTCATTCTCTTCCTTGTGTGATTACACATCCTGCAAGTCTTAGCCTAAATATAACTCCCCTATGTAGCAGAGGTGAAACATCTTTCCTTTGTTCCCATACTATCCTATCTTTTGCCTCTTACTGTGCTGATTACAACTGATTTTTAATTTCATATTCGTTGTCAGTCCCATTTTACTGCAAGTGCCATTAAGATAGCATCTCTTTTTTTTTTTTTTTGTGGTACGTGGGCCTCTCACTGCTGTGGCATCCCACCTTGCGGAGCACAGCCTCCAGATACGCAGGCCCAGCGGCCATGGCTCACAGGCCCAGCCACTCCACGGCATGCGGGATCCTCCCAGACCAGGGCACGAACCCGCATCCCCTGCATCGGCAGGTGGACTCTCAACCACTGCGCCACCAGGAAAGCCCTAAATTTCTAATTTTCTTAAAATAAATTTGAGTAAGTGAGAGAAAGGGCAGATATCTATTTGATATCTAAACCATGTAATCATTCTAATATTTTCATTTATTCAAATATATTGGTGTTTCTAAAAGTTACCAAACCATGAAACTGCAGACTTTTAGAAGTTTACTAACTGTCCTGAAAGTTTCTCTGAAATGTAGAAGGTTTTCAGCAGCCATTGATTGAAATAAGTAATCATAGATTTTTTTTCTATTAATTGATCAACTCATTTGTTGCTCCTAGATAAAAGATGGAGATTTTGAATAACTTAAATCTGATAACCTTATAAGTGTATAAAAGAGGCATACAAACATTAGCTATTTCACTGAGTAAAATTTTTGGATATTTGTTGTTTGTATCTATGTCTTTATTTTTAGTGGAGAGACTCTTTAAGTGTGGATACTCCATAGGGTTCTATTCTTGACCTTTTCTTTCCTGCTACACGGTCTCCATCGACCATAATATTACTAGTCATGGCTTCAGTTATCACTAATATACTGATGGCTCCCATCCAGGCTCGTTAGTGCCTCCTGAGATTTCTCAAAGGCTGCCAGCAACCAAACAATTCCACTCGGATTCATTAACACATCAAACTCAGATGTTCAAATAAGATAATCACATTGTAAATTCCTATTGACTTCCCACTATATTATCCTGTTCATGTAATTCTTTTGCTGCCCCTACTACCTTAGTTCAAGCCATCACTAAATATGCTGCAAGACCACAGTGGGGAAGAGAAAGTCATTGAAGCCACACCATTAGTTCAAGTCCTGGCTTCACTACTTACTAGTCACATGACCTTGGACAATTTACTTAACCTTTCTGTGATTCAGGTCTCTCATTTGTAACATGTGGTAATAGAGATAAATGTATTACCTAAATCATAATTTTTTTAATATTATTAACATGTATCTGAAAAGTACTTAAAACAGTGTCATATAGCATGTGTTAGCTAACAACTATTATTATTATTATTTTTTGTCTGGATGACTAAAATAACTCCATATTCTTACCTGCTTATACTCTGCCATTTCAAATCCATTTTCACAAGATATTACTAGAATAATTTATTATAATGGAAATCTCATCATTTCACTTTTCTGCTTAAAATACTTCTCTAACTCCCATTTATGGTAAAATTATTTGAGAAGCCTAAAATCCTCTTGGTGAACTGGCTCATGAATGTTTATTAGATTCAATTTCCATCTGTCCTTGGTTTTCTGGGAAGCAGACTCTGAAGCAGAGATCATTGTATAAGGTTCATTAGGTATCACTCTTGGGGTATACATGTGTTAGGCCAAGGAGAGAAATGGGTTTGAGCAGAAAAAACTGAGAATTGGGCTGTGAGACAGTCACAAATAAGGCCTCAACTGAATCTCAACATCATTGAAACCGAAATAATCTTCAGAGTTTTCTGTGCCAATTGGAGACAGGAGGATTTGTATTTATACCTTGTGTCTATGAATTCAGGGTTGTGGGGAATGGCTTCTGTTACTGTCACTAGATAGGGTAGTTATTGATTCTTCACATGCAGTATTATGGTTTTTGTCTACTGATGCAAAGTTCCTTCTAGATAAACAATTTACTCAGGTATAATATAAAAGAGAGGACATTTTCCCCATCACCTCACTTTTAGGAGGGTGGACAAGAAGATGTTCACCTTCCTGGTGCATAACTTGGTAAAAACTTTCCTCCTTTTGGGTGGCTTGCATCTATCATTTATACACAAAATAATTGCAGATAAGATATTAACTAAATGATTCACTTTACGAATGTGGGAAATCAAGAATCATGATTCTTTATAAATCATGAAAACATTTCATAATATAGTACAAGATATAAAAGGTAAAAGAAAAATCATGTTTTTTCCTTTCTATGTTTATACCATATAAATTATCATTTTTGAATGAAAAGTTTAAGCTTTCCCACTGATACTTTATTAAGCCTATATGTCATATATAAAGAAAGCAATATTTCATACAATTATCCAAAAAAGTTCCCTCTTACACTGGATGAGAATCACCCAAGACTCTGTTACATAAGGAAACAAAAAGAGAAACACATCAATTAATAACTCAAAATGGTATTCTGCCACACGAAGCTTGGTTCCTTTTACTGAATATGTCCACTTAGAAATAGAAGCAGCTACAAAATTTGCATATTTTCAGTAGCAGTTCTTCTCACTAAAGAAAAAATATTAAAGCCCTCCTACCCAAGTCCTGCTGAACATATATTTTGGGATTAATATTACAATCCTCTTTATTTAAATAATACCTTTGTAAAATGTTAGATCACAGATAATTTCTCGGTAAATCATTTCATAAGCATTTGCATAAATGACAAGATTACATACATTATGCTACCTCCAATTATAGACTATAGCATGTAGTACTACTAAAATAGTGATTGTGGTAAATTAGGTTATTTTTCAGAAATATTCACTACTTTTCTAGCCTTCCATGGGAAGAGTGTATATTTTGTCTCCTTTGTTTTGGGGATTTGCCATATAACTTGCTTTGGCATAGGACTGTGTGGGGTATCCTTCTTTCCCTTTTAAGCTGGGCTTAGCCATATGATTCATTTTGGCTAATGGAATTTTAGCAGACATAATTCTTTAAAATATACTTTGAGTTTTACAGTTACACTTTTGTTCCTTTGTCACAATGAAAAGAATATGCCTGGGTTAGCCTGCTGTCCCAAGAAAAGGATGAAAAACATGTGGAATAGAACCACACTCAGGAGAGCCCGGTCAAGGTCAATCTTCCCCTAAACACTCTGCAGACTTATGAGTTAAACAAATGCTTGTTTCATTCTACTGAGATTTTGAGTTATTATTATTATCATTATTATTTAGTAATTTTTGTGATGACACCGAACTTATAGAGTGATATTAGAAAGTTTAGACCAAACTTCATAGTGTACATTTCTACTACAATTTAAAAAAAATCTTCATTATCATTTAAAAGTTAGCCTCACTATATATAGAAAATACAAGGCTTCAACATGTATTACCATCAATGTCATATCAATCTTCTTATAGAACTGTGATTTTTGCTCAGGTGCTGTTGATGATAATCTAGATGTCATGGCTTTAAATAAAATCAGATAACTAATGTATACATACTAGATATAATGACATAATAAAAATAGAAGTGCTGGCTGCTGACCCAGAAATTATTTATTTCCTATTAGAAATGCTCTATGCTATGAGAAAACATATTTTTTTGTTTTCTGTTCCCTCATACTCTTCAGTGTTGTTTACTTCGGTGGTACTTAAGTTTACCCAACATAATTACTTTAAAATATTTTTTTATTTGAATTAGTATATTATGGGAGTAGTGATTGAATATTCTGCACATTGAAATTTTGAAAATAGTTCACAAGCTAAAAAAATAGATTAAATATATTAGGACTTCTGATAACAATATTGTGAAGCTCTAGAGGAAATAGCAAATGTTTATCTGTAGCTTTGGACCAGATTTATAGCTTAATCACTATGTGAACTTTTTAAAATTCTTAATGATATTCACCTTGCTATACCCTGAATGTAAGTTTAAGTATGTAGCATTGTACTAAACATCACTTAAATAAATAACATCATTGTTTAATGAAATACTTATATGTGGCTCAGTGTTTAATTTCTCCAAATATATTTTTATAGTCATAATATAAAACTAGTTTGCAGAATCTATAAAGTCTTGGGTATTTAAGGCTTTTACATTAAACAAAAATGGATCAAAACACTATTTAAGGGTATGCAAAATCTATTTTTAAATTAGATGTTTTAAAATCTGGGCATCAAAATACTAATACTTGTGTGTCAAATATCTTTCGTCATTCCACGGCTCTTTGAGACTTCTTAAAATTATGTTTGCTTACAATATGATTATTTAGTAATGTGCAAGTATATAGCATCATAAATATGCATGTCCCAAAAGTTTTCTGAATATAGAAATTTGTTTATACTAAAGTCCATATTTCTTTGGAAAAATGGTTACACATGAAGCACTTTAAGAAAAATAACTTCCTGCCATTTATCAATAATTTGTATGAAAATGATACTGAAATATTGGTATCAGAATTACTTCAACCAGAAAGATAATTCAGAAGCTTCTTTTCAGCAGATTGAAATATAGGACAATGACAAGATGTAATGTTCAAATCAAATAAAATATTCTTCACATTTATTTTATATCCCCTTACATGAGGTTAATAATGCTCTTAGTTGAAATTTTTCTTGTCAGCAGAAGTTGGTTTTGTCTCATGTCTTCTGGATTTGATATAAGCCCATTTTATCATCAACACAACTGAGGAAATACCGAGAGCAGAAAGGGAGAAAGGAAATTAAAAAATATATAAAATTTATTCGTTTTTTTTTCAACTTGAACATTAGCAGTTTTTATTGATTCTGTAGTTTTACAGTGGTGAAAAAGGTAATTCGCAGCTTAACTCTCAATTTCTCATTTCCATATTGCAAATTTAATTATGTTAGACATTTAAGTCCATGGATTAGCATGTTTTGGGTAGATTAAATATTGAGGATCCACCATGTGCTGAGTGATGTGTAGAACAAAGGCATGGCAAAGCCAGAGATGGCTTTGTGTAGGAAGAAGATTTTTAGACAAGCCAAAAAACAGACAGAACGTATGAAGCAAAAGTTTTCAAGATACTGGAATTCTGGCACTGCAGGACAGTGATCCTGAGAGACAGGAAACAAATGAGGAAAGTCCTATGATTGCTGTAGCTTACTGTTTTAAGGCAGTTTACCAGGTGTAGCACAGGGAAGAGAACCCAGACAGAGCCCAGTGGTCTCCTTTAGTTGAGAGATGGAGTAGAGAGTCTGGGGAGACCGTGATAGCTGGAGTGCCCAGGACAGGGTACTGCAGAAAACAAGCTTCACAGAGAAGATGCCATAGATCTGTCCTCTTGAGTAGTCAGTAGAGTGCTAAAGAGTGCATGTATATGAGGAAACCACCGATACCAGGAAAGAACTACCCAAAATGTTTAGTAGGAACAGTGCCAGACACTCACACTGGCCCAGGAATAGTGCCTGCCCCAGACACCAGCCAGCCTGGAAAATCTAATTCTCAGGACATTGGAGAGAGTACTCAAAAGGGTCTTGCATTAGTAGTGGGGATTAATTAACCCTAGACCAAACACTGTTCAAGTCCCACCTAAGAAAACTTAAAACAAGATAGGAGGGATATGATACATTTCCAAATAACTTAAATGTATCATAGAAAAAAGTTGGAGAATATTTTTAAAAATACAAAAAATAATACTCACATCCAACAAAGTAAAATTCACAATATCTGGATGCAATCAAAACCTACGAAGTATGCAAACAACAGGAAAATATGACCCATGATGAGGAGAAAGATCTATTACAATCATTCCAGAAATGACATAGAGATTAGAATTAACAGACAAGGAAATAGCTACTCTATTCACACTTGACTCACAATTCCAGTTTCTAGGTATTCCCAGAGTACCCAGAATTTTATTTTATTTTATCTTATTTTTTTAACATCTTTATTGGAGTAAAATTGCTTTACATTGTTGTGTTATTTGCTGCTGTATAACAAAGTGAATCAGATATACGTATACATATATCCCCATATCCTCTCCCTCTTGTGTCTCCCTCTCACCCTCCCTATCCCACCCCTCTATGTGGTCACAAAACACCAAGCTGACTTGTCTGTGCTATGTGGCTGCTTCCCACTAACTATCTATTTTGCATTTGGTAGTATATATATATGTTAATGCCACTCTCTCACTTCGTCCCAGCTTACACTTCCCCCTCCCTGTGTCCTCAAGGCCATTCTCCACATCTGCGTCTTTATTCCCTGTCCTGCCCCTGGGTTCTTCAGAAGCATTTTTTTTTTTTTTTTTTAGATTCCATATATATGTGTTAGCATACAGTGTTTGTTTTTCTCTTTCTAACTTATTTCACTCTGTATGACAGACTATATGTCCAACCAACTCACTACAAATAACTCAATTTCATTTCTTTTTATGGCGGAGTAATATTCCATTGAATATATGTGCCATATATTCTATTTTCTTTATCCATTCATGTGTTGATGGACACTTAGGTTGCTTCCATGTCCTGGCTAATGTAAATAGTGCTGCAATGAACATTGTGGTACATGACTCTTTTTGAATTATGGTTTTCTCAGGGTATGTGCCTAGTAGTGGGATTGCTGGGTCATATGGTAGGTCTATTTTTAGTTTTTTAAGGAACATCTATACAGTTCTCCACAGTGGCTGTATCAATTTACATTCCCACCAACAGTGCAAGAGTGTTCCCTTTTCTCCACACCCTCTCCAGCATTTACTGTTTGTAGATTTTTTGATGATGGCCATTCTTACTGGTGTGAGGAGATACCTCATTGTAGTTTGGAATTGCATTTCTCTAATGATTAGTGATGTTGAGCATCTTTTCATGTGTTTGTTGGCAATCTGTATATCTTCTTTGGAGAAATGTCTATTTAGGTCTTCTGCCCATTTTTGGATTGGGTTGTTTGTTTTTTTGATATTGAGCTGCATGAGCTGCTTGTATATTTTGGAGATTAATCCTTTGTCAGTTGCTTCGTTGGCAAATATTGTCTCCCATTCTGAGAGGTGTCTTTTCGTTTTGTTTATGGTTTCCTTTGCTGTGAAAAAGCTTTTAAGTTCCATTAAGTCCCATTTGTTATTTTTGTTTTTATTTCCATTTCTCTAGGAGGTGGGTCAAAAAGAATCTTGCTGTGATTTGAGTGTTCTGCCTATGTTTTCCTCTAAGAGTTTTATAGCGTCTTCCCTTACATTTAGGTCTCTAATCCATTTTGTGTTTATTTTTGTGTACGGTCTTAGGATGTGTTCTAATTTCATTCTCTTACATATAGCTGTCCAGTTTTCCCAGCACCACTTATTGAAGAGGCTGTCTTTTCTCCATTGTATACCCTTGCCTCCTTTATCACAGATAAGGTGACCATATGTGCATGGGTTTATCTCTGGGCTTTCTATCCTGTTGCATTGCTCTATGTTTCTGTTTTGTGCCAGTACCATACTGTCTCAATTACTGTACTATACTCTGAAGTTAGGGAGCCTGATTCCTTCAGCTCCGTTTTTCTTTCTCAAGATTGCTTTTGCTATTCCAGGTCCTTTGTGTTTCCATACAAATTGTGCAATTTTTTGTTCTAGTTCTGTGAAAAATGCCAGTGGTAGTTTGATAGGGATTGCACTGAATTTGTAGATTGCTTTGGTAACTATAGTCATTTTCATAATGTTGATTCTTCCAATCCAAGAACATGGTATATCCCTCTATCTGTGTGTTTCATCTTTAATTTCTTTCATCCATGTCTTATAGTTTTCTGCATACAGGTCTTTTTTCTTCTTAGGTAGGTTTATTCCTAGGTACATTATTCTTTTTGTTGCAAAGGTAAATGGGAGTGCTTTCCTAATTTCTCTTTCAGATTTCTCATCATTAGTGTATAGGAATGCAAGAGATTTCTGTGCATTAATTTTGTATCCTGCTACTTTACCAAATTCATTGATTAGCTCTAATAGTTTTCTGGTAACATCTTTCGGATTCTCTATGTATAGTATCATGTCATCTGCAAACAGTGACAGTTTTACTTCTTCTTTTCCAATTTGGATTCCTTTTATTTCTTTTTCTTCTCTGATCGCTGTGGCCAAAACTTCCAAAACTATGTTGAATAATAGTGATGAGAGTGGACAACCTTTCCTGATCTTAGAGGACATGGTTTCAGTTTTTCACCATTCAGAACGATGTTGGCTGTGGGTTTATCACATATGACCTTTATTATGTTGAGGTAAGTTTCCTCTATGCCTACTTTCTGGAGAGTTTTTATCATAAATCGGTGTTGAATTTTGTCAAAAGCTTTTTCTGCATCTATTGAGATGATCATATAGTTTTTATTCTTAAGTTTGTTAATATGGTGGATCACTGATTGATTTGTGGATTTTGAAGTATCCTTGAATTCCTGGGATAAACCCCACTTGATCATGGTGTATGATCCTTTTAATATGCTGTTGGATTCTGTTTGACAGTATTTTGTTGAGGATTTTTGCATTTAATTCATCAGTGATATTGGCCTGTAGTTTCCTTTTTTTGTGACATCTTTGTCTGGTTTTGTTATCAAGGTTACAGTGGCCTCGTAGAATGATTTTGGGAGTGTTCCTTCCTCTGTTATATTTTGGAAGAGTTTGAGAAGGATAGGTGTTAGCTCTTCTCTAAATGTTTGATAGAATTTGCCTGTTAGAGTTTCAATTTCAGTGCTTGTGATTGGTCTGTTTATATTTTCTATTTCTTCCTGGTTCCATTTTAGAAGGTTGTGCTTTTATAAGAATTTGTCTATTTCTTCCAGGTTGTGCATTTTATTGGCATATAGTTGCTTGTAGTAATCTCTTATGATCTTTGTATTTCTGCAGTGTCAGTTGTTACTTCTCCTTTTTCATTTTTAATTCTGTTGATTCGAGTGTTCTTCCTTTTTTTCTTGATGAGTCTGGCTAATGGTTTATCAATTTTGTTTATCTTCTCCAAGAACCAGCTTTTAGTTTTATTGATATTTGCTATTGTTTCCTTCATTTCTCTTTCATTGATTTCTGATCTGATCTTTATGGTTTATTTCCTTCTGCTAACTTTGGGGTTTTTGATCTTCTTTCTCTAATTGTTTTAGGTGTAAGGTTAGGTTGTTTATTTGAGATATTTCTTGCGGTAGGATTGTATTGTTGTAAACTTCCCTCTTAGAAATGCTTTTACTGCATCCAATAGGTGTTGAGTCTTTTGTGTTTTCATTGTCATTTGTTTTTAGGTATTTTTTGATATCCTTTTTGATTTCTTCAGTGATCTCTTGGTTACTTAGTAGTGTATTGTTTAGCCTCCATCTGTTTGTATTTTTTACAGTTTTTTTCCCTGTATTGATATCTAGTCTCATAGCATTGTGATCAGAAGATACTCGATATGATTTCAATATTCTTATATTTACCAAGGCTTCATTTGTGACCCAAGATATGATCTATCCTGGAGGATGTTCCATGAGCACTTGAGAAGAAAGGGTATTCCTTTGTTTTGGGATGGAATGTCCTATAAATATCAACTAATTCCACCATATTTAATGTATCATTTAAAGCTTGTGTTTCTTTATCTATTTTCATTTTGTATGATCTGTCCATTGGTGAAAGTGGGGTGTCAAAGTCCCCTCCAATGATTGTGTTAGTGTCGATTTCCCCTTTAATGGCTGTTAGCATTTGTCTTATGTATTGCAGTGCCCTTATGTTGGGTGCATACATATTTACAATTGTTATATCTTCTTCTTGGATTGATCTCTTGATCATTATGTATTGTCCTTCTTTGTTTCTTGTAATAGTCTTTATTTTAAAGTCAATGTTTTCTGATATGAGAATTGTTACTCAAGCTTTCTTTTGATTTCTATTTGTATGGAATATCTTTTTCGATCCCCTAACTTTCAGTCTGTATGTGTCCCTAGGTCTGAAGTGGGTCTCTTGTAGACAGCATATATATGGGTCTTGTTTTTGTATCCATTCAGCCAGTCTATGTCTTTTGGTTGGAGCATTTAATCCATTTATATTTAAGATAATTATCCATATGTATTTTCCTATTGCCATTTTCTAAATTGTTTTGGTCTTGTTATTGTAAGTATTTTCCTTCTCTTGTGTTTCCTGCCTAGAGTAGTTCCTTTAGCATTTGTTGTAAAGCTGGTTTGGTGGTGCTGAATTCTCTTAGCTCCTGCTTGTCTGTAAAGGTTTTAGTTTCTCTGTCGAATCTGAATGAGATCCTTGCTGGGTAGAGTAATCTTGGTTGTAGGTTTTTCCCTTTCATCACTTTAAATATGTGCTGCCACTCTCTTCTTGCTGAAAGTTCAGCTGTTAACCTTATGGGGATTCCCTTGTATGTTATTTGTTGCTTTTAATATTTTTTCTTTGTACTTAATTTTTGTTAGTTTGATTAATATGTGTCTTGGTGTTTCTCCTTGAATCTATCCTGTATGGGACTCTCTGCTTCCTGGAGTTGATTGACTATTTACTTTCCTATATTAGGGCAGTTTTCAACTATAATCTCTTCAAATAGTTTCTCAGTCCCTTTCTTTTTCTCTTCTCTTCTGGGACCCCTATAATTCGAATGTTCAGGCATTTAATTTTGTCCCAAAGTCTTTGAAACTGTCTTTAATTCTTCTCGTTCCTTTTTCTTTATTCTGCTTTGCAGTAGTTATTTCCACTATTTTATCTTCCAGGTCACTTATCTCTTCTTCTGCCTCAGTTATTCTGCTATTGATTCCTTCTAGAGAATTTTTCATTTCATTTATTGTGTTGTTCATCATTGTTTGTTAGCTCTTTAGTTCTTCTCGGTCCTTTTTAAACATTTCTTGTATTTTCTCAATTCTATTTCCAAGATTTTTTATCCTCTTTACTGTCATTGCTCTGAATTCTTTTTCAGGTAGACTGCCTATTTCCTCTTCATTTGTTTGTTCTGGTGGGTTTTTACCTTACTCCTTCATCTGCTGTGTGTTTTTCTGTCTTCTCATTTTGCTTAACTTACTGTGTTTGGGGTCTCCTTTTAGCAGGTTGCAGGTTCATAGTTCCAGTTGTCCTTGGTGTCTGCCCCCAGTGGCTAATGTTGATTCAGTGCGTTGTGTAGGCTTCCTGGTGGAGGGGACTGGTGCCTTTTTTCTGGTGGATGAGGCTGGATCTTGTCTTTCTGGTGGGCAGGACCATGTCTGGTGATGTGTTTTGGGGTGTCTGTGACCCTATTATGATTTTAGGCAGCCTCTCTGTTAATGGGTGGGGTTGTGTTCCTGTCTTGCTAGTTGTTTGTCATAGGGTGTCCAGCACTGTAGCTTGCTGGTCGTTGAGTGGAACTGGGTCTTAGCATTAAGATGGACATCTCTGAGAGAGCTTTCACCATTTGATATTATGTAGAGCCAGGAGGTCTCTGGTTGTCCTAAGTCCTGAACTCGGCTCTCCCACCTCTGAGGCTCAGGCCCGACACCCAGTCGGAGCACCAAGACCCTTTCAGCCACACAGCTCAGAAGAAAAGGGAGAAAAGAAAGAAAGAAAGAAAGAAATAATAAAATAATTTATTAAATTAAAAAGTAATAAAAAATAAAAAGAAGAGAGCACAAAACCAATATACAAATCCACCAGTGATAAAAAGCTCTAAAAACTGAACTAAGATAAACATATAAATCAGAAACTTTTCAGTCACATACAGGATACCCCAAGTCTACTGTTACTCCAAAGTCCACCTCTCAGTTTGGGATGATTCGTTGTGTATTCAGGTATTCCACAGATGGAGGGTACATCAAGTTAATTGTGTTGATTTAATCCGCTGCTTCTGAGCCTACATGGAAAATTTCTCTTTCTCTCCTTTGTTCGCACAGTTCCTGGGGTTCAGCTTTGGATTTTGCAGCGCCTCCACATGTCGGTTGCCCTCTGGCATCTGTTCTTTGCCCAGACAGGATGGGGTTAAAGGAGCAGCTGCTTAGGGGGCTCTGGCTCACTCAGGCCAGGAGGAGGGAGGGGTACGGAATGCGGAGGGAGCCTGTGGCAGCAGAGGTCACAGTGACGTTACAACAGCCTGAGGCGTGCAGTGTTCTCCTGCGAAAGTTGTCCCTGGATCACAGGACCCTGGCAGTGGTGGGCTGCACGGACTCCTGGGAGGAGAGGTGTGGACAGTGACCTGTGCTTGCACACAGGGTTCTTGGTGGCTGCAGCAGCAGTCTTAGCATTTCATGCCTGTCTCTGGTGTCCGCGCTAATAGCCGTGGATCACGCCCATCTCTGGAGCTGATTTACGTGGTGCTTTGAATCTCCTCTCCTTGAGCACCCTGAAACAATGGTCTCTTGACTCATGCAGTTCTAGACTTTTTTGCATACCCTCTCCCGGCTAGCTGTGGTGCATAAGCTCCCTTCAGGCTGTGTTCACACAGCCAACCCCAGTCTTCTCCCTGGGACCCAACCTCTGAAGCCCAAGCCTCAGCTCCCAGCCCCCGTCCACCCCGGCTGGTGAGCAGACAAGCCTCTCGGGCTGGTGAATGCTGGTCTGCACCGATCATCTGTGCGGGAATCTCTCCGCGTTGCCCTCCGCACCCCGTTGCTGTGCTCTCCTCCGTGGCTCCAAAGCTTCCCCCCTCTGCCACCCGCAGTCTCCACCCGCAAAGGGCCTTCCTAGTGTGTGGAAACCTTTCCTCCTTCACAGCTCCCTCCCTCTGGTGCAGGTCCCGTCCCTATTCTTTTGTCTCTGTTTTTTCTTTTCTCTTTTGCTCTGCCCAGGTACGTGGGGGAGTTTCTTGCCTTTTGGGAGGTCTGAGGTCTTCTGCCAGCGTTCAGTAGGTGTTCTGTAGGAGTTGGTCCACATGTAGATGTATTTTTGATGTATTTTTGGGGAGGAAGGTGATCTCTATGTCTTACTCCTCCATCATCTTGAAAGTGCTCTCTAAAATTTATTAGTTTTTGACACCTTGCATACTGAAGTAATTTTCCTGATCTCCTTTATCAGCCAACAACTACTAGGCCATTAAGGAGATAGAAGGCAGGTGTTATTTCCACAGACAGCCTCATTTTGGGGCAGTTAATTTGTCAATTTATTTCCCTAATTACTTTGTGTAGTTGAATACAGATTCCATGAAAACAACATTTAATTGTCTAGACCAGTAATTAAATAAGAACAAGTGATACAAATTGCAATTTGAATAAACAGAGAAGTTTTTGTAAGCAATAAGCATATCTTGTTGGATGTTAAAAAATGAGTATTATATTAAGAAACTCAAGTTACATATTTGAGTGGTTTTTGATAGATATATAACAAACCCATTAATAATTCATTGAGTTTCCAAATTAATCATTAAACTTTAAGCACATTAAATTAAAATCATTTTGTCTATTGTTCAAAGAAGGAAATCTAGGAAATGTTTTTCAGAATCTTTTGTCAAAGTTGGTCACAAAAGACTGTATGTTATCCATGAATCAAAAATTAGATTATATCTTGACTATTTCTGATTCTTGATTCTATCCTATACCCTCTCCTTCATGATGGGATAGTGGAAAAGAATGTTAAAATTAATAGAGTAAGTTCATTCAGGTTCTATTGCCTTAAACTATGTGAAAATATTGTTTAAACAAGTAGCAATAAATTATTATTATAATAATATATAAATACAGTGCATGACCCATTTGGAATATCTCTTGAGTTTCTAGAACTTAAAGTATATCAGTATGCCATGCTCTGTTTTGTAGCTTCATCTGGGTACTGCTGATCATTTATTGTGCAAAGACGGACTAACAATTGTGTCATGATGACTTCTTGGACTTTTCCCTCTGATAGATCCTTAACCACAACTCCAATTGGAAATAGGAATCCTTTCTTAGATGAAATTATAAACTTTTATGATTGAACTTATTATTCTTTATCACCATTCTCAGCATTCTGTTTTATTTGGCCCACTAGACTCTAATCACCTTGTAGTCAGGGATCTAATCTTATTCACAAGCATATGTCCAGTGCTGACATATTATCCAGCAAATAATAAATACTCCATAAACTATTGATATACAAAAGGACCTCTTGACAACTAAGAGGAGCTGTGGGTAATTAGGCATTAGAAATCTTCTTTGTATTATAAGACCTTTTTTTTTTTTTTGCGGTACTCAGGCCTCTCACTGTTGTGGCCTCTCCTGTTGCGTAGCACAGTCTCCGGACGCGCAGGCTCAGTAGCCGTGGCTCACAGGCCCAGCCGCTCCGTGGCATGTGGGATCCTCCTGGACCGGGGCACAAACCCGGGTCCCCTGCATCAGCAGGCGGACTCGCAACCACTGCGCCACCAGGGAAGCCCTCAACTCGACTTTTATTGCTCTGTGTCTTATTTTTAATTTGCTACTTCTATCTTGTACTGGATTCAAAATAAAAACAAATATGGACAAACAAAAAAACCTCAATAGATTAAAAGCAACAACTAATAAACTTTCAAATGTAATAATTTGATTTTAAATACTGGACTAAATACTGACCATAGACCATCAGAATAGCTAACTAGTAAACATATGTAAGTATCTTCAAGGAGATGTAAGTATTTATATACAGATCCTCAATGTAGTATGGTTAGCGGGAAAGTTGTACATGGGTCAAGACAAGAGATAAGATTAGGGAAGAATGCATGTTTCTGGTAAATTGTGTTAATATAAGGATTTGTGCTATACCTTTCACGTCATTGTTTGGCTTTTGCAAAGTGGTGGCTGTTAAGATTTACATTTTTGAAAAGTCATTTTGGTTGGAGCAGTGCAAGATAGGAGCCAGAAAGTATTCTTGAGAGCATTTAAAATGCATTATTGCAATCCATGGAAAAGGCAACAAGAGACGGAATTAAGGGCATGGAGGTGCAAATAAAGAGGTACCAAAGGTAAGAGCTACTTAGCATATTAAAAAGAATGAAAATGGGGATCATTTGCATGTGGGAGGTGAGTAACTGAGAAGAAATTAAGATTCTGTATTGAGTTACTGGAGGGATAGTTTTTCTCATAAAGCTAAGTAACAGAAGCAGATTTTAAGACACATTATGATCTCTGTGTTATTTCTATTTAAATCACTGGAATTTGGGTGTGGGGTGGGGTGTGATCTAATTGAAGAAAAGATGAAAAGAGTAAGTCTGACCAGGGGCAAGCCAGGTGCTTGGGTACAATGCGTAGTTATAAAAGCTAATCACTAAAAATTAGCTATTTATAATGTGTAGACAACTTATCCTCCCCTTTACAGATTAAAATAAACTAATTAGAGCAATTTTTCATCTATTCTTTATGAACTGAAAGGGTCTTTGTTCTGATTTTCAAAAGATAATACAGTCTAGCCTTTGGAGCTGTCTAAAATATAGTTGAGGGTTATTTTTAGTTAACACATTAGACACATCGCTGTAGTTCGCATTTCTCATCAAAGAAAATGAATAGGCAGTAAATATAAACTACAAAAACTTCCATGAAAGGAAGATTAATAAGGAAGGATTGTCATTTCCTTTCAAATCCAATGGCTCATTTTAAATGGTCATCAAAAGTATTAGCTTCATAGTATTTGGATTAGACAATAAAATACATATCCTTAATGTCATCCTTTTATTTAGCCAGACTTTTACTTTGAATTCTAATTTGTACTTAATAAAAATAAATAGAAGTTATAATGGCCCTTTGCAACAAATTCTGATTCTG
Organism: Delphinapterus leucas; assembly: GCF_059928025.1. Taxonomy (NCBI): domain Eukaryota; kingdom Metazoa; phylum Chordata; class Mammalia; order Artiodactyla; family Monodontidae; genus Delphinapterus; species Delphinapterus leucas. Next base: position 25,181,948 of record NC_143132.1, read on the forward strand.
AAATTTCTATATGGTAAGTCTCCTAAAATTATTATTAGTAATATGTACTTATGACAAAATTAGATAACATCATCTCAAATGTTTTAAAATAAAACATTTTTCAATGGAAATCTCACTTTATAATATTTTCTTTCTTACTAAATATCTTTTTAGCTTTATTGTGGTATAATTGATATGGAAAAATTGAACATATTTAATATGTACATCTAGATTTGTTTGGACATATGCAAACACCTCATCTTTTAGAATGTCAGATTTCAACATCAGTTGAATTCATAGCCATGAGTCTCAAGTAAAATTTAGGCTATTGATTCAGGAAAGTGGGAGAAATGGAATGTGTGTGTCCAGAAATAGCTGAAAGATCCAGAGAACATGGAAGAGATCACCTGCAATGAGCCTCCTGTGCCAGCTGACGTGGCATGTCCCCTCCATCTTGGGAGGCTATCTCTCCTTCGCCTTAACAATCTTTAGCGACTTGACTTGTGGGGGTTGATGGAGGAAGTTTCTTTTCAAAGAGATGCCAGAATGTAAGATTATATATGATCTATGGGAATGCTCCTCAACATCCTCTCAGTGCTTCCCACAGGAAAGATTGCTTGCTCCTCCACTGAGATAAATCCACCCTCCAAACGAGGAGCTCCATGAAAGGCAATGGAAAACATATTGGGTCATGGAAAGGGAAATGAGACAATTTAGCATAAAAATTAAAACATGTTTCAGCATGTAAGGAGATGCCCCAAATAACTCAAATTATGCTATATCTGAAGTACTTCTTTGTTAATTGAAGAAATAAATTTGTGTAAGTGGACCTATAGAGAATATGGCTCAAAAATAATTTTAAGTATAAAATTTTATCTAAAAACAATATACAAACACACACATACACACTTACATTAAAGCAACATTAAAAACTCTGTATAGAGGATCTCAACATTAAAGATAGCATTTTGGTACCTGCTTAAGTTATATATTCTTTATTTTAATATATTTCTTAATGATATGTTTTTTTCATAATATGTTACTGGTGCTATTTTTAGAGATTGTTCTTCTTTCTATATATTATTATTTTGAATGTTTTAATAAACTTACCAGTGATATTCTGCAAGTTTGCATTGTAGGTGATAAATTTGAAACTTTGTTAATTTTCTCTATATACCATCCTACTTTTAACCAAGAAAATGCTCAGTTCACAGGCACGGAGGTATGGCAAGTGCAGGGCAAATTCTACTAAATGGAGACATTTTCAATTCTACTTTATCCACTTAAAATATAATAAATGTATATATATCATGTATATACAAGTGTACTATATATGTTATATATATGATATTTATATTATCCTAAATATTTTTCACAACTACTATTTTTTTTTGTTCAAAGGACATTTCTTCAACAAATATGAAAGTATTGCCTAATTTAGATGCTGCAAGCATATTTCTCAATTTCATTCCAATATATTACAGAATATAAATTTGCTCTATTAAAAACAAGAGCTTTTCCAAAAAATGTACTCTCACAAGAGGGTACATTACAAAGATAATTATAGGATTTCAAAATAAATCCTTTACAAAATTTGAGCTCTCATTGTATAATTGATTCAGTTATTACCCGTGCTTTTTTTAAGGGGAAATTTTTCAATACCTTACTCTTTACAATCTTTGTTTTCAATGATTGGCGTGTACCAAAAGTTTCAAAAGCTTCCTGTTTGTAGTATTCCATTTGATTTTCTAATTTGCTTACAGATTTCTAATGATATTTTGAAAGTAATGATGAATATGGAATAATTTATCCTCAACAAAAAATAAATAATATTGGAGGATCTTTAGGTTATGTAGAATAGCCCTTCACATTCTCAATATATCTAAGATTGTGTACTGCCATGCTGAGATTTTTTTCTTTTATGATTTGTGTTTTAGCATTTATTATCAACTTCATTACAAAAACGTTGTAGTTCATTTAATTCAACATGTACGTGTGCATATATGTTTGCATGTATGTACCCACACATATATATATGAATTAATGCATTATGCCTGTATCACAATTAATTTGATATAAATTTCTATTTTATTTGTTTCTTACTTCAGTGTAGATGATCTCACCATTACAAATACTAAATTTTGTTTTTCTGCTATAAATGAAAAGATAATTCCATTTTTAGTACTTGTTCACTTTACTGACTTTTTAAATCTCCTCCTTGACTCCATGAATTGTCTGCTTTATTATAATTAACAAAATCTATTCCTTAATTGAAGCAACTGAGGCTACTCCTGAAAAGCCTGGTATAATTTAAATCCTTGTGAATGCCTCCTTTTCACTTAATGAGGACAACCCCTCAACCAATATTTATTAACATTTATAACTTTTGTGTAACATTTATAACATGCTTCAGAAAACTTTGACTCAAAAAGATGAATGAAATTATTTTATTTGATATAGTGCGATGATATATTTCATTGGATAGAGATGAAACTCATGCTTCCAGTGTAATATATCAATGCACCTTCAGCAGCTACATGTGTCAAATGATTTCTTTGGACATAAATTTTCTTTTTTTTCCTTTCTTTTTCCTTTCTTTGTTCATTGGCCCATTCAGGTTCCTAATAGAATCTTGAATTATATTTGTTATCAAATGTATAGAATATAGGTAAATATAAATAAATTTATATTTGATAATTTACCTTTCCTAATATATCTTTCTTTCTAGGCTTGTAAATGTATTAGAATATATATTTCCAAATGCATTGAAATACTTACAGTCACGTTTGTTGAAAAATTATTTTAAAAATCTAGGGCTTCCCTGGTGACGCAGTGCTTGAGAGTCCGCCTGCCAATACAGGAGACACGGGCTCGTGCCCCGGTCTGAGAAGATCCCACATGCCGCGGAGCGGCTAAGCCCGTGAGCCATGGCCGCTGAGCCTGCGCGTCTGGAGCCTGTGCTCCGCAACGGGAGAGGCCACAAGAGTGAGAGGCCCGCGTACCGCCAAAAAAAAAAAAAATCTCCTGATCTGTAGTTATATCCTCTTTCTCATTTACAACCTGGTTTTTGTGCCACCTTCCTTTCTTCCTCCCTTTCATCCTCCCTTTTTTCCACTCCCTCCCTCCCTTCATTTATTTTCTTCCTTCCTTTTTTTTCTTCTTTTTCTTCTTTCCTTCCTTCCTTCCTCCCTTCCTCCCTTCATTTATTTTCTTCCTTCCTTTTTTTTCTTCTTTTTCTTCTTTCCTTCCTTCCTTCCTCCCTTCCTCCCTCCTTCCTTCCTTTCTTTCTTTTCTTTCTTTCTTTCTTTCTTTCTTTCTTTCTTTCTTTCTTTCTTTCTTTCTTTCTTCCTTTCTCTTTCTTCTTTCTTTCTTTCTTCTTTCTTTCTTTCTCTCTCTCTCTCTCTCTCTTTCTTTCTTTCTCTCGCTCTTTCTTTCCAGATTTACCAAAGTCTATCTACCTTTATGATCTTGTTCAGAAAATTCCTGGGTAACGTCTATTATTTAATTTAATAGTTGGTAAATTTTTATATTTAATTGTGAAAACAATTTCATTTTTAAATTTAGAATGTATTTGCTCATTTTTCTAGCTTCTTGTGTTGAATACTTATATTTTAAGAGCTTTATTAAATGTACTGCATGACAAACACTATATTAGGTGATGGGGGACTTTATATCATTAACTACAGACATTTTATTAACTACAAATTTTCAAGTAGATGCTGTTGCTATTTCTTCAGATTTTGTGTCTTCTTGTTTTCATGTGCTGAATGACATGACTATGACCCATTGGTGTATACTGTATGTAAGGTATGTTTATTCCTTTTTTTGTTTCGGTATGCGGGCCTCTCACTGTTGTGGCCTCTCCCGTTGTGGAGCACAGGCTCCAGATGTGCAGGCTCAGCGGCCATGGCTCACGGGCCCAGCCGCTCTGTGGCATGTGGGGTCCTCCTGGACCGGGGCACAAACCCGTGTCCCCTGCATTGACAGGTGGGCTCTCAACCGCTGTGCCACCAGGGAAGCCCGTATGTTTATTCTTGATTTCCCTAAGAAATGAAAAATAAGTTCTTAATGTTTCATTAAATATGCACCTTCCAGTTTATTGATATCTAGATATGTTGTTACAAAATAAAACTGTATTTATGATAATAATATATAGTTGTAGATTTGCACACTGCAATATGATAAAGTCACTAAAGCAATATCATTCATACTACTCTTTACCAGTTTTATGACAAAAATACTTAGACACCCTTCTTTGTTGATATTTCATATACATTTGAAAGATTCCCCCACTTACCTGCTGACCCTGCTGATTGGCAGGCTGGTGGCATGTGACAAAGCCATAGTATAGCAGGCATGGACACAAAGTTACTAAGAGAGGCAGCAATGTCAAATATGTCTCCCACTACCACCTAAGGACGAATGTGCTAAAAAGTGGCCTTCTCTGTTTTTTATGGGTATAGTTTATCAGTTATACTTTTCATGTTCTCCTTGAAAGAGAGGTGTTAGTTACTTTGCATCTGGGAAATTACTAATAGATATCTTTCACCTTTAACACTCTGATAGTAAAGTGTCTCACGCAGTACCAGACAAAACCATAACAGAGATTGGAAATACAATGGAACCTCAATAACCTATATCAGCTCAGGTAATACATTTAATAGCAGTACTGGAACCTGGAATAAGTGGTGTGTCATAAGGAGACCAGGAAAGTGTAAATGATTATTATGCTGAGAAAACCAGAGTGAATTGTTATCCTAGTAGTAAAGGAGAGAAATAAAAAATACAATTATAGCCTGACTTATAACCAGGTTCAGAAATGAGATATTTACCTTTTTCATGTATTTTTGTATATTGTCTCATGAACCACTTTATTGTCCATATATTTATAGAATTCAATTTCCTCTTTTTCCTATGCTATATGTCCACCATTTTATATTGATGTCTTGGTCAAGACTAAATTTTGATTTAACACATTGGTTAGGGGATATCAAAATGATAATTGATGTCACCAGTATTTTAGAACATGGGATAATCCTTAAAGAGATAGATGCAATAACTGATGAGAATTTTAGTTGTGCCATGCTTGAGACAAGAACATTTCTTGCTACTTAAATTAAAGTTGCATATGTTTACACGTAAAATGATTTGTGTTATTGCATGGTCAATCAGATGGTACATTTATTCTTTTTGTCATTGAAGCTTCTGATTACCCCATCTTCTGTTTGGTTAACATCCAACCTGTGAGACTTTGGGGATGGGGAGTCAGTGCACTTCAGAGTATAGACATTAAAAATAGCAGATGTTTGCTCTACTAGGCTTCCTTGTACCTAGGATGCTTGCACAGGTCCTAGGCTCCACTTATCTAATATATCTGTTTCTACTTTAAAAGAGTACTCAGTGATGTAAAGAAAGTGGAAAAATAAAGATTTCTCACTGGCACCAGTAGTCACTGCAGCAAGCCGGATTATCTTCAGAGCCAGCACCAGCTCTGTTAGGGAGATGAGCTGAAGTACCTAATATTTGGTGTTAGTGGTCAGTGTATTCAGCATTTATCAGTTCTGTAGTGCAACTTTAGTGATTGCTCCCAACTGGATGTTCTCCATGTCTGGTTCTCTGGCCCACTTGGCTATAGGTGATATACTCAGTATTAGTTTAATATTGATACATTTTTTTCTGAATAATACAGAAATGATTCTGGATGCATCTAACTAAGAATCCAAACACTGCATACTCCACTAATGATGCCTGGGGATAAGATTCAGGTAAACATGAAGACATATGTCCGTAATGTACAAACAATACTGCAAAATCACTTTCTCCTTAGAAAACTTATTTCATAACATTTTTTATCTCACTTCAGACTTAGAACAAAAAGTAGTATCTTTTGCTCACGAGAGTCAGTTAGCTTTTGAAATGCAACTTATTAATTGTGGATAGAGTAGTAGTAAGCCTTTACATCAGCATGGAGTCACAAAGAAGCAAACAGAATAAAGCTGATCTTTACTGTAAGTCCTCCTGAAGAGTCTAGGAGCAGGAATTTCACATTGCATCTTGTAAATGATTTTTCACCGAAATTCTCCCAAGACATTGTTTCATCTCCCCAAAGTTTCACACTGAGACCACTATGAAAATCTCACAACTCTGTCACACTTGTGGTTGCCTCTCCATGGGCCACCTGCTCCAGGTGCTCTAGAACAGCTGTAGGACAAGTTCTTTAGATGACTTGGCACATGAATTCCCCCAGGAAGTGTTGTTCTTCATTCTCATGTGAGAATTTCAATTGAACAAAACCTTCCACAACTTCATATAAAAAGATATTAGCTCTCTTAGCCTAGCATTGGCCCTAATGTTTTCCTGATCCAACTTAAAAAAAACAACAGTGGGGGCTTCCCTGGTGGCACAGTGGTTGAGAGTCCGCCTGCCGATGCAGGGGACACGGGTTTGTGCCCCTGTGCGGGAGGATCCCACATGCCGCGGAGCGGCTGGGCCCGTGAGCCATGGCCGCTGAGCCTGCGTGGCCGGAGCCTGTGCTCGGCGACGGGAGAGGCCACAGCAGTGAGAGGCCCACATACCACAAAAAAAAAAAACACAACTGTGTCTAGCCTGAGGAAATACTGCTAAGAAAGAAAGGGATTGGTTTGTGAACCACAAATATTGGAGTTATTTTGACAAGTTACCTTGAACTCAACTATCTGCCCTTCATGTCTAAGGCAATTGAAGAGGGGGTATATCAATACCTTGTAGAGGCAGAGAAGTCCACTGCAGACAAATTTCTGTCAATAAAAGTACAACATCTATTGTTTATGAGATCTCCTTCTGTAGTAGCTTCTCTTACTGCTCAAATTATATCATGAAATTAATATACAATCTACCTTTTCTTCATAGGAAATGCAAATATCTTGCTAAGAATCAGTCTCAATTAGAAGAGCTAACCCCATTTTTAAAACAAGAGATTTATTAAAAAAATGTTATTTCCTTGCTTCATGCATGAAATTTGGTTTAAAATAAGTGGCAGACACCACACAGGGAGATACACATATATATACTTCCATTTCCTGTGACTGTTCTGACTCCAGTGATTAGAGTGTTTGCTAACCTAATTCTCTGTTCCTTCCATGCTGATTTTTCCACTCAGCAGCAGTGTTCACAAGTTTTTAGGACAAATGTCATTTTCAGATATTTTTAGACTAGAATTGATTAGAGTACTATTACACTTATAGATGAATTACCATTGGACCATGGCCAGTCTAATAGTATCAATTTGTGTGACATTCTACAAAACACATCTGTCATTAACCTTCTAACCCAGCCTTGTGTTTTAGGCAACCTGTAATAATTCTTTACCAACATGAAATACAGTAATGGATTTAACAAGAACAGGAAAAGGCATACCAAGTTAGGTAAGTTGCATAAGAATAGGAAGGTCAAATTAAAATCAGGTGACATTTAACAAACAAGAAATTTGAGGTTGCAATGTCTGTATTTATAGTGACTATTTAGTATTCAGTGTTCCTGTAACAGTTGCTCTAGTGTTATGTGTTTCTCTGGGTACATACAGGCCTGGAAGTGGAAAGTGTAATAGGAAAGAAAGGTTGAGGGGTTTTACTTGCAAAATTGATGCTGTTAATGTATAAGAACCATGGATGAATAAGCTAAAATGAGGGGGAAGAAGAGGTGAGCTAGCTTAAATTGAGTTATGTGAATATAAAAGCATGTGCATATTTTCAAATACTGATGACCTTTTAGTGGATTAGAAGGGATTCCTATAATTTGATTTGACAGATCGTATTGTTTTATAGCTATTGTACATGAACTTTTAATATTTTCATGGTGTATAATGTTTTCCTGTTCATAAATTCACCTTAGGATTTTTTAATTCTTCATTGAAACTTGGATGTAACACTTCAGTGTTTTACTTAATTCAGAATTTCACTGTTTTTTCCTCACTCATATATTGAAAAAAATAATTCAATATGTATTGAATTGTCATCTGCTATCATCTATTTTTGTATTGTGCCAAGGAAAAATATTCATCTGCGATGGTTAATTTTATGTGTTAACTTGCGTGGCCCTCAGTTACCCAGATTAAACATCATCGGGGGTGTGTCTGTGAGGATGTTTCTGCATGAAATTAACATTTGAATGAGGGGACTCAGTAAGCAGACTGCCCTCCCCAGTGTGAGTATTATCCAGTCCACTGAAAGAGCGAACAAAACAAAACACACAGGAGGGAAGGATTTTCCCTGTTGGTTCTTCCTTCCTCACTGTTTGAGCAGGGACATCTCTTCTTGTCTTCCCTGACCTCAGACTAAGATTTACATCATCAGCTTCCCTGATTCTCAGGCCTTTGGACTCAGACTGAATTACCCCTCTGGTTTTTCTGAGTTTCCAGCTTCAGATGGCAGATGGTAGAACTTCTCAGCCTCCAAATAAATGTGTGTGTGTGTGTGTGTGTGTGTGTGTGTGTGTGTGTTTATGTGTGTGTGTGTGTCCTATTGGTTTGGTTTCTCTGAAGAAACCTAATACATCAACGTTGTCATTTTGCATGTATTTTATTTATGTTATGAAATTTAAAATTAAGATTATTTTGAAATATACACAAGAAGAAAAATAGTATAATGACCCCACATAGTCATCACAAAGCTTCAAAAATTACCAATATCCTCATGTTTTGTTTCATCATATATTCATTTTAAAGCAATATTTAACATTTAATAAACCAAAAATATGTCTAGCTATCAAATTTTAGTATTCTTCACACAGAGATGAAAATAAACAAAAAATAAATGCAATATCCTCTAATAAGCATTAACCTAGTTTTAACTATATGCATATTCAAATAACTATATGTTGTTATTCTTTTTCCTAAGGGACAAGTGGTTTATGTGTGGAGAACTGATATATGCATATTTGTGCATACTGTATTCTCCACACATATATCTACATGTTTGTTTAAATTACAAAATGGGAAAATCACTGATAGGTCCCAAATGAGTTGTATGTAGACCATAAAGTATACATAAAGAAGGAAGTAGCTATAGAGATCTAGAATTATTAGAAAAAAAAATGATTTGAAGAAAACATAGAGTTTGAATAAAAATAAAATGTAGTTGTTTGTCTCATGAATGGAGAGGATTTGCCTCAGGACCGAAAGACTTACTATTCATCAGCTGAGGGTGCTGGCAGCTGATGCCTTTCAACTGTCAGTCATCTCTGGGCATTGCCCTCTTCTGAAGAGATTTCTTTGCCAAGGTCAGATCCCGTTCCCAGAGCAGCCAACATCTAATGACTAGTGTATGTTGTGAGAGTGTAAGGCCCTGCTCCCTCACCACCATGTGCGACTACCTCCAGTAAACATCTGAGCTTCTGTGCATTTAGGACACTGGCTGAAGCCTTTGCTGAGTCTGCATCATAATCCACCTTCTCCTTTGCCCAATCCTGCTTCCTTTCCCTCCATTTTAAAGGAGCAGATCCCATAAGGATGCCCGAAGAAACTACCTACCTAAGAAATATGCAAGTCTATTTCCAAGTAAGACAATTTTCAGCATGAAAGGGTTGAAAGTGATCAGGAGACATCAAGCAGATGGCCTTCAAAGGACAAAATTAGGGCAAGATGGTTTCTAGTGTTCTTGAAAGACAAAAATACTTTATTTAGCTCAAAGGTAGGGATTTTGGTAAAAAGTGTTTCTCAGTGTAAAATTTGTGAACCACCTGTGTCAAATCCAAATTTCTAGTCTCTCCCAAATCTTCATTTGTGTGTGTGGGTGTTTGGGGTAGGAAGGATGTGACAATACCTTGGATCTGCCTTTGTTAGTAATTCTCTGGGTGATTCTGTGCATCCTAATGTGACAAAAATTGCTTGTAGTACATAAAACAGAGGGGAAGGCTGTGTCTGGAGTTTATCAGATATATATTCTGGGAAGCCTCTTACTATATATACATATGATATAATACATATATACCCATTTATTTATTTATATTTATCTTATATTTATTTATTTATTTTCCTTTTCCTCTTCCATTACTGTTTTGAAGGAGGTTGTTCTTTACATAAGAATTTAGTATAAATGTCACCAAACCACAAGGAGCCTCATCTGTACCCAACAGAGACATCTGCAAAATGCCTAGACATATACATGAAGATTTTGTGTCTCCTGTTATTGAAGAGAGGATGATAATATCTTTATTTGTATTATTTATAATAACCTTAAGTTGGGGAAATGGGGAAGTCATGGAATCGTTGCATGAAAGTTAAATAAGGAAGTCATAGTGAGGATGGGAGCTGTATTAGTCAGGGTTCTCCAGAGAAAGATAGCCAATAAGATATCTATATCTGTACCTATCTATATCATAATATTTATTATAGGGAACTGGCTTACATGACATGGAAGCTAAGAAGGCCCATGATCTGTGTCTGCAGGAACGCTGGGGGTGCACATTGAAAGCCTGAGGGCAAGAGAGCCCATGATGGAGATTCTGGTCTGAGTCTGAAGGCCTAGGAACCAGGAGCACTGAGGGCTTATGCAGTAGGGCAGAGGGCAAATGTAACCTTCCTCTGCCTTTTGTTCTATTCAGATCCTCAAAGGATTGAATCATGTTCATCCACACTGAGGATGACAATCTGCTTTATTCAATTAAAATGTTAATCTCTTCCTGAAACAGTCACAGACACACCCTGAAATAATGTCTAACCAGATATCTGGGCACCCCGTGATCCAGTCAACTTGACACATGAAATTAACCATTGCAGGTGTTAAGTAGCAAATCCAATGGACTGTGCTACCTGTGTACCCATTTAACCTCAGAGCCATTTCTTATACCTGTCCTACTGTTCCTTGTATTCCGGAGGAGCTAACTCCAGCCCAGTGGACTGCATTTTCCCATGTCACCTGGCTTTGAGCCAGCTTTCACTTAAGGGAAGGAGAAAAGGGAAGCCAGAGTCTTTCTTCCTCTTCCTCTCTGCCTTTGGGAGAATCTATATTTCTTTTAGCTTTCTGGGAAACCACATCCTGTATATCCAGGCACTGCAAAGAAAACTGAGCTCCTGGTACTAGTTACAAAACCTCATCCCTTGTCATTCTAGGGATGTGAGTGGGTTTCTCTTCTGTTAATCTCTGATTTGCCTTGCCAATCTCTGATTTTTTCTTAGCTCTTGCATCACCTGTATAATCAATTCCTTGCATTGAATTTCCTCTGTATTAAGTACTTAGGTTGGTTTCTTCTTTCCTGGTCAGGTTGTGCATGACATACAACCACAGAACAGAGGGGAACATTTGCACCAGTCCAAAGACTGCTGAATAGGGTCAACTATTTGTACTGTAATTAAAACAAAACAACAAAAAACAAACAAATACTGCTTAAAGTTATTTAGTGCACCCCTGATTCTGAACCTTCAAAAGGTTCAATATGATAGAATATCAACAATTAGAATCACATGAACCAAGTCCACACAACAGCAACCTGTTTAATCTCAAAAATCTTCCGATTTTTCTAACAGAAAATTTTTCTTATTGATTTAATAACATAGAAATAAAAAATACATCTGTGTGTAACCTCTATAGTATTTGACACCGTGAGGGTATTTTTAAAGTTTGGAGATCAGGACTCAGGGAGAGTTCACATAAGACCAAAATAATACCAATACTAGAGCTGAGATGACTATTTCACACATTTTTTTTCTATTTGATTATCTGGAAAAATACTGGCAGTAAAAAAAAAACAAAAAAAAAACTGTATGCCTCTTTAAACGGACACAAACCAATAAGCAGGCAAACAAACCAACCAAAAAACCCAACATTTTAAAATCTCCAACTTAGATGAATTTGTTGATTACCTGATTAAGTTATTTAAATTGCAAATCAAAAATAGTAAAATTATAAATTCACCAGAAAAAATTATTTTCCTTAGCCTAATTAAATAATAATGTCCTAAATATATATTGAAATCCTTAAGATTAGAAATGGAATTTATATATATTAACACAATTTTTTCTCAACAAAATACTTGACTTCCTTTTTTGTGATAGAAATATTTCAAGGTAGAGATTTTAAAATCTCTAAAAGAATCTTTTAAAAGAAAGGGTTTATAGTCGGTGTCAATGATAAAATCAATGAAAAATAATGATAAATTGTAACTGCTTTGTATTGGATATAAATGTATAAATAGGATTAATTTGGTATAGGCTGTTTAAAACTTTAAATTAGCTATTTAAAAAAGTGTCTGTTTGTATTAGTATATATGTGTAGCCTGATTTGCTGAACTCATCAACATTTGTTTCTTTTGCAAGGAATCCATCTATTGCCACTTCATTATGGCCTGAAAAATAATAGGCAAGAAAATAAATCATATATACAACTTCAAACAGTTTCTCATATTTTAATACATACTTTTGTGAGAATTCCTCATTAGACAATTTCATTCTTTGGATATAGTTGTTTGCCTATGACATTGAAATGAGTACAGAGAAATCTTTTTGAGATAAAGATCATTGAATAGACTTCCTTTTAAAACAATTGAACAATACAATGGAGATTATAAATTTGAAATTTTCAAACTGACCCAATCTCTCTAGCAATGACTAGAGATATGTGCAATTCTTTTATCAAGAAAGAAATTAATAGAAAAATAAATTGCAGCAATAAAATTTTGATCAAGGTAATAACAAGAAACATGTTGGTTCGTATTTTTAGGCTGTCTTAGATCTTAAGCAAATAAATAGTTAGCAGTTGAATATTACTTCAGTTCAGTCTATCCCTGATAAAATAAGCAAATAAAGTAGCAAGTGAAGCAGGGTCCAATTACTAACTTAAAGTATCATTTCTTTGTGCTCAGATACAATTAGTATATTTTAAATTACTCATTTCCCCTAAGATATTTGCTTGTATTTGAGAGGAAAATAAAAAGAAAAAAATAACATCTAATGTATGAAAATTTATAAGGCACGCTGTTACTGGTTTTATTCACACAGCTTTTCAAAATTTTGTCCCTTGAAACCCTATTCTGGTCAAATGCTCCAAGAAGTATGGGTTCCATGGTCAAATAAGTTTATTTGTGTAATAGATTTCTTACTGAATAGTCACAGAGCATTTTGTGTTTTAAAGGTTTAAAAGCAATGATAAATCTGGTACCAAAGAAACGACCTGTGCTTAACCCAATGATATCCGACTTTATTTGAAGCAAATCTTGTTTTTGTCACTTACCAACATTATGTAAAATAGTTCTTGAAAGGTTTATGTACAAAGCCTTATGTACCATATTTTTCTTGTGATTTACTTTTTTTAAATAGTTAATTCATATTTCTCACATAACAATGAGAGTTAAAGGTAGTTTATGGCATCTAAAATGAATTAGAAAAAGCAAATTTATCTTTCCTGAAAAAAAGAGATAGAGCTGGTGTCAAAAATTAAAATATGGAATTAGGGATACTTGATGTATAATGTACGGGATGCCTAAAACTTGAAATACTGTAACATTCAGGCAGCCTTTTGCAAAGATGATATGTTTCATGAAGATGAAACAACTCACTTATCTGAAACGCTGCCTTCCACACGAAATATTGAAATGACATAACTGAATGAAATAGAATACTTTGGCTAGTATGGATTTAATAAGAGTTGAATAAGAGATTCCATCTTGCTTTCAGATTAGTCATTATTATTTTATGTTATGCTCTTAGACTGGAAAAGTTGGGTTTTCACTACTTCCATGAAAACAGTGTATATGGCATATGATCAATCCATTATTTGAAATAAAATCTGGAGTTGAAAAAAAAGTTAGCAAGTTTTTGTTAAGAGGAGAACTTAGCTAAAAATAATTGAAAGTCTGCCTGATTTTTCCTGTCACTGATGGAAGACCAATGCTAGTGTGAAAATGGAAAAATTTGGTTTCAATATTAGAGAACTTTATAATTTTTTGAATTATGAAGAATAAAACAGCTTTAAGAGTTTATCCCTACTCATCTCTTCTTTCCTTTATATTTTTATTTCTCCCTTTGTTCTTGGTATTGTACCCTGCAAAGAACTGAGACTATGTCAATGGTGTTGAATTAAGGATCTCAGAAGCAAGAACATGATTCTATGAAAACAGTCCTTTAGAAATGTCAGTTTTATTAGGGCAAGCCTATTTCCAAGTAATAGACCTAGCACTGAAAATTCAAGAGTGCCACATAAATAGATGAGAGAAAATAAAATAGTAGGAGATTAAGATTTATAGGCAAATAATTTTCTACCTGATTTGTGTTTTATTGTCTTGAGCTATAGCACTGTCTGTATATTTGCAGGTAATTTCAGCAACAGATTTATGTCGTCATCTAATTTAAAACATAGGCCTTCATAAAATGTTCACTTTCTTTATCTTCCTATAAATAGTATCATTTTCTCCACTTTTTTATGAAGGAGTAGGTTAAAAATAATAGCTTCTTTCTCAAAATATATGTGTATTTAAGAGTATTGCAGTCTCAACAGGGCAGAAAAAAATATAGTAAAAATCATGGAGATAGCATCCAATCAATTAGTGAACACTGGGCTGGGATCTAGTCATGTTCAAAAGTGAAATGAATTAAAATGCATACTTTTCTATGCCTAATTTTAGATTGCTACAAAGGGTGACTGCAATATGCAGAATGAGAACATGGGACTCCCCAGAGTTCAAAGGCATCTGCCATCAATTCTGTTGAACTTTGGGGCCTTCAGTCTTCTTCAGATTATTGCATTTGTAGTGGCAGCAGAGATACCTAATCACAAAGTTTTCGATGACAAAAATAAAAGTAAGATGCATAATTTCACTCAAACTCGTCTCATATTAATTGGCTTTGGATGTTTATTAATGTTATTAAGCCAAGTTATTAAGTTTAAAAGAATCAACCATGTTAAATGAGTATAACAAAAGTAAGAAGTGCTTTCCATATTCTCTCTCATGCCAACACCCTCCCAAAAAGCAAGCACTTTCCAAAATTTTATCTGTTCAACTATCATTTAGCTCCAATTATTTAAGTAGTATGTTCATACCCATATCTCTTGAATAAGTTATACAAACATTACCTACTGTGCACTTCCTATTATGGAACATGGAAATTTAGCCCTGCCACACCCTCTCCCCTTCCCCCAGTAATTATTCGTACATTCATTCGTTCACACAGAAGAGTGAGTTACTGACCTACTGTCTGCCACTCACTTCTTTAAGATCTGGAAATAATAGCGTGGGAATACAATTCTATCAGGAAAAGGCAAGCAATAAACAAACAGTTTAATATGTCAAGTAATTATATGTGCTAACAGGAAAAATAAGGTGAGAAAGGGAATAGAGAGTAAAGAGGGGGTTGGTTAGGAAACACTTCTTTCATAGGCTTATATTTGAACGGAAGTCTGATGAGATGAGGAAGGATCTATGTGACTATCAAGGGAAAGAATTCCAGGTAAGAAAAACAAAAATTGAAAATTTTGAGTCAGGAATGTTCTTGGTATTTTCTAGAATTGATTAAGAGACTAAGACAGCCATGCCAAAATTGTGAAGGAGCAGGCCTTAGAGCATAATATTAGAGAACAGATCATAATATTAGGGACTAGATTTTACATCTGAGGTGATGACCCTCTATCCTTTACCAATGTCACCCTGGACAAAGCTACCAACGCTTCTTGACTGGACCAATTCAAAAGTCTTTTAACTGGTCTCTCTGCCACACCCTCAGAAATAAACAATAAACCTTTGAAATAAGTAAATTACACACTTGGTTAGAAGTAGAGTTTTGTTACAGAAAAAGAAAAAAATAGAGGATGGAAAGAGGATTGGGAGTGCAGTTAATGTGTGAATGTGTTTGGGAAAGGTTGCAGTAGAGGGTGGTCAAAAAAGGCCACAGCCAGAGAGCTGAGCGTGTTCCAGGCACAGGGAGCATGTTCAAGTTAAAACAGAAAGATGGTGTGACCGGAATGGAATGAGTAGGGGGGAGATTAGTAGAGAAGAATGTCTGAGGTAAAAAGGACTCAATTATTTACTTAATCCATATTTTATGCCATTATTATTACATAATTATTTGCAAAAGTTATGTCACATTAAGAAATTTGACTTTTACTTTGAGTGAAATGGGGAAACATTGAAGGATTTTGAGCAGAGAGTCACATTTCAAATTTAGTTTCACGTGAACCCCTCTGGTTACCATGTTGAGAATAGACTGTAAAATAGAAAAGGTGAAAGGAGACAATCAGTTGAGAGTCTACTGCTGTATTCTGTTCTCAATATGACTGGTGACTCAACACAGGTGACATATGAGGAATTAAGGATGAGATTTTGAATGCATTGCAGATAAATTATTTGATACATAATGCTTTAAAATGTATTTATCTGTCCTTCCACAGTTTTGTTCTATTTTGCCTGTGTATAAAATTCAGGCTGAAAATTATTTTTTTCCCAGAATGTTAGAAGCCATTGCTCCATTGTCTCTCAGCTGTTGTTGAAAAGTTGGTTGCCAATTTTACTTCAAAACCTCGATAAGATCCATGTTTTTCTTTCTTTGAAATTCTTTGTATCTTCTCTTTATTTCAAGTATTATGAAAGTTTTTGATGGTAAGCCTGAAGTGTTGTGGAGGAAGCTTGAGTTGCATTCTGTGGGTAGCCTTTTTAGGAATATAAAGGTTCTTTTTTTTCTTTAATCTGCAGTGTCAATTATCAGTCTGTTTTCAATTATTGGTATTCAAGATTATACTTATCTGCCAGTTTCATCAAAAATAGCTGTGCTTTTCCTCAAATTCTTGCTTGTAAGTTATTCCTTTGAATATGCCATAAGCTGAAAACATAAAATAAAACATAAGACCAAGATTCTGGAAAGGTCTTTTCCAGGTCAAGGAGATTTCAAAGCAATCTGTAAACAGTTTATCCATGATCATCCCAAGTTTAGCATTCACTGGATTACAACATACCTCTTTTCTCTACCTTGTGATTCTGTTCTTCCCTACCTTCTCTTATCTTTCCAAAATACATGTATCAATTGAGACAGGACTTTTGGTTTTTCTATTAATGTGCATTGCTCAAATATGTGCATACCTTGAAAATCTGTCTACTTTTTTGACATTTAACTATGGGTTAATTTTTGTTTAATATATAATGTGTCTATTCACTTATCCGTTGCTATATTTCATTACAATAATGTTTCTCTTTAAAATTGTAGCTCTTTGATCTTTTAATACTCTTTTTTCATTATTCTCTCAACCACTTCACAACTATTAAGTCCGTTTACCTTCTCTCAAATTATTGAACTCTGAACGAATTGAATCACTATTATGATAATTTGCCTGCATTTGTTCCATTAAAGAGCACATGAGAATCTCTAGCCATAAACATACTATTTCTACTTAATATGCTTGGCTGCTCAAAGAAATCTTGATTTATCAATTTTCCATGTGGAAATTGGCTTCGTAAATGAATGTATCTTACTCTGCAGGCAATTTTGCACTTTAGTAAAATAATTATTATAATTTTAAAAAGCAACATTTTGACACAAAAATGTATTATAGAAACAGAAGCAAATTAAATATTAATATATTTTATATTCCCACAAGCTAGAAATACACATTATAAACTTCTACAATTTATTTTCTCCCCCAGACACCCCCTAGTATCCTATATCAAAAATGTTCAGCTATTATTATTAAAGATTTTTTTGTTGTTGTTCTTTCTTTGCTCACTTGCTTATATATTTGTTTTTAGGCACATTAAAATTAGATAAAATAAACTTACCCAAGATGCGCTGTGAACACATAGACAATGGATTAGGTTGAGTTTGCAGCTTAAAGTTAAAATCCTTGATATAATGACAAACAGAAAAATGGAGATTTTGGTATTTAAAGGGACATTTGGTTTTTGACTACATATTTATCTGATGTTAAAATGCCTGTATTATGTTCTTCCTGAAAAAATCTATCTCTTGGGATTCTCCCTATCTGCTTCTCAAATCCTTCAATGACAAGCTAAAGTTATTTACTCTCAGAGGTTGTTCCTGACCTTCCTATCCTAGGAGACTGCTTCCTCCCTGTAAAAGTCTTGGTCTTACATCTGCTATTTATCTATCCACTTCATACTACCAGCTACATTATTGAAAATTATGCTTAACACATTTGTATTCAGATTTTGTATTTACGTTTTGGAACCATGATTAAACATTAACCATGATTAAAGATATTCCAATTATAGCTGCCTGACTAAGAGTGCTCACCAAAATCATTGTCCCCTGCAAAATGTCAGACCACCAAATGAACAACAGAATGAGAGCAATGTATCTCATTTTCAATGAACAAATAATCAGGAATTTTGAGGTCTAATCACAGAACATACTGGTAAACAATAAAAAGGTTTTATATAACACAAAGAAGGTATACTTCTAACACGGATGTAAAAGTGGGTTTGGCAAAGAATATCTAAGACTTATGTGGAGAAAAACAAAACAGTAGGTCTATGGCTGTTACTTCAATATCAATGTTCATTATAGAGCTATATAAATATGACAACTTAGACTAGTGGAGCAGATTAAGAAGTTCAGAAATATATGTGTATCTGATAACTAAATAAGTGGTATTTCATATTTGTGGTGAAGGGGCAGATTTTTTTAAATGGTCTTGAGAAAAATGGGTTAATGTGGAAAAAATGAATTTGCACTTATACCTTGCACCATAGACAAAATCATTTCAAGGAAAATTCAATGCATTCATGCAAAACGCCATGTTATAATA
This sequence comes from Delphinapterus leucas, assembly GCF_059928025.1. Lineage (NCBI taxonomy): Eukaryota > Metazoa > Chordata > Mammalia > Artiodactyla > Monodontidae > Delphinapterus > Delphinapterus leucas. The sequence continues at coordinate 25,200,646 of NC_143132.1, forward strand.
TTTTTAGAATATAATACAATAAAATATTTTCAAATTTTATTGTAAGAAATGGTTTCTCAAATGTGGCTTTGAAAATGCAATTATAAAGGAAAAAAGGGCAACTAGAAGTAGAAACTTTTATATGGCTGTAAATAGAAGTACTAATTTTTAATGTAGAAATGATATTCACTTGAAGTTAGAAATTATTTTCATCAAAGTGCATCATAAGGGGATTTTTTTAAAAAGAAAATTGGGAGAAGTTATTTAAGATTTCAATTACAAATTACTTGTATATATATGGACACAAAGCTAAGCTTTTAAAAAATATATTAAAATTTTAAAGCAAGCACTTCAGAATAGTGAAAAAGATGAATGGCTGATCAAATGAATATCATTAGAAAGCAGGGAAATCAAAATTAAAATTATGAGATACAATTTTATAACAATGTAATTAACATTGAAGAGGGCTACAGTATCAAATGTTTACAAGTATGTGCAACAAGGATAGCATTCATACACAGCACAGTAAGAATAAATTAGGAAATGTGCTTTGCATAATAGTTTGGCAATACGCAGTGAAGTGAATCAATTCTACTTATGGGTATTTAGCCTAGATAAATGTACTCATGTGTGCATTGTGGGACATGTGATAGAATGTTCATGGTGTCATTGTTTAAGAAACTGGAACATATCAAACTTTTATCAAGACTAGAATAAAAACAGTAATTTGTAATATGTGGATAGAGTAGAATAATATTCAGAACTGAAAATGAATGAAGTACAGTTATATAGAGCAACAAGGTGAAAGGTATAAATCACAGAAGACTACATACAGTGTTATTTAATTTATATAAAGTTTAAAGTCAGGCAATACTGAATAAAATGTATGTCAGGAAAGGTGCATAATTGAAAAACTGTGAAAATAAAAACAGAATGATTAAAAGAAAAATGAATATAATTTTAACCTTGGTGGAAAGAGAGGATGCAAATATTATTAGGGAAAAGGACTCATATCAGGAGAAGGGAGCTTCTAAGTTACAGACAGTGTTGTGCATTTTAATTTAAATGATGATTCTATTGGTGCTCCTGTTACTGTTATTAAATGTACACTAGGTTTTACACAGTCGCATGTGTGTGTGTGTATGTATGTACAGTCATTACAGACATGGCCAGGTTTCCAAAAGAGTTAAAAACAGTTCATGCTCAATTTTAGTAGCATTTATGAAATTACATTTCAAATATATGCTTAAGAATTAAATTATACTCTTCTATCCTCTTAATGAAGATGCAGCAAGAAGCTCAACCATATATTGATTTTGTCTCTGTGTGTCATTGAACTTTCTATTGGCAGGACTTGGAACTAATAGCTTTAGGAATGGATGAACACAATTTGGCAAATGTAGCACCTACTCAAATGTCATGGATTTGGAGTTTGAAATTGAACTCAAACATTTCGAGTATCAAATTCCACTAGTTACTAGAGTAAAATCAATTCCTGGTTCAAGAGAAAAGACCTGTGCCTGCTAAGGCTCTATGAGCATTTAGCACACTCTATTTAAAAACTTATTTGACTAGCTGAGTCAAGTGTGATAATTCCAAAGCCCCCCCCAAAAAATTATATATATATATATATATATTTTTTTTTTTCTCTCAATACACGGGCCTCTCACTGTTGTGGCGTCTCCTGTCACGGAGCACAGGCTCCAGATGCGCAGGCCCAGCGGCCATGGCTCACGGGCCCAGCCACTCCACGGCATGCGGGATCCTCCCGGACTGGGGCACAAACCCGCGTCCCCCGCATCGGCAGGCGGACTCTCAACAACTGCGCCACCAGGGAAGCCCCGAAAATATTTTTATTGAGGTTTACAATAAAAACTTTTATTGACGTGTTTTTTATCGTTTTACAGTTTGTGTTAATTTCTGCTGTACAGCAAAGTGATTCAGTTATACTTATATATACATTTTTTAAATATTCTTTTCCAGTATGGTTTACCTCAGGATATTGAATATAGTTCCCTGTGCTATACAGCAGGACCTTATCATTTCAAAATATTCATTTCAGAGCTAAAAGAATATATTTGGTTTTAAGAGATTTTAATTATAATTCAAAATAAAGTTATTCCCCCAATTGTTATAATACCCATTGTATTTCTCATACTACTAAGTCATCTGTGATTTAATTGAGGTCCAGCAATTGCCAATACCTTCTTTAAGACAGATGACACTGGAGAACAAAGTGGGCAGTTTAGATTACTATTTGCATTTCTTTTTTTTTTTTTACTATTTGCATTTCTAAGCTTTATCCTTTTAGTCATCAAATAATAATATTTAGAATATAGCATATGTAAAATATATGATCTCATCTTGCTAAAAAAATTATTTTGTGATTTAATATTCAACAAAATATTAAGTTGTTGGAATGTCCAATTCACAGAGACAGTAATTACAATTATTAAACAACTTTGGAAAAATTAAGAAAATTTCAAGTCATCATCATTCTAAGGAATGTATCACAACTTAGAAATTCAGAAGTTTCTATAGAAAACTATGTGGTCCTAGTAATTGGGTTGGTTTTTCCATTATATTCATCCCTGCTTTATAATATTGTCAATATGTATATTTTAATATGCCCCAAAAAAGGAGTTTTAACAATGACTTTCATGCTTATAAACCTGGGATATTGAGTTCTTATAAATACCACTTAAACCTGTCAGATACGTACTAAGATAACTCATTCACGGTTGTAACCTAAAGGCTGAAGAAAATATTATAACCCAGAAGAGAAAACAAAGGTTGATAAAGATGAGTGAGGGAGGAGAATTGAGCAACAAATCCAAGGTGAAAATTCAATTTCTAAAACATTAAGTTAGAATAAGACTGAGCTAGGGAAAATGTTTTAAGGCATAAAAACTCAATAAATGTAAGACCAGATACCATAAAACTCCTAGAGGGAAACATAGGCAGAACACACTTTGACATAAATAGCAGCAATATCTCTTTGGATATGTTCTCCTAAAGTAAAGGATATAAAAGCAAACAAACAGATGGGACCTAATTAAACTTAAAAGCTTTTGCACAGCAAAGAAAGCCATCAACAAAATGAGAAGACAACCTGCTGAATGGGGGAAAATATTTGCAAATGATATGACTGATAAGGGATTAATATCCAGCATATATAAAAAGCTCATACAATTTAACATAAACAGACAATGCAATTTAAAAATGGGCAGATGAGGGCTTCCCTGGTGGCGCAGTGGTTGAGAGTCCGCCTGCTGATGCAGGGGACACGGGTTCATGCCCCGGTCCGGGAAGATCCCAGATGCCGCGGAGCAGCTGGGCCCTTGAGCCATGGCCGCTGAGCCTGTGCGTCTGGAGCCTGTGCTCCACAACGGGAGAGGCCACAACAGTGAGAGGCCTGCGTACAGCAAAAAAAAAAAAAAAAAAAAAAAAGAAAAAATGGGCAGATGAACTGAGTAGGCATTTTTCCAAAGAGGAAATGCAGATGACCAACAGGCACAGGAAAAGATACTCAACATCTCTAGTCATCAGGGAAGTGAAAATCAAAACCACAATGAGAGTATCACCTCACACTTGTCTGGATAGCTATCAAAAAAATACAGGGCTTCCCTGGTGGCGCAGTGGTTGGGATTCCGCCTGCTGATGCAGGGGACACGGGTTCATGCCCCGGTCCGGGAGGATCCCACATGCCATAGAGCGGCTGGGCCTGTGCTCCTCAATGGGAGAGGCCACAACAGTAAGAGGCCCGTGTACCACAAAAAAAAAAAAAAAAAAAAAAAAGAATACAAATGACAAATGTTGGCAAGAATGTGAAGTAAAGGGAACCCTTATACACTGTTGGTGGGAATGTAAATTTATGCAGCTACTGTGGAAAACAGTATGGAGGGTTCTCAAAAAAACTAAAATTAGAACTACCATATGATCCAGCAATTCCACTCCTGAGTACCTGGGTATTTATCCAAAAAACCTCCATGAATTCGAAAAGATACAGGAACCCCAATGTTCATAGTAGCATTATTTATAGTTGCCAAGATATGGAAGCAACATATGTGTCCATCAACAGATGAATGGATAAAGAAGATGTGAGATATATATATATATATATATATATATATATATATATATACACAATGGAATACCACTAAGCAATAAAATTTATGAAATTTTGCCATTTGCACCCACATGAATGATGAATGGACTTGGAGGGCATTATTCTAAGTGAAATAAGTCAGACAGAAAGAAAAATACTGTATGATATCACTTATATGTGGAATCTAAAGAATGCAACAAACTAGTGAATATAACCAATATAACCGGACTCACAGATGTAGAGAACAAACTAGTGGCTGCCAGTGGGGAGGGAGGGACAATATGGAGGTGAGCGAGTGGCAGATACAAACTGCTGAATGCAAGATAGGCTCAAGGATGTATTGTACAACATGGGGAATATAGCCAATATTTTGTTATAACTGTAAATGGAAAGTAACCTTTAAAAATTATATAAAAATAAAAATTCTAAAAAAAGAATAAAAGCAAAACAAACAAACAAAAAAAACAGTAGAGAAATGAATCATACTGGATTCTGGGCACCTAACCCAGGTATGGGCCAGCTAGCTGTAACACATGGGGTCAGGACTGATATCAAACATTGTTAATATAAAATTAAATGAGCCTCTCAATCAACTCTCATTTAATGATCACCTCCTAATACAATGGACCATGTTAGATTTCAGAGATACTGAGAAGAAAACTCAACATTGCCCTCAAAACTCTCAGGAGTGCTGAAAAATAATTTCATTCACAGAATAACAACTAATAGACCAAATAAGAACTAGCATGCAGAATGATTTAAAGTACAAAGCAAAGTTCCAACTCATTCTGGGCTGGTGGGTTAAAGATAAAGGCATGAGCCTTGAAGCACAAGCATGATGATATCCAAAGGTGAGGCTCATAAAAATCATTACTGATACTGCTAAGAGTATGTACAAAGGCAAAAGGTAGAAGAAAAATTGTCCAGGAATGGGACATGAACAGAAAGAGGCTAATATTTTAGAACATGGCAGATGATAAGCCTGAAAAAATAGAAAGGACCAACACATGAAGTTTTTGGATGAAATATTATAGGCTTTAAAGTTAATTGTGAAAGCATTATGGAACTTTGGATACATTAATGTAAGAAAGTAAACTGTATTATTATGCTAAAGAGACTACTCTGTCAGCAGTATGGTATTTAAGGAGATTCAAAGATGGAGAAAACATTCACATGTGTCCCCGACAAAAAATAACATGGTCTTCAAAAGAAAACAGAATAATTACAGATTTTTAAATAATTTTAAAAATAAATTTCAAAAACAAAATCAGTAGCACCTAGTGCCAATTTAAATGTGGGACAAGAGAGAAGATAAAGTGAAGGATGATTTCAAGTTTCTGGCTTACTTGATAAATTTAAATATATTTGTCTCTCACTTATTCCCTTTGGCTATCCTGCCCGCACTCTGGTTATGACATAGTCCCACATAAGAATTCACTGTGAAGTATGCAACTTGATGGACTAGAAGGATTGGGACCTAGAAGTCTTTAAAAGTTACAATTTTCAACCAAATGGATGCAGCATATTCTGTGATCCACAAGTCATCAGCATGTTATTGATCTTGCCGGTATCTAAACCTATGTGCTTTCAATAAGCATAGAGTGAAATATTCTAGGGTTGCATTCCTGGTGATAAAAATTTTAATTGTTAACACATATTGTGTATTTATTGTTTGCTGCACATTTTTCTAAACTCCTTACATATATTAACATACTTAATCCGCTGTACTCCTTACTAGGTAAGTACTATTATTATCTCCACTTGACTCATGAGACAACTAAACCAGAATGAAACTACAAAAATTCTCCCAAGAGCACAGCACTGCTACCAAGATTCAAACCTATACAACCAGGCTTCAGAGTTCTTTCTCTACTCTGCATACTGAGTCCCTTTGCTTCACTTGTGTATTTTCTTGTCAAAGAGAATTTTAATCAGTAGAATTTATAAATTCATGGCTGTGAAGATGGTAAGGAACTTCATGACTCTTGACAGCAACAGCTTTAAATTTCTTTTTATTTCCAGTTTATTAGTGAAAATGTTGTTGTTCAGTAAATAAACATAGGTTAAGTATATTCATATGCCTTGAAGCTGAATACATCATTCACACTGAAAGTGATGAGAAAAGGTGGCTTGTGTTCAAAGAAATACATTTGTACAAATTGGAAAAGTCAATAAATGCTAGGTGTTACAAAACTATCCAAATGTAAGTGAAGTTCGCACCATGGAAAGTCATTTTCCAGCAGGTGACAAAGTGGTTTTGCTATGCTATATTTGTGTAGAATCAAAATCCAGTAGCAACTGACAACCCTAGGGAGACTTGACTATATCTTTTTTATTGTAACAGGGATATCCTAAATTGTATGTACTTCATCTAAATTGAGGTGAATTCCTGCAGACTTGATGCAGTAATCTTAGAATGCTTGCAGATTTATTCCAATTATATTTAAGTTCTTTTGTGGGAAGATGTCTTAGAAAATATAGGGAAGCACCTTGTTGGGAAATGGGACATTTGTCTGATGGGTCTTTAGAAATTTTATTTTTTTAACTTATATTTTTGAGAATAGCCCTCAAAATGTTTTCTGGGTATTCTGTCTGAATTTTCAATCTTCAGAAATCAGTTATCCTTCAGTTTTCAGTAGTACTTCCACAGAAAGAAAATGTTAATATATCACTAGGAACAGCTTTCAGATCAGTGTTAACAAGTGCTTCTCTCTCACTTCTCAGTAAAAATGATGCAGACTTCTTAAGTGATCTCATTCCATTACTTGAAAAGAGATAAGTTTTAATCCAATCCTGAGAGGAATGGAAATATTGGTGTGATGCAAAAGATAGAAACAGTGGAGAAGTGAGATAGCCACTAAAAAAAGCTGCCTAACAGGGACATTTGTGTTTGCCATGTACCTAGCACTCCGAAGTCAGTTTCTTAATTAATTCAGCAACATGTGGCAATTCTGTCTCTAAGAAGTCTGATTCTGAATTTTTTTCTGACAAAATAAACCCAGAGGTTTGCTTAACTGTTCTTGAAGAAAAACGTGGTTTGAGGAATCATTGCACTCAAGTAGATTTGAGAAATTCTAGGCTGGAACTATCAGTGACAGTCAATTTTACTTAGCATGCTTTGCAGATGACTGGCTTAGTAAATAAAATCTCAATTTTATTTTGTTTATAACTTCTTGAAAGTTATTTGAGATCTGTGACTCACAGTTTTATGGAAACTTCCTTAACAAATATTAAATGTTTTTAATAGGAAATTTTGCCATTTTTGAGGTCTCTATAGAGTATGAGGGCTTCCAGCTTCAAAATGTAATTACCTTCTTGCTTTCTATAACAGATATGCATTTTATTTTTACTTCAGTAGTGACAATTGAATAAAAAACATTAAAAATGGTTTATTTTTTTCATAGGATACAACTGTGCATTTAAATCACAGCAAGTAAATTTGATTTACATTTTGCCAGACCAAAAAATGTTCTTTGAAGACTCTGCCTTTCTCCAGCTCGCAATTCAGATGCATGTGTTTTGGTTTTCAAGAACCTTGCCTATCAAAAAAATGCTGCTACTTCAGAACCAGACAGAGATAATAGAGAAGTCAATGTTAGCAGGTGTTTTTAGAGTCACTGTAGGAAAATCTGGACTCCAAATATGACATTTTATGTTAAATAATATTTCATCAAAACCAAAATTAAAAGAACTATTCAGACATTCTTTTTGTAAGAAGGTCTCACTTTCTTACAAAATAAAATAATATTGTTTATGTTTAATTAAAATAAAGTTACTTTATTCATTCAATCAAGAGACATTTATTAAGCACTCCCTATTTATTATGAAAGGCTGTGTCCTAGAATAAATATAATAATAATAAAATAAACGCATTTCTATTGTACAATGGTGAAGTAAAAAAGATTTTTTAAAATATACAAAATAGTTACAATACAAAGAATATTGTAAGTGCCATTACAGAAGTACTAAAAGTTCCATGAATGTCTCAGGAAGGAAGAATCACTCTTGCAGCCTTTCCAAAGGTAAGATATTACACTGAATCTGCCCTTGAAGATTCAGGGAATGGCATCTCAGACCAAGTTAATAAATTAAAATAGAGTCTTACATACCAGAAAAGGAATGGTATAGGAATGATTTAAACTCTGCTTGTTTATCCCATAGGGTGTCTGTTCATCTCATAAGAATGTGAATTTCAGACTGCCAGAAACAGTATGAGGAAGTTGGATTTGATAAAAAAATGAAAAAACACTGTATGTATCTATATATGTATGTATATTATGTATATATTGTGTGGTGAAGAGATTTGATAAAGGTTACAATATTAAAGAGATTTAATTTGGTAAATAACTTTAGTAAATTTGATGAGATGAAATAGATGGGAACATATTAAGGAAGCTGTTACATAATAATGGTAATAATATTATGACCTAACTAAAAAATAACAATGGAATTGAAAAAGAAAAAAAAGAGAGATAGGAGAGGCATAATGGGCATAGAACGACATAAGGATAAAGTATATGTTTGATGAAGAAGCAATGATCAGGTATTACTCAAAGATTAATTATTTTTTAATTCTGCATTCAATCATCTATCACTTTTTTAAAAATATAAAACTTTTAAGTATATGACTATGTCACAAAAATAAACCCATATGCATGATACGGCTAAGTCTATTGCTAGCTACAGGACAGCCTTATTTGATATCTTTCTTCCCCAATATTGGCATTCACTAGAGTTTTGGTTAAATTATTACAATTAGATTGTACATATTTATATCACTACTAGAGCAAAATAGAAAAAATCCTCCTCTGTAAATTAGTCATGTCCATTGTTTGCAGTTTATAAATCATCAGTAATGAAACTGTATGGAAACGGTTAACCTTCTCCAAGTCAGCAATGGTATTTGAATCAGAAAATTGACATCACTTTATTAGTAGGGTCAAGGGCTGCTATACTAGCAAATTTAACATGTATATTCAAGCAGTAGATGTCAATAGTGTAAAAAGAAAATAATTGACCCAACTGTCCTCCTTTACAAATGAGATATCTGCTAGTATTTATTTTTTAACTACCATTCTTTGGTGGTTTTATTTGGCAAAATCAATGACCTAAGTTCTGACCTTCCAATTCAGATACACTGGGGGGATGAAAGCCAAAGACATATGATAGTTTCTAGACATATTAAATTCAGTTTCACCTTGAATTAACAGGGGATGGTGGACATTAACCAGTATGTGACCCTGAGTTAATGATTTGATCACCTATTTTGTGCTTTATGAAAATATATTAAGGGACAACTGGAATGCCTTATCAACTTCTGAGCAAATAAAGAGAAGATTCTTAGGAAAGAGTAACTCAACCTAGTGTTGAAAAGCAATTTGAGGTTAATTGCTCTATCTTGAGGCAGAATTACTAGTTCTTCAGTCTCCAGGGCAGAAGTTGAACCTTAGTGGAGAAGGAATATTACTCCAGGAGGAAGTATAATGACTCTACTTGGTGAGTCTGTGATTGCAGGAGCAATGATCTGTTAAATGACACATAATCCTCCAGAGAGGAACTACCTCATCCAGAACTCAGTAATGAAAGTTAGATCAGGGACAGAATCATCTAAGTGCCCTCCCCTGCTAACACTTCTAATGTTCAGGGAAACTGTAGAAACAGGTGGTCTTCACTCTGAAGAACTTTATATAATGAATGAACCACACCCACCACAAAGTACATGCAATGGGCTTAGTGGAGAAACACTAAGAGGTTTCTCTGGAATAATAGAGGACTCTCTGGAGTCGTATATATGACTCATCATCTAGTGGGAGCAGAAATCAATGACATTTGGGATACATGTGAGATATTGTATAACTGCGTGTTATATAATATTTAAGAAATTTCATTTTGATACTCTGCTTTTAATATGTACAAGTTGAAGTATTGTTTAAAGTTATTTCTATGTATCAAAGAATGATTTTCTCAGATTCTCTGGGCCAAAGATGTGTGATACCTTATTAATGTTTCTTCAGCACAATGTAATCTATGCTGCCAAATGATTAGATAAATGGTTGAATTCCCTATACAATGACACCATTCACCATTTACCAACATATCAATCATGGCATGAAATGATGTATTATGACATCACACACCTTTGATGACACTACCAACTTTTGATCATCTTATAGCTAAATGAATAGAACTCACCATTAGATGATAAAATGAAGGGACTGCCTTTAGGCAGTAGTTTTACTCATACAGAGAAAATTATTTAATTTTCTTTTTCAAATGAACTATTTTGCCTATTTTGATCTTTACTAGCCTTGATAAGAAATATATATTATATATATTTATAAGATATATTGAGTTAAATGTACTTTAGTCTTTTAACATAATTTAAATTTTGTACTACATAATTTTAAAATAAATACTTCAACTACTTTATCTTAATTTTATTTTTGTGAGAAATTTGTATTTTATAATAAAATTCCATATTTACTTTATTGTTTAAACATTCTTCCTGTTTTTCATGTAGTTGTAATTTTTTTCTACTGACACTCACTTTCCTGAATGTTTTTTGAATATTTTACTGATATTTTCAACTTCTTAGCTAACTATATTTATTTTTGGTATTCATTATTTCATTGTTTTGTTTTACTTTTTATTTAGTGACTTCATCCTTTTAAACATACTTCTAAATATTGCTCATATACTTTACTTTGTATTCTAAAGAAAAAACAATTATTAGAAATTTGCTACCCTAGGCTACTTTGATAGTTTCAACATTTCTCAAATTTGTTTTGAGTAATAAACATTCAAAAGTATACTAAAAAACTGATATTTGGGGAAAAATTATATGGTCTAACAAGGCAAGTTTTCCCTTAAAGATAGTTAAAAGATCCCTTTACTATAGTTTCAAGAAAGTTTCATTTGCTGATTTGTACTGTGAATTTTTAAGAGAATATAGATTATGCAGTGTTCCACAAAATATTTGACTGAGGTACTCTGTTTTTATAGTCTCTTGTAGAATGAGTAGTCACTGAACACACTTTGTAAAATAATACATAATTGGAGTAGAAATCGTTTTTTAAAGGTATAGGCTAATTAAGTGCCATAGTTATTATACTTGACTATTCTTTGCAGTTGGTTTTTATAATCTCACTTTTATCATTTTCTCTACACGATTGTTCAATACTCATTTATTGTTTTATCCTTTCCTGGCAACTGAGTATCGAGAGATGAAAAAAGTTTTTACCTCAATAAAATCAGCAGGAATTATGCACTATATTACTTACAATTTTGAGTGATTTTGAGACATTTTTTGAGTAATATTTTTAGTAATTTTTTGAGTAAATACATTTGATCACTCATATGAGCCAGACACTGTAATAGCCGCTGGTAAAAAAAAAAAACTAAATGCAAAAGTAGACATGACTTTTGAACTCATGGGAAGATAGATAACAATCAATGAATCATTCAAGTAAACCAAAAATATTCTAATCTGAGAAGTGCTATTAAAAAGTGATGGGACAAGGAGAGAAGGGAAATTTCATTGCTCTCTGAGAGCTTGTAATTGAAATTTTTGAGTTAAGTTATTATTAACTAGAGAGCAAAATGAAGAATAGCCTTAAAAAGGTGCAGGGGAATACTGGAAATATATTTAAGGATACGTTCTAGACAGCATGTTTTTAGGCTTTACGGTAGGAAGAAACATGACATAATAGAAGAACAAATTTAAAAGTTAGGCAGGTAAAAAGAGCTGCGGAGGGTAAAATAAAGCTTGTTAAAATAGTTCTCAGAGTATGGGGGACATTGTAGGTATGTTAGGGACTTTTATATATGTATACTAATATGATAAGCTACTCCAGATGTCTGGTTTACGTAACTGTTTGAATGATGGTGGTGTTACTCCTGAGTTTGGGAACACTGGTACCTTTTTCAAAGCCCCACCAGGAACACTTGCCTTGGGTAACAGCCCGCAGAGTCACAAATAAACATTAAGTTCCTGATATGACTCTCCTAATGGCCCTGGTAATAAGCACTCTCCCCCTCCCACCAGGGTCTTCACTTTTGGTGCCCCTTAGATAAGACCCCTATGAAGCTTACCAAAACCCTGCTCTTTCTGGTTTGAATTGACCAATCTGGCCTCCAGGACCTGTGACTAATAAACTTCTCTATCTCACTTTCTCTTGTAGTCTTTTATTGAACCCTGGCTCACCATCCAACTCCTTAACAATTTAGTAAAGTCACAACATACAAATAAGAGATAGCATAGCAAGCCTGAGACTGCTTTTTCTTCGAAAGGTCTGCTTGCAGTGTTGCCCCTTAGATAGCATTTGAGAACTTGAATTTAGGAAGCGTTTCCTCTATTTCCTAACTGTACAAACCATGTTGTTTTTGCCAAGTCCCTGCTTTCATTCTGGGAGTCTGAAAAGTTGGTACACTTTAGGCAGAGGGTGCCAACATGACCAGCTCTCAGTAAAAATTTGGGGCCTTGAGTTTTAAAAGAGCTTTCCTGATAGACAACACTTCACAGATATTGTTACAACTTGATGCTGGAGGACTTAAAGCTCATCCTGTATGACTCTTGGAAACTTGTACCTGGTTTCCTCTAAATTTCACCCCTTGAAACTTTTTGCTTGGTTGACTTTACTTTGTATCATTTTGCTGTAATAAATCTTAGCCATGGGTATGATTACATGCTGAGTCCTATGAATCACTGAACTTAGGGGTAGTCTTGGGAAACCCGTCACACCACTTTTTTTAAAATAAAACTCCTTTTACTTGAAAGAGTTACAAATTATGATAATAAATCAGGTGATCCCATCACTTTGAGGAAAACAACTGATAGCATTTGTTGCTAATAATAAAATTTCAACTCTCAAGTGATAAACTGAACTTTGGAAAATTTGTATACACTATTGAGAATTTGAAAATGTCCTATACTTAAATACTTCTCTGATCATATTTTTGTTGAAATGAACAAATGTTAACATGTTTCTTATATTGTATAATAAAATGTACAATATTATACCAACATTTAGGAGATCTGCATAACTCAAGGAACCAATATTTTCAAAGTGACCAATGCATAATGTCAACAAATTAATGAACAGGTAAAAGATTCAAAGCACAAGAAGCCCCAGTGGATTATACTGTTAGAAAATAAAAGTTTATTGATATGGTTTTATATTCTATGTTGCAAATAACCACTAAGAAATACCACTTGTTGAGTTTTCGTGTTATACCAAAGAATATCCACAAATATCTGGAAATGATATAAGAAAACCAAAACTTTTCAAACTACATACTTGCATAGATGATATCATATGTGATATCCTAGCAAGAGTAATGTATAAACATATATGAGAATCCAAGTTGTCTTCTACTAAACAGATAAGAAAAGTGAAAAAGCAAGGCCTATCTTTTCACTAATGTTTTGTCTTTGCAAATATTGTTATTTTTCATAAAAAATATCTCACCATGTTAATATTTAATAAGATTTTTATGTTAGGATTAATTAATAAATATTTTACAAATCTTTTCATTATACCTTCTAATGCAGCATATACCAATAGATAGAATTGACATTAAAAAAAAAAAAGCTCTTTGGAGTGCTTAATAACTTTTAAGAGTCCTGAGATCAAAAAAATTGAGAATCATTGGTGAAAAAGAATGCAAAAACTGGTGCCTTGGAGGACATTTAGGGGATTACTGTAATATTCCCAATGGTGATAACAGAGGAATTTAAATGAGGCAGTCATGATAAGCAAGGAAAGCAAAAACATGATTTAGAACATCTCATAAAAAAAAAAAAACAACAACCAGGAAGACTGATTCCATGTCTGGGTGGAAAAAGAGGGAAAGGCTGAATGAAGTCAAGTTTGTGAGTCCGTCTCTGCTGTGATAAAGTGAATGGCATTAGCCTGGTTAGTCAACAAAGGAAAAGAGACAAGTTTAAGGGTAAAACAGGGAGGTGTTAATAGATAAGAAAATTTATGAAAGTTGCTGTACACCCCTTCTAAATATTTATCAGCACAGAACAAGTTTAATTTTGTCATTGTTCTCTATTTCAAAGACAAGATTTTTTGATAAAGCTGTCAGTCATTAAATTGTGGAATAATATTAGATAAATTATTGCAGAGGAAAGCACAAAGAATGAATAAAATGTTTATATATGACTATATTACTTATTACTCTAGAGCCTAGACTTCAACACAGTTCAAGTCATACATTTAATTCCCTTTTGGTAAATATTCCTCTCATTTATTTATATTGGCATATTTTTGTTGCTGTTGTTATTTTTATTTTTTATTATATTTTTTGGGGGTACGTGGGCCTTTCACTGTTATGGCCTCTTTCATTGCGGAACACAGGCTCCGGACGCGCAGGCTCAGTGGCCATGACTCATGGGCCCAGCCACTCCACGGCACGTGGGATCTTCCCGGACCGGGGCACGAACCCGTGTCCCCTGCATCGGCAGGCGGACTCTCAACCACTGCGCCACCAGGGAAGCCCGCTGTTGTTATTTTTAGAACACTGGTAGTATGTTGTCACTGGAACACTGTTGATTATGATTAATTATCATTTATAGCATTTTTATACAAAGGCATTTCTACAACATGACAGTGATAAGGTTTTCTCTATCTGTTGGAATGCAAGATTTTCTCACAGTCTGGTTTTATGATTTAGGCTGACATGCTTGAAAATTATTTGTGCATAAAATAAAAGTGAGCACATTTGGGCAATGTTTGGGGCATCTGTGGTCAGAGATAATCTCTTTTAAGGAATGCCATGAATCAGAGATTTCTTATTTTTTTTTTAATTAAAAAATACTTTATAAAAAAAAGTCAAGATACTCAGAACCTGTGAAGCACAGAAGGAAAAGTTGGCTGGTGCAGGAAGACAACACTGGAGAAGAAATAATATGTCTGAAGGAAGATAATTAAAGTACAATCTAGAGAAAGTACAATTGATGAAGACGTCCATTTGAGGAAAGCAATAGGACAAGAGGACATAGCTAAAGGCTTTACACCAGAACACATGATCCAAGTAAATAAGCTGTCCTCAAATGACTAGAACAAAGTAACAAACAGGTATGATCTGGTTGTGTTGTTTTGTCAAGGTCATTTACTCAATGAATTCATTGAGTTTCTATATTTATGAAGCACTACGGTCAGTATTTTATTTTATTATTTTTTTTAATACAGCAAGTTCTTATTAGTCATCCATTTTATACACATCAGTGTATACCTGTCAATACCAATCTCCCAATTCATCACACCACCACCACCACCACCACCAATTTCCCCCCTTGGTGTCCATACCTTTGTTCTCTACATCTGTGTCTCAATTTCTGCCCTGCAAACCGGTTCATCTATACCATTTTTCTAGGTTCCACATACATGCATTAATATGTGATATTTGTTTTTCTCTTTCTAACTTACTTCACTCTGTATGACAGTCTCTAGATTCATCCATGTCTCTACAAATGACCCAATTTAATCCATTTTTATGGCTGAGTAGTATTCCATTGTATATATGTACCACATCTTCTTTATCCATTCATCTGTCGATGGGCGTTTAGGTTGTTTCCATGACCTGGCTATTGTAAATAGTGCTGCAATGAACATTGGGGTGCATGTGTCTTTTTGAATTATGGCTTTCTTTGGGTATATGCCCAGTAGTGGGATTGCTGGGTCATATGGTAATTCTATTTTTAGTTTTTTAAGGAACCTCCATACTGTTCTCTATAGTGACTGTATCAATTTACATTGCCACCAACAGTGCAAGAGGGTTCCCTTTTCTCCACACCCTCTCCAGCATTTGTTGTTTGTAGATTTTCTGATGATGCCCATTCTAACTGGTGTGAGGTGATACCTCATTGCAGTTTTGATTTGCATTTCTCTAATAATTAGTGATGTTGAGCAGCTTAAGGTCCACATTCCTTGAGTTTATATATGAAGCTGGAGAAGACTTTGAAAAGGCAAATGTTACTTTGCTTAACACATAATATGTAGCTCCCAATGCATTATAAGGAAACCATAGATATTTTCTTTATCTCCTCATCAATCTTATCACCTCAGTTGATGCTTAAAATGAAAAGAAATGGGAGGGAGTAAGTTGCTAGGTATCTGAAAGATCAATAAATTAAAATAAACTGCTTTAATATTCACTTTATGGATACCATTAGCATTCATATCATTATGCAGTAAAACTGTCATCTTAAACACTGTATCTTTAGAATAATAATTAAAATCTAATATAGTAAGAATTCAATATGCATGCTTCTAATGCCTGGATAATGTAATGTAGTGGATCATGCAACATTATTACAGATTATTATTTCAATTTAAAGTAATTAGACTATTAAAACAATGATTTAATGTGTATATAGACTTACACACACACGTATACATACTTAATTTTTTTTTCTGTTTGAAATGCTATTTTTCATACCTGTATTCTATGGATAAAATCTGAAGTCATTAAAATCACATACACACTTTAAGACACTAATATAGTGATAATACATTTATTTAAATTGCATAGTTACAGACTTCTCATCAATTTCTTAAATATACACTAGTGTGAAAAACAAAACAAAAAAAATAAAAAACACATCAAATTCCATGTCAAAACCAAGGTCTATCAAATCAGGGAAGTGGTGAGTTTTCTCTTTGGAAACAAACTTCTGATATTATAAAAATTGCCAATGTGTGACCACCATCAGAATCCTAGAATTGCTTATTATTAAATAATTGAGAAAATACTAAACATAATTACATACATTTGTCTTTAATTCAAAATAAACTTGAGCTTCTATGGCAATATTTATTAGCTTTACTCTGAGAAAATTAAATAATTTAGAGTCCTTAGTGACTATAAATGGACAATTTTTACAAATTGCTTATGATTCTTTGATGCAAATTTACAGAAACAAATTAATTTAGGGAAAAAAATAAACAATATTTTTCTTAGACAACCTAATGAAAGTGTGAATAACCAAAATGCAGAGCACAAAAATGAAATAGGCTTATGAACAACTGGACCAGGGTCTGCAATACAACCAGGACTCTCTACTATACTATTTTGCTTTCAATACACTGGCTTCATCGTTCTTCCACTTTAAAATGGCTTTCTCTAAACAGTAGGAAATGCAACCACTGAAACCTCCACTGTTTTTACGACTTAACAACTTTCATCAACATCAAGCAATTGTCTTTCTTCTAGAGTAATATTTTGAAAAGGTCCAGGCAAAACTTGATTGAGGAAGTATAGCCAATTGTCTACCTTTGGACAAATCAAATGCAGTGTACTCTTACTAGCCTAGTTTGGATCCTGGATTAATGGGCCCTTTTCTCATATATTACGGATATTTCCCCAGAGGCAGGAACACTTGGGGTCCACTTATTTGAGTTAGAGGTTATTGTAGAGAAAAGGAAAATAATTTGTGTCTTGAAGCCACCACAATAGATCTGCTTTATTTTCCTGATGTTTCACAGACCTGGGGCAAAATTACATTGGCACTAGTAGTCACAAACCAATATTTCTCTTGCTTCATTATTATCTGTACTTAGAAGTTCTTATCATCTTAAAATATAACCTTAATATTTCTCTGAAATACAAAAATCTAACTCAAGTGCATCCCATGGGCTAGTTTTTCTTAACCAGCATTCAAATAAAATCCATAGTATCTTCTTCTGCTGCTCAAATTCCCTATGATGAAATCACATTTTTATGACAATATCCAAAGCAGTAGTTATGCCATTTCTTCCTGTTGAAAACCTCCCTGCCCACTGGAAGAATAATCACAGCTGCCGAAGTCTTTTACCAATATTGCTGAGACTTTCCACACTCTGTGTAAAGGTTACAATATGACCTCAAGATGTCACATCTTCCCTCTTAAGCAAAGCTGCTTGCACCAAAGGTGGTGAAGCCACTTATTCTCAATATCTAATGCCATAGAGGCAAGAATTAGTAGAGCACTAGAGGAACTTTTTGTTTTCTCTTAGGTAGAGAAAGAGACACAGTAAACCAGGAAAGTATTAGGGAGGCAAGTGTAGAAGAGCAGAGCCAGTCAGTCTGATCCTTTCTTGACAAGAGCAGAGCAGTTCTTCCTTTATCCCAGGATAAAATGAAAGAACAACTCACTAAACAAAATATAGACATTGTAATTGAGAGCAACTGAGGCTGTGAAATAGAACTTGGAACACCAGAATGAACCATAATTTTGGCATTTGTCTGGATGAAGAGAAAGGTACCACCCTCAGCTGCCACTGTCACTTACTCATTAAAATGGAGTAATATGGTGTGTCTGAATATATACAGATCTCACTCAGCCCTCCCCAGTCAAATGATCCATCTGCAGAAGGAAAACAAAAACAAAATCGAATGGGGCAAGAAACCTGAAATAACTGCCTATACTAAAATCTATAACTTCATCTATAAATATGATTGAACATACAGAGAGCACTGACATCTTAGAAAAAGCAACAATACCAAAAGTCGGACGTGAATAATAAAGATATTAGAAAAGTAGTAAATTTAGAGACTAAAAGGGAACTTAAATTAATTAGAAATTTTTTTAAAAAATGCTGGGGGCAAAAGCTCAATTAAGGCAACAGCAGGACTCAAGGAATCTTCCAGAATGTAAAGCAAATATTGAAAGAGGTGATAAATAAATTATATTTTAAGAGAAAGGGAGGTTAATCCAAGAACTTCAACATGAGTTTCTCTTTAAAGAAACTGAGAAAAAAAATGGAAGATAATTAATAACAATATGAGTAACTAAAGTGTTCTTGATCTCTCAAGAAGATATTAGTTTTCAGGTTGAAAGGTCCCAAAAAGTACCATACAGCATTGGAAAAATGATTTAACACCCATAAACATTATTGTGAAAATTTGAAACAAGGATAAAGATAATACTAATAAATAATGATAGAAATAATAATAATACAGGTGATGGATAATGGAACAATAATCTGATTGACATCATCATCTTTATCCAAAGATAAGATGTCAGGAGAAAATTGTCATTAATTTATGTTACATAGTAAAATGATTTTAACTCTACAATTTTATATCCACTGCAAGTATTAATCAGGACTAAATTTTAAATTAACGTGTTTTCTGAAATGAAAGTTTAAGAAATCTATAAATTCAAGAAAATCCCAATCAAAAAATAAACAGACTTCTTGTAGACATCATCAAACCAATTCCAAAATTCATATGGAAATGCAAAGTTGAAGAACTTACACTACATAGTGCCAAAGCTTTCTACAAAGCTAGAGTGAGCAAGAAAACATGATACTGGCCTAAATTTGGGCAAATAGATCAATGGCACAGAATACAGCAGAAACAGAATCAATACATATATGGTAAAGATCTTCAAGAAAGGTGCTAGTGGGAATGTAAAATGGTACAACCACTTTGGAAAATAGAGAAGTTTTTGTTGTTGCTGTTTTAAGAAATTAAGTATCAAAGCATTATATGACCCAATCATTCCACTCCTAGGTATTTACTCAAAAGAAATGAAAGCACATATCCATAGAGGAACTTGTAAATTAATGCGTTTTGGAGCTTCATTTATAAGCTAAAAACTGAAAACAACCAAACTGTGCAACAAGAGATGAATAAATAAACAAAGGTCGTATATCTACTGAGTCCTACTCAGCAAGAAAAAGGAATAAAACCTAGAACAATTATGTTGATTGAAATGTCAGATATTTTTTAAAAAGTACAAACTGCATGATTCTATTTATACAAAATTTTAGAAGATGCAAATGAATGCATAGTGACAGAGACCAATGTTGCCACACAGGCAGGTTGAAGAGGGGAGGCGGCGGGGTTGGGGGGTGGAGGGTGGAGATGTGAGGGCAGGGCGGTATTACAAAAGGAATGGTACAAGGACACTTTGGGAGGTGAGAGATATGCTCATTATCTTGACTGTGGTGATGACCTCACAAGTGTTACATGTGCTAAAACCTAACTATTATACACTTTAAATAAGTGTAGTTTAAAAAAGCTGTATTAATAAAAAGGACAATTCCAAGCATCAGCAAGGATTTGTAGGAAGCAGAGTTCTCTTGT
The DNA here is from genome assembly GCF_059928025.1 of Delphinapterus leucas. Taxonomy (NCBI): domain Eukaryota; kingdom Metazoa; phylum Chordata; class Mammalia; order Artiodactyla; family Monodontidae; genus Delphinapterus; species Delphinapterus leucas. The sequence continues at coordinate 25,220,810 of NC_143132.1, forward strand.
ATTGCTGGTAGTTATGTAAAATGATTTGCAAATAAGAGGCAATCGCTATCTATGGTGTGTGATGGTGAAACCAACACAACTAGCAAAAAAATTACATTTAAAGACAATTTACCTTTTCTAGTAGATTGTTATTGAAGAATAAAATGTAACTTCCATAATGGCAAAGACTAAGAAGATTTCAGCATTCTTGCAACACATTCATGATGTGTAAAATAGTTTTATAGGGAAAGAGAGACAGAAATAGAGAATGAGAAAATAAGGGAGGGAAGGGAGGAGAGGAGGATATTAAGGCAGGAGGTGGAAGGTATGGGGAGCAGAAAAACGGCATAAGAAAATAGGAGTTAACAGTATCTCTGGGATTAAGGGAAATGGGTTACTTGCCATTATATCAACACCCACTCAACACTGATCTCTCCCTCTAGAAACATCCTTATGGCATATTTAACCTACTCAGAGGAGTTCTTTCATTCCCCAGGCTTGATTCTGCTTTATTCCTACACATTTTACTTAACTTAATTTTAACCTTTGTTTAAAGGCAGTTTTCAGACTTGTAGAACAGAAACATCATGTAATATTCCCTGGGATGATACCACAATAAAGCCAAATTACATTCTAGAGACAGGAGTGGTTTGAAATATCCCAGGGAAATCCAGGATCACAGGGAAATCAACAGTGATGGGCTTCAGAGCCAGCAAGGGAAAGATGAAGTCATGAATAAAAGCAAGTTTGGAGCTTTTTCGCTCCTTTCATCTCCTCCCCTCCAATTTCTGAAAACGGAAACATCTATACCTGTTCATTTACGCTGCCTGTGGAGCTCTAATGACTACTCTGCTAAGAAACCTAGTGAGCTGGAGGTGGAAAATAATGACTATCGGGCAGAGGATGTCATCCCGAAGGTCAAAGAGCGAAACTTTCAAGGCTTCTGCATCCAAATGAAATGCCATCCCTGTGCAGCTACTAGGGTGAATTCAGTCTGACATACCAAAGTAATTTGTCTCTAGGCAGCTTCTGCTGAAGTAGAAAAAGTCACATCATAGCACTTGTAACTGAGGTGGGTTCGCAGGGTGAGTGATCAAATTGCAGTTACAGACTAACCATGAATTCACAGGTCTTGAAATCAAAACTCTAGATCATGAATGCCAGGTCCATTCTATTTGTTTTGTTTTTACAAACTCAAAAACAACCTTTTAAAATCTCTGCTTAGTTAAAAGTCAGCTTCGTCCTGATTTTATACTCACTGTGAAGCCTTCTAATGGAGAGTGCAGATCTGATTTCACTTTTTAATGTGAGGCTGATATTATTACTGACTCACACTGGAAGAATGAAAAGATACAATCTAGTTTCCCAATCCTATTTCCAATCTCATTTATAAACACCATCCACAAGAGCTCATCTTTGACTAAATTCATTTACCTAAACCATCCTTTTACCACCCTACTTGATTTTATCTACTGACCACTATGATCCTTCCATCTTTTTATTTCTTCTGCTGAAGTCGATACCAAACTTTGATACCAAGTCCTCATGAACTCAACTCTCCAGAAACTCACAGTTTGCTCTGGGTTGACAGGAAGTAAATCAAAATTAAAATAAAGAATGATATATATATATATATATATATATTTCTTAAAGTACACATGGAGTGCAAGAGTAATGCATAGAAGAAGAAATAGCACCTGAGTTAACTATTTTAAAAGAAGTGGAACTTATCTAGGAGAGTGAATATAGGGTAACAAAAATAATAGCATGAGCAAAAGAGTAGTGTTTACAGAAATATTCCAGATCATCAGGTGCATATCAGGGACTGGTCATGGTTGAAGCCAGATAGATGAAGGCCATGAGAAATGTTATGGATCCCAATCAGAGGCTCTGGCTTGATGTACTGTAAGCCACAGTGATTCTTTTGAAAGTTTTATGGTCTGAATTTTTGTATTTAGACAAATATAGTATGGAATAAATTTAATTTGAGAGATGATTTAAAACTGAAGGCAAGGAGATTAAAAGGAAGAAAAATTAATATGCTGGACAAAATATTGGGAGAATCTAAATTAAGACAGCAATGATAAGAAAGATAATGCATCTAGAAAAGTTTAGGAATTTAATTAGGCTGATTTCTGTAACTGGTTTGGAGTAAATGGTTTCAAATAAAAAATAGTTTAGAATCACTCAAATATTTCTGCCTGGGGTGACTGAGTGCAGGACCTCATTATTAACTGAGAGTAGAAATACAAGATTTACAGGTTTTAGGGGCAAGTTATGTTGGGGGGTTTGCTTTTGAGCATCCAAAGAGATACATCTTGTAGCTAACTGGATATATGAGTGTAAAGGGTAAAGAGCTGAATAGTGATGTAAAGGATTTACAGTGTTAATTAGAGCCAAGAACAAGAAGTAACCAAGGAAGAATCTAAGAAAAATAACAGTATATTAGCTAGGGTTTATAACTGCACACACTAGAAAAATCATATTGGCTGCCTTAGGTAAAACATGGCAACAGAACTGAAGGGATGCTGGAGAAGAAGCGGCCAGTAATCACGGGTACATTGAAACTTTCAAGAGTTTATTTGAGAAAACATAGGTTTTAATGGGCAGCGCCAAACCGAAAGTAGTTAGGGATGCTCCTCAGACAGGAGCTAGGGGAAAGGCTAGGATAGGGCACACATGGAAGCAAAGTAAGAAAACTATTTGATTGGCTATAGCTTAAGTGGTTGCCTTATTTGGCAAAGCTCAGTGGGCTTTTGTGGTTAGTTGGTCTCAAATTTTATTTTCTTGGAGAGGAGATAGGAATTGACTCTGGCTTAAGTTTTGGTTTGCTTACTTCCACTACCAGGGCATTAGAGCTACCTCAGCTTAATGGCTTCCTGTTTAATTACTTTAACTGTACTAATAATCCATTTGACTTGGTACTTCTCAGTCTAGTCAAAGTTTGAGACATCAGAGGCATCAGTCTAGGTCATTGGTCCATGCCCTCATGCCCTTGTTACCACTGAACAGGTGATAGACTTGGCCTTGCCAACTTTCACTTCTTCTGTCAAGTGCCACAGAAGGATTTTATCTCAAGGGACCAAAGTAGTGTAAAGAGGAAAATGGGGAAGGAGCAGGGATTAAAAAGAAAGAAAGAAAGAAAGAAAGAAAATGCACAGAGATATGATGGAAACAAGTAATGAATTTTGTCATGGAAGTAAAGAAAATTTTTAAATTTCAGAACATGAGGGGACACACACACACACACACACACACACACACCCCATACATGCACATAAAATTCAAGGACATGGCTAACCAAAATAGATTTAAAGTTTTCAACTAAATCATAATTTGCAATCTGTAGATTGTCATTTCATATATAATATAACAAAGCCAATTTTGTTATTTAAAAAAAACCCACTTTCAAAGTTCTGATATCTTTTAAAACATGACACCTTAGGAATTTTTATCTGAAATCATCAGTGAATGCATTTATCATTATTTCCCTCCTGCTACTATACCAGACTTCAGCTTTGAAATACAAAGCCTTCAGCTATTTCTTATTCCTTATTTCTTCTATATGAAAACATGGATAATTACTGAGTTAGTAAGGCTGATTAACATTTTTTAAAGATCTGCCCATTTAACTGCTAAATTTGTATCAGTTTCAATGTAATGATGTTCATACTAAGACACAGTTTTCTAGGAACTACAAAGTTACAGAAAGCTGGAATTTAGCAGTCTCACAATTTTAAAAATCTATATATGATTTCAAGTGTTTGTGTATCATATTTGTTTTAATAACTTGCTTTGTCTTACATTTCTAAGAACCATAATCTTACACAGTCTGTGATTAAAATATATATATATGTATATACATATCTATATAAATAATAAAATACAAAGATCTAGAGCTATGTTTTTTATAATGCCAGATGTTCCAAGTTTTTAGCCGTGTGAAAAATGTGATGATATTTTGCTAGTCTGAGAAGCTATAAATTATATTCAAACTAGGATGTAAGATTGCTAATAGTAAGAATACCATCTCTTTAACTGTGAGTTATATTTTGCATCTTAAGCTCATTCTTTTTCAAATCCTTTCCTATTCTTGCATTTGTAACTCAGCTAATATTCCATTTTCTCTGCTTTTCTTCAGTTGTGCTTTGCCTATTTCATCTTATTTAGAATAATTAATGGAAAACCCTAAGTTTAAGCAAAATAATGTATCAACATATATATTAAAAATAAATGATTAAAGAGTTTTTTAAAAGAGAAGGATGATGGAAAGGGTAAAGAAAACATTGAGGGAAATTACATTTAAAAACAGAACAGAGCAAATTATTGATCTTGAAAAGTAATTTCACACAGAAAATTTTAAGTGCTGGATAAAATATTTTTAAAAAGAAAAGTGCATGACTAACTTGTAAGAAAGTAAGAAAAATCATAAGCCAGAACGAGGAAAGGGAAGTGCTCCAGAGAGATAGCAAGACAGTGGATCTGGAGGCTGCCCTGAGGGTGTGGGTATGACCCAGTGACAAGCTGCTTTGTTTCAGTGGTGACTTGGCGGGATAGGAGGCAGAGCCTCACGCCTGTGAATCAGTCCAAGGCCCTTGAGTGTTACAATTTCAGGGTAAAATAAACACTGTATAAAGGGAGATGGGAAAGAAAGTTGTCTGTTTTGGCTATTGCTATGGATGGAAAGAAGAAAAAATAAATTAGAATTGTGACAACCTTTTAAACCCCCTTGATCCATAGAGAACTCAATTAAATCCACACTTGTTGTGTGGTCTGTTGACCTAAAACGAATAGACTGTCAGATATTTCTCCAGCAAAGATGGGTTTATTTGGCATCATTTGTGCATTTAGGCAGGATCTGCAATCACGATGAGCTATGTGCAAGTTCCCGCACAGCAAGGGAAGGAGAATGTTTTTATAGAGGAGAAAAGGAAGTTGAGAGAGAGGGCTGTAGGAAACAGAGAGTCCCCGGCTTCTCATTGGCTGAGTCCTTGCCAGGAAAGAAAAGGAGTCTTTTTCTCGTTGGGCTCTGCTATTGTCACAGGGCTTGAGAGCTCTCCCTTCTGGGCTTCCCACTCTATTTGATAAGGTTTCTGTGTATTAACTTTTTATAGGTCCAAAGTTAATTAGTTTTGACTAGTCAGCAATTTCAAGTGCCATTATACAAGCAAAAGATATCTTTAAAAATTTGCTATCAATTAACTAGTTAACGGTAATATGTTGGTAGCATTATCATTAAGATTATAAATAATTTCAGGCAGAATGCCTACCACAAGTTTGGTTTAATGTGCTACTGCAGGTCTTAGCCAGCATAGTGAAATCAAAGTAAATGAATAAATACAGAAACAAAATAAAATAATGTAAAATAAAATAAACATTTTAAACTCTCAGAAGAGAATAAAGAAGTATTTTTATGATTTCAAATTACATAGAGATTAAATAAGACATACAAAGGCATTAGGTTAGTATACAAATTTTAAAAAAAGAAAAAAGGAAAACACAGGAAGGTTGCAGACTATGACAAAAGAATCTAAATATAAACATGTAACAATGCAAATATATGTTGCAAATATATGACATATCCTCAATGAGAGGAGTCTGGAAAAAAAGGAACTGACCTAAGTAAGTTTGGGAAGTTGTGTTTTGACTGGAAACTGCATATGTAAAAACAAAAGGAACTATATATGTGTGCTAAGTTGGTGAATTTGTTTCACTTGGGAGTACGAGTAAAAATTCTGAAACTTCTGTACATGTATTCTGTGGTTGAACCCATAAGTGAATGAATGATGGCACAATGCTGGGGATAAGGGAAGTGAACAGAGAAATCAAATCTAAAGGGCTTCCAATGTCCAAAGCTGGAGCATGTTGAGCAGCAAAATAAACAGCATAGTACTGGATTACAACCCAAAGTATAAGAGGAACCTCTATAAGTTTGAAAAGAATGAATGAATGAATGAATATATAAACTAAACAGCTGAGAGGATAAGATACAAATCTTCCTTATAGAATCTCAGATAGTTTATGTAGATACTCACCTCTCCAGTAGATGGAACATAACCCCCTCTACTTGAGGGCAGACTGGACTTTATGACTTGTTTCTAAATAATTGAGTGTGGAATGGAGTAAAAATTAACTTTACAGTGGAGACACCTGCCAAATACTATTTTTGCCAGGTAATCAAGGTTAATATCATCAGTGATAAATGATATTGATATCATATACCTGCTGATATGATGTCATGAGAAGGACACTTCAACTCTGTGTTATTCCTCCCCAAAATCCATAACCCAAGGCTAATCATGAGAAAAACATCAAGCAAATCCAAACTGATAAATACTCTATAAAATACCTGCCCAGTGCTTCTCAGAGCTGTCAAGATCATCAGGAAAAAAACCAAAAAACAAAACATAAAAACTAAGAAGCTGTAACAGGTCAGGGGAAATTAAGTGGACAAGAGAGCAAAATAAAATGTGGTATGCAGGGCTGGATTCTGGAATAGAAAAAGGACATTAGTGGAATAACTAATGAAATCCTAATAAAGTTATCGGAGTTTAGCTAATAGTAAGGTACCAACATTTACTTCTTAGTTGTGATGAATGTTGCATAGTTATAATTTTAGCAACAGGGCAACCTCTTGAAGGGTATGTATATCTTGGCAACCTGAATTTAAAATTATTCATCAATTAAAAGTTTATTAAAAATAGAAGTTTTTGATTACATTCAAATCAAAAACTCTGTTCACCAAAAGACACTATAAAGAAAGTAAAATGCTACAAACTGAGAAGGATAGTTTAAACATTGCTAACCCACAAATCATTAGTAGCCAAAACATAAAATTATTAACAATTAATATACATCAGACAAAGTAATAGAAAACTGGTTAAAAGATTTTGACAGCATTTTACAAATAGATCCCTTATATAAATCATGAAGATTTTTGTGAAGATCCTCAAACTCATGTTATCAAGCAAATTAAAATTAAAATAATAATTACACAACATTTGGCCTTAAAGTGGTAAATAGTGTAGGAGTTGAATAATAAAAAGGATTGACGATGGCCTGGAGTCCCTAGAGATCATATTCTCCTGATGGAAGAGTTCATTTATAGAAATAATCTGGCAAACAATCTGGCATTTTCTGTAACATGGAGTATTGCATACTCTCTCAGCAGCAATTTCCTTCCTAGGTATACATATTCAGTGAGCCGCCATAAGTCATAACAAGATTTATCATAGCAGAATAGTTTGTAAATGCAAAAATTTGTAAATTACTAAATTTTCAATCAAGAGTAGAATGGATAAATCTGATTGTTCATACAGCTGAGTACTCTAAAGGAACTGGACTGTGGCCACATGCATAAACAGAGGTGACTCCTACAACAATATTGATCAAGAAAAAGCAAGTTGTATAAGGATTCAGTGTAATATTATTTATTTAAAATGAAAAGACAAATAAGCCCATTTGCAAAACTGGAGTGGAAAGCAAAGTATTATTAAATAGAATGTTCAGAAATATGGATGGCTCCAGGGTTCCGCATGGGATGTAATTATGGAGAAGTTTCAAGGTATCATTACATTTTATATCTAAAACTATGTGGTGATATATAGTTATTTATTTTTTTCAAAATCCTCTATTCATTTTCCATGTTGTGTATATATGGAGATTGTAATATCACGATAAGCAAACGTTAAGACCAGCAACGCAAGTGCTATACTTTAAAAATTCCATCCAATTCAGAGAGATAGAAATTTTAAGATAAATGTAAAAGGAATAAGAACATAGTGCTTTACATTAAAGATCAAAGACAAGATGGGTTATTAGGAACTAATGTATCAGGAAAACAGATTCTTAGATCAGTCTTTTCTTCAAATGTGGAAATGAATCATACCATAGAAGATGCTGGCAATGTCAGTGAAATTTTTATCTCTTATGGTAGTAGTTAAATTGGAAAACATCTCTAAGTTTCCTGTTTAACCTGAGAAAGAAAATCTTAAAAACACTTTGCAGAAAAAGGACATGTCAAGAAAGAGGAATAGAAAAGATTTTAAAAGTAGTTAGCACAGAAACAGCCAATTAAAAGTTTAAGTTTTGGGGCCCAAAGAGTTTCACATGGCTTACTACTGGCCACAGGAATTGTAATAATAATATAACTAGACCTATATGTCTCTGGTAACTTCTCTAAGATGAGTTGTACTTAATATATGAGAACTGAAACAAGTTTGCCATGTTAGATTTTAAACATTTATATTGATTTGTTGCAGATCATATAACATGTGGTGTTACTCAGAGATTGGCATGGACCAGATCGTAGATAGATTTTAAATAATGTCAAATATATATTTTTTAAAGGGCGCTAGAGAAGTGTACAAAGTCAAGAAATATTCCGGAAGTTAACTTGAGAAGACTTGGTAGTTGACTGTTTCTGGTATAAAAAAATGAAGAGTCAAAGAATATCCCAAGAATAGTACTGGTTTATGCAACTAGGTTGACTAGTCACAGACTAAGTCAGATTATAAATGAAGAAGAAACACCCCTTTGTTAATATGTGGAGTGTGAGGTGTCTAATGAAACCTCTTTGTGGAAATGTCCAGAAAATAGTTAAACATCCACAAACAGAGAGGAGAATGATTCAAAGTGGAGAAATAAATATGGACCTCATCAGACTGTAAATAGTGAAGCCACTGAAATAGGTACGATGACAAGGAAGCATGGAAGAATGGTAGATTGGAAAGAAAAGAGGGTGAGACAGAGCCTTGAGAAGTCCACGCTTAAAGGACAGTAAGAGAAGCCTGAAACGAGGAAGGGAAATCCAAACAGTTCTGAAGGTGATTGAAAATATCCAGGTTAGAATATATCAAAGGAGAGGAAAGTTTTAGATGTTTCCAGCAATTAAGCGTGGTTCTGATAGTTCTGTAAATTTCCCAAGAAGGAGGAAGAAGGAGTCTCAATGGAATGATGGGTTGTGGGTGGTTGAAATGAGTAGAAAATAAGTGTGAGATAAGCAAAAGGTGACAGGGTGTAGAGAATGTTCATTCAAAATGGCTGTCCTCAAAAGATAATGGGAATTTTGTCTTACCTTTGGGAGTATGTAAGTGAAATTAGAGGACTCTAAATTCAGAGGCCAGAATTCTAAGAAACAATATTTTTCCAGAGCTGCAACTTTGAGTGTGAGCAAGGAAGACAATTTGTAATGAATATAAAGTGACCTACAACATTTTTATAACAGTCATTTATTCTGTATTTCATTTTAGCCCAGATGACTGGTTTGGAAGAAACAAATGTATTTGAGATAGTTGTATTCATTATCACACTAAAGCATGTGAGAGTATTAAAATGTAAGTACATATAATAGTTGCTAAAAAATTACTTGTACACATGACTAGTGTATTTGTTAAGAATTTTACAGTTACATAGGACTACAAAATAACAATTTTAGTAATATTTCAAACTTTATGTATGCCTTTTTTGTGTCTTAATAATATATTTTTTGGTGATACAGTTTTAATACATTTATTTTACAAAGCCTTTTTGGATGGATTTTTATGTTCTGGCTTTGCCATGTAGTAGTTCATCTCACTAAAAATGACTTCACTTAAAACTGCATAGTGGACTTCCCTGGTGGTGCAGTGGTTAAGAATCCGCCTGCCAATTCAGGGAACATGGGTACGAGTCCTGGTCCGTGAAGATCCCACATGCCGTGGAACAACTAAGCCTGTGCACCACAACTACTGAGCCTGTGCTCTAGAGCCCGCGAGCCACAGCTACTGAGGCCCAAGTGCCTACAGCCCGTGCTCCGCAACGAGAGGAGCCACCGCAATGAGAAGCCCATGCACTGCAACAAATAGTAGTCCCCGCTCGCCACAACTAAAGAAAGCCCGCATGCAGCAACTAAGACCCAACGCAGCCAAAAATGCATAAAATAAATAAATTTAAAAAATAACTGCACAGCATTTTATAGATTTAGAACATTCTCTGTTAGACATGCTATGTAATTTTCAATAGATAAACATGGGGAAATATTTGAATGGTGATGATGAAGTTCAGGTTATTTTTCACATTTCGTGCCCTGAGCACTTGTTTGCACATTAGCGATTTCTCTGTGTTTGTAAAGATTAATTTGTCAGCACAGAGGTTTTAGGGCAGTATTTTCTTGAACAAATCTACTACTTTTTAAAAGTGAGAGATTCATCCCTAGGTATATTTTAATTCAGCATGTGTGCATATGCCAATGAATGGCTGAAATCATCAATAACTACAGAGAGAGACCCTGAAGAAAATGTTAAACATATTCACTTGAAGATATAAATAATAATAGCAAACAAGGTACAATTGACCAAAATCTTCACTCAAGAAATGACTTACATGCGGCTTATTAGGAAGCAAATTATTGACTTCTATGCTATTTCATCATCTGGCTGGTTACACATTTTAGCTTTTCTAAGCATATACAGCTCAATAGAGCCTATATTTACTTAGGCCTCTGGTAAATTATGTAAGTAATAAAAGGTAAAAAGATTTTTAAAGTATAACTATTTTAAACAATATTTTTTACCTGATGAAAGTATGTTCATTAGGAACATTTAGAAGATATTACTCAGTAAGGAAGAAAATCTAGCTGTCTGTTTCCCATGCCCCCCAATCAGAGGTAACCACCAAAACAATTAATAATATTTTATTGGGTACATGTCCAGTTATTTCAACATCTTTATTTCAGCATTTTCTTATATATATCTGTGTGTGATATATATGTGTATATAAAACATATGTATGCCTTACAAAGATATCATAAAGAATGTAAAATTTTGTAATTTGATTTATTATTATAGTTAGCATTTTAAAAATATTAAAAATATTCATTACAGCAAATAAGGTGAAACTAATACAGTTAATCTTTGGACAATGTGGGGTTAAGGTTGCTGACACTCCATGCAGTCAAAAATCTGTGTATAATTTATAGCCAGCCCTCCATTTCCACAATTCTGCCTCCTTTGATTCAACCAAATGCAGATCGTGTAGTACTGTAGTATCTACTATTGAAAAAACCCATGTATAAGTGGACCTGTGTGTTTCAAGCCCGTATTGTTCAAGGGTCAAATGTATTGGGTTTTATTTTAACTGGGTTTAATAATACTGATAGGGAATTAGATACTGTTATATTAGTGGATGGCAAACACCATGATTACATTTTTAAAATGCTTTTATGTCCTGTGATTTTCAGGTACACATGTCAGTTTGAGTGAAATAACAATTTCCCTCAAATAACATGAATGTTTTATCAACCTCTGAGTGGATATCACCTAACTCATTGGTTATATGATCCTGTACTCATTCTGTAATACATAGCAGGAGTGAAATTTCACTCTAACTGCTTAATAATAATGGAATTAAAATGTTTCATTCTAAAAAAAAAAAAAGTTTCATTCTTCAATTACTAGTCAACCCGTAAGAATCTAGTCTTCTGTGTTTGAAAATGGTATAACTTGTTCAGATCATTCACAAATATAATTCAAAAGAGATTTCATGGAAGGGAGCAGAATGGGTGGATTTTTCTCAAAATGATGGTTTAAGTACTTGATCTTTCAAGGTCAAGGAAAATGAAGCCACTTTTTAGAACAAAGTTTTAGTTGGAGACGCCATTGTATTGAATTAAAATTACTACACAGTTAAACCTATTAAATAATCCTCCTTAGCTCTATCCTGCTCACAAGTTCGCATCTGTTGCAGGGCTCTTTGTCCCTCCACCCACTCTCTCCCTCGATGTTTATAAACAGAGAACATATCCATACAATATTTGGAATATACTTATACTAAACAATTATTCATTCTTTATTTGAAGTTTAAATTTAACTGTGCATCTTATATTTTATATGGTAATCCTACCCCTAATGCAGAATGGGAGAGCTGAAGAAATGGCATCTCAAAGACCGTACCATTTAAAATGAAGTCAAAAGTATAAATCAGGAATTGACGAAAGGCAGGGAAAAAGGCAAAAATATCTAAATGGATGGACTTAAGTGGGAGAAATCATTGCATGTTTCTGTAACTGAAATATGTTCTCTGTCGCTATAACATGGATTGTGAGGCAAGGATGAAGTAGAAAATTGGCAAAAGATGATTCGAGAGTCACAATGTGAAAAGACATCTTAAGGAAGAAAGAATGGAAGGATAGGCAAGCTTAGGAAGAGAGAGAGGACAGACAGATACAGAGGTAGAGACCTAGAGATAGAGATAATATTTCTCAATGTTCATTTGAAAACACAGTTTGCAATCATGTATAGGCCATTCTGTGTTAATTCTCCTAAGAATCTGGGATGCCAGATTTTATCTCTTTAGGGAATAAGCGAAGGATAAGCAAGGCTTATGTTGAAATATTAAGTACAACTGTTACCAAACCAACCTTGGGTTCACATTCCTGCACACAGTAAAGCCAATCTACTGACACCCAGTTGTGGTGAAAGAAAGTACAGCATTAATTGCAGGGCTGCACCAAAAAAGGAGTCAGGGTAGCTAGTGCTTAAAAGGCCCAAACTCCCTGAAGGCTTTCAGGGACAGGTTTTAAAAATAGGGTGAAGGAAGGGGGTTTTGGGGTTTGTGACCAGCTCGTGGACATTCCTCTAACTGGTTAGTGGTAAGGTAAACAGGGATCAACATCATCAACCTTCTGGTTCCTACTGGTCTGGGGTCTACATGCTTGTGTGTAGCATACAATTAACTTCTTCCACCTTGTGGGGGTTTCAGTATCTGCAAAACAGCTCAAAGACTATAGCTCAGAATATTATCTATAGCCCTTGAGGAAGAACTAAAGGTTCTTGACTTTGCTTAATGGTTAAACTATTATTATTTTGTCTTGCTTGACTGCTTTCCTTTCTTTCTGCATTTTCTCACTTCTCTTATTAAATTTACTCTTTAGATCTAGGGGAAAGCCCAGGAGGCTAAAGTTTTTCTGTAGACAAGAGGCAGATGGAGGACTTGGGTGGGAGGTCTGTTCTGGGGAAGCCGCATAGGGCCCTGCTTGGTCATAAAACTACCTCAAAATTTTTGTTTCTTCTACCTGATTATTTGTGTTAATGAAATTCTTTTCAGATTAGCTGATAGGTCTTCTCAGTGGGCAAAAACTTAAGTTTTCCCATTACTCCAGTGACTAGAACTCCAGTTGCTTTCCATGATACTTAAAGGAAATAGGCTGCCCTTTTGTGTGACAAACTGAAATGTGTATTCACATTAAAAAAAAAAAAAAAGAGTATTTGTACTTTGTGCAAGAACCAGATTAAGGTAAAGTTATCCACAGATTTTAAATGTGTAGCAGTATAGGTATTGTTTGAAAGAGAATACAAATATATTAATTGTTTAGGATTAGAACAACAGGATCTGATCTTTCAATTATATCATGGGGTTTGTGTATGTATGTGTGTGTCTGTTTAAACAAATGAGATAAATGTGTATGTGTGTGTTTTAGATAAATAAATTGCTATCGTTTTTTCATTGAAATGATTTTGACAAACCTAGACTCTTTATACAGTCTACATTAAATAGGAAATATTTTTCAAAGAGCCTTCCAACTTAAAAAAAAGGGTTTTCCTTGTAGCAGTATAAGGTTTTCTCTTGTAAATAATGATACATTATTCTTTCCTAATATAATAGCACCAAGTCCTATGTGAGTCAGAATTTGATTAACATAGAAAAGCAGAAATAAAAATGACAATAGGGAATATGCTTACTCAGTTTGCACATTTGTTTATGTTACACTTCTGGTAGTTTTTCCTAATCAGGGGAAGACAAAATCATTTTATAGTCTAGTTTTGTTTGTATTTTGTATTCTCTTAAGCATATTAACATTGGAAGTACTTAGATCATAAATGTCGACTTCCTCCTTGTGTCAATATTTTATCTAATAGAATAGCTTTTCCTGACAAAGGAAAAAAATCCTGCACTCGTTAAAACTAATCAGCAAAACTTACTGAGCTTCTGTTTGTGGCAAAACACTCTACATGGTCGAAAAAGTGCTATTCAATGTGAGAAAAGCTAAGTAAAGTTAATGACCAATTCCATTAAATATTCCAATTTCTACTAATGGAATTTTATGACAATGACATTTCTATTCTTCAGAATTACTAATTGGTAAAATTAGACAGATTACATGAATCTTTTTAGAAATTATAGGGAAAGACATGATTGAAATTAGGTGGGAATTTGAATTTTAGGAGTAATAATTGTTTAGACCTTAAAATCAGTTACAAATTCCAAACAGATAAAATTTGAGGATCAGACAGATGGGTATTGTATATCAGCTTTATTTTTTTTTTATTTTATTGGAGTATAGTTGATTTACAATGTTCTAATAATTTCTGCTGTACAGCAAAATGATTCAGTTATACATATACATGCATTCTTTTTTTAATATTCTTTTCCATTATGGTTTATCACAAGATATTGAATATAGTTCTCTGTTCTATACAGTAGGACCTTGTTGTTTATCCATTCTATATATAATAGCTTACATCTGCTAACCTTAACCTCCCAGCTTTATTATTAATGAAATAATATAGAACATGACATAAACATGAGTCCTATCGGGCTTCAAAATGACCTTCTCTGCCCCCTCCCCAAATTTTATTCATTCTGAATAACAGGAGAATCTGGACTCCTTCATTAACTTGCAGTAAGGAAAGATAATGTTTGAGTTCTGAATGCAGTTCCCTGTGAAGAGTGATCTTCAATGTCCTGTGCAATACATGTTCAGTCCCCTCTCCCAAATAGAAGAAAAGTCCTTTAGGAAAGAGTGATTGGTGAGTGAGTGCTCTGTGAACAAAGGATGGGAAAACTGTTTCAGTTTCCTGAAGAGTAGACCACAATGGTAATGACAACTGTCCCAAGAAAAAGAAAAAAGTTTGCTGCACACATCTATAACTTTAGAGACTCTAGAAGGCTCCCTGATCTCCTCTAAAACACTGGGGGGGGGGGTTATACCAGAAGTCCCATCGTTACCCCGTTCTATGTTTAACCATTGCTTATATACTACTTTCGTCTTTCAAGAATATGGAAGAGTTAAGCCAGTGGCCACTAACAACATTTGTTAATCAAGGGATAAAATTTTCATTTTGGCACATTGAAATTGTATGTCTCAAACTATTTTACTAATTTGAAGAATAATTAATTTTATTAAAAAAATATTCCTTGCATGGAGTTTATAGGTGCCAGACATTGTTCTCCCTTCATTCATTGACTATGTACTCATGAAAACCCAGGAGACTGAGTGTTTAAGAGGTCTCTTCAAAAGCACATTGAATGTTTTGGGGAAATAGCACAATGTCTATTGATAGTTCTTGATTCTGCTAATTTTCTGAGTGGGATAGGATTTGTCCAGCAGATATTCTTGAATTTGAACTTTAGCAAGAGCATGTTGTCCAGTTATGGGAAGTTGAATGGCAATAGAGGGAGTTTGAAGTTTTGGGGGGTTACAAAATCCCAGGTGGTCTGGCCTATGAAATAGGAAACAGAACAGTGAGCAATGATGGAGATGTTACTGAAAAATGTTTTTCTTTTTCAAAATGGTTCCTATTTTCTTAATAAGTGCTTAGGGTTTCTGTCCCTTATAGGCATAGACAATTTTTCATAGATTTAAAGAAAAATACATCTAAGCTTTCCAGGTACTTTTATACTAAACACATTGCATTCTGCTAAGCAGCTTTCAGCCAAAAGGCATGCATTCCATTCCTTGGTGATACATTTCTACTCCTCTGCCTTCAGCTAAAATTAAGGGTGCTCTTTCCAAACTAGATGCAGAGCTCAGTTATCAGAATCCCCAGATGTACCAAGCCCTTGAAAAATGATAAGAACTTGGGAAAAGGCTACAGGAACTGACTCCTTCTCTGACTGGCTAATTATTATGACTTCTAAATTCCTGAGAATTCCAAGCTTATTACACACTGCTCATTTAACTTTTCTCTATAATCATCATCCACCAGGAATGGCCATAGTTTAGGTATTTGTTCATGTCTTTGCTTTCTAAGAGTTATTAGTTTTGTTTCTAATAATCATAAAAAGTCCATTTCACTCTGGATATTTGCATCCTTGGCTTATAAGAGTCAATGAGTATATCAAGGGCAGGATTTAAAAATAGCTAAACAATTTATTACCTCCCATGTCTGTTGATAACTCTATTGATGCTAAAGTATTTGTATAGTATTGATGAAAGTGAAGTCTTCAAAAGCTGGACCAAAGTATGTTTGTTTAGAATAATATATCAATAAAAATTCTCTGTTCATTGCTTCCTTTATTCCAAACATGGTTAAGTACAGGCAGAGCCAAGCTCAAGTAAGCTATGGTACTAATGTATTGTACTTACATTACTGTCTCTCCTTGCTATAATTTCCCCCCACCAAAGTGTACTTCAGATGATGTCCCGCGTCTGTCTCCTAAAATCAAAATGAGTTTATAATGACTGTTTAACTACGTTGAATAGAAAAGTGGATACAACTTTTCTCTTTTTTACCTAAAGTATGTTTATTTTTGCTCTTACCTAGAACAAGATTTCATAGTTTGCACCCTTCTCATAATTTTTACAATCTTTCCCTAATCTTGTTGGATCACTCTGGGACATTCCTTCCACCACCACCACTCCACACACCCAGTACATTACACAAATTTTCTTAAAAGTCTTTTCTTGCCTTTCATGACACTACACTGTCTTGGTTCTGCCCGTACCCCTGCACTAATCAAGATCTTGGCAAAAACACATGGCACATTCCAATGTGATAACTGAGAATAATTTAAAAGCTCATGAAAAAGGATAGGTAAAAAAGTGAGGAATGAAAAGGAATCTTACCTTTCCCCCATGTCTGCCACCAGTGGCTAGTGTCAGCTGGGGGCAATAAGGTGAGTAACTATCAATCCACTGTGAAAAGTCAAGGAAGGATGCCACAAAAATTAATTCCCTGTCATTCTTCCCTCTCCATCTGATCCCCATTGGCTAAAACCAAAGGGAAGCCAGAGGGTAAGAGAGTCCTGGTCTGGATATAATTTATTGCCCAGTAAAATACATTTTTGAGAATGAATGAGTGTGCTATTAAAAATTGAACTGACACCTCAGGCATGAACTGGTCCTCAGAGTTTGGTCCTGGGGCATAACACAGTGTGAAGTTAGGTGAGAAGTACACATGGAGGAACAAAGAGAAAATATTCCATTCAATTTCTCTGTTCATCTCCCCACCTCCCCAAGGGTTCCTTTTCATATATGTATTCCTAAAACTTTAATATTCCTAAAAATGTATCCCTGGCCAACTTGTCACCTAATTCTATATCTCTCCTAGGATGACTTAGATACTTCATAGACGCTATATATTTTGCAATGATTTTCAGACACATATCCTACTAATGCCAGTTTTCCCCAAATTAGATTTACAATTTCCTCGTCATTTCCTTGTAAATATTATCCTTTGCTTGTAAAATATAATTCTGCTGCTGGTATCACCCTCCACTCAAGCCACTGAAACATAGCTAGGTAGCTAGATTACATCTCTTCAAATATCTGATATCCAACCAATCAACAAATTCCTTCATTCAAACAATCAATCATGGATTACCATTTAAATATTTCCTAATGTGTTTCCTCTTTCCTCTTTCTACTATCAAGGCCCTCGTTTATATTCCCTTGTTTCCAGGTTTAAGTGGTCAATTATGTCATAGGCATAGAGGTCAGAGATCATAAGCATTTGTAAAATTATTAGATTTGGTACCATGGAGACCTCTGCAAATCTATGAGAGACTAGTTTTACCAAGAGTGGCCGGTTCCTGAAACTTTATTAACAAATGGATGAGGACTTGAAAATTACTGACATGGCTGAAAGGTGCTGGAGAGAGGGAAAAGCTCAGCTTGATATGGCAAAATGTTTCAGGAAAGTTTTTATTTTTTTTGTTTTTATTTTTATTTTTTTAGGATAGAAGAAACTTCTCAATGTTTTTTTGAGATTATAAGGAGCCACAGTGGGAGAGCATTGTTGGGGGAAAAACAAGCAATGAATGATAACAATATTGAAACAGGATTCTGAAGAAGGATATTATTAAGAAGTAGGTCTGGAAAAATTAAAATTTAGTTTACAATTTTTTTGTGAGATAAAAATAAAGGAGAAACAATAGAACAATTTTAAGGTCAAAAGGAAGGAAATGAAATTAATGATCATGGCACAGTTACTTATTATTCCATGAAGTAGATAACACATAATTTATTTAGCCATTCCTTGATATTTTATATTTGAAAACACACTGTATTTGTAGTTTTACTCTTTTCTTTTTTTTTTTATCATTATGGAAAATGTAGCAATAAATACCCTTACATATAAAGCCTCAAATAAAAGTGAATTTAGTTACAAGGGATAAAGTCATAGAATATACTTGAGAGGTAAAAAATATATATGCATTTCTAATTTTAATATGTTTCTAAAGGTTTTTTAAAAGTTTGAAACCATTCACATTATTCATCCTGTATAGCTGAAACTTTGTACCTTTTCACCAACATCTCTCCATTTCCTCCAACCTCCAGCCCCTGGCAACAACCATTCTACTCTCCGCTTTCATGCGTTTGAAATTTTTAGATTCCACATACCTCTAAGTGATACCATGCAGTATTTATCTTACTGTGCCTGGCTTATTTCTCTTAATACAATGTTTTCCATTTTCATCCATATTGTTGCAAAAGGCAGGATTTCCTTCTTTTTTTAAAGCTGAAAAACATTCTATTACATATATATATATATATACCACATTTTTATTATCCATTCATCCAAACACTCGCTATGCTTTCACTTGTAATAAGAAATATAAAATTAAATTTAGTTTTTCTAATTTATTTTTAGTACCCAAACATAACTGATATGTTTTACAGTAAATACCAGTTTTCAAAGAAACTTTGTAGATATATTTTGTTTCATCTTTTCAAGAGCCAATATATTTGGCAAATGTAACCATGCTAATTTTCCAAATAACAAAATAAAGTTTCAAGAAATATGAAATGTTTGTCCATAGTCATTCAGTTAATGAATATTAAAACTTGGTTTTCAGTGCATCTCTGAATATAAATCCAGTGAACATCCTATGGAATCCTGGATTTTCAAGTTTATCTCCATGATTATATTTTATATCTCCTATCAACATACATTACCTTGAAGCAGGAAATGTATTTCATACTTGCATTCATGTTCAATAAAGTCATGATTTATTTCAGAAACAAAATAATTTATAGAATTGAAAATTAAACATAAGTAAATTTTTAAATGTTGATGTTTTTTTAAAATGAACAATTGTTGGTAGGGTTTTACATATAAGTTTTCATTTTAATGATTTTTCTTTTTAAATTAAGAACATTTTAAAAGGAAAAAAACTGTTCTTGTTGAAAAAGAACCATGGTCTAAATAATGCCATTGATAAGAAAATTTTTTTACCATCAATTAATGAAAATAACTATAAAAAACGTGGATAAACATTTTCCATTTTAAAATAGCCCCAGGTATTTCCTAACCAAATGAAAGCATCTTAAGGACAAACTTATCAAAAATGAGTGCTAAAGTCTGTTTGTTTTTATTCATCCTTCTATCTGAAAGCTTAATCTATAGATTATTTTCTCTGGAGATTTACTTGATAGAATGTAAAATATCGGTGGTGTGTAACGGGCACATTTATGAAAAGCACTACATTTGAGCACCTATGAACTTTCAAAAGTGCAGTACTATGAAAAGTCCATGGATTTTGGAGTCAGGTACCTTTAGGTTTTAAACGTGGACCTGCCAGTTACTTGCTTTCCCGGCCAGCATGCCTCTGTTAGGAATGCATTCAGCTGCATGTTACAGAATTACCATCAAAACAAACAAACTAAGCATTTTAAAGAAAGGAAAGGTTTACTTTTCTTACCAGGTACAGAGGAATGTTTTCAAGGCCTCCCCATCCAAGTTCTGTGTCTGGATTCCAATTTGGAAGAGGGCCTGGCAAAGGGCTAAGAGAAGACAAGGCTAAAGACTCCTGCCTAGAAAGGGGACAACTCCTGTGACACTCACCCATACCTGACACACAGGAACCAGGTGACCCACTGCAGGGGAAGCTGAGATTTCATTTCATGTCTTTGTGTTGGTGCTTTGCTGCCCCATCCAAGTGAGGGATGTGATCCTAAGGAGGAATGAGAGAATAGTTGTACAGAGTCTACCTTATACATGATCTTCAACTGTAATTTGAGGTACAAATTCCTGGTTCATAAAAATAAAATGAGGGTTATTGGGACAGATACTTTTAATTCCTTATGTATGTGATATTCAAATGCTGACTAGAAGGTTTGAACTTGAATGTATCCACTGACTATAGAAGGTATCTCAGAGATCAGTTAAGTAAATAAAAGTGAGGTTTGAAGAAAAGCCTATAAGATGTATATTACTAAATTGAATAAGTTTGGGAGTTTTACGATTTATTTATTCATGCACCAATTATCTACTGAATGCCTATATACGCTAGGCTCTGTACTGAAGATACAGTATTGAACAAAATAGAAAACAGTTCCTGCTCTTGTGGATCCTATAGTCTAGAGTTATTCTCGCACCATTTATTGAATAATCAATTTTCCTCAAAATAATATATAATTCCATATAAATTCCTAATTGTACATGACTCTGCTTCTGGGCACTGTTACATTAATCTTAGACAGATTTTATTAAAATCTGGTAGTGAAAAATGATTATGTCACCTGAATGAGTTTTTTGTTGCTGCTGTACAAGTTACCAAAAAATTTAGTGGTTTAAAACAACAGAATTTATTGTCTCACAGACCTGGAGGACAGAAGTCTGAAATCAGCATCACTGGTCTGAAATCAAGTTTTTAGCAGATATCACGCCCTTCTAAGACTCTTGGGAAAATCAATTTCTGGCCTCTCTTTCAGCTTCCGGTGTCTGCTGGCGTTCTTTGGTCTACAATCATATGTCTCCAATCTCTGTCCCAATGGTGACATTGTCTCTGCTTCTTATTTGCATAAAAATATTTCTCTACTTCCCTGTTATAAATGTCCATACATGTGACTGTACTTGGGCACACCTGAATAATCCAGAATAACCCCCCATCTCAAGATCTTAATTTAACCACATCTGCAAAGACTTCAGCCGCCCCGCGGCATGTGGGATCCTCCCGGACTGGGGCACGAACCTGTGTCCTCTGCATCGGCAGGCGGACTCTCAACCACTGTGCCAACAGGGAAGCCCACAAAGACTTTTTTTTCTAAATGTCAGGTAACATTCACAGGTTGCAGGGAGGAGGATGCAGATACTGCTGGGTTCCATTACTCATCCTATTACAGCATCATTTTAATTTGAATTGATTTGTTGAAGTTACATCTTTTTTTATTTTTATTATTGTTACTATTCTCTAGTTTTTCTTTTTCTTTATGAATTGCACATCATGTCAATGACCTGTGCTCAATTTTCTATTGCTCTGCCCATCTTTCTTCTTTACATATTAGAGATTTTAATAGTATCCTGTGTTACAAATACCTTTTTTGTATTGTTTCCATTTTGTCTTTCAACCTCTTTATGAAAGTGTTTTCACTAAGTACAGGTTTAGAGTCTGACCACCTTGGTTCAAATTTTTCTCACCCCCTTACTAGCTGTGTGACCTTAAGAAAGTTATTTAAGCTTTATGTTTTTCAGTGTCTTCAACTTTGATTAAAATATTTTGTCTTATTGTATTTTCCTAATAAAATAGATAAACCTAAGAGCTAAATATTACAATGTTAAAAGTATGCTAAATTTGTTAAACAGGAGAAATTAGGTTGAATTTTCCTTAGACTCATGGACATAATTTCATGTTTTAAATAGTTGCTGAGGAAAATTAGTATATTCCAAAGTTACTTTAATTCAAATTACTTGGAAAGTACTCACTTCACCACAGTAAGGTTTGAAGTAAAAAGTATAAAGTAAAAAGGCAATGCATAAGCTGCTTTCTAAACATTATATGAGTAGTCAAAATAATTTTATAGGGCTTCCCTGGTGATGCAGTGGTTGAGAGTCCGCCTGCCGATGCAGGGGACACGGGTTCGTGCCCCGGTCCAGGAAGATCCCACATGCTGCGGAGCGGCTGGGCCCGTGAGCCATGGCCGCTGGGCCTGTGCGTCCGGAGCCTGTGCTCCGCAACGGGAGAGGCCACAACAGTGAGAGGCCAGCGTACCGCAAAATATAATAATAATTTTATAAGACATGACAATAATTATAGTGATAATTTTTATAAATATTATATAAGATCAAATGTTTACTGTCATGATTAAGTCACATATATTTCTATATTCCCTAATTTCTGCTTCAGTATATGTGTTAAAATGTCAATTAACTAATAACTAGTTTAGTATTTTTAATATGCTTCATCAAATTTTTGTCCTTAATTGCAGTACCAATATGGTCAAAACAACTAGATTTAATTATCATTTAATTATCAGTTATTTAATTCACTTGTAATGTTTTCATAGACAACATACAAAAATAACATCACAAAAAAGAGTATGGCAAGCTATTAGGAATACGTAGGTTTAAATTATTATTTCATATCATTATAAAGAACAAAATTTGAATATATGCAAAACAAATGAGCAAACAAATTAGATGTAAGAAAAGCAGTGCCTTTAATATAGTAGGAAGAGAAAAAAGACAAATAATAAATTCAGAGTAATCAATTCCAATAAACTCAAAGTAACTGTGTGTGTGTACTGCTTTGATTCACTGGCTAGTTATAATCTTTTCATATTTTTTCACCTGATAAAGTTGAAAGTGAAACTAGCCAAAGATCAACAAGGATTAAAAAAAAAAACAAAAAACTGTAAATTCCTGTGATAGTATACAAACCTTGATAAGTCAAGTAGCATTCACCTAGCAACATTCAGCTCAATCTCAGCACTACTGACAATTTTGGCCAGACAATTATCTGTTATGGAGGCTGCCCTGAGAATATGGGAATGAATGTATGGTGATATATATGACCTCTACCTTCTAGATGCCAGTATCTGAATGGGTTGCCTTATCCGCCAACCCCTATGAGGGCCAAAACTGTCTCCAGATATTGCCAAATATCCCCTGGTGGAAAATCACACCTTTTGAGAATCATTGAGGTAGAAAATAAAGTTTGGTCATACTAAACAAGGACCTTAGAATGAAAAGCATGACATAATTCTGTTAAATCAGAGGTTACTTATATAATTTATGCTATTATTTGCAGATTACAGAAAGTGAAAGCAAGAATATCCTTTTTCCTGGCACTGCTTAAAAAATCTTATAAAGTTTTAAGGAATTATTGATTTTTAAATCTTGCTCTCCTGAGTTTACATCTTTGAGAGCTATGGCTAGTTATGGCACGATACACTTAGTAAAAAATAATGTTCTGAAAATTAGAGGCGAGATTTGTGTTTCAGCGTAAAAATTAATGAATATTAGTGTTATTTATTCTAACGCTGTAATTTGAAATACCTCTTCAAGGAAATAATAAATTATTTACAATTTCACAAAACATAAATTAAGAAACTTAAAGAAAAGTGGTACCTATTTCAATAAAACTCTTTGACTGCATTCACTGGATTTATTTTCTATTGGAATGTGTAATTTTCCTTTGCTTCATGTTTTATTCCCAGAACCCTCCAAAGAGCCATATTCCTTCCCTTTTTCTGTTTCATGTCATTCTTCCCCAGGGGACAAGATGGGACTTCCTTGATGGGTGGGCAGGAACTGAGCCTGGGAAGATGAGTCCCTTCTCCCTCCATATTCCTACCAGCAAGCACGAACTTTCTTCCTAACAACACAAAATCTACAGAGTTGTGGGATAGACCTGTGATTATCCAGCTGTGTATATGACTGACTAGATATGTACCTAGTTCAAAGGTAACATGTTTGTAAGCAAAAATGTCTAACCAGAAAAAAAAGCCAAGATTTTGGTCTCCATTTAGCTGGCACCTATGTCTATCAATTGATTTTGAACAGAATACAGAGTGCTCTTTATTGAATTTCAAATAATTCTGATAAAGCTTTTCATCTTAATAGGAGCTATTGAATGAAAAACACTCTACTGTATTTTTCTTAATTTAAGGATATAAAAAACAAGATTGCTTATTGAAGATAGTGAAATTAACATTTTTATATCAGTGTATCTTTGTGGGACTTAGAGTTTCAAGTAACAATATGGTAATATGTGCTATCATATTAAAATGGGTTATTGTTTTAAATCAGGACAATTGCATTTCAGCAATTATAAACTTTGTTGGCTATTTTAATTATAAATTTTCCATACAAATAAGCCATTAGTAGTTGAAAGAAAAAATAAAAAATACATATTTCTAATTCCATTGCCTTAGCTAATCTATTCAAATAATACAAGTTTGAAACTTAGTATTATAAAGTCATTTTTGCAGTTTGCATTTAACTTTATTATATTTCAGTATTTCCTTTCTAATGACCATTAGCTGGTCATTTTTGTGTATAGGATACTAATAGCAATAATACAGATAATAATAAGAGCAGCTCTGGTGCCCTTACAATATGCCCATTATAATTCTACTCACTTGACCTCTATTTGCTCATTTAATATTTGCAACAGCCCTATGAAGAGTGATCCCCATAATATAACAGAGCCACTGAGAAAACCTTGATAATCTAAACCCAGAATTATAAAAAAAAATGTGTCTCTCATACCAAATATAAGTATGTATTGTTAAAAGAGGATGGTGAGGGGCTTCCCTGGTAGTGGTTGAAGGTCTGCCTGCCGATGCAGGGGACATGGGTTCGTGCCCCGGTCCGGGAGGATCCCACATGCCGTGGAGCGGCTGGGCCCGTGGGCCATGGCCGCTGAGCCTGCGCGTCCGGAGCCTGTGCTCCAAAACGGGAGAGGCCGTGACAGTGAGAGGCCAGCGTACCGCAAAGAAAAAAAAAAACGGATGGTGATGCGCTTAACTGTATGGTGGCCACAGACACAGGTGAAATATATGCATTTCTTTATTATAATTAAAGGCAGGCATTACTAAACACAGCATGGGATACAAGACTCTTGTAACTTTATACACAGTAGTATCATGCCTCACACATTTATCTATTCCATTTCTTCTTCCTAGAATGCCCTGTATCTCCTTATTCCAAACACTATTCACCAACTCACCCCCACTCCAACTATGAGCCTATTCATCCTTCACACCTCAGAGAAGGGGTCACTTATCTGGAGTCAGGTGAGCTGTTTCACTTCTCCAGGTTAGATATTTCTCTGTGGCAGAGACCTTGAGTTGCTTCACAACATCTGCTAGCTGTAGAGTGCTGCATAATTAGGCATGAAGCATGGTTTAGTCAGGTAATGGAAGATAGAAAACTAATGTCCCTTTTATCTTAAAAAAAAGTTAAAAATGTTTCTTCAGGCTTCCCTGGTGGCGCAATGGTTGAGAGTCCGCCTGCCGATGCAGGCGACACAGGTTCGTGCCATGGCCTGGGAGGATCCCACATGCCACGGAGCGGCTGGGCCCGTGACCCATGGCTGCTGGGCCTGCGTGTCCGGAGCCTGTGCTCCGCAATGGGAGAGGCCACAACAGTGAGAGGCCCGCGTACTGCAAAAAATAAAATTAAAAAAAAATGTTTCTTCAATATCTTAGAATGTAAACCGTGCTTTGTTTAAGAAAATGGCAAGAAAAATTCAGAATATTGGTGTGTGTTGGCTGCTTTTGGCTCCTGTGAGAAAAGCCCTACAAGAGAGATAATTTTGATCTAAAGCAGAGACAGAGTGGAACACAACGGCTTTGATAAGTAAAGCAGTCGAAGTTGTCTGAAAACCCTATATCTGGAGACTATATAGCAAGACCAAAGAAGTTATGAGTCTCAGAGCTGTAGTCTTAGTAGGAGGTAAAACTTAAGCTTTATGAAACTCTGGAACCTGGTTAAAGAGATAGGATTAAGCTGTTGTCCTTCCATCGAAGCCCATGGTTTTAGAGGGCTTCAACCGCAAGAAGGACATGGGAGGCAAGGTGACAAACCATCCCATCTTACCCAGGACAGAAGAACATCTGGGAAGAAAACTTTCCATTTAAAAATCAGACCAGCCTTGGCAAATGAGAGGGAACTAAAAATTCTGTGGGTGGAGCCCAAACACCATAATTAAATACTAGTCTTCAAGTTTAAAAAGTAAGCCTAGACTAGATCATTTATAGCAATTACTGAAAAATGGAACTTACAAAAGTAAGTGGCGTGACGCCAAAGAAACCTAAGCAACTCCTGGATTCCCAGCCCTATTCAGCACCTCAAAAGGTGCATTTTTCAGTGATTACTCACTTTACGTAGGACCATGGAAAATGAGAGCCATGGTCCCAATGGCAACGCCTGGGACCACAGAGAACCATGAACGAAGGCCCCTTAGCCTAAAGAGCAGAACCCAAAGCACCCAGGCGGACTAAGCAAGGGACTCATTCCCTTTCCTGCCCATCAAATTTGCTATTTTTAAGGTCACAATTTTTAATAACTCCTATTTCACATTCCCACATTTTCTGAATTTAAATTTTTTTAATATTTTTATTACTCTGTTCCTACTCCAACATTGTATATCGTGTATTTCAATGTATTATGTGTGTATCAGAAATGGGGCATACAAAATGTGTTTATTATTTTCTAGGCCAACAAATAGCTATCTTTGGACATAATGGAGAGGGTTGTGCATCATTCTAGAATCCTAAATGCTGGATAGAGCGGCGGATGGACGTTTGTGTTGCTTACCTTGGGGAGGAGGTAAGTATATACATGGAAAGGCAGGTGTGCGAGGATATTTCAGTGGCAGAGGGTAAACTGCAACAGAGACCAGCTCTTGCTGTCGCGATCTGTTCTTCCTCTCTTCCATAGTAATAGAATCTTAAGCTGTGGCCTTGTCTCTGGACTACAGTCAAGGTACTGTATGCCACAAGCCAACAGGTTCGTTGAGGGCTCCCTAATCCCTGGATTGTGGCTAAGGTTGTATAATTCTGAAATCAGAGTTGGCAAAGCATACCCCTGATACTCTAGCTCCCTGATTGTGACAGAAGGAAAAGTTCTCTTGGGAAACCAGTTCTGAGTTGTTTTTCTGGAAGTTGTTCTTGGAGAATCAACTTTCCCATACCCTACTGTCCAGTTTAATGTCAAGAGCCACATGTGACTGTTGAGCCCTTGAAATGTGGGTATTCCAAATTGAGACATACTGTAAATGTGAAAGACAAGGCAGATTTCAAAGACAGTACAAAAAAATGTAAAATACCTCATTCATATATTGATTACATGTTGAAATAAATATTTTTGATATATTGGGTTAAACATATTATAAGGAACTAATGTTACCTGATTCTTTTTATGTTTTAATGTGGTTACTAGACAACTTAAAATTCTAGATGTGGCACAAATTATATTTCTATTGGACAGCACTGCCCTAGACCTTCTATAGATTTTTTTCAGTGCACAATCTCCTATCAAATTCTAAAATTTCAGTCCTTGCAATTTATAGACTTACACATGATATCTTAGAAAGGAGAAAGAAATACGCATCTCACTTAAAATCTGAAAACCCTTTTTTAAGCTTCTTCAAAAAAGCTTGGAAAGCTTTTGGAAAGAAACTCTTGGAAAGAGTTTGGAAAAATCACTTGGAAAGAAACTCATTTCCAATTTGAAAAAAAAATAATTCTTAAAATATTATGCCAGTCATATCTCATTGCCTAAAATGTAAATAAAATGCATCCATATATGTATAGTTAAAATACACAGATGTTCAACACATACGTGAGTTCTGAAACCTCCTGATGGGCTAAATAAGTTACATAAATTAGTACTGTTAATTACTCTCCAAAGGGCAATGTCAAAATGATAGATGGATAATTCCAATTATTGAATGTTCTCTTTCAAGCATAGAAGAATGAATCTGATATATACAACCAGAGTGATTTTTTGATGTACCCAATGATTTCATCGATGTTTTTCTCTGGCTTTTCCTTCTCTCTTAGTTTCCCTCTTATGATAATCATTAAAATAAATAGCTTACCATAATCTGCTAGTTGTTAAGCTAGATTTTGGGATAATCTTCTTTAAAAAAGGAATGAAATGGTGGTATCACTAATTAGCATCTTATTTATTCTACTATCATTATCCACACTTTTTGTTTCTATCCATTCACTTCTTCTTTGTCTTTTAAGCATAGTAAATCACAAATAAAATATTAGAACATAACAAACATGTCTTAACTCTTGCTTCTTATGTATTTATCAGGGAACTTTTTCAATCTCTATTTCCTGAATACATTGCTTATCTTTTTTACAGAAGATAATTTATGATTTGTTGACAATCTATGAACTGTTGAAAAAAATCATGATACTAATGAATTAATGTATAACAAGTGAGAAAAGGCATTATCACTTCTCTGGCTGGCTGGGAGAGGATGGGTGCCCTAAGTGACAGCAGAGGAAGCAAGAAATGACATCTTTTCCTTATAGCTGTTGTATAAACCTAGGTCTCTCAGACTAAGAAAGTACAGCCCAGAAGTTAAAACCAACATGCAACATATCGAAGGGGCAGTAATTCAGTCCAGAAGCTACAATGGCAACTATGAGTGATCTCACTAGATGAAAAACCAATTCCAGAAAACTTTATCCACATAGGAACAGTAAGAGAGATGCAACATTCATGACATATTCTTGACTGGTAATTGGGTTACAGAATTCTCTTTGCATTAAATCCCTGAGGTTTTATTTGGAGGAATAAAGGATGGTGTGATATATTGCACTGGATGGTTGAAGAAACTTGAGTAAAATAGACAGGCTTTTACTAAGAGATGTGAAAAGGAAAAATTCCTCCTGGTTTTCTTCTTTACCATTCACACTACCACAGAATACTTTATTTCTGACACGTCTGGTGAGTTTATTTTTTTCCTCATACTAAGCAATTCTTTGACTCCCGCTGGGTGTCCTACGATTGGATTTAGTTCTGACACTGTCTACATGGGGTTGGCACCAGATCCCATGGGTTAAAGGCAAAACCCCACAAGACTACCCACCCCACCACACTCACAGGCACACAGTTCGGATGCCAATCTTTGGATTGCAATTGCCCCGGTTGTTACCTGTGCCTCTGACAACTGGATATAAATTAAAGGTTCCCAGGACCTCCTCACTGGCTTCTATTAATTTGCTAGAGCCTCTCACAGAACTCAGGAAAACAGTTTCCTTACTAGATACCAGTTATTATAAAAGGATGTAACTCAGGAAGAGTTGGATGGAGAAGATGCATAAAGTATGCGGAAAGAGGCTCAGAGATTCCATGTCCTCTCCAGGCACACCACCCTGCCAGCACCTCCAAGTGCTTAGACCCGGAAGCTCTCTGAACCGCCTCTTAGTCCAGGGATTTTTATGGAGGATTTATTATTGTAGGTATGTTTGATCAAGTCACTGTGCATTAGTGATTAAGTCAATCTCCACCTCTTCTCCCCTCCTTGGAGGTCAGATGTTGGGGGTGAGGCTGAAAGTTCTAACCCTCTAATCACCTCTTTGGTTCCCCTGGCAAAGAATTCCCATCCTTAGAGAATTTCCAAAAGTCACCTCATTAACATAAACTCAGGTGCGGATGAAAAGGGCTTGCTATGAATAACAAAGGACATCTTTGTCTGTCTTATCACTTAGGAAATTCCAAAGGTCTTGGGAGCTCTGTGCCCAGAACCAGGACTAAGACCAAATATACAGTATATTTCTTATTATAAATCACAGTCTGTTAGAGATAAAAGGTTGAAGAAAGCAGGAAAAGAAGAGAGGCAGAAATTAGTAGAAGGACTAGACGGAGAGAGGAACTATTAGTGCACAGGAGAAGGAAGAATACACAATGAAGAATAAAAAAGAGGAAAATATTTTCTCTATTATTACTGTAGTTTTCACATAATTCTTTTTAAAAATGTACCAATTTATTTATTCAAGTCATGTTTATTGACCATCTATCATTGACCCCCCTCTTCCCCCTACCACATTTATGTTAATATTCTGGAGAATAAGATAATTTTGAGAAGTTTTGCCCTCTAAGGGCCTATACTTTTATTGACTTACACTCAAAGAAACCAGCATTTGTGCTCAGTTGTTAATTGCTCATTTCCATTTCCCTATTTGTTTGGCTTAGCATCACAAAGCTTTTGCTTGCTTGCAGTCATTTTAAAATACACAGTGTTGCACCAAATCGGGCCATGTCTCTTGATACTAATGTGACAGTCCTTATACACCTCTGACTTGGCACTTGATTGTTCTCACCCAGCCTGTTGGTTCTAAGTTAACACTAATTCTAATACTATTTAGGTTAACTTCCTGGAAATTGTGAAGTTTTGTTTAGCTTGACAATGAGCGAAACACATGAAGGCACCTGCTATTTATTTGTCCACTTAGATGTTCCTTCCTTCCTTTATTCCTTCTTTTTATTGTTTAGAGGCTTATTCCATTTAGTTGATAAAATCAATGTAGGTTTTTAGTGATAAAAGAATCACATAAATGGTTTAAGTTAATAAAGATATGTAGTCCATTATTTGACCATTTATTTAGGTAATGACAAATATATTTCTAATTTGGAGCAGTATTTTCACATAAATTGTTAGATTTAAACATCAGTATCACTAAAGTTTTTTTTTTTAAACTGCCTCCTGAAATCTGATGACTGTTCCTATTATGTTGAACTTTGAATACACAATTTTCTGCTGAAACTCTCCTCTCTCTCACATACATGCTCTCAAACACACACACACACACACACACACACACACACACACACACACACACACACAGCCCTTTTACAGCCTTCAGAAAATTCTACTCCATTCTCTGAGTACTGAAAAAACTAAATGATTTATGACTCACTTTTTGAGGAGTGAATCTTTTTCCTTTGGGCACCTACTGTGATGGAAAACATTTTCGAGATGATTTTTCTTTTTCTATTTAGAATTAAAGTCTAAGATTGCTGACACAATATGAGAGATTTTAAAGTCATTTTTAGAAATATTAGCCTCAACTCTATGTGAAATTATGCTATGAATGAATCCATTTGACTATTTGAAAGAATATTTTCATTAAATATTATAGGCTTCTTTAGAGAACTAGAAACATTCTTTTGCCCTATTTGATCCTTTAGAGTATAATCTCTATGGGCCAATTGATTTCTCAAGATCCTTTCTTTTTTAGAAGAATATGCCAGCTCTCAAGTGTCCACTAATTATTTTTATCTGGCTTGGCCTCTTTAAAACCCGCAAGCATGTTTGGGTTATCAGATCTCCTTTAAAATACTGCCATTCATCTGTTCAATTTAATGCTTGCTCAGGAGGAGCTGCTGTACTGATTAAAGTCTATGCCACAATGCAGTCTGGAAAATGATAAAAGAAAGAAAGGCAGGCCCGGGTTAAGTATACCATTAACTCTGCCTAAGGCTATGACACATCAATAGCACATTAGACCTAATCATGTTTCATACAGTTAGTCAACCACAGAAAAGAATAATCAGAGATATTCATTCAGAGAGAAACATTCAGTCTTTCAAGCATTTGCTATTCTTTTCTCCCTTGAAAATGTTGTGTAGTGATGAGTTTTCTTCTGAACAGGCGTCTTCTCTCTTAAAAATTAAAACATGTCCTACCCGAAAGAATAGAAATCAAGAAGAAAGATGTATCTTTTGCCTGTACAATGCTTAAAGGATCCTTATTAGACAGAAAATAAATAGACTAAGGCTATTCTTGCTGGCAGATAATGTTTTTGTGTTATATATTGATTGAAAACGAATGAAAATGTGGTTGCTTCTCAATGTTCTATTGATTGGATCTGCTTTGTACTCATTAGTACTTAGTTAAGTCTCAGGGCAGTAAAACTTACTTTTAATTTACAGTCATCTTAATGAACTACTACTGCTATTTTTTGGTATTAGAAAGTCATTTAACTTCCTTAGGAGAATAGTTGCATAATTAAGGGTTAAGAAAAAGGGAGGAAGGAGGGAAGGAAGAAGGAAGGAGGAAGGAAGGAGGTAAGAAAGGAAAGAAGGAAGGAGGGGGCCTTACCTGGTGGCACAGTGGTTAAGAATCCACCTGCCAATGCAGGGGACACAGGTTCGAACCATTGTCTGGGAAGATCCCACATGCCATGGAGCAACTAAGCCCTTGCGCCACAACTACTGAGCCTGCACTCTAGAGCCTGCGAGCCACAACTACTGAGCCCGTGTGCTGCAACTACTGAAGCCTGCGTGCCTAGAGCCCATGCTCTGCAATGAGAAGTCCATGCACCACAATGAAGAGTAGCCCCTGTTCGCCACAACTAGAGAAAACCCAGGTGAAGCAACAAAGACCCAACACAGCCAAAAATAAATAAATTAATTAATAATTTATTAAAAAAAGAAAAAAAAGAAGGAAGCAGGGAAGGAAGGAGGGAACGAAGAAAGGTTACCCTTGGAAACCATGTGGTTTAGTAGAAAGATCATGGGATCTTTCTTTCAGGTCTGGATGATTTGTCTACTGTTCATTGGGAAGACATTATGAGACAAGCCATTTTCTTTTGTGTCACCTTCTATTACAGAGGGAATTTGCAGAAGTAATATTTATGTCAACAGACTGTTGGGAAGAACACAAAAAAACAATGTGTATACATATTATACATATGTGTTTATATATATATATATATATATATATATACACATATAAATGACTTACAAAGTATAAGTTGCTGTGCAGCAAATCTCAACCACTGCTTCCAGAAAATACAGATAACCTGTGAGCCAAAATGAGTTCTTACCTCACTAAAATATTTTCCCAATTCTCATAAATAAGCAATAAATATAATATTTTCCTTTTTAAGCTTTTTAAGTCATTTTTTTCTACACTGTTGGCAATTGCTACCTCTACCCAAACAAATAACCAAAAACTGAGAATGCTTTGAAATTGACAGACTTAGAGCACACTGCAACACTTTTTCCTGTTACAAATGAATAGAAATTACAGAAACAATATAGGAAATGGTTTAACATATCACTGATGTCTTATGAATATGAGCTAAACTGGTGCAGGAATCCTCCAGCTGCTTCAGGCACACGTGCGCACACACACACACACACACACACACACAGAGGAAAACACCCAGGTGCACATGCACATTTTAATATAAAGTTAAAATTGTAACTAGTAAAGGAAACACTTCTCAATGTAAGAAACAATTAATTCAAAATCATAAAAATCAAGAAGTGCTAAAGTCTAAGGACTCATAAGGGAAGCAGAGATGCATGCACAAGTTTATGATTAAAACCTGGAGTATGCAAATTAAAGCCTAGAGGAAAGAACTTGCTGTCTAGTGCTTGGAATAATGGAACAAAGCTACCCCAAACAGCAGAGTCCCTAGGGACTAGAGAAAACCCTCTTCATATAAGTTTAGGAAAGCAGCAGGCATATTTGTGATACAACCTCCACAGAGGGAAATCACAGGGAAAAAGGGTTTGCAAGAATTAGGAAATACCTGCATGAGTTGCCCATGCATGTGAGAACAGAAATTTTGCCATCAGTTAATGTGATCATTTGATTTTCCACTTTATTTTTATATATTGTATTATATTAATAAATATACTGGAAAAAAAATCAGCCTCCTAATACTGGAATAATCTCTGCTTCATCAAATGAACAGTTTTGACATGTTGAATGACTGTTAGCTTCTACTTGACAATATTTTATTTAGAAATTTTAAAATATGCATATTCTTTATATATTCTCAATAGTCATCATTTGTTGGTTATTTGGATTTAAAATATCTTCTCCCAGTTTTTCGTTTAACTTTTCATTTTGCTTTGTCTTCTTGTGCCATTTAAATATGATATAGTCAAATTTATTGGTCTTCTCCTTTATGAATTATGCTTTTGTCTTATTGAAGAAACTCCCCTACACTCAAAATATTTCTCATCAATATCTAGATGTGTTAAAGTATTATTTTTCATATTTAGACTTCTAATTCATATGTAATATATATATTATTACATAAGGCAGAGATCTATATGAATCTTTCTCCATATGGACAACGTGCATACCAATACCATTTACACATGAGGTATTTCTATGTTGTCCATTCAGATTTACTGATATAGTTCTGTTATTTGACATGAATACAATATTGACCAAATCACTCACACTTCATGATGAATTTCAATGAGTCTGCAATAATATGAGATAAAGCTAGTCATACTTTATTCTTCAAAACTGTCAGTTATTTTTGGCTCTTTTAATTTTATATGCATTTATCACCTCCAAATTTTTATGAAATTTTATTTGGATAATGGTATTTTTCCATTGGAATTGCATTAAATTTATAAAATGATTTGGAGAAATTGCCATCTTTATCCCATCCATAAACATGGTCTAACTTAGCACTTATTCAAATGCTCATGTCTTTTAATAAGTTTTGTTATTTCGCACAATGGTATTGCTCTATAGGATATATTTCTAGGTATCTTATATATAAAGAGATTTGTGATAGGAAATTGGCTCATGCCAATATCTGCAATGTGGACTGACAAGCTGGAGACTAAGGAGAGCTGCTGATGCAGGTGGAGTCTGAAAGCAGTCTACTGAAGAATATTCTCTTGTTCTGGAAGACTAGTTTATTTGTTATATTCAGGCCTTTGACTGATTGAATGAGGCCCACCCACAATGGAAAGGATAATCTGTTTACTCAAAGTCCACTGATTTAAATTTTAATTTCATTCAAAATACCCTACAAATTGGCATATAAAATTAATCATTACAATGAATGATATTTTAACTAATTTTTTTCTAATGCTTTTCTGTTTGTGTATAAAAGAGCTAATACACTCATAAAAGTTGCTGAATTTTCTAAATAGTTCCAATAGTTTGCAGATTCTCTTGGACCTTTTTTATGAAGACAAGTATAATTCTATGAAAATAAGAACACTTTAAAAAAATTTTTATATTTTTCTTTCTGGGAAATTAGGTAGTACTTCTATACAATTTTGAATAAAAGATATGATAATAGGAATTCTTAACTTGTACGTGACCTTATATTTTATTATTAGGTTTACTGTGTGCATTAAAATTTTCATTCTGTTGTATTTTGTATATGCATGTGAATGTACACAATATACATAGGTGTATGCACATATATTACTAATTCGAACTTCAAAAGTGGTGAGTATAGTACTAAAAAAGTGTTTATAATCATTTAAGAGTAAATTACTAATCTAATGTCTCACTAACCTTGAATACAATAGTGCTATATTCTTCTGTATAACCATAATACAACTATCAAAATCAGTAAATTAATATGAACATATTTTCACTATCTAATTCCCAAATTCCATTCGTTTTGACAATTGTCTCAATAATGTCTTTTATAGAAAAATAATCTAGTTGTGAATCATGCCTTGAGCTGTCTAGAACGTGTCTTAGTCTTAACTTTCATGACCTTGGTACTTTGAAATTTACAGCCAGATATTTTGTAGACAACACTTTAATTTGAGTTGTCTGATGTTTTCTCATAATTAGATTTAGGTCATGCATTTTCGTCAGGAATATAGTGATGCTATATTTTTTGCTTTGTTCTCTATTACATGGAGGACAGGGATGCAGCTAAACATCCTGTAGTGAACAGATCAGTTGCCCTCAACAAAAAGTTGTCCACCCCAAAATATCAATAGTGCTAAGGGTTAGAAACACTGTCCTATACTAAAGGCAGAAAATGATTCTTTATTAAGTCTGTGTTCTCTTCCCTGAAGGGGACACCCGGTCCATTGTTCTTGGCCCTTGGTTCTATTCCCTCATATGTATTTGCATTTCTCTCACCCTCTGACCATTTCTAAAGAGGGCATTGTAATGTATACCATTCTCAGTGGACAAGCAAATTTCTCAGGCTGCTTCTTAATGTGGAAAACAGGGGACTAGAGGTCATTTTATATTTTGACTAGTCTGAGTTTCCTTTATACCAAGCTGACAGCACTTCTAACAATAGAGCTAATTTCAGTATTTTATATATTAAGTTCAATACACCCCATATGCCATATACCAAACTCACAAGACTTAATATTCTTAAATATATGAAAGTTATAATTTGTTATCCTGACTGGCAGTATTTGAACAGTATAAATGGATCTTAACTCAAATAAAAAAGAAATGTTTGGAAAGGAATCACATACACATATGTCATATATGGTATTCTGTATATATATCGTGTATCATGTATATATCATATATGATGACATAGATATACACATCATATATAATTTCATGTATATATCACATGTATATATATTTTTTAAAGAGTACCCTTCAGGAAAAGCATTACCATGTTAAAAAGGCCACCAAAAAGAATCCCTCATATTTTTAAAACTTGTAAAACTTTAATTAAAAAATACGTGTATACTATAATCATCTGTTGGGTTAAAAGAGACTGCAAAGTGTTCAATGTGCATGCAATCATCTTCTGGAGGGAGTGGAGTCAAAACTTTCACAGAGGTGGACTTTATCTCATCTGACAGGGAAAATAGTGGAGGGTATTGATTAGAAGAAGAGCTTGGGGGAGTGAGTGACATTTACAGTACAATAGATTAAGTTTAATGAGAGAGCTTACTACTTACCAATAGAAGGCTTAACCTTATCCCCAAATTAGTTAGACATTATTGTGCAAAATAATTTAAAGTAGATTAAATGATTTATTGACAGCACATAAATGTCTGAAAGAAGATAAACATTATTATTCTCCTGATGCAGAATTGTTCTCAAGGTCTTGAACACATTTCTCTGTGTTTTTGCCTTTCATACACAATATGGTTAAAACAAAAACTGAAACTTTATTGTTAAAGCTGAATTTTAATTTTAGGATAAAATACATCCAAACTATATATACATTCCTTAGATATGATTTTAAAATTTGTTCCATGGGGTGTTCCTAAATTTGTTTTTTTGGAAAACTTGACACAATAGTAAACATTTCAGAAAAAATATTTTGAATATTGAGATGTAAGAAAATAAGATACCTAATAAGGTGATCGTTCCTCTATAACCTTAGTAGTTGCCAAGAATTCAAGTTCAGTCTTTCTAGGCTTATACATTCTCCAAATTTAAAATAATTGGTAAAGTCAATACTTCTCCAGTCACTAAAATAATTTAAAAATGGGATAGACATAGATAAAAGTGAGATACAACTGAAGCAAAGGTATTCAAATGTTAAATGAAATTAATATGTAAATTTAATAAGCTTCATTCTCATTTATTTTAGCATATAATTTCTCCTAGCATACAAAATTTACATTAATTCAGAGTACACTTTTTCAAGCCCAATTCCTTATTTCTCATCCTTTTAAGAATTCCTGACTCCTCCCAAGGCTTTAGAATAAGAACATTATCAGCCTCATTCTCAGTTTCGTGAATTAGGAGGAATTGACTTGTACTTGTAGAATAGAGGCCTGGGCTCTGGAAAACAACTCCACAACTTTCTAACTCTAGGTCCTCAATATCTCATTTCCCCTGCTAACAACTTTGTTTTAGTTTTTATTGAAAATAAGTTACATACAGAAAAATGCACAGATCTTAATTGTAACATGTGATGATTCTTGGCTAATATTCATGTAAGCAATATCCATATCAAGGTATAAATTTTATTACCCCAGAAATTTCCCTCACTGCTCTTTCTAGTCTATGACAACCCCTGGTTTAGGCCACATCTGTTCTGATTTCTATTATAACAGACTAATTTTTTTCAGTTTTTGAACCTTATCAAATGGAATCATATATTATATACCCTTTTGTATCTGATTTATTTTATTCAGTACAATGCTTGTGTGATCAGTCCATGCTGTTACATGTAGCAATTGTTTATCTTTTTTACTGCTGAGTTGTTTTCCATTGTATAAGTAAACCATAGTTTGTTTAACAATTCTCCTGCTGATGAACATTTCAATTGCTTTCAGTTTTTTCAGTAATGAATACAGGTGTCATTAACATGCTTGTACAATCATTTGTGGACATATAATTTAACTTTTTGGAGTGAAATTACTGGGTCATAAGGTTTATGTTT
Source organism: Delphinapterus leucas (assembly GCF_059928025.1). NCBI lineage: Eukaryota > Metazoa > Chordata > Mammalia > Artiodactyla > Monodontidae > Delphinapterus > Delphinapterus leucas. The sequence goes on from NC_143132.1 coordinate 25,258,842, forward strand.
TGCTTTTACAGAAACTACAAAACTTTTTTTTTCCAAAGAGGTTGCATTTCCACAAGCAACATTTAAGAGCTTGACAGCTTCACATCATTGCCAGTGGTCAATATTGTTAGACTTATATTTAAGCCATTCTAGTGGGTGTAGAGTGGTATTTCATTGTGGCTTTTATTTGCATTTTTGTGGTAACTAATGATGCTGTGAATTTTTTCATGTGTGTTGTTTTTGTTGTTATGGTTTGCCATTTATTCATCTTCCATTGTAAAGTGTATGTTCAATTATTTTACCCACTTTTTATTGGGTTCTTTATTTTATTATTGAGTTATAAAATTCTTTATGGATTCTGGGTATAAGTCCTTTTTCAGATATATATTTTGTAAATATTTTCTCCTACAGTGTGGCTTGAAAAATTCATTTTCTTAATGAGTAGAAATTTGAGGTAGGGCAAAGAAGAGTTTAACAATTGTCCTTTTATGATTATTGCTTTCTGTTTACTATCTAAAACATCAAGATGTTGAATATATTTTGCTAAATTTTATTTGGAAGGCTTATAGATGTAACTTTTTCATTTAATTCTATAATTTACCTTCTTTTTTTCATCATGTGAGGTAACGGTCTAGATCATTATATTTTAATATTGGGCTCTCCAATTTTTGTTTTAATTTTTATTGGAGTATAGTTGATTTACAATGTTATGTTAGTTTCAGGTGTATAGCAAAGTGAATCAGTTATACATATGCATATATCTACTCTTTTTTAGATCATTTTCCCATATCAGCCATTACAGAGAATTGAGTAGAGTTCCCTGTTCTATACAGTAGTTCCCCAAATCTTATTTTTCTTCTTTTGTCAGTTTTAATTTGTTAATCTTAAAGAAATTCTCAGTTTTACCTTTTGTCAAATTTATAAGCATTAAATTGATCATAATACTTTTATTATCCTTTTAATGTCTTAGCATCCATTGTGACGTCAACCCTTTTACATCTCTGATATGGGTTTTGACTCTTTTTTCTTCATCAGTCTTTTCAAAAACTGCTTTTAGTTTCTTTTCTTTATCATTTGTTTTCTATTTCACTAATTCTGCTCTTCATATTTTGTCTCTCACTGCTCTTACTTTTCTAACTTCTTAAGTTTGAAACTTAGATAATTATATTATTTCCTTTTATGAACATGTTTTAATCACTACATGAGGGGCAATTCACAAATATCTACATGTTATCTTTTCATTATTTATCAGCTTGAACTATTTTTTAAAAACCCACATGATATCCTTTGACCCACAGTTTCTTTGAAAATTTGTTTTATGCTTTTGATGACATTCTAGAAATCTTTCTCCTTGATTTCTAATTTAATTCTGGTATGATCAGAGAACATATTCAATAAACTCATACTTCTGAAATTTATTAAGAAGTGTTTTATGGCTTAGCATATGAGCTGTATTTCTAAGTGTTCCAAATGCACTGGAAAAGAATGTATTCTTCAGTTTGGAGGTATAGTACTCTATAAAATTCTATCAATGTATGTCATTTATTGTACAAATCTTCTATATAATTACTGAATTTTACTAGGTGATTTATCAATTGTTGACAAGCTATGTTAAAGTGTCTAACTCTAAATTATAATTTTTTAATTTCTTCTTTTAGTGCTATTAGCTTTTGCTCAATATATTGAAGTGCCGTTATTAGGTGTCTTAGTCTTATGACATATTTAATTTCTATTAAATTAATATCTTGTCATAATGCAATAAACCTCTGTATTTTATATAATACTTTTGTCTCAAAGTCTATTGTTTTATGATCATTATAAATCCAGACCATCTTTTTAAAACTTTTTTATTGAAGGTATACATTTTACCATGGTTTTCTTTTCAACTTACCTAGGTATTTGTATTTAAAATGTTTCCTGAGGTGCACTGGCCCTAGCCTCCATTAATATGCCATATGAATGCCAATTAATATTTCATTGCACATTTTCTTTATTCATGGGTTTATGGATATTTGGATTGTTTCCACTTCAAGATTGTTATAAATAATGCTTTCATGAAGCTCCATGTTAGTGAAGCCACCATTAAAATCCAAAAGAAGGGGTTCCACTACCAAAAGTAAAATAGATAGCTAGTGGGAAGCAGCCGCATAGCACAGGGAGATCAGCTCAGTGCTTTGTGACCACCTAGAGTGGTGGGATAGGGAGGGTGGGAGGGAGGGAGACACAAGAGGGAAGAGATATGGGAACATATGTATATGTATAACTGATTCACTTTGTTATAAAGCAGAAACTAACACACCATTGTAAAGCAATTATACTCCAATAAAGCTGTTAAAAAAACAACAACAACAAAAAAAACAAGTTAATAAATATATTAACAACTCATAAAAAAAGAAAAAAAAGAAAAAAAAGAAGGGGTTTCAGAGAGCTTCCAGGTAGGTAAAGCAGAATGCTTCCATGTGCCACTGTGCTGGGTTCCAACTCCAAGAAGACTAAGGTTTCTTTGTTCTAGACCTCACCCTATGAATCTCTTCATCTGGCTGTTGGTTCCTGTGCTTTAATATCCTCGGTAATAAACCACTCATCTGCCGTGTGGCTGAAAGGGTCTTGGTGCTCCAGCCTGGTATCAGGCCTGAGCTTCTGAGGTGGGAGAGCCGAAATCAGGACACTGGACCACAAGAGACCTCCTGACCCCACGTCATATCAATCAGCGAGAGCTCTCCCAGAGATCTCTGTCTCAACGCTAAGACACAGCTCCACCCAATGGCCAGCAAGCTCCACTGCTGGATGCCCCATGCCAAACAACAGCAAGACAGGAACACAACCCTACCCATTAACAGAGAGGCTGCCTAAAATCAAACTAAGCTCACAGACACCCCAAAACACACCACGGCATGCAGCATTGCCCACCAGAAAGAAAAGATCCAGCTCCACCCACCAGAACACAGGCATCACTCCCCTCCAGCAGTAGGCCTACACAACCCATGGAACCAACTTTACCCACTGGGGGCAGACACCAAAATTAATGGGAACTACGAACCTGCAGCCTGTGAAAAGGACACCCCAAACACAGTAAGTTAAGCAAAATGGGAACACAGAGAAATACGCAGCAGATGAAGGAGCAAGGTAAAAACCCACCAGACAAAACAAATGAAGAGCAAATAAGCAGTCTACCTGAAAAAGAATTCAGAGTAATGATAGTAAAGATGATCCAAAATCCTGGAAATAGAACGGAGAAAATACAAGAAACGTTTAACAAGGACCTAGAAGAACTAAAGAGCAAACAAACAATGATGAATAACAAAATAAATGAAATTAAAAATTCTCTAGAAGGAATCAATAGCAGAATAACTGAAGCAGAAGAACACATAAGTGACCTGGAAGATAAAATACTGGAAATAACTACTGCAGAGCAGAATAAAGAAAAAAGAATGAAAATAATTTAGCACACTCTCAGAGACCTCTGGGACAACATTAAACACACCGACATTCAAATTACAGGGTTCCCAGAAGAAGAAGAGAAAACGAAAGGGTCTGAGAAAATATTTGAAGGGATTATAGTTGAAAACTTCCCTAATATCGGAAAGGAAATAATCAAGTCCAGGAAGGGCAAAGAATCCCACACAGGATAAATCCAAGGAGAAACACGCCAAAACACATATTAATCAAACTATCAAAAATTAAATACAAAGAAAAAATATTAAAAGCAGCAAGGGAAAAACAACAAATAACACACAAGGGAATCCCCATAAGGTTAACAGCTGGTCTGTCAGCAGAAACTCTGAAAGCCAGAAGGGAGTGGCAGGACATATTTAAAGTGATGAAGGAGAAAAACCTACAACTAAGATTACTCTACCCAGCAAGGATCTCATTCGTATTCGACAGAGAAACTAAAACCTTTACAGATAAGCAAGAGCTAAGAGAATTCAGCACCACCAAACCAGCTTTACAGCAAACGCTAAAGAAACTTCTCTAGGCAGGAAACACAAGAGAAGGAAAACACCTACAATAACAAACCCAAAACAATTTAGAAAATGGTAATAGGAATATGCATATGGATAATTACCTTAAATATAAATAGATTAAATGCTCCAACCAAAAGCCATAGACTGGCTGAATGGATACAAAACCAAGACCCATATATATGCTGTCTGCAAGAGACCCACTTCAGACCTAGGGAAGTAATCCCTAGGGAAGTGGTCCCTATATGTGTAGGTCACTTCAGACCTACACATACAGACTGAAAATGAGGAGGTGGAAACAGATATTCCATGCAAATGGAAATGAAAAGAAAGCTGGCATACCAATTCTCACATCAGACAAAGTAGACTTTAAAATAAAGACTATTACAAGAGACAAAAAGGACACTCCAAAATGATCAATGGATCAATCCAAGAAGAAGATATAACAATTGTAAACATTTATGACCCAACATAGGAGCACCTCAATACATAAGGCAAATGCTAACAGCCATACAAAGGGGAAATTGACAGCAACACAATAATAGTAGGGCAAACACGTGGAGGCTAAACAATACGGTACTAAATCATGGAGAGATCACTGAAGAAGTCAAAGATGAAATCAAAAAATGACAATGAAAACACGACGACCCAAAACCTATGAGATGAAGCAAAAGCAGTTGTAAAAGGGAAGTTTATAGCAATACAATCCTACCTCAAGAAACAAGAAAAATCTCAAATAAACAACCTAAACTTACACCTAAAGCAATTAGAGAAAGAAGAACAAAAAACCCCAAAGTTAGCAGAAGGAAAGAAACCAAAATGATCAGATCAGAAATAAATGAAAAAGAAAAGAAGGAAACAATAGCAAAGATCAATAAAACTGAAATCTGGTTCTTTGAGAAGATAAACAAAATTGATAAACCACTAGCCAAACACATCAAGAAAAAAAGGGAGAAGACTCAAATCAACAGAGTTAGAAATGAAAAAGAAGTAACAACTGAGCATGCAGAAATAAAAAGAATCATGATGAATTACTACAAGCAACAATATTCCAATAAAATAGACAACCTGGAAGAAGTGGACAAATTGTTAGAAAAGCACAACCTTCTGAGACTGAACCAGGAAGAAATAGAAAATATAAACAGACCAATCACAAGCAGTGAAATTGAAACTGTGATTAAAAACCTTCCAAAAACCAGAAACCCAGGACCAGATGGTTTCACAGGCAAATTCTATCAAACATTTAGAGAAGAGCTAACACCTGTTCTTCTCAAACTCTTCCAAAAACTGCAGAGGGAAGAACACTCCCAAACTAATTCTACAAGGCCACCATCACCCATACATAATGATCAAGGGATCAATCCAAGAAGAAGATATAACAATTATAAATATATATGCACCCAACATAGGAGAACCTAAATACATAAGGCAACTGCTAACAGCTATAAAAGGGGAAATTGACAGTAACACAATAATAGTGAGGGACTTTAACACCTCACTTACACCAATGAACAGATCATCCAAACAGAAAATTAATAGGGAAACACAAGCTGTAAATGGCACAATAAAACAGGTAGATTTAATTGATATTTATAGGACATTCCATCCAAAAACAGCAGATACTTTCTTCTCAAGTGCTTATGGAACATTCTACAGGATCCGTCACATCTTGGGTCACAAATCAAGTCTCAGTAAATTTAAGAAAATTGAAAGCATATCAAGCATCCTTTTCTGACAACAATGCTATGAGATTAGAAATCAATTATAGGGGGAAAAAAACGTAAAAACCACAAACAATGGAGGCTAAACAATACGTTATTAATAACCAAGAGATCACTGAAGAAATCAAAGAGGAAATCAGAAAACACCTAGAGACAAATGACAATGAAAACATGACGTTCTAAAACCTATGGGATGCAGCAAAAGCAGTTCTAAGATGGAAGTTTATAGCAATATAAGCCTATCTCAAGAAGCAAGAAAAATCTCAAATAAACAATCTAACCTTACACCTAAAGGAACTAGAGAAAGAAGAACAAGCAAAACCCAAAGTTAGCAGAAGGAAAGAAATCATAAAGATAAGAGCAGAAATAAATGAAATAGAAACAAAAAAACAATAGCAAAGATCAATAGAACTAAAAGCTGGTTCTTTGAGAATATAAACAAAATTGATAAACCATTAGCCAGACTCATCAAGAAAAAGAGGGAGAGGACTCAAATCAATAAAATTAGAAAAAAAAAGAAGTTACAACAGACACCGCAGAAATGCAAAGCATCCAAAAAGACTACTACAAGCAACTATATGCCGATAAAATGGACAACCTGGAAGAAATGGACAAATTCTTAGAAAAGCACAACCTTCCAAGACTGAACCAGGAAGAAATAGAAAATATGAACAGACCAATCACATGCACTGAAATTGAAACTCTTCACAGGCAATTTCTATCAAACATTTAGAGAAGAGTTAACACCTATCCTTCTCAAACTCTTCCAAAATATAGCAGAGGAAGGAACACTCCCAAAATCATTCTACGTGGCTACCATCACCTTGATACCAAAACCAGACAAAGATGTCAAAAAAAAAAAGAAAACTACAGGCCAATATCACTGATGAATTAGATGCAAAAATCCTCAACAAAATACTATCAAAGAGAATCCAACAGCATATTAATAGGATCATACACCATGATTAAGTGGGGTTTATCCCAGGAATGCAAGGATTCTTCAATCTACACAAATCAATCAATGTGATACCCCATATTAAGAAAATGAAGGATAAAAACCATATAATAAAGTCAGTTGATGGCACATAAAATTAACTATCATCATGTATAAAACATTCAGTATGGATATCTGTTTCCTGTCTTTTTTTTTTACTGTATTTCTAATATTTAGGAAAGTTTATAATTTTGATCTAGAAGTTATTTTAAGGATTTTAGATTTATGAAATATCCTTTCTTTATTTGGCTCCTTATTATAAACCCCATTAAAATAAAGTTGTAACCTTCCCAGCCCCAACAATTATACTATAATGCACATTTAGTAAATATTAATAGCTTTTATTCATTTACCTTTGTTTTCTCACATATGTTTCATTTTTCATTATTTAAGTTATTAGCCTTAAATAATACTCTATGACACCCATGGTTGCAATGAGGGAATCAGGAAACTAATTTTACTTTCCAGCTACTTACCAAACACATCTGCTCCCATTTTGTGTTAGATGAGTGATTCCCATTGTCAAAGCATATACAATTTACAGTCCGTTTTCTCAACTTTATTATTTTGTTTTTTATATCAGTAACTACTCTTTCCACCTGGAGTTCATCCTTTTATAGTGTTCTCAAGAAAGCTCTTGCAAAGAATATTCACTAATTCTCTTGTGTGTTCACAATGTGTATTTGTAAACTTCAGGGTCAACTTGCCTTGCCTCACACTTTCTTTCCTAGAGTATCTTACAGGTTTTCTATGCTCTCTCTTCTTGGTAAAATGTGGTTGTGGCTGTCATAACTTTTCATTATAAAATGGGGACCATATATGTCACCATACAAACTGGAACAGTTGTAAGAATGAAATGGGACAATGCAATGGGATAATTATACTGGGATCATAGACATACAATTTGACTGTCCTTCACAAATAAGGATTAGTGGGATTTTGTCCAGAGACAACTGTGATTTATTATTATATGGCCCGGGAAAAATTCATGTATATATGAGGAAATAAGACAGGAAATGAGAGTGAGGTATTTGAAAAGGCCCACATACAGTAACTTCCCCTCAATCCTCCAAAGATGATCTTTAGAAAGTGTGACCAGAACCTCAGATTAAGCTTAAGGAGCTTGGAGTATTTACACTTCCATTCACATTTGTCATTGCTTAAGAGCTGTTCACAGGAGGACAAAACTTTGGAGACAATTTCTGTTCTCTGCTTGTGCAGACAAATGTGATTCTGGCCACCTGTGTGTAGTTATCTGCTAGAGTTGCTGGTGCTGACTCCTGGGAATGGAAACATATATGGAGGCTTCACACAAACAAGTGGTAAAGGGGTCTGATAAAGTATGAGTGGAGCACTAACAAGATGCTATGGTTCCAATTTAAGGGGGACTCATCATAAGCCTCTCTATTCTTCAAATTGTGGTTAGTTATAATTTCCAGGTGTAGGGGGAATTACAAGGAAAGAGATAGTGGCAAGAAATATAGCCCCCACTGCTGCAGTTGGTCTCTAGGATATAGTTGATGTTTTCATTGTCCTTATCTTCTACTTGTTCGTGTATGTCACTGTGTATACATGTGTATGCACACTGTCTTCTCCCATCCCCAAATATATTTATGTTTGTTGCAGGACAAGTTGTCAAAAACATTATTATTTTCTTATTGAATGACTATGACAATGTCAAAAAAACAAATTAAAAATGATTTTGGACTTCTAGCTTCCAGAACTGTGAAACAATAAATTTCTGTTGTTTAAGCCACCCAGTTGTAGTACTTTGTTGTGGCATCCCTGGCAAACTAATATTGATACATCCCTCTCTATGCTCTATAGGAGAAGTGGGAAAATTCAGAATTAAACCACCATCATTTTTCTTTCAGAATATCTTATTATAAAATATATTAAACATTTGACAACATAAAATATTATAGAACATGTAGAACAACCCAAACACACACAGACACACACACACACACACTCAGAAAAGCTGTTGGCATTATCTTATAAATTTGGTAAGTACCTTGTCTTAATATTGAACTCCCAGCCTATTTTTTGCACGTGCCTGTGCATCTGAGTGTCGCTGGAAAAACACACATCATGCTGATTGCTCTCAATTGAAATGTGTGACTGCCAACCTCAGAGTAGTTGGACATTATTGTTACTCAGAAACAAACTACACTTCTCAATTCATTTTTCACCCCATTCTGCTAAAAAGCTGTTTCATTCTTCCTCCTTTTCCCACAAATATCCAGAGTTACCTCATCATCATCACTCTCAGCTAATCATTTCAATTTCACAAGGAAAATTGAGTTAATCACAGGAGATCTCCTGCAGGATCTCATCAATCCAGCTACCTGCAACTGTGTACAAATTTCCTCCTTGCTCCCTGGTTTATTTGGACAAACTGCGAGAATCCTAGCTAAGGTCTTCACTTCCCTTTATGCACTATATCCCTTCTCCTTTACATATGCAACATCTTAGCTCCAATACTTTATTCTTCATATTTTGTCCAATATTTTACTCTATAATGCATTTTTAAATTTTCCCCTCTATACTAGATCTTTACCATCAACACATAAATATGTCATTATATTTATATTCTTTTAAAAATGCTCTCTTAATTCCAATTCTACCTTCAACTACTGCTCCATTGTTCTTTAACTTCTCTTCACAAGAACATACTTTGGAATAGTTGTTTATACCAACATTTCTTAGTGTCCCTTTATCTCTTGAGCCCCATTTATTTATTTTTCATCATCTCCCCACTGTACTCCTTTTATCAAGTTACCAATTAATTTCCCACTGTTAAATTAATACTTAATCTTTAACTTGACCTATCAAAATCACATAATACGCTATTGTGCTATTACAACAAAATAGCATATAACAGATATCAACACATTATTAATATTTATGTATCAATAGCATATAACACATCCCCTGTTTCTTGGAAGAATGGCTTCATCTGGCTTCCAGTTATCTATTTTTATCTGACTTCTCCTCTTCCTCTTTAGTCTTCTATGCTAGTTTGTTTCCTGTTTCCTCATTTCCTGACCTTTTAGTGTTGGATACCACAGAACTCAATCTTTGATATTCTTCTTTTCTCTAGCTGTACAACTCCTTTTTGATCTCACATAATTATATAGCTTTGATCACTATCTGTATGCCAAATGCCTGGCAGATCCCTATATCCAGTGCAGACCTCTCTGCTGAGCTGCAGCTGCATAAATCCAACTAACTAGAGGGCTTATCACAAGTTTGATGTCTACCAGTTTGTAACATTGTAATGCATAGACAGTATAAAATAGTAGTTTAATATTTAGCCCTGTGTTGAAATGCCACATTGTACTACTTTATAATATTATTTGTATAAGAATTAATACAAAATTATCAATTGTTTAACTATTGTTTTACATAGAACCCAGGATATAATTAATACATTTCCCTAAATTTGTGAAGAGGGATTTACTATTTTATGTATACATATATTCATATATACATTCATATCCATATATATTCACATTAAATATTCAATATATAATATATGTGATATATTTATATCATGTGCTATTATATGATATATTCACAAATATAAGCATATATATATATATATGCTTGTATATATACTTATATATATAAGTATTTGGATATCTCTCTATATATTATATACACACACACAATTATTTCATACTGCAGTAGGTTCTAATAATTGGATGTATCCTTTTATGGAATTAGTGCCAGTACAGAAGGAGAAATGCTTGCATTATTTTTCCTTGTCATATAAGAGAAGGAAGTTTAGGACAGGAAAAGTCACAAATGACCTCAATGCTGAAACAGCATGTATATGAAAACAGTTAGATTATAAAGTTAACTGGTAATACTATAATAATAATTAAAATTTATACTAATTAATGAAGATTAGCACTAAAAATTATATCTCATTTTCAAGCAATTGTCTATATTTGTGCAATCATATAATGCAGAGTTGGAAATTTGGACTATTGAAACGTCTATATTTCATAGGAATAATAAAGCAATTTCAGTTTTATAAATTAAAGTGTATCACACTTGAAATAGGCCTTAAAATGTTTCCATAAAGCTCATGAATGACGCTTCATTGGTCAAAAATAATGATCTCTATTTCATGAGAAAATTTTAGTGACTTTTCTATAACACACAGCTTTCTTCTGTCATTTGAAAGAATTTTAAGCATTTTAGTTGTGAAAATATGTAGCCAACTTATACTTGTTACACATAGTGAGAAATAGTAGTCTTCTGTTAAATTTAAGAGCATTATTCCAAAAACTTGGAAACTGATTTGTCACCTACAACTTGCAATGAAAAACTGTCTATATTGAACTTTTTTTTTAAGCATCCTAACAAACCCAAAATATAACAGTGAATTAATGTGTAAAATACATTTTTACGCTGCCTGGCACAGAGATAATTTTTCTAGAATACACCTGGAATTATGAGAAGATATGGCTTTTCAGTGTTACAGTTTTGTAACGTGACAGGTATGTCACAGGACTCAGAAGAAAATTAGAAAAACAGCTTCTATTTTCAGAGAGAAAATTACATTAAAATTGTGATTTTCTTCTTGTAGTAAAGCCATTGGGTATTGCATATATACTTCACTAATTAGTTTTAAACTGTGTATTCAAATGAATAGCTCCGTTACTCCTATATGTTAACAGATGTCTTTTGAAATAATTACTATTTAGGTTTTTAAAGTATTCATTAAATGTCTGCCAAATTACTTAAAAATCATAATAGACAGTTAATGGGTGCTTTAAAACTGAAATAGAAATTACATTTGATTATAAGTAACTATAGGTTTATAAAGCTATCATTATATGTCTATTAAGACCATTTAACTTAAGTGTTACATAATTAGAGAAGAGCCAGGATTTTAATTGCACGTTTGCAAACTGTTAGCTTGCTTTGCTAAATATTCATTTTACCCACTGCCGAACAGTGTGAGTGAGGTATGAAGATTTCATCATTTCTTTCCTTAAGCAATTTTCACTGCACTTTGTGAGATTAAAGGATCTAACAATTGCATATCACATACAATAATGACCATACGCAAAATAATAAAGCGATATTTATATTGAAATATACCTTCCAAAGTAGGGTACATTTCACTTATGCTCCCACAAAAAAGCTCTTGATGGGCCAATGGGTATTTATTTTCCCTCCTTTCAGGTAACTGATTAAGATTGGTTCTGCAACCAAATAGCTGAGATAGAAAAAAATTGGTATCAAACTATGATTCAGTGCGTACTTAGTTCTAGAAAGTAGGTCTCAAGTTGCCAATGAAAAAAGCATAATTTCCCATTAATTACCTCACTAAGCAGTTGCTTGTTATCACAGAAGTTAAGTGGAAATTAAAAGAAAGACTTAATTACACTTTTATGCCTTGAAGTGCCAACTCATCTCAAAGTCAATATTGGGATACAAAATGCAAAGAGAGTAAGATTGTAATTTAGTTGCAGGTTCAATTCAGTAGATAAATAATGTGCTTCTGACTGCAGGCTTTTAGAGGCGCTACCACTCCTTTCACAAAGGTATCCACTTTTAGTTCTTCAGTATATCTCTATTAGACACCTGAGGTTGCCTCTTGTAAACCTGAAGAAGAAAACATTCTGCTGAGAGGCAATTTATTTATATAACATTTCTTCTCGAAACATTTGCATTTAAACAAGATTTTGATGTCTTTGGAATCCATCTGCCTACACTTACACTGCTTTTGATCCCTGAATAAACATCACCTGTGAAGTATCCTAAATACTGTTGCTATGCCACTTCCTTAATTTTGTACAGATCCATTTAAACTCACGGTATAGCTTGACTCTTTTAACTTGGGACCTGGAGGTAGGATTTTTAGTGTCTCCATGTATTCCTAGTTAATAAAGATAACCCAACTGAGAGAGTAGGGCTCGTAACTCACTTGCTATCTTCAGATCCATTTTTAGGAAAACTAAAGGATATTACAGACATAAATTTTCATGGCAGTCCACTAGCTTTTCACCATCCCATCAGAATGCCCTAAATTTAAGTTATTCCAGATACTAAGAAGTCCCCTACTTATTCCAAATCTTACAAAGTCTCCATGTATTCTTAGTTATTAAAGGTAGCCTGACCGAGAGTAGGGCTCATAACCCACTTGCTGTCTTCGGATCCATTTTTAGGAAAACTAATAAAAGTGAAGAGAGTTTAGACCAAAGGATATTACAGACATAAGTTTTCATGGCAGTCCACTGGTTTTTAACCATCCCATTAGAATGCCCTAAATTTAAGTTATTTCAGATACTAAGAAGTCCCCTACTTTTTCTGGTCCTTCTTTTTGGCTATCTTCTAATTTAAATCATTAAAAATAAAGTAAGTCCTTCAGGGTCAATTTACCACTGATCTTTAGCTTCAACTATTGGCTGGGACTAGTCAGAGGTGAATTCTATTTACCTTCATGTGTGTCAGACTTGGTGAAAGTCAAACATTTGATATTCAAAAAGAGTTACTTTCTTGGGAAAATAATTTTAATTTGTTAATATTTTTTAATGGACACTTTATAATAAATTCTAGATTCCTTTGATTTGTTCAATACAGGAAAATTAAGCAACAGTCAACTCTGCATAAGAATTTGAATGGATTTGGCTATTTTCCATTATACTAGAGAGAGTGTCAAAGTCACACCATTTCCTACTATCACTTCAATGGCAATGAGGCTGCAAGTTGCCATTTGTAATTACACTTGCACTATTGTTTTATTTACACAGATCATTTCATTTATTTACACTGCTATTTCTTCCCTGTAGGTGTCCTCCCTTTGATACCTGCCTTAAAGTGATAATCTCTGAGTTCTATGCTGAGACACATATTTACCATGAAACAGAAGTTTCCTTTAACTCGTACCAGTTCCCGGGAAGGGGTAATGTGTTCACATCATCCTATGCTTCTGTAACATTTACAAAAGTAAGATATTTTCACATTCCCTTTTTTTTTTTTTTGATGAAGTCCCTGAAAATTATGTAATCTTTAGTCCTCACAAAACCTGGATCTACCACTGGCTATGTGAAAATGAAATTCTAATCACAGGCAACCACAGAATGGAGTAAAAATTTCTAATAACAGCTTTTTTTGTAATCTCCCAGGAGACAGCCTTTGATAAATCTGACAAATCAACAACATGATATTTTCATGGAAGAATTTGAAGAAAAATAAAATGGAGGTATCCTTTGCTTACAGGACATGTTATTTCTTGCTGCAGAGATAAAAATGTTAGCCCTGACTTCTTTGTCAATAACAAGTCAGAAATAGGGTTTCATGGAAATTGATCATTAAGTTTGGGTATGAAACAGTTCTAATGATACATTCCGTAAATAGATTCATTCTGTTTCCTTCTTATCTGCCTCTCATTAAAATTAGTTTTTGTGGATAGTTTGGTAGGCGAGTGTATTTAAAGCAGATAGATGTTTCCATTTTTTTAAGCTACAGGAGGGAAAGAGTGAAAGGAGATATCTATATAAAGCCAAATAGAATCTTTCAGCCCACTCAGTTTTAGAAATGATTTTCTAGCATTTACTGATATTCACTCCTACAATGATTCAAAGATATTCATTCCTTTTGAAGCAACACACTGATATTCTGTGGTGTTGAAAACAAGCTAAAAATGAAAGAACTGAGGATGAGATTAAATAACTTAGAAACTTGCTTTTTATCAAGTGCTTTAAAAATTTTTCATTATACATAGAGGGAGGTACAAAATAACATAAAGTACAGCTCATTAATTTATCATGATGTTCACACATCCATGGCATGACCATACTGTTCAAAAAGTGGAGTCTACCAGCTCCCGAAGTTCCCTTCCTGCCCCCTTCTAATTTCCTTTTGCGCATGGTAGTCACTATCCCGACTGAATAGCATGGAATTGTTTTGCTTGTTTGAACTTCATTGAAGTTAAATATAGCACTGTGTATTTTGGGGGTACGACTACAACAAACATTCTTGCACATATGCACTTTCTTGTACATGTAATTTTGGTGCACATATGAGCATTCTTGTACAGAAAATATATATTTTAGCTATTCCAGAGAAGATGTCGTGGTATTAAACTGAATTTCTATAATTACTAATAAAATTGAGCCCATTGCCATTTTTATTCACCATTTGGAATGTCATATTTTGTATGTGACTGTTAAAGTCTTTTTTATAGCCCATTTTCATTTGGAACTGCCTGTTTTTTGAAAAATTTTTTGAAATAATTTTAAATTTACAGAATAAATACAGAACTGAGAGCTGCCTTATACCTTTCCCTCAACGTTCCCCAGTATTAACATCTTTTTTTTTTTTTTTTTTTTTGCTGTATGCGGGCCTCTCACTGTTGTGGCCTCTCCCGGAGCACAGGCTCTGGACACGCAGGCTCAGCGGCCATGGCTCACGGGCCTAGCCGTTCCGCGGCATGTGGGATCTTCCCGGACCGGGGCACAAACCCGTGTCCCCTGCATCGGCAGGCGGACTCTCAACCACTGTGCCACCAGGGAAGCCCCAGTATTAACATCTTGTATAATCATGGTACATTTATCAAAACTAAAAAATTAATATTGATACAATTATTAACTAAACTTCAGATGTTATTCAAAAGTCAATAGTTTTTCTGCTAATGAATACTGAATACTTGACCAATGATCCATGAAGTGTAAAGTGTGCAGTTTACAATGTGATTGGTGGAAACAGATGCTATTTCCTGTTCTGTAAGAGCCCTGGGTACTATTCTCTGCCATCCTTACCAGTGTTTCCCCTCCTCCACCCATCCCAGCCTTGAGTAGTTTTCTCAGATACAGGTTATGATCTGTATTCTCCTGAATACTGTGACTCCCTACAGAGCTCCAGTTTTCTCTCTCTACCCCTCACCCTTCATTCTCTTCATCCTGTCTGTCTCTCTCTTTCTCTCTCCTATTTAATCTCAATCTCTCCTTGTTAAATTCACCTCTCCAGTACTCAGCTTTGTGAACTCCAGCCACTATGGTCTCCCTTGTGACTCAGCTCTGGGTCTCAAACTCAGAATATCTTCTAAGTTCTATTTTTGCCTTCCCTCCCAACCCTGATGCTTCTTCACAATGCTCTGGAAACACTATCAAGGCAGTAACACAATAATTACAGGGTTCCACTGATTTGTTTCCTGTCTCACAAAATCACTGTGCTAAATTGACTGATACCCAATGTCTTAAAAACTGATTTATCATATGTCTTGTAATTGATTTCAGGGAAGGAGTGTAAATCCATTTCCTGTTAACACCATCTTGGCTAGAAGCAGAATGCCATTCTCTCTTAATTGAGATCTACTTTATTAGTGGAATATTGAACTGTGTAAATATTTTACAACGTCAAACCTTATTTCTTCCATGAAAATATCAATTGAAGGGTCTAGGAGTTCTTATTCTGAGTAAATTAAAGCTTGATGAAGATCCATAAATAGAATACTGATTGTCACCTAGTTACATATGTTAAGTACAGGTCACTATCATATGATGCAGCAATTTTAAATCACACTAATTGTTCTGAAAAGGGTTCCTGAAAATTGTGATGCTTTGGCTAAATTTTGAAGGGTATTTAGAAGTGAACTAGACAAAGAAAAGAAAACAGTAAATTAAGTTGAGAGAATAGCATATAGGATTCATATACTACATTTGATGAGAGGTTATTGCAAATGGTTTAATAGAGTTGCAATGACAAATATCCAGAAAATGCCAACAGAAAAAGCTACAGATATGTAAATAAGTTAATGAAAAACATCAGTAGAGAAGATAAAATCATTGTAGGCTAGAGAAGATGTACGCATTGAAATTCCCATTCAACTTTGCTTCACCCTTCATATTGAATTTATCTGATTAAATTACATCTGACAAGTACTCCAGTTGTCACTCAAATACCTTTCTATATAAGCTAACATACTTAATCTGAGAAAAGTTTGAAAAGTTACTTGGCCCTAGTTATATATAGAGAAAGTTTTATTGTATACCTTTAATGGAGAACATATGAAAGCCTATATTTTTGCTAAATACTGGGGGAAGGAAGGCTAGCATAAATAGACCTTTTAGTGTCAAGGTATCTAGGTATGCACTTCATTGCAATCTCTAGGAATTACCTGCCCAAGTCTTTAAAAGCAAAATGAGCAAGAAATTGTAATATATTAGTGGTTTTATTACAAGCTAAAATTTAAAGAAATAAAATCATTGAATTTCCCCTTAGATGTTTTGTGCTGTCTTCCAATAATTTAACTGCTTTATTTTAAGTTGCTTACAGTTTATTTTTTGAACCCTATGAGCTGATTTTGCACATCTCTACAAATGGGCATTGACTGAACTGTTTAGGAATCACTTTTGTTCTTTTATACTTTTTTTTTTTTTTTGCTGTATGCAGGCCTCTCACTGTTGTGGCCTCTCCCGTTGCGGAGCACAGGCTCTGGACGCGCAGCCTCAGTGGCCATGGCTCCGCTCCGCGGCATGTGGGATCTTCCCAGACCGGGGCACGAACCCGTGTCCCCTGCATCGGCAGGCGGACTCTCAACCACTGCACCACCAGGGAAGCCCTAGGAATCATTTTTAAGTGGTAAGTCTAGTGTTATTTATCATGATCTTAATTTTTATAACTTTCTTTAACATAGTCTAGGCTAGGAACATGACTTCTGACAGTTATATTTGAATTGACAGAAATTTACTTCTATAATGAACCGTGCAATATTTCCTTTTAATGTGTCAACTCCTTTCTTTAATACTTCAATTTATCCATCAAAACCAGTTCACAAGAAGAAAAATAATTTTTACATAAAAGTACAGTGGGGTATAAAACTTCACTTGTTGAAAGTCTCTGTATTTTAAAGGAGGCTGACAAAATATAGATTTGTAAAATAAACCTAAATCTCACTGCTAGTGATAATTGCTGATAAAGCAGTTGTGTGTGTGCATATGTGTGTGTGTGTGTGTGTGTGTGGTGCTGTTGTTTTGCTATTCTTTACCACACCTCTGCCACATTTTAAAATAGTATGGCCAATTAAAAGTAGTAAAAGAAAGAGCATGAAAACTATGTGAAAAATTTAGATAGGATTGTGTTTCTGAATCATGGACTCAGTTGTTCTCAAGATTTCCAACAAATAACATTGTGACTTGGTCATTAAATCATTCAGGAATAATCTTATAGGAGGAATAACAACCACGCCATCCTTAGCATACATTTCTTGTTACACACCTTTTGTGATTTTGTGTATTCTGTCACCCTTCTCAGTGTCCAATTTTCCAGACAAAATGGTGTCTGAGACTTTTAAATTAAAAACACAAATCTATTTATAGATTGCTGAAAAAGGAATCCCTACTGCAAACACATCCTGATATGTTAGTCACCTTTGCCGGGGTAACAAATAACTCCCCAAATCTCAGTGTCTAACAATAAATATTTATTTCTTGATTATATTACATTAGAGTTGTTGGCCAATTGTTTCTGTACTTCAGGCCACGGTCAACTGTACGCTATTCCATGTAACCTCTCATCCTGGGACAAAAGTTTTAAGAGCAGTTCATACGAGCTAACACAAGGGAATAATTGTCAAATCAGACTCATAAAAAATTGAGAGATCTAACAAAGTATCAAGATTTACTAATAATATTGTTTATAGGCAATCAGAAGTCTCAGATGAAGAAGAGAGGGTTCCAGGCCTTTCTTCCCAAGCCTTTCTTCTGCATTGACCATGCACTTCCTGGGCCAGAATAAGATGGGGAATCTCTGAGTAAGTTTCATGCTTCACTTCACACAAGAGTCAGGTATGTTTAAGTCATGAGCTAGCTCTCTCATATGCCACAAGAGTTGTATAGCTTACAAGTAATTCTCTAAAGAAGCATATCTCATAAATCCTTAGATCCATTTTGCTGTATATATGATCCAACAATTGCTGAAAAAAGAGATATTGAAATCTGCAATTCTAATTATGAATTTGTCTATTTCCCCTGCAGATAC